>NC_134184.1:23223430-23894004 GCF_964188355.1 Buteo buteo | reverse complement strand
CATTTCATCATTGTAAAATGGTTATTGTTGCTTCTTTCCAGTCTACTATGCAATCCAGATATTTCCCTACAAATGGCTTTTTACTTACTGCTGACTCTGTCATTGGTGATTCCTTATTTTCTTACAAATAAATGATGACATAGAGTAAGGCAAAAATTGATTATGACATGACACCAGTAGATGTTTCAAATATTTTTAATAATTATGTCCTATTTGGAATGACCTTCTGAGACTTGTGTGATGCCTGTTCTTTAATCTATTTAATTTATATTACATGAAGTTTTATCATTCAAATTTATTCATTAAATTGATGTTTGTTATCAAGTTAAATGTCTTACAAAAAAAGTAGGTGTACTACATGAATGATATTATCTATATTAACTCTAAACATCAAAGTAAAAAGAACTTGTTTAATAAACTCTCATTGTCAAGTGATATTTACCTCATTTAATTCTTTACTGAGTCCAATTTCAGTCATTCCATTATTTCATATAAATAATTTCTAGTCAGCACCTTTCAACTCAGCACCTCTCATATCACTTGTATATGAATTTTAATGATGTAGCAAAAGAAAAAAAAAGGAAACTCCAAGGGAAACTTGGAATATAGCAATGGGACTTAGGAATCCCAGGTGCTATTCCTTCTATGGCCGGTGATTCTTTATGTGGCTGAGAGAGATCATTCAAACACTCCTTCTTCTTTGTAAATAAGACATCACACATATTGATAAGAATAGGTCCTCTGAGCTTGAAAATTTAATTTTGTGCAATGATTTTTTTTTTAATATACAAGCAATTTTTCTGTTTTATGATATGGTTCATTGATATATAAACTGTATTCACATTGTACACTAGAGCAGTAAGTTGAAGCTGTTATGTTATGAAGGCTAGTAGTGTTTAGAAAAGCATTTTCAGAAGGACTCGTGTTCACTGTTAATTAGTTGTATAACATGCCACATGGACAGTAAACTGAGAAAGGAGTGTAGGAAAATAAAAAATACTGGCACACCGAGAACAATTGACTATCACAGGATGGAGGAGAGAATGGGGAGGGAAATAGAAACTGTTAGTTAATATGTTATTTTCTATGAATAGTATTCACTACAATTTGACTTCTTTTGTGAAGAAAGCCTATTAGTTTACCCAAAGTTTGATAATCAAAAACTATCAAAGACTTGACTAAAGAAAGCCTTTTTACAATTAAGACATTTTACAGTTAAGTGAATGTGTTTGTCTAAATTTTTAACACTTTCAGTTGTTATTAAATATAAAATCAAAATAAATATTTATATAAATCATTAGTGAGTAAATAATTTCTAAGTGACAACATGAAATTGTTGGAATTAAGAGGAAAAGTAAGATTTTTTCCCTACATTAAAAACATTCCAGCATTTTTAAAAACAATAAAAAAATAAAACCAAAGTAAATATATAAAGATATGCTAGATCTGCATTTTTCATGTAAAAAAGTGTCATGACACACCAAGAAGGAAGATGAATCTTAGAAAATCTTTGATAAACCCCTAATTATTTCAAAGTAAATTTTCGTGATATTGGTAAGGATCTTCCATGAAGTGGAAATAAAGCAAACACACTGCACAAATGGTCAGTTAAAAAAAAAAAAAAAAAGTGGTACATGATCTACAGAAAAATGTATGATTAGTATCATCAAGAGAGATAGAAAAACAGACTGGTGGAGAGAAGTAAATCAATACCAAGGATATCATAAAGATTATTCTGAGACATATGTAGCGAAAAACAAAACCAGGTTCAATAGGTATTGGTTTTAAAACTATACACTTTTAGCAATAAATTTAAGTGATGAAATAGTAATAGAATAAGTAATTGAATTATACTACAAAAAGCCTTAAACTTTTCAAATGAAATTAGGGAAAAAATAGGGAAAAAGAAGGAAATGTGATTTCTTTTAAATATTAAAATTTGTCATGGTGCTTCAGATGCACTAACACTGCCTAAAATTATTTAACTAGAAATGATCAGAAATGCAAGTACTTAAAGTATTTGTCACTTTTTTGGAAAAAGATTTTTTTAAAAATAAAATATAAACATTAGAAATGCCTGAACATTATTTCATTGAAAAGATTTAATTATCTAATGATTTAAATAGACTTTTGAAATGTCATCTTTTACGTCAGCATAATAGCATTATAATATATATAATAGTGTAACAAGGTATTAATGATATTTTATGTTGTTTTAAAAGTTTCTCTGACTGGCTTTTTAATGTGTTTTCTCAATTGCTTTAAGTTTTAAAACAAACTCAACACTCTCACAATAGAAATTCAGGTTTTTTTCTACTTTACCTACAGCTATAAAACTGTAAAAGTTCTGCTTGGTAGAGGTAACGTATACACCTTTCACCTTCTTTTCCGAGTTGTATGTCTTAGGGTACTGAAGTGCACAAAGTAACCTCAATCAAATGTTCAGATTGCATGGCTTTCTTCTGAATGGTGGTACTATAAAATCAGATAGATTTGATCAACCCCCAGCTAAAATTCACTTAGACCTGTTGAAAACTGTTGGCAGGATTTCCTAAGTACAGTCAATTTGGAATTAGTGATGCACTGAAGTTATGTGTGAACAATAGGTATTATTTCAAAGTTGTTTGTTTTGTTTTTTGTTTTTTTTTTTAGAATTGCAACAGGCCAAATGTTATTACCCTTCTCCTATCTGCAGCAGCTCTTCAGTCAAATGTTGCTGTTTCCTTTTCTCCCTGCGGTGCTCTTGGCTGAGTGGGAACTGTGAGTTCTCCTTGGTCACCTCCATAATGAGTTGGCCATCACGTGTTAGACTGTCAGATTTTGCATTCATGCCAAGCATGCCCACAGTCCTTTAAGCCTGCATACTTACATATTTGGTTCTGCTGTGAGGGCTTTAGGTGAGGACTGAAAATGAGGAGCTGGGGAAAGGAAAGGAATAGTAACGTCTTGAAGTGCTTTTCCTACTATTGAGTAGTACATTTTTTTCCTTATTTTATCCAAGAGGTACTATTAGTGTGAAAAAGAATGCTAAAATATAGACCCTTGTCTTTTTTAATTTGTCCCTATTAGGTTTCAATCCAGTTTAGAAATCTGTGAATAGGACTAATATTTCTTTAGAGAACCATTTCCTCAACCTGAAAAAAAAAAAAAAATGGACACATACTATTTGTGAATACTTTCACCTTTCTCATGTACTCCTCTAACAAAAGGTGCTGGGAAAATCCCTCCTATTGCATACAAAAACTAGTATAATAATTTCTATTGTAGTTCGCTTCTAATACAATCATTATGGATTTATTCCTAAAAAGTACTCCTGTACTGCAGCAAACACAGCACTGTCAAATATCGCAAGGATCCAGCCAATTTCTTTTGTTGTCTGTTAAGTTTTTATATTGAAACACTTCCTGCCTGTGATTTGCCCTTTTTCCCTGAAAATAAGCTCCGAGATCAATCTGTCAGTGCTTGAATCTCTCACAGTTTGATTGAGGTTTTCTTTCTCTTTGCTTCCTTTTTGCTGCCATGCCCAAACCACAAAAGTTTGGAACTTTCTTTGACCTGAATATAAATAACAAAGATCACTGACCTGCAGTCTACTCTTCTCTCTTTATCAACATTTAATGGAAAGGGGGGCAGGGAAAGGGAAAATGCATGCTGTTAGCTATTATCTTTACAAATGACTTGCTAGCCTTTCATTTGTCTTCTTATGCTTCAGACACTCAAAGGACAGTTTCAGAATTTCACTAGATGAAGGTTCAATCCTGAGATGACTTGACAAGCTGTATCTTCCTTAAGAGATTTTGACACGATATTAAGCCATAGTTACAAGCCAATACTTGAATGTGGAGCCCTGGGGAAATCTTTCAAAAGTGGAACACAACATTTACAGCAGGAGGCAGGTGTCTGCACCACTGAAGCAAACAACAATATGATATATTTAGTATCGAAAATGGAAGCAAAACTACTGTCTCTTTACCACTGGGGACAATGGAAGAGGTTCAATGAGAAAAAAAGCATCCTTTTCAGCCCTGGAGAATTTTAATTTACTGACAGAATGAAATATAGTCTCATCACGGCAGGTGCAGCAAGTGCCAGGTGCTGTTCACAATATTGTCTTTGAATTTATGTGTTTTCGAAACATTGAGAGGATGTGAAGCAGCTGCACTGGCCATGTGGAGAGAAAGCAAAGAGCTTTTAATTAGCAATAAGAGGGCTGTTAATTTCTTTTAGGAGCCGACTTTGCTTTGCACTCATATCAGAATCTCAGCAGGAGCTCTGTGCAGCCCCAAACATACAAAGAAAATCAAGCAAGCCATGTGTTACAGCAGATTTAAAGCAGAAGTGAAATAAGGGTCTGGCTTTCAGCTGAAGAAACTCTTGGCAATTTTGATTCTCAAATTGAGAAATGAGATTCACAGATGAGGGACCACACGAAGATTTTAAAATCTCAGTCAAATCACTAACCCAAGTGGTGCATAATATAACACTCGGAGATCACAGTACAAAAAAATGTAACAGTGCTGCAATGGGATTCCTGCTGAAACCTAATATAGTAGTTGTTTGGGGTGAAGTAAATGCTGGAGACCAAACACTGAGGTGAATCAGAGTCTGAGAAATCTCACATGAGGCTACGTCAGAGATAGGTACTAAACCACTGGCACAAATACCAGTTTTGGCATGGAGAATGAATTTAATATTTTTGAAGTCTGGCACCAAGTACTGCCAAGGTCCAGTCTCTCTGGACATCATAGAGATGACTTTCCATTAGAGAAAGCCAAAAGAAAGTGTAACTTGTATTGGTTTTGATTCTGTCAACCTCAAAAAGACAAAAATCCCATACTTTTGCCAATGTATTATTTACTTTTATGCTAAGGGCTTAAAAAAGTTCTTTTCAGTACTTAAGAGCCACCAGTGACCTACTTGTCCTTAATTTAGGGACCTTCTCAACTGAGTTTGAAAGATTTGAAATCTGAAGGGATGTTCCTCCTCCTACTGAGATAAATGTTAAAATTGTGCAATATGTTATTGGATGACAGGGAAAATTAGTTATGAATGTGCAAACAGTCTGATTTAAAACTTACTGAGGTAAGTTAAAACTTTTCCAGATATTTTAGTAAGTTTGCTGGTTTGTAAATCCAATTATGCTCAATAGAGTCTATTTGATAACCAAGGAAATACAGAAGAGCACTTATTGTGTATAGGAGGTGTCTGTTTAGTATTTTCTCAGGATCGCATTCTTAAATGAGATTTATTTATTTGTTTACCTTTATGTTGTATTAAAGATTATTGCAGTGCAGAAAGTTAAACATGTCCATGAGTCCCTACTTTACAAGAATAGGGAATTAAATATTAAATTCATGCAAATAAGAATGGTATATTAAGTCAGGACTGCAGCTTTTGATTTAATCTTTCATTATGCAGCAGCAATTAGCATACTTAATTTATGGTGACACAAAAAATTAAATGGAGAACAACTGATAATGTATCATATCCCCACGGACAGCCTTTCAAGATATGACAGGAGTCTAATAAATTACTTTGTCAAGTCAAATGTCCATCTATCTTTACATTCTTACCTAGCATATAGTAGTAATGTTCTATTTAGATTTAGTCTCTTTCTGTAATATCAGAAAATAATAACCAATTTCATGTATTAATTTCATAATTGTATCAAAGACATGTAAGGATAAATAAATCAGGGTTAATTAGACTGCCTTCTGATGCAATGTAAAAAATGTGGGTTTTATCATTAGTGAAGTTAAACAGAGGGATACAATATTAGCTACTAAGTATTTTTATATTGTCATGAGACAGTACACAAATTATCATATAGTTATAAACAGAATAAATGAATTAGAGATAGATTTAACAATACTGACTTATTGGGATTCATAAGTAGAATAAAGAGGTGGTTTAATATGAGCTACCATTAGGTATGTAATGAAATACCTATTTTTGGATCTGTTCTGAACAAGGACGGAACATGGCTTTGTTCTAAGATGCTCATCTAAGATATTCTAAGAATGCTGATCTAAGATGCTGCTATGTTCAGGATGTTTGTCTTTGTTGGTGCAGAAAGAATTCCCATCATGTCTAGTAGAAACCATGGAGAGATTCAGGAGAGCCTACTTCATTTACACTACTCTGTAACTTGCCAGCGGTAAGGGTATTTTATTCATTTGCTGTCAGATGCTTACATTTTGTGCATTTATTCCACAAATACTATGTTGTATTCCCACTGAAATGAAGAGAGGATATCCTTCTGAAGACTGAAAACAGAGAGGGGAATTGTGCATCTACTTGCTGGGGAAGAAGACTGTGAACGTGAGCACAGACAGGAAGCACACAGCAAAACCTGAATTAATGTGATCATCTGTAACTTCAGACAACAATGCTGATATGAAAAAGGAGCTGAACAAAAGTAGAACTATAACATAGGTTCCTTATTCAGAAAAATATTCACATTACTATGAAGCAAATAGGACCGACAAAAGCAGATGTTATTGCGAAAGCAATATCTTCATCACTGCATGGTTATTCATAACAGCTGCTTTGTTAAACCAAGGCGTATGTTAAAACCATGGCCCTGTTAAAGTAATATTTTTTCAACAATGCTGTTTATCATTTAGATATTTCAATTTCACACGTAAGGATGGTAAACTGATGATGACATTGATACTTTATTGCTGAGGTGTATCATTCAGCTTTGCAACTTCTGTGACATCCTGAAAGACAAAATTACAATACAATCTCCTTTGGATGTCAAGACAAAAAAAAAAACATTCAGTATCATATTTGATTTTTGCTTTAGCTGTTGAATTAGTATAGCTATATACAATGAGAACTATATTGTGATAATTCATGTGAACTGTGTGTCACATTTAGAACAACTAACACAGTTCACAAATTCATAAGAAAAATGGGAGTTCACCCCACAAGCATCATCAGGCAAGACTAAATACACAAATTACTGTTTAGACCCTAAAAGGTAGCATCAGTAGTCTTTATAAATATTCAGAAGTGCTGAGCAGTATTTTTGCAGTAGTCTGTTCTTTAAAAGCCAAAAGTGTTAATAAAAAGGACAATTAAAAAATTCTTCTGAAATTACCACCATAAAAATACATTCCATCATTTCTTTCTCCCTTGTCCTCTCATTGCCAATCCATTCTGAAGTCTCCAAGAATTCCTAGTACTTAGTTTTGGAAGTCTCAGAATCATCATCTGATGCAGCTTTTCCCAAGGAAGTAGTTCTCATTTTTTTCTAAAGGTTCCTACAAAATGCAAGAGTCTCTGAGATAGGAAGATGCATTCACACCATGTGGAATCACTGAAAAACAACTAAGAAAGATTGTTTATGAGTTCCTTGAACTGTCTTATGAAGAAGTGAGGACAGATAATGGGCTGCAGATGTCAATACAGCTGGATCTGAGAGTTGTACACATCCCCATGAAAGCCAGCAACAAACCTTCTTCACTGTAGTTGATGATTAAGGCAGACCTTGATTATTTTGCGTCAGAAATAGCATGGCCAGCAGGACTAGGGAGGTGATCATCCCCCTGTACTGGGCACTGGTGAGGCCGCACCTCGAGTCCTGTGTTCAGTTTTGGGCCCCTCACTACAGGAAAGACATTGAGGTGCTGGAGCGTGTCCAGAGAAGGGCAACCAAGTTGGTGAGGGGCCTGGAGCACAAGTCCTGTGAGGAGCGGCTGAGGGAACTGGGGCTGTTTAGTCTGGAGAAAAGGAGGCTGAGGGGAAACCATGTCGCTCTCTATAACTACCTGAAAGGAGGTTGTAGTGAGGTGGGTGCTGGTCTCTTCTCCCAAGTAACAAGCGATAGGATGAGAGGAAATGACCTCAAGTTGCACCAGGGGAGGTTTAGATTGGATATTAGGAAGAATTTCTTCACAGAAAGGGTTGTCAAGCATTGGCACAGGCTGCCCAGGGAAGTGGTTGAGTCACCATCCCTGGAGGTATTGAAAATATGTGTAGATGTGGCACTTAGGGACATGGTTTAGTAGCAGACATGGCAGTGTTAGATTAGTGGTCAGATTTGATGATCTTAAAGGTCTTTTCCATCCTAAATGATTCTATGATACTATGATTCTATCTCATTGCAGAAGTAGTCTCAAGGAAAGCTCTTAAAGTGATTTATAATAATTTTACTACTCATAGCCTTCTAATTGCTTGAATAGCAGTATGAGAATTTGTAGAGCTTGCAAGTGTATTATGAGCACTTGGGTAGCAGGGTTCCACAGTCCCTGAAATCAACCAGCAGCTTCCCACACTTGCTGGGGAAGAGACTTTGCAAAACTCAGTTTTGTCTATTTGCATTAGAAGTTAATTATTAAGGAAGAGTCTACAATTATGAAGGCCTCCATGTTCATAGAGAATGAAATTGAGTGAAGTGCCTCCAATTTGGATTTTCTGTTACAATTGGAAATACCCAGTGCTTCAAGAATACTGCATTTCCAAAATTCCAGCTGTTGTACCGTGCTTTGATGATATCCTGGTTGTGGATTTTTATGTTTGTTTTTTTAAAATTTCTTTTAAGTAGCTTTGAGGCAATTTGGAAAATCAGGTATCACAGCAGACAACTCCAGATGTTGTACTGTACTTTAATGATATCCTTGTTGTGAATGAATTTTTTAATTTTACAATTTATGAATTTCCACTACAGCTTTCTGTCACACAAAATCCTCTTGCTTCCTTTTGACAAGATCCACAGGAATGGACTTGCTAACGTGTAGGGACCTTCAAGAATGTCAAAGTCTTACTGATGCAAGTTCCCATGATTATCAGTTATAATATATGGAAGTCATTGCTGATGACTGTGTTGTATTAATATAAATATTGATGCCATTCTCACCTATGCATGGTAAGACTTAACATGGGAATGAATCATCTGTCATTTTCTAGTCTTAAATTTTAACAATATTTGAATGAAGATATGCATAAAATACCAGTGCTTTCCATTGTTACTTCAATCAGTGTATTCTATATTTAATCTATTTTTTTTTCCAAATGCCAGAAAACAATCCAATCATTTATTCTTATCTAAATACATACAGAGATGGAAGGTTAAGCTAAGTCCTTATGATTATGTACTTGTTTAGAAATCAGTGAAATACATTCTCAGTGACAATACACTGATTCAAACCTGATTTTCCATGTTACAGACCATTCAGTTCCACTTCTGGCTGAATTCTTGATGTTAACATCCTTCTTTGACTCATTTCATCAGGCTGATCTTACTAAATGAGTTACTGCCAGAGTTTAACATATGCATATGTTTTCAACATGTGGTCGTGTGATCATGATTTGTCTTCTCATGCCTGGTGTCTGTTATGGGGAAATCACACTGTGACTACTGCAAGAAGTCACATCTTTACTTCACTAGGTGAAGCACATCCAGCATGAAAGTATAGGTCAACAGTTTTGGTAGGAATGGTAACTAAATAATAAACATTTTCATGTTCCTCATCTCTCAGCATGTCACTCCCTGCCTAATTACTGGATTTGCATTCAACAAACTGCTTATGACATAAGGTCTGAGAACATACCCTGATCACCTTTACTCTGATACTGTGATATAAGGAACAGTCTTTACGTTTTACTTTTTAATCACCTTTCTTGTGCTCCTTTGTATCACAAGAACACACATTTGCCAGAAGCTATGAAATAGGACCAAAGTGAGATCCTTCAATAATTGTCAGTGTCTCTAGGCCTTTCTCAGAAGGTGGAGACTGCCAAGATTAGCATCCTTACTTTGACTATCTGAAAAGTTCATTTCTAAGCATACAATTCATTATTTCACTCTCTAAGTAGGAAAAATTCTTAGATGTGGATGATGGGGTGTTATTCAATCAATGTAGGCCTATCATTAACTTAGAATTTTATATTTTGTTCAGCTATTGTTTATTCTTAGCCCAAAAATAATTTACATCACACAGTGTTCCTCTCTCCATTCATGCACTGACAGCCAGGCAAATGCAGGAGACCCAGGTTTGCATGTTTTGTTATTCACGCTGCCTGCAAAAAAAGAGGTTGTATTCACCTACTGACTGCTACAGTTCTGTGTATTCCATTTCAGAAATGCAAAATGAGTGTAGTCACCCCAGGTTCCATTTAATCAATGGAAGGATGGGCAAGGGAGATGGTACAAGTGCGTAGCAATTACTGCTTCTACATCACAGCTACGTGGTCACCTGCTGATTTAATGGCAGTTGTAAGTAACCTTAATGCAACAGCTTGTCCTAGGGAAGAGGTTGTATAAATATTGATATGATTTCTAAGCCATAACCCATATACATTTTTTAAAATTAAATGTACATACTATGTGTGTTCTGATACTGAAATACATTTATTAGAAGGTTAGGTACTAAAAGTCTGTTATTGTAATTCTCTGTGGCTCAGTTAATTTCAGTCATTGCAGCTCAAGCTGCAGTAATCTAAGACAGAGGTGAAATTCAGGTCAGAGAATTCTGAGTGAACAGTAAAACCTCATGTACCATTCACTTTACAATTAACACATCTTCCTTTGAGTTGGAAGAGATAAGTTAGCTGTGACTCTTTGGACAGAAATCACTGGCCTATTTAATAGTGTGAGATGAACTGGAACCACTTGTTGTTCTTGTTTTGGTTTTTTAACCTTGTTCTATTGGATTAATGCCTATAGATCCATGCACTTTAGTTTAATTCAGTGTTCTGGTAGTTTCATGTACTGATTTCTGTTTTTAAGCTCCATCTTGAAAGAATTAACGTTAAAGATTTCCATGGGGGGCAGCAAGGGAAAGTAAGAGCTTAATTCCTTCAGGCTATGTAGGAACTGTGTTGCTCTTTTTTTGTCTTTCTTTGCTTAACATATCTTTTGTATGCCTTTGAGTGTGAGCTTACATCCTTTTTAACTTGGATCCTAATGTGATATACGAAATATTTAGGAGTAAATACTTCTATTATGAAGAAAAGTGAAGAGACTGTGACATAATCTGGTATGAACAATGGTTTATGCTTTTGGGAATAATACTTCCTATCATTTGTGCTGAAGCATGTAAAAATTAATACAAACCTCAGATGCATGTATAGAATGGCTAAAGGACAGAAGGACCTGGACCAAAATTGAGCAAAAGGATTTGTAATGGTTTAGTCATTTAAGCTAGCTACTATATATTGTTTCCTCTTCATTACACACTCATGAGGACTATTTTATTACCTTGTATTTGTTTTATAGCTCTTTCTAGAGCTTTCATCAAGATTATCCTAAATCACCCACTACACTACCATAAAGGTAAATATAGCTTAAGTCCCAGCAGTTTAAATACACTGGACAGACAGAGTAGATGGGGTAGCAGAATGAAGCAATAAAAAGATCATTTACAAAGATCTCATAGTCATGTCGCAGTCTACATCAGTTGATACACAGAAGGATTAGATATCTTCTTGTGGGTCACCCAGAAAGAACTGGAAGTGAAATTTAAGTGACAGAATTTAACTTTAAATTTGCATACTAGGTCCATGATGCTTTGTCCATGGGCCTCATGCTTGCATGTGGCTTGTGACTGAGTGTTGCTTCCACCTCCTGTTGCTTTTATAGTCAGCAATGGGAGGAGTTTTCTCTCACAGGGGATGCTGAGTAAACCAAGTTTCCAGCTTTGGAAGGCAGCGATCTAGCAGGTACTACAATAGCTATCACAAGGTGACACTGAACACAGAAGTATTCACTTCTTTCCCATGTGCTAAACAGTGTCATTTTTTAACCATTGTCTCTTTCCACTTTAGTTTTAGAAGATGACACAATCTAATTTATTTCATATTTCATACAGTGAACATGACATAGCCCTCCATTAGTCTATTACAGGCATTCTAGCCTTAAAGTGGATAGTAAATGCAAACTAATTTGGAAGTATGAATAGAGGGATATGAACCTTTCACGTCTAAGTTAGTAATCTGAGATCAAACCAACCCAATGGAAACTGATAGATAGTATTTTCTGACAGAGACAATTAATGTGGCAACTCAGTTCCAGAAGTGGCTCATCTTCATTCCTTTGTCATTCACTGGCACTACTGTTGTGGGAATGAAAAGAGACTAAAATTACTGAAATATGGAGAATGGGCTAATAAGCAGTTACTTTTAATATTTAATGCTGGTACTTAACAAAATAGGAGAATGTAACTCACTAATATTGCTACAACTGAAATTTTTAACTCATATTTTTCATGCATACCAAAATCTGGGAAGTACAAGAGAGTAACTGAAAACACTTTTACATCACAAAATTTGCTCATGCAACCTAAAGGCCTGTAGTTTCCCAAAAGGTGCAATTTAACCTGTCCTTACTAGAACCATCTTTTGTGCATATTTATCCCTTTCAAGAATAGTCTGCTTCATTATATGATTTGGTATTTCCATACCCATGATATGTTTCAGAATAAAAGATATTTGGGGGCTTAAGGAGAAGTAGGAGAGAAACCATTCTCTCTCTCTCTCTCTCCCCCCCCTCCCCTTTTCACATGGCTTCCTTGAGTTTTTGTCTATTCCCAAAGACCAGGCTCTAGTCTGAGAAATGTAACAGTAGAAATATCATCAAGGGATGTCTGTGCAACATTTCTGAGTGATACAAAAATATCTTCGATAATAAACCCACTGAACTAAAGACTTTGATAAGCTTTCCTCAAAGCACAGTCCTTTAAAAGAACAACCCTTTCATGTCCTTGCCTTTGTCCTGGTCTTTTCACTTCTTAATTTTTTTTTTTTTTAATATCTTTTTTTGTCCTAAATCAAACATTTATCAAAATTAGGTACTAATCCTCTAACCAACTTTCCAGCTTTCCAAAGAGAAACTTTTTACAACTGTAGAGTGGACCACTGAGGTCATTGGGCATTACCTGAGCATGTAGCCAACAAGAGACTGGATGCTTTAGACTTTTGTCTTTTGCAGCAGCATCCTGTTTCTAAAAATTATCTAGGTGCTAAATAATGCTTTCTGAATTAAATAATCTATTGAAATATTATTTTGGTTTCAAATGTTCTCTTATGAACTATAAAATAATTATGTATCTAATCTCTTCCTCCACGTGAAAACTAATACTCTGAGCTGTATAAGCAACATGGCTCTCCAGCAGTGTCACCACAAGCAATGTTGAATTCTAAGTCTGTAAAGGAATAAGTTAAAGGTGGTAAATAATATTTATTAGCATGTAAGGCCTATGACCATTTAGGGATTCAGAACACTTAACTCAGGAACTTTCATAAATTACTAGTTTAACCAGCTACTGTACCTCATCTGGGCTACAGAAACTGATTATGCAGAGACCTTAGTCTGCAGCAAACACAAAGTGAAACAAATTAATTTATATCTCAGTGACAGAGGTTTAAACTAGCACATTTTACCTCAAATTTATATGGTTTAGGAGTATGAATGTTTGTCTATTATTTTGGCTATGATACACACAGTAACTTGATAAGCTGCAAAAACTTCTGTCTAAGCCCTAAGTCAAGCTATCTGTGGAGCGGAACCTGAGGGACCAGCTCAATTTCCAGTGAGGTTCATGGGCCCTTGAAATGGATCCAATGAAGAGGAGAAGTTGAATAATTATATCAAATAAAATAATTTCAGATACTGAGAGACCTTATTTACAATATCATACAAAAATGGGGAGAACGAAGGAATTAATTTATATAACTATTTCTTTTAAAAATTATGACAGACCCATAAAAAACAAAATAAACATTTTTTTCCCTAAATTTAATGTCCCTTTTTTGCTAGGTATTCATATGCATGCTTGAGGCTATGAATTAAATTGAACAGTCCCACATGCACACTACATCCACTCATCCAGCACTAATACCCCTTTATTTACTAAACATATAAAGTATTTTTAGAGAAATGTTTCCCGTATGTGTATTTTTTAATATATATATGTATGCATGTATATGTATATAGATTATTTTATACATATATAAATATACAAATACATAAACGTATATATATATTAAAATTATTTCTCTTTGGAAACTAAATACTGGTTTTTATTGTTACTGTGACACAAACAGATTAACACTTCATAAAATAAGACATATCTGCTGAATACAGTAGTGCAGTTTGCTGCTAAGTCAGATTTACCATGTGATATGTAATAGATTCAAGGATGGGCAAACAAGTCTGGGAATAGCTCTGCAATAAAGAATAAGATGTGAAATAGAAAACCAAAAGTTATATGAGATAAATCTTAACAGATGTCCTTAGACTACACTTGCAACTAGTGCCAAGAAATAAGATGATTCTTAGCACTAGGTAACTCTTTTTATCTGTTTTAGAGGTTTATCTTAAAATTATGTGAATCACCCTCTTGAAGTGACTATTTCTCTTTCTAGGATTCTCAGTTGACTAGCTCCGTAGTAGATGTCTAACCTGAGACTGGTACCTGCATGTATCAATTTATATTATGTTGCAACATCACTAAGCATTCATTCCTCTTCCTTGGATAAAGTCCTCAGGTGGGACCCAGCTCGAGATTAGGTCACCTGGACAGACACATATGTAGATAAAGTCAGGTCAACACAGTGAAGGGAAAATTCAGTTTACCCTGAAGGATCAGTTCAGGTCAGGCAATGCTATAGCTCCATTCAGCTCCTTGAACATAGACAGCCTGTTTGTACCTTTTGGGTTGACCAATGATTCTTCCGTCAGCCAAATCAAAAGGGCACATGTCTCCTCTGCAACTTTTACCATATCTGCAAGTCTCATTCAGGAATTTAGGACACCAAAAGGCACCTAAATGATACTAGATACCTAAGTGTAAGCAAATCAGTTTAAAACTTGTGGCTTATCAGCTGAATGACTGCCCACGCTTCATTGACTGCATTGTTTAGAGGTCACTGAATGTAAATAAGACTTAAATATGGATATCTGCACCTAGATAGCTCAATTTAAGTGTCTGGGGACTGAATCAAATAAATGCCTAAAATAGGTGTTGAGTATCACCTGAAATGAGATAAGGTATCCACAAAATCCACATGGGTTGACAGATGTATCTTATGACCTATGAAGTCTTGAGTGCTTTTAACTGAACTGAATTGCACCTTCAGTCTCAAATTGAAATTCAACTCTCATGCAATTTTCATGAGCTGCAAAACCAATATGGACATATTTAATAGAGAGCTACAGATTTGTCTTCTCTGGCACAATAGAGTCAGGCTGAAATCAGAATTAGGATTAAATGCCTTCTATGAAGCTGAACCAGGTTATTCTCTTCAATTTGGAAATTTGATTGATATTCCATTCTGTTAATTTATAGAGACATCCTAGTAACTAATATTTGTGTCATACATTTTTTAAGTTAATGATTTTCCTGGGAAAATACTTTAAATCCTGCAGTGCAGATTAAACTCTTGATCCTTCTTGGATGTGACAAAGTAATGTTTTCTAGGAAGTTCAGACCCAAAAGTGAGTTTAAAGTAGCAGGTGTGGAACTCTAGAAGTAGGCAGTTCTCCAGCAGCAGTATGTACGATAATTGCTCAAATTGCCCAAAGATATTTTGTTAGTGTAATCTGTTTATGTATTCCCTCTTTCTAATATATACACTGATAAGAGCTTCAGAGATAGGTATAATTATTCTCTGTGGAAATAATCAAGATAATTAATATACTTATTTGAAAATATGCAAAAACACATTGAAAAATGCTTCACTAATCATTCTATCCTGATTTTATATATAAATAATGTATAATAGGCCCAGTTCTGCCTACTTTGAAATCTATGGGCATTTTGCCATTAAATTCAATAGAAACAACATCAGGTCCAAGATGAATATTTGAGTAATAAGTTGAAAGATAAACCATAAGTATACTTTAGAAGTAAGATAATACTCTATGGTATTTCTGAAAGAGAAAAGGGTAAAAAAAAGACTACTTAATCTGCTTTCTTACTCTAATATTCCCTTTTTCCATGTCAGCAGTATTGGTCTTGATTTGCTTTTTACATTAAGAAGTAAAGCTATTTTCAGCTTCTGAAAACTTGAAGGTAAATGAACAACAGATTTTTTAGAATTAAATTTTATTGAATTAGTCTGATTGCATTCTTGAAGCTAGAAGAAATGTGGAAGTCATTTTACTTGCTGAGCATGCTAGGCTCAACACCTAGTCATTTTCTGGGCACAAAGAGACCTAAGGAAGGACAGCTATCAAGTCCCTCTGATTTCAAAAGTAACATACAGTATGTTACCTTTGACTACTCCACAATGTGGCACCCTGCTAGATGTCTATTTCAACATACTTCCTCTCTCTCTCTGACTTTTTGCTCCGTATTTTCTCTGGGAAGAGGGTTTATATTTTCCAAATTCAAGAGTTGGCTTCTGTAACTCCTTCTTCATCTCTCATGTTCATTTCCTGCTAATTCTTTAGTACGCTTTCTTTTTCTCATTGTCATAGCCTTGTTTCTGGGTTTAGTTATGCTAATCGCAACTGGAATGGCTTTTCACCTGTTACAAAGATTGATCATATATATCTCAGATGTCCCTAATAGCTTGAGTGATCTTACATTTTAAAAGTCATTTTTCTAAAATTTATTAGCACAACTGAGTAATGGAGACACTGATGAAGAAGACTGGGTTCTTACTGATAGGGTGCAATCATACATTTATCCTTCTTGCCAACATTGTATCTTTTAAAGAAACACTCAGGCCCTGAACACATAGCTTACCTTTACAGCTCCAAAAATTCTAATGATATGTGTGTGCATTCAGTATTGGAAAAGAACAGAACTTTTCAAGGGGTTTTTGTCTTTGGAATAAGCATACAAATACTGAAGTGTATTACAACTTACAGACAATATCAAGTAAGATGAGAAGGTATTCACTTCTTAAGCGGTTTAACTATTTAGCAGAAGTCACTTCACTGACTGTTCACTTAAGTAAACCTACGCCATGTCTGCTGGAGTGTTGAGATGTGCTGAGAAAAATGTCCTCAGTCCCAACAGAAACACAGGTTAAAAAGCCTGTCTGGTCTTTCTGATCTTTCTCATTCTCCTGCTCTCAGACAGGTATACCCAAAAACATATATGAACATACATATATCAGGCAACCATATTTGTTCTTTTTCAAAGTAGTATGGTTTTTCCATTATGAAGTCAAATATTTCATGGTATTCTGGTAACTAGTGAGTATTTATGCGTTTCCTGAAACACGTGCATTGAAAATATTATGGTAATCTATAATTTCTAAAATATTTTATAAAATCATAAGAATTCTAAATTCTTATAGTCAGTGTCTCCACACTCTGATAGGAAACCAAGTCCCCAGTTTTATATGAATGATCACAGTATAAAAAACACTTTTAAAGTTATTTTTCTTTGCTTATATGGACATGAACTCTTGAATATTACACTTTTTATTCTCCTGTACTTGCAAACTTTAAATGTGATTCATAGAATAGTCTGCTATACTTTCAGTGTGAATTTCATGGTCACAGTAATGATGAAAAAAACCCCCAAACCGTAGAAGATAATATGGTGCCTTTATCTTCCTTTAGATGTTGTTACTGTTCCAGTCCTTCAAATCAAGTTGTGCAGTGATTGCCTATCAGTGTAAAAAGTCCTACAGGTTTTCTCTTTGTATCAACTAAGTGTTTGTGGCAACTGACTGACATTATGTTATATGTTCTTGCCACACTATTTAAGCTGATATAATGTCCTGTGTATTTTACAGAAATACTTAATACAGATTTTTCCCATACTATATTTCAATATATCTTTTTTTTACTTCATGTAAACAGTGCAAGCATTTGGCTCTTGAATTACTAAATCTGATGAGATTTCCTTTTTACAAAGCAATAAGTACACAGATGGAATCCTCACCATTCCTTTTGCAAAGTTATAGGTGTGCTGTATATCCCTAAGACATCACTGACAATAGAAAAAAAAATCTATTGTGTATATCCATCTCTTCTGTCTTGATTTCAGCTTTCACTGCATCACAATCAGGAAGCTTTGCATTCTCTTTTTGCTTGTTATCTGTAAAAGCACTGTAGATACAAAACGAAACAAACAAAAAAAGAATTGCCATGATTACACTATTCATAACTTCAGCAGCATCTCTAAACTTCATAATATTTGGTGTCTAAACCCATTTCAGGTTAGTTCATGTATTTTCGTTGTTTGTGTTTTTTCTTACTCTTCATTCCTCATTCTTATTTTTTTCTTTTGACCATTCTCTGTTTTCTACCTGGTTTTACTTATTTACTTTGTCCTTAGCTTTTACTTTTCTGCCTTCTCTCTTCTATATCGTTTTTGTATTGTTTCTGTCATCTCTTGCCCCTGTTACTGCAACCTTGTCTGTTCCACCTTGCTCAACATATCCATTCTGTACAGAGGATTTTTCATATTGGTCTATGTAGCGTTCGCTACATATCAAGGTGCCACGCTTAGATCACTGGTCGGCCCGGACCAGGGAAAGAGACAGATAACACACACAGTGTGAGCGCCAACTTCCACCTTTTATTGCGCAGTTAATTCCTTTTATACTAACAAGGGGAGGTGGGATTACAGGTACATCACAAGGCTGTGACTAACCCTCTAACTTTCCGTGACATTGCGAGATCTTCCGAACGCCGAACCCTACAGGTCTAGTGCCTTCCTTTTATTTTCTGTGTAAAAGTAAAGCTTTTGTTCAGTGTGTCTAGGATATGCAAAAACTACTGATTCTTTCTTTTCTTTTTCTTTCGTCTTTGTAGAACTGTTTTCCCCTTTGGATTCCTTCACCCATTGTCATCTCTGACTAGTCAACTGGACTACTTGACTAGGTTCTGCTGACCTCCTGGGGCTCTTTGAGATTCGGGAAGAAAGTTCCAAGGCTTGTTCCACAGTTGTCTGACAGCCCAAACTGCTGGCATGACTTAAATCACAGATTGCTTTGGAAGCATTGAATTCAATTAAAATAAGCACATGTGCAACAATGTAGTAGTCCATGCACTTTGTCCAGAAATGGAACTCTTCAGGTGGGATTCAGTTGCCTAAACATGGGACTTGGGAGCTAGTTGAGATTTCCTACACTACTCTGTTTTGACAGAGGATGTTCCACAAGGGCACAGGTCTCTATAGAGTCTCTAGCAGATCTCCCAGAGCCAAATGGTTTTCTCAGACCACCATAGGACTTCTTAAGCAACACCAGATATGTATTCTGAGGGAAAAGATAGTTCCTTCTCTCTAAGTGGATCATGTTATCAATTCAGATAACACTGTCCAGGCACCTACAAGACAAGTGCCCCTGTGCGAGCAGCGTCCAGACTCCCTCAGTAGTAAATGGAAATTTAGTCAATACTTTTGATGGAGACAAGCAAGCTGTTCATGTTGTCTAAAAGTAGGATTTGAAATTCTCAGCTGAACAGTTCTTTCGACCCCACAGACGATATTGCTCAGAGGTTTCAGCTCTGCAGTGCCACAGAGTTTCAGCTGTACCAGTCTGTGTGGCTGGAGGCATGCTAAGTTCCAGAGCCTTGGTGGTGTTGGTAATGAGTTGTAAACTACGATCTAATTTGTATACAATTAGTTGATTTATTGTATGAGTGTATATATGTGTGCATGTAGGTGCTCAGTGCCACCTACCTACTTTGAAGTAGTTATGGAGGAAATGATTAAAAAAACGGTTATTCTTATTTTTAAATTCATGATGTTCATAGTCACTCTTTACATATCATCTTGATGTCAAATACTCGAGGTCCAGCTTCTTCACAAAAAGACACTTGAAACTGATTTCCAATACAGTTATCGTGATACTGTGTAATTGCTTTGAGAGGATGCAGTCATGAATCTTTGAATCATTTTTCAACCTGCAAGTTAATATCGTATGGAGTCAAATTTAACCATTGGCTAATCAGCTGTGCAATTTTATTCTAAACCAAAAATTTCAAAATGTGTGGTTTTGCTTTCTAGTCTTAGCTGTAGACATCAGAGGTGTGAATTCACAGTAAAGTATTTATCTACAGAAATGAAGGACAATGCAAACTGTTCCTTGTTTTCCTTCACAACCTTAGCATCTGAGATTACCGAGACAACAAAAGAAAGAGGAGAGGAAAAAGAAACAAACCACTCCAAAAATTTTCCTCCTTCCTGTCAGTGAGAACAGTTTACATTTCAAGAGAGCCTTTTTTCTTACTTGAGTATGAAAGGATTCTGACAGAATGTACTATCAAGATATGATTTAGACTTCTGACAACAGGACAGATTAAGTTGATTTTTGTTGTGTGATTTTTATTATGAGGAATTTTAAGTAAATAATAGATTTTTCTGCAGGTGAATTTTTTGTGGCAACGCTCTCTACTTTTTTTTTTTTTTTCATGTTGTATATGGGAAAAGCCTTGGGGGGGAAATGAAACAAAGATCAGTTTTGAAATGAATAGACTGAATAAATATAATTATCTTTACATAGCAATGTGGACATTTTCCATGTTAATTAAAAAAAAAAGAAGAAGAAAACGAAGTTTTTTGTAACATATACAAAAGTGTATATAGTAATTTTATGTAAATAAAATGGAAAATAAGTGAAACAAAGGTTGCAAAGACAGAAAATTTCAACAGAAAGTTCTATGGATACATTTTTTTTTTTCTTTGCATCCTTAGTGAAAATACATGCCAGCTTAATTATGCCAAATTTGAGAAGTGGATTGGCAAGAGATTAACTGTAAAAAGTGACACTGCATATCAGGGTAGGAGTAATGCAGTGCTTTTTAAAGTGGGGAACTGCACAATCTAACTGTGCAGTATAGGGAATACAACCATGAATACTAAGGGGTTAAATCCTACTCTGGATTACAATGTCTTGAAGGAGAAAAATGAAATAAATTAATACCATGTAGACAAGGGGTAGATTTCTGATGAGGCAGGAATGCATGACACATGATAGAGATAACATGTCACTCAAATATTCCCTAGCACATTTTGGGCTATTCAAGAAGTCTTTGGCACATATAGCCGAGAACTACTGAACCATGGGGGGAGGAGGGGAAAAAGTGGGACTTATACTCACAAGCAGGAGTCCTTCTTAAAGGTGTTTGTATCTCTTCACAGAACTGTGTGACACAGAAAATGTGTAGGACGTGTCTTACCACATTAACATAACAGTAAAAACAAGCAGTCTAATCATAAATGCAAGGACGCCATTTAATCCACAGGACATATTTCTACACCTGATAGAAATGTCTGCAAATTCTATGAAGTTGTAGCCTCTTATGGAAGTGAATCTATACGTAGCTTTTAAACCACAGAATTTATTTGTGATCCTGGCAGGAATACTAAAGATTACCAGCTGGATTTCTCCCTTAATATCAAGTGGCCTGAGAACCCCTGTCAAAAATCATTCTGACACTAAATGAGTGGAAGGATCTATGTGTGTGTGAAAAATTACCTTGCTCAGTGAACTGCTTCATATCAAAGAGCAATGGATCAAGGACTTGAGAGTTAAATGGTCTTGTCTGATGTTGGGTTAACGAAATCAGGGAGGGAAAAGTTGAAGGGATAACTACAAAACCCAAGGGAAGTTATGCTAATCTTTTCCTGTGATGAAAAAAACCCTAAACCATGAAGAGAAATAGGACAGACAAGAAAAAAAGAATTCTGCAGTAGAAAAGGTAATTGAGGAGTTCCAGTCTACTGCTACATTTTAATTTGAAGTTATCCATAATCAAGAGCATTTCTGAAGAAGTTGCGGTTATTGTATGGGAATGAAAAGCTCCACATATTTGCTTCCAGAGATTTGTGAGAGGCTCAGGAGAAACAGTCCTTAATAGAAAAAGTTATTACTCGAGTATGATTGAAAAATTTTAAGGGAAATATAATTCATCCACATCAGAGATCTGAATTGACTGGTAAAAATACTGGGGCCAAAGATAAGCATTCTTCTTCATCCAGCAGAAAAACTTCAGAGACTTGCTTTGGTTTTAGGGGATAACTGTTGTGACATTTATTACAGACCATCAATAAAACATGTCAATGTGGATGCATTCTCTTCGTCCTTGAAGAACAAACAAGAGGAAATACTAAATGCAAATTTTCTTCCTGAGATGTTACTCTGATCATAGTCAGAAAAAAAAGTTGTTCTTCAAATGAGGAAAGAAGTTATTTTTACTCTGTAAATAAATTTTACATTTTGAGACTTAATGCATGGCATAACCAAAGAATATATCACAGACTGATATAGGTTCAGCATATTGGAAATACACATCGAAAATCTTTCTTCCTCTGGACTAAGAGAATAATTTCATCAAAAAAAAAGATGACAATGATATGATACGAGTGGCACAAGAATAAGTTTAAAAAAAAAAAAAAAGAAAAAAACCCTAAAAGAATGAATAGCCAGCAGTCATTTTTGTTGGCTATTTTTAAACTGAACCATAGAAATAAAATTAGTCAGTAAGTCTATGTCTAGACTTTTCTTCTGGGGTGAACCAATGTGTGCTAAGGATTTTGCTTTTCTATTCTCCAGATTGGGTATCTGTCTTGTCCCGGTATGACTCCCATATAGCCAAAATTCATTCTTGTGGAAACCAATGTTGGAATGCTTGTATAGCCATTTATTGTTCTGTGAATAACTAAGAATTTGTGGCTTCCTCTGTTAATCTCTATGCACAAATTAGCACCCCTCACCTGTTAGTAGGAAAATTGCTATCATTTACATGAGAAAGAGTAGTCTGGCATGATAATGAGGAACTAATCTAGTCAATATAATTGAGAAGTACAACCAGATTTCATCACTGTTTTCCGATGTTACTGCTGTCTGATTAGGTGTACTTTCAAGATGAGTTTGGCAAAGAATTCACTGGCATACAATTGACTGGATGGAAACTCAGGTGAGCTGGGAACCTATTAAGAATATTATACTGTTGTAGTAAGAATGAAGTTTTCTTGAATAGAGATGTTTACAGGTTGTATCTCTGAATGATATGGAATCAGATACCCTTCTGGAAAGTCCTTTGAAAGATGATTGCTTTCTAAGCCCAAAAAAGAGTGGCAATACATGTGGATTTTTTCCTTCCTTGATCTAAAAGGATAATAGTGCAATGGATGGAGTTCCAGAAGAGCCTTCAGTTTTACAGTTTACTTAGTGTCATTCTTGCATGAAGCATTGCCAAGGAAACATGATATATCTCCATTTTGCCTCTTCTATTCCTAAGGAGAAAAATTCTGGTATTTTGGATCTCAGCAGGGTTTAACCAGTCACCTCTTCTTTTTGTTACACATCGCACTATTATTTTTTTATGATGTTATTAGCTATTTTATTATTTTAATATTACTATTATTTTACCTTGGACTTTAGTAAACAATCTAGGATTGGCAAATGATAAGTTTAGTTAATCTTTTGCTACCAAAAACATTATGTAGCAGTATAACCAACCTTACCCCTTTTGCTGATAGTCTTGCAAATCTTTGTCTACCTCTGATTTTAGTTCAGACTATTTAGCCAGAAACATATCTTTCTTTTTGTTTTGGGGAATTTTTGAATGGAAACTGTGCAGGATCTGTAAATACATTGCCAAATTTTTTGTTTTAGGCTGACTTCAGTCATAGTTTCAAAGCTTTACTGAATTTCCATTTAACAAGAGAACAGGAACATGTAGATATTTTAATTCTAATTCAATATCTAAGTTTTAAAATGGAGAAGTATATCCACAACACTAACATTTTTTAGCTCTTAATTTCATCCAGCTAGAACCTTGTAATATTGGGACAGGTGATCCTCATAAGCAAAATGCTTTGTACAAAACAATTATTAACATCTGTGGACTTACTGAAACTCATCATTATTTTCAGCTGAACCTTGTAGAAAGTTATCATTAAAACAGGATTTCCCTGCCTGCAGTAAAGCATTGTGGGAATTGCAGGTTCATTTTGTATTAGGAGTAACAGTTTAGTGAGACATATTTACAAATGCTGAACTGCTGTGCCTTTACACTGAACAATAAGACAGTTCAGCTCAGTACAGGTGCTGTGCATGATATATTTTCCCTATCAATTTTTCTGAAAAAAAGAAGTACTAAAAACAGTGGTAGTACAAAATAAATAGAAAACAAGGAAAGAAAAAAGGACTAACAAAGGTGATAATATAGCTTAGAGGGGATTAGAGAATTAAGTTATGAGAATATTTAACTATACACAAACATACACATTATTGCATAAGTATATATGCACATACACTTATATGTGCATGTGCACACTCGTGTGTGTGTCCGTTAGTCAAATATAATGTTACTGGCACACATGGAGATATATATGCACCAGTACTGTTGTACAGCCTGCAGACTGCAGATTAATTCCTCATCAACTGCAAAAAGAGTCAGGAGTGATCTTGACTCAAGCAAGACCATGTGTATATATACATGTATCTAGTGTGTATATATATGTATAGTAAAGTGTATACATTACATATAAGATCTGTGAAAACTAATTCACTAACAGCTTGACTCAAATTATGGTTAAGGAAAGAGTTGTAGTTGAGGTAATATTGGCTGCTCCTTAGGAGCATGATCTAATTTCTAAACATTACCCTTCCTACCCACAGTGCAGGGGAAGCGTGAGGAGTCCAGCCCCTGGGGAGGAAGGAGCGGCAGAGATAACAGTGTGTGATGAACTGACTGTAACCCCCATTCCCTGTCCCCCTTGCTGCTGGGGGGGAGAAGGTAGAGAAAATTGGAAGTAAAGTTAAACCTGAGAGGAAGGGAGGAGTGGGGGAAAGGGATTTTTAAGATTTGGTTTTATTTTTCATTACCCTACTCTGATTTGATTGGTAATAAATGAAACTGATTTCCCCAAGTTGAGTCTGGTTTGCCCGTGACAGTAACTGGTGAGTGATCTCTCCTTGTCCTTATCTTGACCCATGAGCCATTCATTGTATTTTTCTCTCTTCTGTCCATCTGAAGAAGGGAGTGATAGAGCAGCTTTGGTGGGCACCTGGTGTCCAGCCAAGGTCAACCCACCACACAACGCAAATCCTTTCAGGTGAAGAAAAAAAATTAATCTGTATCTTCTACATCTGGAGTGAGTTCTTTAGCCACCAGGCACAGAGAGAAAGGAAAACAAGCAAACAAACCAAACCACTATTTTTTTCACTAGGGAACCAATGAAGTAATGTGCAACTCTCTGCCTGGTTTTTGAAAGAAGCTGGGTTAAAACACATTTCTAGAGAAAATATTCTAGTGTTGTGTTGCTTATATTGAAACAAATACCCACTTGTCCACAGAAGAAAAATACGTAGATATTTTATATAGACAATGATTTAAAACACAACCTTGTTCTCAGTTGTTCCTTAGGAGTAAGTTTGGGCAGTTAAGGAATCAGTATGCTGATTGGTTTAAATCCTATTCTAGCAACCGAATCCTTCCATGAACTGTATGGGAGGCTTGGGATGATGTCCTTTGCTTTTATGACTCAGACTAATTGGGTAACTATGGTCCAAAACTAATTGTAGAAATAGTGAGTTTTCTTGAACTTACGTTCTTTGTGAATTTAACTTTGACTCCTCAAAGCACACAATGAATAATGTTGCCTACTGTAATGAATAGAAGATTTTAGGTTGATTTCTTAATCAAGCAAGAATTTCTCAGTTACATTCTGTTCATCTTTCTGTCTCCTATCTCCGAAGGCTTTTGAACACATTAGTCAATTTTAACCCAATTTGATAAAGAAGTATGAGAGAGAATGAATATTTTATACAATTTGTAAAACTGCACTCTGGGTAAAAGAAAGACCAAACTAGCACTTTGCTAAGACAATGGCGTGAAATTAGAAATAATCTATTCTGTTTGCCCTCTCACTATCCAACCAGCAACATGAACTTGCCCATGGCCAGCCCACAGCCATACCAGAATTAGCTGCTGACACATGCTGTCTGCACTCTATAGCATGGATTAGAAGA
Source organism: Buteo buteo (assembly GCF_964188355.1). Classification (NCBI taxonomy): domain Eukaryota; kingdom Metazoa; phylum Chordata; class Aves; order Accipitriformes; family Accipitridae; genus Buteo; species Buteo buteo. Next base: position 23,868,108 of record NC_134184.1, on the reverse strand, counting down.
GCCTCCTATTGTTATGGTTTAGAGATTGTTGATGTCCTAATGCATATGATAGAAGGAGCAACAGTCATTCAAATTAGAAAATGAGAAGAGTTACGTGGCAGAAATCTTTAGCAGACCAGCTTCATTAATTCTTCTCACAAACAATGTCTTGGGAAATTGAGGTCTACTTCTGCGACCAAACGTAAGGAAAACTGCTAACACTGCATTTTCAGCCATTGATGTAGGAGCCAGAATGTCTCCTGTTACAGTTTGCTCATTCTTTTCCATTATCTGTTATATGACAAAAGAATTTCCAAATATGTAAAAAAAAAAAATAATCAAGGTTTCAACTACAAAAAAAGAATTAAAGATACAAGTCCAGTATTTTACTCATTATTACCATTTTATCTGTATTATTTTTCTTACTTTACTTCCTTTTTCTCTTTTAAAAACATTTTTTGAAGTTAGAACATTGTTACATATTTAGGAATTTCTCTTTCTTAGAGAGCAAACTGTAAGTGAAACTGTCTTGCTAGTAATTAATATTGAAATGAACATTTTTCTATAAAGCATGTATTTTACCTAGTATAGCAAAGATACTGGGTGTCCCTTTCTGTCCTTTTTCCTATGAGAAAAAAAAATTATATATATGCATTCAGACTTACTCTGAACATTTTAAATTTATATTAGTTGTTCAAATACATAGATATTAAAAAACTAGACTGTGAAAAATATTTGTAGGATCCTAAAAATTCTCTTAAACTAAGATGAAGTTATAAAGTCAGGAGTATATTAAAACCTTGTAAAGGTTTATGAACAGGAAATGAGGTTGTTCATAGAACTGCAAAACCTCTTCTCAGTTAGTGCTCATCTTCTTTATGCCTCTCTTCCCAAGACAAATCTTCAAGACTACTTGAAAAACAAGCAAAGAAAAAGATACTTATGTGGAGAGCAGAAAAAAACCTTCTGGTGGGCTTTCCTTTCAAATGAAATTAAAACTCAGAGGAAACCTGCAGGGATTGATACAATTCTAACCACTTAGAAAGAGGAAAACAAAAATTGTAGTATTTAGATCATAAGCTCTTTTCATGATTCTGAGAAGTTGCTATAGATTTATAAATACTGAATGTTTTAGTAAACATGTTTTATGTTCAATAACAACATGTAGTTAAAATATTTTCAGCATATGCCGATCCATAAGACTTTAAAATATATATTTTTTTGATATGTTATGTTAGAGGAAAATATATAACTTGCCAGATCCAACATCCTGAGAGAGGTGAGGCTGCTGCCACTCCATGTCCCCAGGTCCAGCCACTAGTGAGGTTATAGATGTATTTGCAGCAGGTACATGTACACAGGGCACATATACACCATGTATTTACAGATAAACACAGGTGGTCCACAGATCACAGATGCACACATCACTCACACAATCGCTGACAGCACCAACAACTTCATCCTGCTCTCCTTTCTAAATAGTTCTATGATTCTATGATTAATACTAACCTCCTTAGAAAATGTAGAAAAACACACATCTCTCTATAACTGACTTGTTAAGGAACAAACCTTTAACCTAACACTGCCAAGTCCACCACTAAACCATGTCCCTAAGTGCCACGTCTACATGTCTTTCAAACACCTCCAGGGATGGTGACTCAACCACTTCCCTGGGCAACCTGTGCCAATGCTTGACAACCCTGATTTTCAGAATTTTTTTTTCCCAAAATCAGACAAGCATAGTCTTTTTGGATAGTTGAAAATACCTTTTCTGTTAAAAGAATGTTCCCGATGAAAATTTTTTACAAATTCTACTTAATAACATTTCAGAAAACGGCCATAAACCCAGAGGACAATGAGATCTTAAAGCCAAAAGGAGATTTGTACAATAAAGAAACATAAGATTATAAAGCAACTGTATATGAAGCAAGCTGGATTATGCCTCATGTCACTGTCCTAGCAAAGCTTTGTGTGACAATCAGAATACGTAACATCCATGAGTGATGCCCCAATCTGAGAAAGACTTAATACATGTGCAAGGTGGATCCCTCTAGCTACTGAGTTCAGGCCCTCAATCTGCCTATTGTCCCAAAAGTGGGGTTGTTTGCCTGGTGTGCAAGACACCGATATACACACAGAGCAGTGGTATTTTATTCCATTTCATGTTTGCACAAAGATGGGCACTAGGTGGTAATCCGCAAAGCTAGCACCACTTATACCTAAACGGGCAAGCAATTTATACAGTTTAGTTTTACATATTTAGTTTCCAAAGTTCTTCCTCAAAACTGTTATTGGTAGTCGCTTATCTGCCACAGTTTCTATTGCACTAAAGTTTTCTCCACTTCAAGTTAAAGGTACAGTGTTCTTTTATTCTACAGCACATGCTCAAGACGGGGGGTGGGGTGTAAGTCTTTTTGGTCTTGAATTGGGTTGGTGGTCATGATCTCCCCCTGCTGCCTTTACCTTTCCCCCAGTTACCGAAGATCTTTGCTGACTTGATGCCTATTAGTAATTATTCAGCTTTTGGCACCTACTGGGGTAGGATGTTCCCTTCTTCTCAGCCCTTTAGTTCTTCTCCAGGGGCACAGTCCTTGGCAAGGCGTGCATTGTTTATACAAAGGCTGTCCTTTTTAAGGTGGCTTAAGTACACGATGCCCAGGAGCTGTCCTTGGATCCCAGTCTCCCCAGTTGCTGGCTTCCCAGGTCTCAACAGCGAGGCAAATGTACTGACCAGAAAAACATTGACGTTAAACTGGCCTTTTTTTTCCCCTTAGCTCTTCATTTTCCCTCACTCGTTCTTCCCCAAATCACCTAACCCCCTCCCTTTTCCTGCTCTTGGTTCCTCCCCTAAACATCCTGCAATAAGTTCTGTGTAATCACGACCTGCTCTTACCCTGCATCCCATAATGTCCCCCACACCCCTAGACAGCCTTAGTCTGAAAAGTAATCCAGAGAGTTGCTCCTGATGACTCATGTTGATGAGTTTCACACCTGGACAGTGAGGCTGATGGCTCTCATGGGACAGCTCTGTGGGGGTCTGGACAAGATGTTTGCTCATCCTTAATGAGCCCTTACTATGGGATCCTGCCTGTCATTGTGCATCCCTGTGCTCCTCTGGGCTTGTGGAGATGGCCCTTGGATGGGCCAATGACTGTCCTGGGATAACAGGCCTGTGAAGAGTCAAGCGAGGGCATTAATTGGGCTCCCCCTCCTGCCATTGTCTCTCCAAACTCTTTTGTGGGTGTGCACGTGAGCTTCTGAGCTTTTATCACATAACTTATCGTCGCCCCACCTAAAGGTTTAACCACAGGACCACACCATCCTCTGTCCTTGCCTAGCACTTCCCAATGATCTGGTTTGTGTCCTGGGAGAGGTGCGCTCCCAGAGAAGATGTAGTCCTCTCCCAGGTATGTCCCTGAGGGCTTGTAGGTCTGTGTGACTGTGGTGTGCTGAGTCTTATAAATATTGTTTATACTTCCTACCTCTGAAAAGAAGGCTATCAGAGAGTATAAACAGAAGTTCTCTTTAAATGAAACGTCTCATAAGAATAGAATCCTATGTTTGTGTGAAGAGTATATGAAGTCCCTACAAAGGCTATATTTTTGTATGGTGAGTGGGAATTTGACATTAGGTAATACTAATTTATGACAGCTAGTATCTATACTCTATGGTGAAAATGTCCCTATCTGTGTCCTTAATGACTGTGAAGATCCTCAGCTCAATCATTAAAGTGTTTCTATTTCCTTTCCTAAAAAATAATGGTCATCTTTGCTTTAATATCCCATCAGTTAAGCCTCTAGTTTTGCTACAACAAATCATAACGGATTATGTTGTTATAGCATCTGCCTGTCCAGGAAAAAGGAAGAGGACATCAAATCTTGCTCAGAACTGTGCTGTTCATTCATTTTACTTTGTCCATCAAATACAACTCCAATTCAAATTCCAGGTTATAAGGCAGGTCAAGACAAGTAACAAACTGTATTGTTATGATTTTCCAGGTGAAGCAGTTTCATCCAAATTTTGTCTTTAAGGTGCTATTGAAAAGTAAACTGCAGGTAAAGAGATTTAAAAAGTCAGCTCTGCCATGTAGAATGATATTCAGTCTTCATTGAATATATGAATAGTATCTTCCTGTTATTTTGGGATTGTTTTCCCATTTCTTAATTTTCTCCTGAACAAGACCAATCTTACATTCTTGCCTGTCTGAAAGTACTTGGACCTTATGACATATTTAGTTAAACTTTTTTTTTTTTTTCCTGAGGCAGTTCTGAGCTCTAACGTATTAGAATAGGTTTTTCATTTATTTATTTTTGCCAAAAGAAGCTACTCAAATGCCGCTGGCTGATGCCAATATATCCTCAGAAGGCAAATGGCTTCATTCTTGACCAGCCAGAAAAATCTTGAACAGGATTTGGTCATGTTATACACTCTCCTGATATGATGAAAAAGAAGAGTTTCTGTATCTCAGCTTCTCACCATGTGATGCCAGGAAGTCTGAAAAAAGGATAGAGGATTTTTTGTTCTCCCAATAGGCTGCTGAAGCAGCCTGGTAGCTCAGATGCAACATCTATTAGCAAGCAACCTCCAGTCTACAACATTAATCATCTGAGACAAGAAAACCACCTTTCTTTTTTTTTTTCTGTTTTAAAATGCCATACTAGTTCCTGAAACTAATCAAACCCACAACATTTGCAACTATGTATAACTATATAACATTTGAGATTTATATTTTCCCCATTTTTATGAACATTACTCCTGAATTAGTTCTAACTCTGCCACAAGACCACAGTAAGACTTTGTGTATTTATAGGTGTTTATTCAGCAAGCAACCAAGAACTTAAGTGAGTACAGAACAGTACTAATATTCAAATATGTCAAACTTTCCTGTCTAATAGAGATCTCACCTTTGTGTTTCAATTGCATATTTAATTTTAATAGATAATACTATCTGCACCTAATTTATCGTCATCTACATTTGGAATGAAACAAGCTTTGTTTTTGAGGCCAATTGTATGAGGTTCGACAAGGCCAAGTGCCGAGTTCTGCACTTGGGTCTCAACAACCCCATGCAGCGCTACAGGCTTGGGGAAGAGTGGCTGGAAAGCTGCCCGGTGGAGAAGGACCTGGGGGTGTTGGTTGACAGCCGGCTGAATATGAGCCAGCAGTGTGCCCAGGTGGCCAAGAAGGCCAACGGCATCCTGGCCTGTATCAGATATAATGTGGCCAGCAGGAGCAGGGAAGTGATTGTTTCCCTGTGCTCGGCACTGCTGAGGCCGCACCTTGAATAGTATGTTCATTTTTGGGGCCCTCACTACAAGAAAGACATTGAGGTGCTGGAGCATGTCCAGAGAAGGGCAACGAAGCTGGTGAAGGGTCTACAGCACAAGTCTGATGAGGAGCGGCTGAAGGAACTCAGGTTTTTTAGCCTGGAGAAAAGGATGCTGAGGGGAGACCTTATCGCTCTCTACAACTACCTGAAAGGAGGTTGTAGTGAGGTGGGTGCCGGTCTCTTCTGTCAGGTGGCTGGAGATAAGACGAGAGGAAATGGCCTCATGTTGTGGCAGCAGAGGTTTAGATTGGACATTAGGAGAAATTTCTTTACTGAAAGGGTTGTCAGGCATTGGCACAGGCTGCCCAGGGAAGTGCTTGAGTCACCATCCCTGGAGATATTCAAAAAGCACATAGACAAGGCACTTCAGGACATGGTTTAGTGGGCATGGTTGATGGTTGGACTCGATGATCTTAAAGGTCTTTTCCAACTTAAATGATTCTATGATTGTCTTCTGTAATTGTACTGTAGTGTTTCATGTGACTCTGATCAGATGTATAACATGAGCAGGCTATCTTAAATTAAGCTGATGTTGTAACTTTAGTCTAGGAATGACTTAGCTATCTCTTTAGCAGCCATTTGTCTGAATACTGGTTCTGAAACTGATAATGTCTAATATTTTGGGAGTTAAGCAAGATTGCTGGCTTCTTGAGTTATTAAATGACATTAAAAAGGCTTGATGGTATATTTAATGTTGTGTAATTAACATAAAAATTAAATAGGTGAGTGGTACTTCCATTTTAAGAGACAAAGTTAAAGCATGTGAAAATTCCAGTGTCAGTAAGAGGAATATGTCCATGGATACCTACCTAGTATAGACCTTTTTCTATAATCTTCACAGTGACCATCAAAGTTATTGACTTCAGGAATTTTATTTTAACTTGTACAGCTTTTCTGCCATGCTTTGCTTGACAGCAATGAAGACCAGGTTCAATTTCTATGGGTTGTCAATAAATACTATACCAAGTTTGTGAGCCACATTTCACCATTCAAAGAGCTTTAATGAAAAGTCTTAACCAAACAGTACCTTACTAAAGGACAAAAAGAAACAGAAAGGAAATAAGATCAACATACAAAAATTAATTATGTGTTCTCCAAAGCACAACAATAATGTATTTAAGTCCTCCCCTTACATTTCTTAGTGAAAGAAATGGTAAAACAGCAGTCTATTACCCAGTTTTCATCCATCTCATTTATATTTTCTATCACCTACCCCAGTAGAGACTGCTCACTAGTAACTGCAAATAGTACTAAAGCTACAGGCACACTGCAATAACTGTTTCTTCCCTCTAGGGAGACTGCAAGGTACACCTATCCAGTAGGTATCTTGCCTACTTCTCTTTCTGTTGGACACATTCCTAGTTGCTCCTCTCTGCTAGGAAGCCAGCCATCTCTTACTCTTTAGCGGGAGTACCCCTCTACTGAGGTTCATACATATATGAAGACTGTGGTGTCAAGGAAGTTTCTAAGAAGTCTTCTTGACTTTTTTGACCTTCTGAATCTCCAGCATACTAGCAACTATATCATTAGAATGGACAATTTACCTCTGGTATTTTTTGTCATAACTCATTTGCTTTGCTTTTTAACTTATTTTTTAAATATGGACCTCACTCAGCTTTATGATGCAAATACTCTTTAACAGAAATAGTCTCCATATGATTATATATAATATATGGTTTAAAACTCTTGCAGTCCAGCCCACTGCTCAGCTCTGCTTCTTCTCTACTGGATCTTTGGAAGGCTACTCCCCTTTTGGGTTTCCATATTTCTCCAGTTGGCTGCTTTTCTCTTTTAGGCCTCAGGTGATAAAGGTTACACTCATGCTAAGACTATTCATATGAAAATTTGCTTATATAAGTGTTCCACAGGTATCTTGAAAAGCAGAAAAAGAATGACCCAGCTTGTAGTCCTTAAAAACTGAGTTAGCTCATGGAAATTACAATGTAGAACATCAACATAATTTTAGTAGGTGGTTAATCAAGTTTTCATAATACTCTGATGCAGAATGTAAGTGTAAGTTCAGTATGATTTTTAGATTAAAAACCAAACCAAAACAAAATCACCAAATTGTAAGATCCTGTAATTTGGAAGTAATTAATTGCAAAAGGAATTAAGTTATTTTGGTGTAGCAAGTAATGTATTTTGAAAAAGAAGGTGAATTGCTTGAATGAAGGTAATTCTCAACTGGAGCCTTGGAAAGGGAATTTTCTTGTTAATTGCTCAGGCAAGTATATAAACAAGAATCTAAAATTTCCCCTCCACAAGAAGAGACTGAGTAAATAATAAGAGCAGAACTTGAAAGAGAGGTTACTATGGGTACACATGAACTAGAGAGACATGAGTGTTTTCAGGAACTCAGGTTCACAAGTACATCCCACATCATGGTGATAAACTGGAAAATAATTTCTCCTAACATTCTGTGTTCCATAGGGAGGTCATGGGCTGTAAAGGAGCCTGTCTGTCAGTCTAGATAGACCTTATGCTGGAGGACAAAACATTAAAGTCTGACAAGTATACCTTATAAACACTTTACCTTGGGCCAGTCCAAACTATTATGCATGCCAAAGCAGCTCTAGTGAAAGTTTTGGTTTCCCTTGATCCACCCAAATGCTGCCAGCCAGTCTGCTTTTTTTATTCCTTGATATCTACTTGTTCTGCTGGGGGCAAATCAAATCTCAGGGAACATCAGCACCTGTGTTCATTATACAATTTGTCTAGCTGCTTTGCCAAATTTCTGGAAGATGCACATGCACTTGTGGAGAAGTCTACAATATTTCAGTAGAAAATATTCTTAGAAAAGAAAAACTTGGTTTTCATCTCTAGTAAGAATTAAAGTGTATGCCATGTGTACTTGCAAAAAGTTTGAAAGATGTCCTTTTTCACCAAAAAATGCTTTTAAATTGAAAAAATCAAGGGAAGACATTAAATATGAATTTTACTGTTTTTATACTAAAATATTACATTCAAAATCTTTGCTTTCATGCTATGTTTGGGGTTTTATTTTATGTTTGTTTTTTTTTTGTTTTGGGGTTTTTTTTTGGTTAGTGAATGGTATGGGCAGTATTAATGACAACCTGGTCACATATGCACAATGACCCTTTTCTCCATGATACAAAGATCAGAAAGTATTAACTGAAGAGAAAACAGAGGTGGTGAGTATCATTGTTAGTGGTAGGCATGCTAGTGTACTGTGCTCTGGAGACAGTATATATGCAGAGGTGATTTGAGATCTGAGCAGGATTGTGCATGAGTTTGAAATGGCTGGCATATCACAAATCTTCTGTGTGTAACTGTTAGGGAACCTTGTTTCAGAGCAATAAACAGGCAGCCAAGCTATTAAATAAAATTTTCAGTGGCAAAAATCCTATAAGAAAATTTTAAATTAAAAGTTCAGTTTTTACAATCTGTAGAAGCCTTCCAAAATAGCTCCTCCCGTCAAAGAAGCAGTCAGTGTAATAAAACAGAGATAAGCTGAATATAATGACCCTATTTGTGCTGTAGAGGAAGAGGACACAAATACATAAGCAAATAGGGTCATTATGTTTAGCACTTTCCCATTCTATCACAATAAATGCTAAGGAAATATAGAACAATTATCTTCTAAGGAAAGTGGACAGAACAATATCTTCTGATGTGCTGAAAACAGAATTGGGTAAAAAACTTGCAGATTTATTTAAAAAAAATACTGTGGCAGTCTGGTTGACCATACAATCTAGTAGGATTTCTTTATTTTCTTTGCTATTATGCTGTCATCAGTGCTATGTTGTACTCTAAACAAGCTAATGAATTCAACATACAGAAATATAAAAAGATCATTTAGAGGCAAAGATGATGACTATATTATATATAAATATATATAACAATATAACTATAAAATAGTCCCTTACCTTATGATCTGCTGTTACACTCTAGCTTTTCTTTAAGAGTTCAGTTGGAATAGAATAAAACTAGAAAAGGATATAATGTAAATTGCTGTAAATATTTTAATTAAACATGTTTCCTGTTAGTACTGAATACTTTCCAAGTGATAAAAGAGTATGCAGAATACCATTAAAACAAGATTCAGAAAAAATCCATTTTTCTTGTCTTTTATTTATTCAGAAATTTCCTACTATTCACAGGTAAATTTTGTGTATAAGTTTTGATGTTCATTCCAAGTCCATTTACAATTTCAGAATACTTGATATCCTCAAGCTTTTTCTGTGGTCACAGGACCATGTACAATTCCACAGTCTTCTGAGCATTTACGGAACTGATATTTTGGCATTGCTTTCCTTTTAAATGTTGGCCCTGTCAAATACATTCTCCTGGCCACCTGCAGATAGTGTTCATTCTGTGATCTGAGAATATATTTTACAAATTTACTCTCAAGAAATGCATTAAGTAAGGGGTTTCATAGCTTAATTGTTTAAGACAAAAATCATGTTTGTCAGGATACACATTTTAAAATGAAATCAAATTTACTCTGGTGTGTACACATAGGCAGGATAGAAACTCAAGCAGATTTCAATGCAGGAAGATAGATTTTGTTGCAATAGATATAAATGACAATACCACTTGATATAATTCAGTAGACTCCTCTTCAGAGTCTGAATTTTTATTACTGCTTATCTTCTCCCTCTTTTACATTAGGCAAATGATAATGATTTGGTTTACTATTTCAAGAATATTATTGCACCTTCCTTATTTTTCCAGAAACTTTCTTGTAACGTATAACTAGTATTCTTCCTATGAGACTCAATCACCTATAAGGAAACTGCTGATTTTAGAGATTTAACTACAGGAAAAAAGGTATGATACATTTCTTCTTTATTTCTGATTCAGCTATAAAATTTAAATAAAAGGGTCAAAGAAGAAAAATACAAATGGTTGTCAGTGTAGGATACAAAACTGATAGTAAATTTGCATTTCATATACTTGAAAGGAATACTAGACCATCTTTAAAATTTAGATTGCCTCCATATAACATTTGTGTTAATTGCTAGTACAGATTTCCAAATTTCATTCCCTTTATATAGGGTTATTTCTATTTTCAGGTAAAGGTTTAGTTACACTAAAATCCCTCAGGAGCAAAAAAGAAAAAAAAGAGTAGGACCTGCACTCCTATTCTTGAAAAGTATTCTGTGCTCCATGATATGCACTCTTCTCACTTTTCGTGCTACAATAATGGAGATTTTTTTTTTTTTCAATCCTAGCCATATAATTCTATTGGTTTGTGCTAGCTATGCCTTAACCAGGCAAAGAAATGCTATTCCACATCATTTCCGTTCCCAGGAGAGCTTAAACTGAAGTTAGGCGACTAGCAACTAGGTCCAGGGAGGCTTTGTATGTGCCAAGTAGCCTAAGACACTTGACTCAGTTAGCATTCTCAGACCACATCTTTTACACACAAGTACACTCCAATAATTATGGTTCATAAAAAAACTGCATGAAAACTACTTTCTTTCAAAAGCCACAAAAAGGGGTGTGACACACTTTGTATCTTTTGTACATGTAGTTAGAGCAACCCATACAAATGGCAATATATGCAGAAACTAAAAACTATGATAGAAAGTGACTACAAGCTTCAAATCCTAGGTTTTCTTCCCTTCCTTCCTTCATGACCCAGAAAGTCCACTCAGAATGCATTGGGTTTCGGGTTGTGTTTTGGTTTTGTTTCTCCCTCTCCACCCCACTCCGCCTCCAATATTTGCAACAATAAAGCTGTGAAATTATTTTTCTGGGAATAGAAAAATAGGGAAAACATCCTCTCCAGGAAGAACAGTTGTGTTGTCATGGCAACAGATAGGGAGGGATTTCAGAAAAACTCTATGCAAGATGCTCCCACTGAATTTCCCCTTGATGTCAATAACATGTTGGATTGAAATCTCTGGGAACAATCATGAAACAGGTCAATAAAATGACAACTAGAAGACATATTTTAAAATCAAATTAAAAGGTCTAGGTTTCTATTTTATTGTTCCTTTTAATACTTATTTACATATAGGTTGACTTTATTAATGTACTTATGTAATTATTTCCATCATTCTGCTCAATTTTTCATAACTCCAGGCTGACCCTGTATTATAAAAATGTCTACCAAATACTTGCACATATTGCACAACTAACTGCTTTAAAATTGCTAATTAGGAGTAGAAGCAGGGTAGTAATGAAAGATTTTTCTGCCTCTTTGAAATACTCAGTGAGGCAATGAAAAATATTTCTACATAAAATTCTAAAATGGCTTCTGGCATGAATTTATACCGAAGTTTGATGCTGGAAGAGAAAAAGAAAAGAATAAACTTTGTTGACTTAATTTCCATGGATAATTCAGTGGTACTGACACCAGCAGCTCACCCAGCAAGGTATTGTCCCAGCAATTCTCTATAAATAATTTATAAAGCCATACTTAGCAGTATGGCTTTTTACAAATGGTCCTTCCAAAAAAATTGAATTGCATCATTAAAAAAAATCATTGAAAGTGGCCAGGGTGATTTTTAAGCAGAGATTTTTCAGGGAGTGCAGAATAAAGTAGTTAATCTGCAAAAGTCTCTTAAATCATTGTATTAGAAAGGTCATGAGCACATAAGTATGATTTAAACATGCTTTTCTAACATCTAGAAGAATTAGTATTCTACAGTAGCCTATGCATTACATCCATGCAAGGAAATTATTTTCTGGACAGACCAACATCAAAGCAAGCCATTAGAGAGAGGTCCAATCTGGCTTTACAACCAAAATTAAACAGCAGCAGCAACAAAACCCTTTCATTTAAAATAAGAAATGCTACAGTGCAAGATTTGATTGTGTTTAACAGCATACAGTCCTCACAGTAGCTAATAAAGCAAAAGCTGTTCTGCATAGAAAAAAAAATAAAATAAAAAACCCCCTAGCAGTAGTTTGCAGGGAGGGACAGCAAGCTTAAAAGGCAAATTAACACCCAGAGGTCCATCCAAGAGTAGCTGCCCTCAAAGCTGCTGTAGACAGAATACATTAGAAGTGCACTCGGAAAAGGCTGATAGTATTTTAATTAATGGAGGACACTTGTGGGCCATTTATTGTTGCTAAGAATTAGGCAAGTTAATTGATCCAGCACAGGTGCATGTAATTGAGAGATATGCCTAAGATGGAGGATTCACATCTAATTTAGTCTGGGAGTTTTGCAGATACAGTGAAAATTCAGTTCACAGAAGTCTCTAAAAGGAAATGGGTAATGATATTTAAGACAATTTCACTAGCTGAAAGAGGAAAAAGAACACATTGACTACGAAGAAGTGATGTAGCATGATTAGTTGTACAACGCCATGCAAGTGAGAGATAATGTTATTTATTTTAGTAATTTACACTTGACCTAGTTTAGGAATACTGAAATGTACAGTGCAAGCTTGAGGATTAAGCTCAATACCTTCATAATGTAAAGAAGACTGGGATAGAGTAACATAATACATTATTAGCCATTTTAAAATATAGTTCCAATTTAACCTGCTTGGCAATTTAGAATAAATTTTTAGGAAATAAAAAGATGTATTTTCCCCAGTTATTTTTTCTTTGGTAACTTTGAGATTTTTCTTTTGTTATGAGTTGTAGGATTTTACGTTTCAAAATAGATACTAAGGAGTTTAAAAATTAGTGATTTGGTTTCACATTTCTAAATAAATACCCATAGCTTTAAAATTGCCAATTCTGTACCCTTTGATCTTATGGTGGGGCATTTCCATTGACTTACTTAAGAAACACCAGTAGTTCTTTTCTTCAATAGTTATTTATACATACAGTCTATGCTCATGAAACTTTTCTCCTTCATAGACAAGACTAGGGTCTAGTGCTCTTACACAATATCTAAAGAAACTAATTAACGGTGTGTTGCAGAGCTCTGCTTCTATATATTTTGTCAGCTGTTAGTTTTCCAAATAAAATCTGTAGGCTCATAAGTGGTCAAACAGGAACTTTAAACTGCATGCACAAAACTCACCGTATTCAATAGTCAGTGCTTAAAGTAGGCAACATAAAATGTCCAGGAGAGGGGTACAGATTAAGGCCTGACAGTCTTGGGGACTTAGGCTCAGATTCACAGTTTTAAGTAAGCCTGTAACTTCAGTTAGGATCAATGCAAGAGAGGGACCTAAATCCCCCAAGGCTTTAAAGTATCAAATCTTCTGAAAGATGTCTTTCACATAAGACCATTAATGCAAGTACCCAAGTCCAGGAGTGAAAACCAATCAGCTGCTGAATTTACATGAAAAATTAAATTCATTTACATGAAAAAATTAACTAACTGCATGCTTGCATGCAAAGATGCCAGAACTTAATGTTCATATGCAAAGAGGAATTACAGAATCAGGGTAATAGAAAAGAAAAAGAACACAAGAATTAAACACGGCTTTTAAACACACTGATGTCTAACACTTGAAGCAGTAAGGGACAGCCTCTTCCATGTGTTCTGAAGGCTTTTTTTGTCTCCTGGGAAATAATCATATAAACTACATTTAAAAAGCCCTGGAACGAGGATTCAAGTTCTAGGATTTACCAGTTCTCACTGAATGTCGCCCAGTTACAATAAAGTGATCAGAAAAAAAGACAATCCTTTACAGCACAGTAGAACAAACGTAGCAATAAAGGCATATAACACCCTCAAACATAATCTGTGGTATAGTTCTGAGGAGACCATCTAAAGCTGGAGGAAGTTTAGTTTTAACATAGACAGGGTGAGAAGGCTGATTGCTTTTCTCTCACTTCCTAAGTTTACCTAAAAATACAAAAGGCAGCCCACTTGCTGCCTCTAGCTGTCATGTTTTCAAAGAAAACATGCTAGTTTTCTATTCATTTTCCTGGACGTTCATTAGTTATTATCTTTATGAGAAAGTTTTGGGCAACATGTACCATTTTACTCTGCTCTTGGAAGATTTTGAAAGTAGCTTTAAGATTCTCCCAGTCTTTTCTCCAACTTTTCTCTGTTGCCTAGGTCCAGGCAGCTCTGTGCTGAGAGTGCCTCTAACTAGTTCCCTGCTTAGCAGTCTAGATTTTTTTGGGATCCTGTTTGGTGACACCAGCCTCTTAATTGAACAAGAATGCAAGACATTTAACTAAGATCATATTTAATTAGTGCTACTTTTTTGTGGTGCATCCATCACTGCTTCAGTAGACTCAGCTTTTCTAAATTCCTGCAACTGGTTGTGCTCTTTGTCCATGTTATAATTCTGTACTGTGGTATACTGGGGTAAATCACAATATATCCTACCCCTTGTTTCTTCTCATACATCCCTTGCTTTCATCAGAAATTTGAGAAGATAAAACAGAAGGGAACCAGTAAAAGGTTGCTTATATGTATGATAATTGATCTAGGCACAAACAGAAAAAATTAGATGCATATCAAACCTTTACATCCTTTATTGGAAGTGCTATTAAACACATTATTAGTGGTGTTTCTAAACACGGGTATAAACTGTTGTCTTGGTATGGTGCTTATTTAATGTCTGAGGCCTTTTTATTCACTTTACCAAATAATCAGAGCAATTTTCATATTACTGGATTTTACTCTATCCATATGCCTTTAAGATCAAGATTTTTTGTCTATTTCTGGTGGCTAAACTTTTCTTTGCTGCTTCATCCTGTTGAATTTCTCTGGTACAATCTCTACATGAAACCATCTGCTGCTGGGAGAAGCAAGTTATTGATGAAAATTTCAAGCAAATCCTTATGCCATTTGTAATGCCCCATAGCCCATGAAGACATGTGCAGATCATAGCACATAAAAATACCAAACAGAAGTCATTCTCTGAAGTAGTTCTCATTGCAGTTTCTGTTAAAATAAGAGGTACATTGTGGGTCAATTCTTAATGTGGAAGGTAAGTCTCGAAGGGTTACCAAGAAGTATAAGCCACAAATTTTTAGTAGCACTTTTTCTTTATTGAGCTGCTCTATTCTTGACATATGTGCAAGTGCCTTCCTGATGGTTAATGATAATTCACAACTATATAGGGCATTAACTCTCCTTTTGTTGTGATTGAGAACTCCTTTCTGTTTAAAGGTCAACCATTCTGAGTGCTCTGAAATTTGCATGTTTGCTCAGATTCTTCTAAAACTTTCATCACTTGATTTAGCTGCAGGAAAGGGTTGGCAATCCAGATTTGGGGTCACTGAGGTAAAAATCCTTATGATACAGTGCTCTGAATAAATTGCGTTCGGTCCTTGGTTTCTACTAGTGATCCTCTAATGCACACACTGGGCTCGAACAAGATAGTAAGGTAGCCGATCTCAGTTACTCAGAGTTCAGCTCTCATAAACATGCTACTTACCCTCCCTCAAGAAAAAGCAGTATTGCAGTCATTTTTATAATAATAGTTAAACTTTCCAGATTGGTACATGTCAAACAGTCATACCCAAGATTGATGGCTATGTATTTGAAAAGACATTCTTCAGAGAATTTCTGGCAATTCAGTTTCCTGTGTTTTAGGCAGTGTAATGGATGCTTTGTGGATACCATAAATCCTGAACTCAAGTAGTGATCTTGACGGGCTCTGACCTTAGCATCTACTATGGCCATGGGATTCATCTAACCAACACTTAATCCTTGCAGTCTTGGCATACGGTAATGCTTGTGTAGGGAATCAAATCTATTGAACTAGATGGTTGGTCACTGCCTGGATGTCAGACACGACAAGGGTCTTTACAACAGCATCTTCAGCTGGGTCAGGTGAGACTCCCCAAACCGCTGTTTTGCTGAATTATGATACCTAGCTGGTCCATGGTCCTGAGACCAGTCCAGCACTTGCATGATCTATTGCTATATATTATTTTAAATTATGTACAAAATATCTTCTTGCTATCTTAACTACCTACAAGACTGTCTGATAGTATCATATCTGCATCTTCAGGGACAGTTTCTAGTGTCCCTGAAGGGTCTTAGCCCTGAACAACCCCTCTTGTGCCTGAAAAGAGTCTTATCTTTTTAGGGAGGTCGATTCTGCAAGCCTGGGGAGTCTCTGCAATGGCCAGATTAACCATGGAGGATGTTAATTAACACGTTGAAGCATCTAGATTAGTCTATGTACAGCAGGAGCTGCCCAGGGAAATATCCTAAACAGTCTGAAATTCCCACCTGGAAAGCTCCTGTACCAATTAGTCAAATACTTAATTGTGAAAATGGTTAGGAATTCAATCAACCACCATGTCTCAGGCCCTCCACTATTTCTAACTCATCCATTATCTCATCTGTGCAGATAACTAGCTCGGGAGTTTTGACCGCACAGGGAATTAGTGACTAAATGTACTGGGTGTGCACACAGGCAGGCTCAGGTGCACCATGAGATAAACTAGAGCTTCATACATTAAAGGTCCATAGTTCATGCCACAAAAGCTCTCCCTACCACTAGTAGGCATAGCTTATTGTATCGTAATATATTTGTCCTTGAATCATAAAGTCACACTTCAGCTGTGGGATTTTTATGGAACTCATGCCTAAGAATGACTAGTTCTTTCCAATGACTATAAACATCTCCCAGGATGTCTAGCTTGGATATTACCATCTTTCAGGTGAATCCCTTTCATAAACAGAAAAAGGCTAACATCAAAATAAGGCAGTACTGAATTCATTTATCTACAGCAAGTTTTAGATTGGCCATTTCATAGCACCTGATAGTCTTTACTAATGAGATCCCCCACAAGAGACCAGGGGGAAAATCTGGAGTGAATAGGACAAGGGATAATGGTTTTAAAGTAAAGGAGGGTGGATTCAGACTAGGTGTAAGAAGAAATTTTTTACAATGAGGGTAGTGAAACACTGGCACAGGTTGCCCAGAGAGGTGGTAGGTGCCCCATCCCTGGAAATCCCAAGGTGAGGTTGGACGGGGCTCTGAGCAACCTGATCGAGTTGAAGATGTCCCTGCTCATTGCCGGGGGGTTGGACTAGATGACCGTCAAAGGTCGCTTCCAACCCAAACCATTCTATGATTCTACGATTCTAAGACGTACACTTGGTGGAGGAGGATCAGGTCAGGGTATACTTAAGCAAACTGGACATATATAAGTCCATGGGCCCTGATGGGATGCATCCACTAGTGCTGAGGGAGGTGGCTGATGTCATTGTGAAGCGATTCTTGATAATCTTTGAACAGTTATGGTGACTGGATGAAGTACCTGAGAACTGGAGGAAGGCAAATGTCAATTCTGTCTTAAAAGGGTAAAAAGGAGGACCCAGGGAACCACAGTCCAGTCAGCCTTACCTTGAACCCTGGAAAGGTGGTGGAACAACTGATCCTGGAAACCATTTTCAGGCACATGAATGACCAGGTGAACAGAAGTAGTCAACATGGCTTTACCAAAGGGAAGTCATGCTTGATCAGCCTGATAAACTTCTCCCATGAAGGGACTGGCCTGGTAGGTGAGGAGAGAGCAGTAGATACTATCAACCTGGACTTCAGTAAGGCCTTTGCCACTGTCTGCCACTAGAATCTTCATAGACAAGCTGTTGATGTACGAGCTGGATGAGCAGACCATGAGCTAGACTGAAAGCTGACTGAATGGCTGGGGCCACAGGGTGGTGATCACTTGTATGACATCTCATTCAAGGTCAGTAACTAGCAGTGTGCCACAGGGGTCAATACTGGATCCAATCCTGTTCAGCATCTTCCTTAATGATCTGGATGATGGGGCAGAGTATACCCTCAGCAAGTTTGCTGGTAACACCAAACTGGGAGGAGTGGCTGATACATTAGACGGTCATGCTGTCATCCAGAGGGACCTTGACAGGCTGGAGAAATGGACTGATGGGAACCTCATGAAGTTCAACAAGGAGAAATGCAAAGTCCTGCACATGGGGAGGAACAACCCCAGGCACCAACATATGCTGGGGGCCACTCAGCTGGCAAGCAGCTTTGAAAAAAAGAACCTGGGGGTCCTGGGGCACACCGAGTTGAACAGGAGCCAACGATGTGCCCTTGTGGAAAAGAAGGTTAATGGTATCCTGGGCTGCATTAGACAAAATATTGCCAGCAGGTCGAGGGAGGTGATCCTTCCCCTCTCCTCAGCACTGGTGAGACATCTGGAGTGCTGTGTCCAGTTCTGGGCTCCCCAGTATGGGACGTGGACATGCTGGAGAGAGTCCAATGAAGGGTCACAAACATGACTATGGGGCTGGAGCATGAGTCCTAGGAGGAAAGGCTGAGAGACCTGGGACAGTTTAGCCTAGAAAAGAGAAGTTTCAGGGTGGATCTTCTCAATGTATATAAATACCTGAAGGGAGGGTGCAAAAAGGATGGAGCCGGGCTCTTTTCAGTGGTGGCCAGTGACAGGACCAGAGGCAATGGGCACAAACTGAAACACAGGAGGTTCCCTCTGAACATCAGGAAACACTTTTTCACTGTCAGGGTGACTGAGCACCATCACAGGTTGCCCAGGGAGGCTGTGGATTCTCCCTTGTTGGAAATATTCAAAAATTATCTGGATGTAGTCCTGGGCAGCCTGCTTTAGGTGTCCCTGGCCAAGCAGGGGGGGTTAGACCAGATAACTTCCAGAGGTGCCTTCCAACCTCAACCAATCTGTGATTTTGGTTTTCTGTGCTTTACCAGGGTTTATTGAATTTGATGTGCTTCATGCTATCTTGAATTCCTATAACGTAGCAATAAAAGTCGAAGTATTCAGGCATTTGAGATAGGTTATCCCAAAGAAAAAGCACGTTAGTAATTAACCTTTCAATTATTTTTTTTTTTTATCTATACTTGAAATTTACCAACAGTTCTGATCAATGAGTGGTGTTGGTCTTAAAAATTATCTAGCAACCAAAATTAGTTGCTACATAGAGTATCATCTCAGTTAATACACAGTATCGGCCCCTTTAGAGGAAGTAATAAGTTTCTAAAGTGTTATTAAAACCAAAGTTCAGTTTGTGGTAAAAATGATGAAAACTTAGAGACTTCATAGTTACAGCTTTGATTTAACAATCTGTATGTGTACTTTCAACCTACAGCACATGGGACTATAGCCTCTCTAAGGAAAAGCTAACAGGGAGATTTAGGTATTCAGTACTAATTTCTGGAAAAAAACTTTTAATATTTTCTGACAGAGGTCAGAATAGGGTGATTTAATAGTCACTCTTTTTTAAGCTCTATATATTTATGATTCAAGGTTTTCTGACTTTCTGTAATGTGCTATGTTGATCTTTGTATACAGATGTGGTGGGTTGACCCTGGTTGGATGCCAGGTGCCCACCAAAGCCGCTCTATCACTCCCCCTCCTCAGCTGGGGGGGAAGAAAATATAACAGAAGGCTCGTGGGTCAAGATAAGGACAGTTTAATACAGTGATAGCAAAGGTCGCGCGTGCGAAAGCAAAGAAAAAAAAACAGATGATGTTATTCTCTACTTCCCATCAGCAGGCGATGTCTAGCCACTTCTCGGGAAGCAGGGCTTCAGTACGCGTAGTGGTTGCTCCGGAAGACAAAATGCCCCCCCCTCTGTCTCCCTTTACTTAGCTTTTATATCTGAGCTGACGTCATATGGTATGGAATATCTGTTTGGTTAGTTTAGGTCAGCTGTCCTGATTGTGTCCCCTCCCAAGATCTTGCCCTGCCCCAGCCTGCCATTGAGGGGAGGGCAAAAATGTTGGGGAGACAGCCTTGATACTGTGCCAGCACTGCTCAGCAGTAGCCAAAACACTGGTGTGCTATCAACACCTTTCTAGCTACTGATGCAGGGCACAGTGCTATGAGGGCTGCTGTGGGGAGTATTAACTCCATCTCAGCCAGACCCAATACAATCTCCACCCCTTATTCCATACCATTTGCGTCCTGCTCAGGTCCCACATAATTTAATACAGATATCTTCTAACCATATTATTGTATTTAATTCTCATTACTGAAATCCTTTCTTACCAACACTTACAGCTGAAACTACGTACTGAAACCACTTTTATACCCAATGTACAGATTTATACATTCTTATTAATTACTATCCCTTGTCCTTTAAAAGATAGATATTCCATGGGCTTCTTCCACTCCTCCAGATGTTCACACTCAGGTTATGACTTAGGCCCCATCCATCAAGATGAGTGGTCAGGACAGGAAAAGCAGTATGTTCGAATGCTGGGCACCAACACCCGCTTGGTTTGGGTCACCGATGCACTTGTCTGGTTCCTTGCGAAGTTCACTCCTCTGCAGTTCAGGTCATTCCTGCTACATTACTTCCTACAACATACAACTCACATCACAGATTATTTTTCCCCCAAGGTTAAATGTCCTTGAGGCACACACTGGGTCTCCCCATCCTTCCGCATTACCCACCAAGTACACCCAGGTCCCTGAGCAAAGACAATCCCACGAATGGGTTTGCCTTTTCCCGTGGGAGGTGCAATCCACACTGCCTTCCCCAGCCACTTCCCCATGTGCACTACGGGGACCTTATCTCCTCCCACAGTATGTAGGGGTTTTGTTTGGGCAGGACCAGGACGGTTAGCAGATCCTCTGGTGTTAACTAGCCAAGTGGCTTCTGCTAAATTTGTATCCCAATGTTTCCATGTCCCATTGCCTAGCGCTCTCAACATAGTCTTCAACAGTCCATTATATCTCTCAATTTTTCCAGATGCTTGCGGGTGATAGGGTATGTGGTACACCCACTCAATGCCATGTTTCTTTGCCCAGGAGCTTATGAGGTTATTTCGGAAATGAGTCCCATTGTCTGATTCAATCCTTTCTGGGGTACCGTGTCGCCATAAAATTTGCCTTTCGAGGCCTAAGATGGTGTTTCGGGCAGTGGCATGGTTTACAGGATATGTTTCTAGCCAACCAGTAGTTGCTTCCACCATGGTGAGTATGTAGCGCTTGCCTTGGCATGTTCGTGGCAGTGGTCCAATGTAGTCAATTTGCCAGGCCTCGCCATATCGAAAGCCCAGCCACCGCCCTCTGTTCCAGGGAGACTTTACTCTGGTCGCTCGTTTGATTGCAGCACATGTTTCACATTCATGAGTGACCTGTGTGATGGCCTCCATGGTCAGGTCCACCCCTCGATCACGAGCCCACCTATATGTTGCATCTCTCCCTAGATGTCCTGATGTCTCATGGGCCCATCGAGCTACAAATAGCTCACCCTTACGCTCCCAGTCCAGGTCCACCTGAGCTATTTCTATTTTGGCAGCCTTGTCTACCTGTTCATTATTTCGATGTT
This sequence comes from Buteo buteo, assembly GCF_964188355.1. Taxonomy (NCBI): domain Eukaryota; kingdom Metazoa; phylum Chordata; class Aves; order Accipitriformes; family Accipitridae; genus Buteo; species Buteo buteo. Next base: position 23,846,668 of record NC_134184.1, on the reverse strand, counting down.
CTTCAGTGGCACGGCTTTTGGGCACGTGAGCATCTACATGACGTACCTTTAGAGTCACGTGTTCTACACGGGCAGCAATGTCCTGCCACAATGCTGCTGCCCAGATGGGTTTACCCCTGCGTTGCCAGTTGGTCTTCTTCCACTGCTGTAGCCACCCCCATAGGGCATTAGCCACCATCCAGGAGTCAGTATAGAGGTAGAGTACCGGCCACTTTTCTCGTTCAGCAATGTCTAGGGCTAGTTGGATGGCTTTCACTTCTGCAAACTGACTTGACTCGCCTTCTCCTTCAGTGGCCTCAACGACTTGTCGTGTGGGACTCCACACAGCAGCTTTCCACTTCCGATGGTTCCCTACCACACGACAGGATCCATCAGTAAACAAAGCGTAACACCTTTCGTCTTCTGATAGCTCATTATATGGTGGTGCCTCTTGGGCACGAGCCACCTCCTCAGGTGATGCTCCAAAATCTCTGCCTTCTGGCCAGTCCATGATCTCTTCCAGAATTCCTGGGCGGTTAGATTTCCCCAGTCGAGCTCGTTGTGTGATCAATGCTATCCACTTACTCCATGTAGCGCTGGTTGCATGATGTGTAGAGGGGATGTTTCCTTTGAACATCCAGTGTAGCACGGGCAATCGTGGTGCCAAGAGGAGATATGCTTCTGTACCAACAACTTCTGAAGCGGCTCGAACCCCCTCATATGCTGCTAGTATTTCTTTTTCAGTCGGGGTGTAGTGGGCTTCTGATCCTCGGTACCCCCGACTCCAAAACCCTAATGGTCGACCTCGGGTTTCTCCTGGTGTTTTCTGCCACAGGCTCCAGGTGAGACCATGCTCCCCAGCTGCAGTGTAGAGTACATTTTGTACATCTGGTCCTGTCCGGACAGGCCCAAGAGCTACTGCACGAGCTATTTCCTGTCTGATATGCTCAAAAGCTTGTTGTTGTTCAGGGCCCCATTCAAAATAGTTCTTTTTCCGCGTTACTCGATAGAGAGGGCTCACAAGCTGACTATAACCTGGAATATGCATTCTCCAGAACCCCACAAGGCCTAGGAAAGCTTGTGTTTCTTTCTTGTTGGCTGGTGGAGACATAGATGCTATCTTGTTAACCACATCCATTGGGACATGACGGCGTCCATCCTGCCATTTTATTCCCAAGAATTGAATCTCCTGTGCAGGTCCCTTGACCTTACTTTTCTTTATGGCGAAACCAGCTTTCAGAAGAATCTGAATTATTTTTTTTCCCTTCTCAAACACTTCTTCTGCCTCGTTGCCCCACACGATGATGTCATCTATGTATTGTAAATGTTCAGGGGCATCGCCTTGTTCCAGTGCCATTTGGATTAATCCGTGACAAATGGTAGGGCTGTGCTTCCACCCCTGGGGCAGTCGATTCCAGGTGTATTGGACACCTCTCCATGTGAAAGCAAACTGTGGCCTGCATTCTGCTGCCAAAGGAATGGAGAAAAATGCATTGGCAATATCAATTGTAGCATACCATGTGGCTGCCTTTGATGCCAGTTCATATTGGAGCTCTAACATGTCCGGTACAGCAGCACTCAGTGGCGGTGTCACTTCATTCAGGCCGCGAAAATCTACTGTTAACCTCCATCCTCCATCAGACTTTTGCACTGGCCATATAGGACTATTAAAAGGTGAATGAGTCTTACTGATGACTCCTTGGCTCTCTAGGTGATGAATCAGCTCATGGATGGGAGCCAGGGAGTCTCGGTTTGTCCGATATTGCCGACGGTGCACTGTCCTGGTAGCGATTGGCACCTGCTGTTCTTCAACTTGCAGCAATCCCACAGTGAAGGGATCTTCCGAGAGGCCAGGCAGGGTAGATAGCTGTTTGATCTTCTCTGCATTTACAGTGGCTACACCAAAAACCCATCGGTACCCCTTTGGGTCCTTGAAGTACCCTCTCTTGAGGTAGTCTATGCCAAGGATACAAGGGGCCTCTGGGCCGGTCACAATGGGGTGCTTTTCCCACTTGTCCCCTGTCAAGCTCACTTCAGCCTCCAGTATAGTCAATTCTTGGCATCCCCCTGTCACTCCCGAGATCCAGATGGGTTCTGTGCCCCTGTATCCTGATGGCATCAGTGTACACTGTGCACCAGTGTCTACCAAAGCTTTATACTTCTGTGGGTCTGATGTGCCAGGCCATCGAATCCACACAGTCCAGTATATCCGGTCATCCCTTTCCTCCTCCTGGCCGAAGGCAGGGACCCTCTATTGCTGTTCCTCATCAGAATATTCACTGTCCGATCCTTGTGGTACCAGACCAGAAGTCCCCTCACCAGAATCAAGGGAGGTGGTTTCAGTTCTTCTGCGCTTGGAGGATCGCTGAGTGCTTTCTTGGGCCTCTACAGCAACTACGCTGACAGCCTTCTTCTTGGGTGACCCCTTCTTAACAGCTGTCTTCCCTCTCAGTTCACGTACGCGGGCTTCCAGCTTAAAGGTAGGTTCACCATCCCACTTCCTCATGTCCTCCCCTTGGTCACGCAGGAAGAACCAGAGTGTACCACGTGGCATACGCCTTGGGCTCCCTTTCCCTCTGACTTGGGCAGGAGAGGACTGATTTCTTGGAGCATCTCTAACAGCCAAGGCACTGTCCTGTAGGGATGAGGAGGCACAGAGATTTTCCTCAAAGTTTTGGAGCCAAGACGACACTTTCTCCACAGTTGGTGTTTCCATATCTGGACAATACATTGCTGCCAAGCTGTTAGAATACGATGCTGGGGCACCTTGAATCACCTTTCGCCACATGGCCCGTGTGCACAGGACATCCTCTGGATCTTTGGATACTTCCTCATCATCTAGATCACTGTAGATGACTTCCACCACTGCTAACTCTCTCAGATACTGGATGCCTTCATCTGCAGTAGTCCACTTTTCTGAGGAATTCACAAGATCTTCCTTGAATGGGTATCTTGCCCTCACACTTGAGAGGAGCCGGCTCCAGAGACTGCAAACTGCTGCCTCTTTTCCAATTCCTCTTTCAATTCCCCGGTTTCTAGCGAGGGATCCCAGTTGTTGGGCTTCCTTGCCTTCCAGTTGCTGACTATCAGCCCCGTTATCCCAGCATCGGAGCAGCCAGGCAGCAATCCGCTCACCTGGCTGGCGGCTGTAATCTTTCCGCAAGTCCCGAAGTTCTGAGGACGTCAGGGACCGGGTAGTTTCCGCTTCCTGTTTAAGCTCCCTCACTCCTTCCTCCAATTTCTTTGTTGAAGGACCAGCTTCTAGATCAAACCCTTCCTCTTCTTCTTCTTCCCTCACTAATCGATGGTATGGACCCGTTGATCTCCTTGTCCACTGCTTCCTTTTCACTACTGGGGCAATTACTGTAGTTGTTGTTGTTTGGGTCCCTATCTCGAGCATGGTGTCCTCAGATACAGTCTGGGTCCCTGCCTCAACCATGGTCCTCTGACAGTGTTGAACTATGGCTCGGTAGGCATAGGCCAGGCCCCAGTACAGTGCAAGAAGCTGCTGGTTTTCATTGGGATAAGCAAGGCACCCTTCTATCAGGTGGCGTGTCAGTTTGCCAGGGTTACTTGCCTGTTCAGATGTAAAGTCCCAGGTTATGGGAGGTGATAACCGTCCTAGGAATCTGCCCAAATCCTTCCATATACCCTGCCACCCAGGGACCGGTCGCTTGAGGGCACATTTCAGTATTGCCTCACCTAAAACTTGCCTTCTCTTATACCAGGATGAGACCAGATTCCACAATACCCATAATATGCCACCAGTATTAATTATTAGTATTAAACAGCTCACATAAGGGTGAACAAGGACCTCGGGAGCCTGCATAATAAAACCATTCACATCAATGCCTGGTAGGGAGAGGGAGATGTGTTCTCTCATCTCCTCCACAAGATAGCTCCCACAACACAGCAAAGCCATCAGCGCCAGGACAAAACACATAGACATTATTTGTATTAGCACGTTCCCGCGTTCCTTCGTTCTCCCCACAAGATAGCTCCCACAGCACAACAGAGCCATCAGTGCCAGGACAAAGCACGCAGCCATTATTTGCATTAACATGTTCCCAAACTCAGCAAGCTAGAGATAAGCAAGCAGCTAACAAGCTCGGTGACCTGCACAGGAGCTTGCCACTTAATAACTAGCTATAGAACGCTTAATGCAAAACTGCCGTTGTCGAGCCCCACGTTGGGCGCCAAAAAGGACTGTGGTGGGTTGACCCTGGTTGGATGCCAGGTGCCCACCAAAGCCGCTCTATCACTCCCCCTCCTCAGCTGGGGGGGAAGAAAATATAACAGAAGGCTCGTGGGTCAAGATAAGGACAGTTTAATACAGTGATAGCAAAGGTCGCGCGTGCGAAAGCAAAGAAAAAAAAACAGATGATGTTATTCTCTACTTCCCATCAGCAGGCGATGTCTAGCCACTTCTCGGGAAGCAGGGCTTCAGTACGCGTAGTGGTTGCTCCGGAAGACAAAATGCCCCCCCCTCTGTCTCCCTTTACTTAGCTTTTATATCTGAGCTGACGTCATATGGTATGGAATATCTGTTTGGTTAGTTTAGGTCAGCTGTCCTGATTGTGTCCCCTCCCAAGATCTTGCCCTGCCCCAGCCTGCCATTGAGGGGAGGGCAAAAATGTTGGGGAGACAGCCTTGATACTGTGCCAGCACTGCTCAGCAGTAGCCAAAACACTGGTGTGCTATCAACACCTTTCTAGCTACTGATGCAGGGCACAGTGCTATGAGGGCTGCTGTGGGGAGTATTAACTCCATCTCAGCCAGACCCAATACTGTCACATAAAAGACATCTAGTTGGACAACTCTTAATGAAGGGTTGAGCTTTGATTTATTTTATGCAGTGGTAAATTGTAAATAATATTAATGACTTTTGGGACTGAAATGAGATTGATTCAAGCTATTTTCTTCAAATCAATGTTAATTACAATATAACAATGTACTTAATATGTACAGGTATATATCCATCAGAAAATGGAATATTTATCAACTGACAGAGAATCAAAAAATTGCCAGGTGAATTCACCTTTGTAGCATAAAACTAAATTAAGCATTTCATACCAATGGAAATCCAGCAAAAGCAAAAAAATTGTATTTTTTAGGAAAAGATTTCACATAAAATTCCCGCTTTTATATATTCCCATCTTCCCAACAGCTGATGAAAGCATTCAGAAATAGAGGACTGCAATTCTACTATTTGCCAAGATGATGTAAGTTACCTCTCCAAATGTGCTAAATCAGCATGAGGAATATTACATCTCACACTGAGGTTTAGAATGTGTTAGTGAAACATTTAGAGTTACTTCCAGTAGTGCCAGAATTATTATAAGCTGGGGAAAAAAAAAAAATCCAGTGCTACCATTGCTTGCACATTGTTTGAGTTACTTTATACATATTTAGAGAAGTAATTTTTGTTGTCGTGGTCAAGAATGGTAGGTAATGTAAGATTATGTGATGAATCACTATCAAAATGTGTTACACAACATATTAATACAGGTGACAGCTATCTACAGCAAATAAGAAACATGGGGAAAGAATGGTGAAACTCTCAAATGTCCCTTTTGCTAATAGACATCCTGATTTCAAGGTACTAACACAAATATCTGAGGTGTAAAATAAGTAATAGTGCCTCTGTAATGTATGTATTTTCAAAGCAAGCTACAAGGTTTCATCTTCTAAGACCTTGCTGCACAATGCACAGTAATCCCTATCATGTACTGCAAAGTGCTTGTCATGCAGGTAAATCTGCCATTTCTCTTGGATCTAAGATTTCAAGTGAGCTTCACCAAGAGATACTTTTGTCCTATTATCTAGCTTATTGTTTTCTTGCATTATTATAAATTCATTAGGATATATTATTAAGTATTTTTACAACACCAACAATGAGGCTAGCACCTAATACTTTAAATATGATCCCTACCCAGGATTTCTTCATTTCTAAATACTAAGTAGATATAAAAGAGGACAAATGATGACAGGGAAGGATTAAGATGGAAGAACAGCATTTAAATGAAACTAAAATTTAACAAAACTACAAGTACAACATTTTATTGATAAGTTTTCCATTTAAGTTTTAATAAGGTTTAAATTAATATAGTTACATTAAATATTTGTACAAAGCATAATTTGGCTACCTTGCATGGGATTCATCTCACTTATCTTTAAACATAATAACTGAGGTGTCTAACTGAGCTACTTACTGTAGGCACCTCCAACATAGTCATTTCCTGAAAGTGATTAATCGGACCTATCATGGATATCTAATTAAGCATGAGAAGAATCATCCTCTGGGGATGCCTACATCTTTCTCCAAAGGGAGTCTTGGCTATTTAACTCACATACAAACATTTATCTTTGAGGTACTTAGGGAAGGGATAATAAATTCCAGCAGACTGCATTCTGCATATATGATATGTGAACAGGAACTCATAAGCTTAATTTTTTTCCAACAATAGCTTTCAACAGCTACTGACCATTTCCTTACTACCTGTTCCCTTCATAAGTATTTTATTTCTCTTTGTCTCCTTCATTTTGAGTAAGTTTTCATGGCAATCCCAAAATATTTCATCACTTGGTATTTATATCAAGAAATTATTTCAAGAGGTGTTGTTTACTTAACATGTGAAAGTAATCCCACCAACATTTCAGTTGTTTGTATGTGTGGTTTTCCTCATCTTTATTTCAACTCCTGCGGCATTTCGGTAGCCAAAACTCAGAAATGCACCCACTACTCTTGTAGTGGTTTCAACAGTGCTCATAGAGATTATGACATGCTTTTCCTGTATGTGCAGCCTAAGCTTGGGTGGTCTTTTTGTGCCTTCCTATTACATTGCAAGCTCAATATCTAATTTACTATCTACTATCCATCATCCCTAGATATTTTTCAGCATTACAGCTTTCCAAGGCTCTCCCTCCCTTTGAATTGCATTTGAGAATACTTTCTCCAAGATGTATTATTTTACATCTTCTATTCTGAACCACATTTCATTATTTCTCAGATGTTTCTAACTTCCCTGCATGTTTCATCTGTATTATCTTGTTTCTTTCACTCTTGCAATCCCTAATGTATGACCATACACATTTGAAATTATCAGGTAAGTTTAAGCAGAAACATAAAAATGTCTTTGATTACATCTTGCTGTTGTCATGATTAAAATGAGCCATATTGCAGGCTCATGATACAATGATATCCCTGCCCATGGACTAAGCTGCTGTTTTTTTCTTTTACATAGTTTCAGGTGTATAACTTCCATTTTCTTTGGAGAAGATCTAATATGATTAATTTAGATATGTGATTTAGATGCCAGAACACCTACATTCTAGGATCTTAACTCTGACAAATGTGCGTGTGACCCAGATTGCTTCTTCTAAAATAAGTAACAATGCAAAAAGAATATCTGAAAGTCTCCAAAGCATTACGGGTCAAATTCTGAAAAGAATTTGCTTTTTTGTCAGTAATGTCCTTGAAGCCTTCAGTCAATGGCATAACTCTGACCCCACAAAGGACTTTGACAAGAATTACAATTTTGGTTTTGTGCAAAAAAATTAATGAGGTAGCATCTCTTTATCAGAAATGTAGTACCAAATTAAATTATTTCAAAGATTATGAAATGTTAGGAGACTGCTCATATGCTATCTCTTAATACTAAGGCACTTTATGACAGAGGGACAAAACCTTTTCCTTAGTATAACATTTGAATAAAAATTTGTATTTCTAGTATATAATCAACTAAGGTCTCTGCAGCTGGACATGGCTCTCTGTCTTCCAAATCAATCCCAGTCTTCATCTTCCAACTCACTACCAGTTCTGCAGCTCTCTCACATAAATTTTTATTTACTATTCCTCTGGCTATTTTACAGTGACAATGTGCATGCTCATACAGTTTGACAGTGAACATACACATAAAAAATTTTGAATAATTTTTCTATGAGACTCCACATGACACTGTAACAAATGATTCATCTATGGGTTTTTTTTCCTAAGGAAAACCTTACTTTCCCCATGTGCTCTTTTTTCCAAATGATTTCAGGACATGCTAACAACAATTCCTTAGGAGTAATCACCGTAAATTCTCTCAAGTGAGAAAGCTAAATTTTTATTTCTCTATTATCCTGTCTTATCTTTCTTTCCTATCCTTTTATCAGTTACCTATCAATGTAAGGACTCCACCTGCTATTTCATAGCACCCTAAATTCTTTGACAACTGTTAGTGAAAGACCTTGCTGAGTGCCTTTTAGAAATCACAGTGAACTCTCTCAACTTCATCTTCACCAGCAACATGCTAACTGACTCCGTCAAAACAACTGATTTGGTTTATAAAGCATTTATAAAATCCCTATCACTTTTTTAAAAAAAAGTATTGCCTTTATTGTTAGATTTATGTGTTTACTGATTTTGTTCTTTAATATAATTGCTACAGATTTAGGCAAATTTTACACTCATCTGTAGTTCTCTGGATGCCCACCAGAACCTTTTCTAAAACCTGATGTCATGTTTGACCCTTTCCTTTCTTGTGCATCAAGGCAGTTCTAAATGACAGGCTGCAGGCAGCAGAGTCAATCTATCTCGATTCCTTTAGAACACTTGAGTGAATACAATCCAGTTCTGCTGATGGTTATGGTGCATTTGGAGGGTTTCTTTTCTATAATATCTAGTCACACTTTGATAACAAGGAAGTGGGAGAATCAGCACATGGTTACTTGCAGCAGTTCTGATAGTTGTAAATTTTTACATTACAAATAGGCAGCAAAATGGATTAAAATGCTTGTCAAATTCAATCACTGACTTGATTGGGAAGCAGTACATTGGGACGTAATATACTGAAGTATACTATATGCTATTGTTTATTATAAAGCATCTTGTTAGCAGAGAAAGGAGTGGGAAAAGCCAGTTTGCATAACTGAACTTGAGAGGTCAATTTCAGCAGGACTTTTTAGTCTTTGATTTTTTGATTTTGCCATTGATGGTACTACACATATGCTATTTATCTGCTTAAACTACAAAAGCTCCGCGTTACTTTGCCTTTTTATGTTACCTTTAAGAAAAATCACTAGTTACTATTGCATATGATTGACAAAATTAGTCTCTCGTTTAACTGTACTACAAACAAAATAGCTGGGATGGTTTTACGGTGAGTTATATCAAACCACATACTGGCTTTCCAGCAATTAAAAAAAAATTACTAAGAATAAGAAAGAAAACAACTGTCCTTCACAGGTACAGAGTTTACTCGTTTGCCAGGGTAAAAGTGTAATAATGTTCCTTTTGCTTCATATCTTTTCTCATGTGTTCCTTGATCCTGAGATCACATAATAGTTAAGGGCTCCAGGTAAATGTTAGGATTTGAGCAGGTTTGAAGTTTAACAAATTCCTGCTGAGATTGAGAAAATTAAGAATGTGTCTTGAAGGCAAGGGAAATACACATCTGCCATATATCCTGGAGAGCACAGAGCTTAAATGACTTCTCTAGTTTAAAAAGCAACAGCATCACATCAGGATAAAAATGATTACTTTGACAACTAAACCCCCAAACATTTAAGGTTTGCCATGTCAAATATGTGGAGGCATGCAGAGTTCCCCTTTTTTATGTTTGCAAAATACTGTGCAGAGATAATCTCCAGAGAAAGGATAAAAATCTACATCTCCAAGATGACTGAAAATAGCTGTGTGTATTCTATATATTGTTAATAACGAAAAGCTGAGAAGAAATGTAGTACCACTGCAGAAGGGTGTGAAAAAGAACAGATGTAACCTCTGAAATCAAACAAGGAGATAGAAAAAGAGCTCTCTTTACCTTAATTTGTGGCTGCATAGCATAGATCTAGGATTTGCACCAGCATTCACAGTATTTAAGATGTTGGATGTTTCCCATCAATCTCCTCATGTTGATGAGAGCAAAACATGCTGCTGAACAGCCAGAACTTTAAACAAGCAAGATGTTCTTCATTCCATTTAATTCCTTTCAGCTGATCTGGGCTCTGTCCAGCCCAAGTGGCGATGATAGATTCCCTACCCTATATCCACTTTTTCAAAATGCTTAGCAAAAGTCAGTGCATTCATGAGAATCTTCTTCTAAGACAAGCAAACTTCAGAATTTAAATGTATGTTTGTTTCATTTTAATTGTTTTAATTTTTCCACTTGTCCTTGTGATCTTAGTGCTTTACTTTCTCTGAGAAAGTCAGGCTCTTGATATTTGAGTACATAACTTATGAGCCTTCAATTCCTCTGCTGTATTTAATGTCAGAGGAGGAAAGGTTCTCATTATGTTTCATAAGCTGTTTCAGCTGTTTGAAAAACCTAATATTTTCTCTTGATTCTATGTTGTCTGGCTTAGCATTGGGATCTGCCACTGCCACTTCAACATCAGTGGAAGATAACTCCTTCTGCCCTTGCAGATGGCCTGGCATATGTTTGGATTTTGTTACTCTGACCATCAATGGCAGTACCCCAACAAGTTAAATTTGGTGTGGACTTATCATAAAAAAACCAGAATGAGTCATGAATTTCATCATCACTCTGGCATTAAAAAACTGAACATGCATCCCTCAGTAACAGTATAAATATCAAACAGAAGGAGTGACAATGTGTAATCCTATGGGATATGCACTGAGAAATCTCCCTTGGAGGTTTCACATGTATTCAGGGAAAGGATTACCCATGTCATGGTTAATAGAGAGCGCTGATCCAGCACACGTCTGTATCAGCAAGTGGGTGGCAACAGCTACTGCTAAACTACTCAAATTCCATATATGCATGGATGAAGAAACCAGTTAGCATTCATAATTCCAAGTGACAGAAGCTTCCCCTGCAAGATGTTTTATATGCTTATGTGGTCAAAGGACATGGAGAGAGCTACCCACAATGTATATTTCATCAACTAAGCAGAAATGTTTTGTAGGTTTAAAAAAATAATCTGAAAAAAACCCAAAAGGAGAGAGAAGAAAGAAAAAGAAGCAAAGAATAAAGAGTCAAGTACCCTTGTGTGTTGGAAAGATAAAACAATGGCATTGAAATCAGAGAATCAATTCTGCTATTTTAAAGCACATTGATTCAGCCAGGGAAGTTATGGCCAAGATCCAAGCAGACAAGAAAAGCGACCGAGGAGCTGTTGTTCTCTTCCGGCCAGAGCCTAGAGGGAAATAATTTTTTGCTGGGGAATTGTGAGGCTTTGGCAATACAGCAGCATCAATAAAGACTGAGTAGTCCGAATTAAGAAATTAAGCCTGTAACCTTGCAGTTAATGCAGAGTATTTTTATCAATTATCAGCCTATAATTAGTTGGTGCAGTAGTGATGTTTTAAAACTGTGCAGCACTAACTCTTAAACCACAAACTGATCCTTTTTCAACATATTTTCCTTAAAGAACAGCCATTGGAGAGGTTTTCTATGATACATGAAATTTAAGCCATTTATTTTTACTGATTGCTGAAATATTTACAGCATGATCTGCCAGCTTCTTTTCTTCAGATACAGTCATGGAGTTTTCAATGCTTTGTATGCTATTTGAATATACAACAACAAGAAACTGAGTGCATCTGTTAACAGCTGTTAGAGGCATATGGCATTTTCAAAGCTAGTGCAAATATTCACACACATGTGGATGTATGTGTGCAGCTCTATTTCTTCACTTGACAGCAGTCATTGCTAAAGCCTACAATTTTTGTTGTGCAGAGCTTACGGAAAGAGACAAACAGGCAGTTTACAGTAAACTCAAGTGAGCAGCAGGAAATGAAAGCATTCTCTTGTCTTTTCTTTTTAAAAGTGTGTGCATTTCTAAATAAACCCAAGAACTCTACTATTTTGATAACTTGGAAAATTCATGTAAGACTGCAGGTTAGAAAGACCCAAGATACCAGAAAAATCTTAATGCAAAACCCAGCTGCAAACTGAAGCAGTGCTTATGAATACATAGAACAAATAGATTATATTCGTAAAACCATTTTAAAGCAAGCCTATAGTAACTGGATTGTTATTATTAATAGTGACAATCAGATTTACATTAAATTTTTTACTAATGTCTATTTCAATCACTTTTTTCACGTTGATACTGTTCAAAGAGGAATGGGATTATTTGTTCATCTTCCTTTTGATGTAGCACTGGGATAGAGAGTCATGCATGAAGTTTAATAAGCCTTGCTAATTTTCTGTCAATTCAAGGGGCTATTGATTTTACCCGTTGTAGATATTTGGCTCAAATTTGAAATAGGCTCATTTGCAAAACTGAAAAGCATGTCATTCATTAAAATTGAATGCTAAGCTTTACTCTAAGCAAAACAAAATTTGGCCTAAATGAACAACTACTTCATGAGCCAAGACAGTCTTCAGATTATGCTGTTGAGTTATTCTGCTCAGCAAAAGTTTCTTTAGAAATTATATCCATTTCTCTAAAACAAAATATCTCAATTAAAAAGCTTAGTATTTTCAATGGTCAGAAATATGATCATATAAACTCAGTTTCTTTGGTCTTTGACATCATCCATGACACCATCTGTGATATGATTAGATGTGATTATCGTTTGCTGGATGCACTCATATATCCCAGCGCAGCCCTGATGTACCATATTGCTGTTATGACATGACAGCATTTCCATCCTAGCTGGGATTGTCAATATAGGGCCCATAGGTGCAAACTGTGCAACAAAAGGGGAGTCTTAATCATAAATGCAGGAGATATGTTGGTCTTTCAAACACAGGGAACAGACTAAAAACTATATTCTAGTATTAACCTTTCTGTTAAGTCCTGGAGACATCACCTCCAAGACTGGGAAGTAAAAACAAGAGATCTATTTTCAACTGACACTTTAAAATTCTGCTTTATCATGCAAGAGTTTTTACATTAGTGCTTTCTTTGACAAAAGATTCTTTATTTATAGGAAAAATGCATTAAGTCATTTTATAAGGTGATTTGATTGTAAAATGACAAATGCCTGCACATAAATTGGTATTTTCAAAGTAAGGTTACAGTGAAAGCTTTCCTGAGTGCTCATTCTAAATTACTTTTATTGGTTTTAAATGGAAAATAAATATCTTGGCTTATGTCTACTGTTTTAATTTACTGTTGCTTTTAATTTTCCTTTGACAATTTGTAGCCATTGACAATATCCAATACCGTATTGGAAGAGAAAGTGAGCCCAATTTTGCCTTCTTTTAATTGTTTAATATCTTACTGAATTTAAGAAATCAGTGCAAATATCATCACGTGGTTGGGATTATTTTGCGGTGTTTTTTTTTTTTTAATTAAGCTACCTATTATTGAAACTTTTTCCAGCTGTGCTACTTTTGAATATTTTATCAAAGAACAACAATTTCTCTCTTTATTCATATGGAAAGACTTGTACTCCTGAGACTGGTTCTAAAAACTTTCTCCACAAAAGGAGCCAACAGTCTCTTTTCCAGTGTACTTTATCTGAGATATTGATTTCTCATTCGACCAGAAATTTCAAACAGTGTTTAAAGTCAAAGTCTCTTCATGGATTCTCTCCATTAATCTGCTTACCAGCTATGCAGCTGAAGGCAGGAAATGGCAGTTCTGAATTTCAGTTGTGGCTAAATAAGTTGGGGTTTTTTTTGTTTGGTTGGTTTTTTTTTTAGTGGCAGTGACTTATTTGTTCTCAAATACATTCTCTGCTACAAAACCTTTCTCACCATGGCCTAGATATGGTAGATCAGCATTTGGAAAGACCAAACTATTTGGATTACAGTTTTTTTTAAAAAAAGCTTCTACCCCCGTAGCATTTTCCTCTTCTATTATTGTAATTACTGGGAAGAAAACATTCTTTCTTTGTTGTTTTTTGTTTCTATAACATAAGAGTGTATTCGGTCTTCTATTCCAATATGTTTTCATTATCTGGTATTTTTACCTTTTGAAGATTGAGAAAGACAATGTCCTTGAGACAAGTAATAGTCTTTGCCCCTTTAACATCTGTTGTTACACCGCATGTCTTCTAGGCAGAGATGTCTGGGTTTCTAGTCTGGGTTTCTTGTCTTAAGCACCAGTAGGGGAAGCCCTCTAAACAGGACTGGTTTCATACAAAGCTTCTCTTTGCAAGGTATGTTGACAGGATGAGGGACAGGAAGAATTGTTTCTTGCTCCTTTTGCTCCAGATAACAGAACTAGTTCAGGCAGACAGGTTATCTGTTACAAGGTCCCTTCACATCTGAGAGTCTAGTTCTTATTTTCAGCTGTGAATAAATGTCATGATGTCTCCTGTTCTTATGTCATAAAAACAATTATAGAATGTGCATACAGAATGTGAATTTTTATAAACCATCTTACTATAAAGGCTTTCTTTTCTACTGTAAAAGGATGAAAAATAAAGACATCTGGAGACATATCATCACCTACTTGATATAGTCAGTGATGATGTTTATTTCACTAAAAGCAGAACTAGGCCTTCAATATTCAATACCAAAATGTTTACATAATAACCACCTTTATGAAACTGTTTGCCTCATGTCAGAGAACTGCAGTTACCTTTTTATGAGTTACTCTTGAATCTTTTATAGCCAGATCATAATTTCATAAACCCATGCATAATATAATATTCTATTTCCAAACTAGTGTTTCAAGAAACCAACTTTACCATTCTTTCCTGGTTTCCAAGATGCACAGAAATGGCACATTGAATACATTCGAACTGAGAAAAACTTTTGAAGGAATATTATCTTTTGTGTAGTCTATCAGTCCCCAGAATGCTGTTAAGAACTTTAGTCTGAGATAAATAATCTCTGTTATATTTTCTAGCCTGCTTAAACTCCAAAGTACAAAATCCCCGTGCTCCCTTGATTACCTGCAGAAAAATCAAGAACTCTTAGTCAAAATGGCTGTGTGCTTCAAATAAGAGAATTAAAGTGTCTAGCATCTGCCCTCTGAAGCAGACACATGAACATGGATAGGCTAAATAGTCATCCCAATGATGGGCCCTTGCTTCTCCAAGCGTTCTTCCATAGGTGTAAGTGAGCCTCTTCCTTTTACTATGGTCTTATACCTGTTCTTTACATTTGACAACACCCCAGCTGTGCTCATGAAATAGCAGGGACACAAAGTGAGCTGCCCATGCATATTACTACTGAATTGCTTTATGCTGAAATATTAGTAATTGTAGTTATTAGGAGGCTGCTGTGGAACAGCACTATTTATTGGGAGCTGTAGATTGGAGAAAGAGAGATACTAACTAAAATGCAAATTTATTCTTGTGAAAAAGCATACACCACTTTTTAAAACTGTGTTTTAAGAGAAGAGATTTTTAGCCAAGCAAACAGCTCAATAAGCAACAAACTACCATTTCTTTATGGAGACTCAGACAATGGTGCTTCTATTTTGTAGCTTTCCTTGTCTTTGCTTCAAGTTTCACCTGAAGAAAAATAAATAAATAAGTAAAAGGATTTAAAATTATTCCATCAATTATAAATTATTATAAAACACATGACATTTATTTTCTCAGAATTACAGAGAGTTTGGAATTCTGCAGAGAAGGTGGGTGAGAAAAACATAGTTAACATTTTGAAACCATTTGAGAGTAGTGAAGAATATATTTCTTCTCTCTTTGAGTGTCACTAAGCAATACCTTCAGAATAAAGAGAATAGTTGTTATCTGAATTGCTAACAATCAAGCAGACTTGTTCAGGATATTTTATGATTATTTTCAGACATTACCACACTCACATTCTTTTGCTTAAATTTGTTAGGTTTGCACCTCTACCTATGTATTTACATACCTACATTTACATATTGTATTGTGAATAATGTATACATTTTTTTAAAAAAGAAATTTTTAAAAGGAAAGATTTTTTTCTTACTTAACTACTTCTGAAAGTATAAACTTGCAAAATAACCAGTGGAAAACTCCCTTCTCTTTCCCTGTCAGATTTTCAGATGTCTTTCATGCCTGCTTTTGAAAGAAAATCTGCTAGCGAGCAAGATAGAGATCCATGGATATTTTCCAAAACTTTACTTCCTTTAATGAAGACAGCAAATGAGGGAAACTTATGAGATGTTTTAAACTGGCAGAGCCTTGAATATTGAAAGAACTATGTCTAAAAGTGAGACAAAAATGCCTTCCTATGAATTGTATGCAAACCAGTTTGCAAGTGTTCTGTCTTCCCCAGCCACACCACTCTTCTAAGAGCTATGGTCTCATCAGAAAGCTCATTAGATAGTCCTTGTTGCTGAATGATATGATAAGTGAGGAAGACTGGAGAAATATCTTCTGGTTTTCCAAACTATATTTCCCTGATCACTACCCACCCTATATGACAAGCCCTGAGGGAAGCTAACTAGCTACTTTCCCCCACCTCCTGCACCCTATAATTGTTACTATACATTTGTGCCTCATCATGAATGTGAAGAGTTATCTCCTACCTGGTTTAATAATCTTTAACTGGATTCTCAGGGGTACAAGGAACGATTTAAACATTTGCCTTACAGCTGCTTAATTCGGATCCTCAAAGCCCCAACATAGATTCCATTTAGCCTTGGAAATGTGTGGTAGTTGGAGTTTCCCCCATGACATTTCACTGGAAGTTCTTGCTACATTTCTGTGTGTGGCCAGGGGCATACCTGTTTGGCAATGTTGATCAATTCAGCACCTACTGCTTTGTTTTAACATACAGCTGTCTTACTTGCAAGACCCCATCCTATAGTCACAGTAATTAGATGCTTACCAGGTTAATCTCTGCACAAAATGTGGCTGGCAGGTGTGGCACCCTTTATCCACAGCTCAGGAGCTCACTAACACCATGTTAGTCCTCTGTGTAACTGGACAGCAGGATGAAAATTTGTATTTTGCATGGGATAACTCAATATGCACTTTGCTAGAGCAAATGAGTCACAGGTTTCAGTGAGGAAGAAGAGTGATGTGGTGGATTCTGATCCCTGATTCAATGAATAGTGGGAATAAACCAGTAAAATGTCACTGTCGTACAAAGAGGTGAACAAGTGATGTCTGAGTTTAAGGATCATATATAAGACAACACATATATATACGTTTATAAATTAGTTCATAGAAGTTAATCCGTCCGTTGAATCAAAAGAAAGGTACAGACAATGGTACAAAATCTGATAACTCGTAACAATTCTACATTGAGATTATCTAGGAAAACAAAGAACTAGGATGAAATGCAGAGCTTAACACAAATTCAGATACTATGTTTAAAGCATTCACCATTACAATTAAAAGAAGAACTGGTGAAAAATATAAAATTATGAAGTACTTTGCTTATGCTTAACTGATTCTGAAATGCCACTGAATTAATAGTTTCACCATTTTTCTTCCGTGCTGAACCAATTTCTCATTTTTTTGTCATGTGATTTTTATTTTTTTTTTAAATTTGCTCAGGTTTTTAAGAAAGACATGTTTTATCAGGGAGAAAGTAGAAAAGCAAAATGTCCTGTTGCAGACTTCTTGTGTAACCTTGGCTTACTATTGGATTTGTACCTCAATTTCATACTCATACAATGGGATAAAGGGGAGGAATTGACTTACTTGTTCCTGAAGATGTAGGGTGAGAATTAATCTGTTAAAATGTGTGATGATATCTTGATAAGAGAAACAATCATACATTATTATGGCAACCCTGAAAAAAGATAGTATAAAGACATAACAGAGTAATAAAACACTGGTTTTTTTCCAGCTGCAAGAAGACTCAGGGCTCAGATGTTGAAAATTATTGACCAACACAGTGTTGTTAAAATTAAATCTCATTAAAAACAATTAAAAGGAAAAAAAAACCAACAAAGCAATAAACAAACCTCAAAAACATAAGCACTGATTGATTATTTCAGTCATTTGGCATTAAAAAGTCACTGACGAAATGCTTTTTCTAATATAACTTAACAATAGAACAGGAAAAAGAAAAAAAAAAAAAACAGAAAAGGAAAACTTTAGACAACCAACAAGTCACTCTGAGTTATTTAGTCATTCTGAAAAATGAACTTATTGCAGAATTTGTTATATGTTATCTATAGCACAGAAATATGCAGCATGGTGGATGCTGGAACTTCCAATATTAAAAATCATGCTGAGATATTAGATCTTTACAGATCTGAAAGTAAAGAGAAAATAAGCTAAAACAATTGCCTTCAGGTTTTTGTTGAAATATTGTTTGAGCAGTATGCCTGGGAGATTATGAATAACAGTTATTTAAAGTGAGTATCTTCTAACAATCCAAATTTACATTCATATCAGAATTATTTATTTTGTTTGAAGTAGGGAAATCTCCACATATGTAGGGCTTTGTTTCCATTGCCTTTCATACTGAACCTGTGTGCTGCCAGATCAACCACAAATACATAGTTGATCTTCCTCTGACATCAGAACATAATCACTTTTTTGTTCAATCAGCACACCGTAATATCCCTTGCAGGTATGATGCTTATGTGCTGTTATGTTTGCTGTGGGAAGATAAAAAAATTAGTCTGGATCCAGCCTGGCCTAAAGACAGGTTGTCCAAAACACATCAACTTTTGGTTTTTTAACACAGATTTAAAACTTCCCAGTGAGTAAATCAGTGGTTTGTACTATGTGGTCGAATCATTTTAGCCTGCTGTATCTGTTATACTACAATTTTGAATCATGACCTCCACATGATCCAGTGGGGCAACTTCTGCAACTACTGCCTCTGATGAATATCTTTAGGCAATAAGGCATCATTTTAGCTTATTTACAAAATATTCACATTTACAGGGCACTGAGGGCAATAAAAGACCTTACTGGCCTTGAGTGGCCTTACAGGGGATCCCCAGCCGTGGCCTGCCCCTGGGGCCAGGAGCACCATTCACGTCCTGTGCTAAGACACATTACAGGTGTACCTGCCTTCTGACTCCTTTTTCTCCCGACTGGACCTCCATGGGCTCACCTAGCCCCAGCCACGTGGGCTCCCCTTGCTATGTTGGGGGTTTTGGATGGACCCTGTTGCCAGCCCCCAGCTCTGCCTCCTGTGCTCAGACCCTGTGCAACTTTGCCTGGTTGGTGGGGGCACTGCCCATACCGGTGCCACCCTTGGCTCCTATCTCACCTTCCTTTAGCAAGCAGTCAGCCCTCACCACTCCCTGACACAAATACATTTTTGACTCCAATGATTGTTGTTAAGGAATAATTCAGTTTGCCTAAAAACTTTTTTTTTTTCCCCAGGTTTTAGGTGAGAGAGTTTTGTAAGGGAGGCAGGGGTTTTTTTACAACACTGCTTTTTTGCAGATCTTGTGAAGATCATCACAGTATTGGATCTGGTACAGAGGCAATGACACTATGGTCTTTACCATTTTAAAAAATGCCAAGTTAAAGCTTGCTCCACCTTGCTCTGTATCAGCAAGGTTTTTTAGTTTGCTCATTTTTGTTTCACAGTACAAAATCATTCCTTATTTTCCACTGCCATGGGCAGAGAAGGGCAAGTTTTGACTGTCTTGAACGGAAAAAAATGACAAAATGAGTCTCTGAACCAGAATACTTTCTAGTGACCCAAAGAGTTTAAAACATTCTCCTAGAAGATAATGCACTTCTAATCTAACCAGGAAAAAGTAACCTTTCAAGACTATATAGAACACTGGAAAATATAAAGACATACAAATATACACATACATACACATTTCAGCTTATAATACCAACACATTTAAAGGAATTGGATTTTTTTTTAACCATAAAAAAGGTCAATTTTCTTGTGTCTAAAGACGATCTTTATTATAGATATTGATAGCTAGTGCAAATGTCTCACACACTTCTAGCTCATTATAATATTTCTTATTTAAGGGCATAGGAAAGTAAGAAGCTAAATCAAATAGGCTTAATAATTTGCATCATGCTAGTACACTTTCAGAAGTATGCTGTTAAATATTAATGAATTTCATTCTCCTGAGATAAAGTTTAGATCCATGTAATTTTTATGAGTTCATGTATATGCTTATACTCTTATAAATACCCGTATGTACCATATTAAAAAAAAACAACAACAAAAAAACCAGAAAACTAACAGTCTAATTGCTTCTATCCTCCCATTTATTCCCTGCTGTAATGTATTGGGTCTAATCCTGATCTCACTGTCTAAAAGATTTGATTATAATTCTGCCACATACGTTTAGCTCCACTTACCTAAGTAGAGTTAGAAGGAAGTTGACGAATTCATATCTTCCCATATTCTAGTCTATTTCTGTATTGAACAATATAAAACCGTACTTGAATTCACATTATTATTTCTCTGATAATGTGGCAATAATATTTGGACATAGAAGTGCTGACCTGCTTTGCAATTCATTGGCAAAATCAAATGCCAAAGAATAAAACTCTCTGAAGGAAAAGCTGAGATCACAGCTTTGCAACTGGAGTTATCATAGATTTAGCTTAGTTGGGTCCACCTTGGTTTAACCAAGCAAAGCCCTGGTTAAGTAGGACATTGTTACAGATGCATGACTAAACAAATCCAATAGTTGTTAAAACTCAGATTTATTCTTCAACAGAAGTTAGTTAGAGGTCCGGTAACATTTTGTAACACCACAGGCTCAATGATGTAAAGAGAATTAATTCTACACGGCCAACTTAAGAATCCCCAAGATTTAAAGTGATGGCTGAAAATGCGCATATCACTCCCCTAAAGCTGCGGGCTCTCTCCCTCGAGGAGTTACCTTGGGTGGTGCCCGACCTGAGGCGGAGTCCCCGACTGCAGACCCGCTGCTCCGAGGAGGACTGCCCACGTGTCCTCCGGTGGGACCCCGTTTATACCCCTGTCGAATCTGACCTGTGGTCATTTCATTCTGTTGGCCAGGAGGGTTACCTCGGTCTACCTGGAGTATCTTGATTGGCCAGTTCAAATTTCAACCTGCAGCCTCCAGGGTTTCCTTCCCCTTCTCCCTGCCTGGAGAAGTTTCATTTCCTGCTGGCGGGATGGGGGGGCGGGGGGAATGTACTGCCACAGACATTCTGCTAAATAAGTTGCTCTGTGGGTACATCCTTAGGGGTACTCTGTAAGACCAGCTGTAAACTTTTCAGTTTCATAAATACTAACTTAATCTTAAGTCTTCTCTCTGGTTTCTTCCATATTTAAATTGAGTATTTGGGGAGAGGAATCAAAGCTGAAGGCTAGTGCCATTGTTTAGGGTTTTTATGTCTGATCCAGGACATTTGAAAGGAACATAAAACCAGAGGCCTGGCAATGAACTCATAAATATTTGAATCCACTCCTTTGTTATTGAAAGCAACCAAATTATACATTCTCTTCTAGAAATTTTCTGGTTTGATTGGTTCCAAATGGCTTTGAATGACAGAGACCCTGGACACAATGCAAGGTATAAGGATAGAATCTAAAACATGAAATGTGACAAAACTTTTTGTACGAGTACTAGGTAAATCAAAGAATAGCTTTAAGAATTTACTAAAATGAACTACTACACAGAAGCAGCAGGCATTGAAGTGAGTTTTGATTTTTCTTTGATAAATCAAAGGTTATTTATTACTTTCCTTTTCTACATTCATCTTGTACTAAACTTATCTCAATGCTGAAGATGATAACAGAAACATTCAACACAGTGTTAACTATTGTAAACTTGTTTTCACAGTTATCTATATTTATGTAGCTTGATATACTTTAATCCAGAAGTCATATAAAATGCATATACACTAATTTTTTCTTTGAGTCAATTCTAGACTGAACTCTTTAGCTCAGTAAAACTGAAAAGCAGCTCTGCTAACTTGAAAATCCAATTGCTAACTTACTTCATTTATTTTACTTCATCGAAAGTGTAAGATAGGTAAGAGAGGGGTATTTACCAGAGGACAATATTTTAACAGAAAAAAAAAAAAAATTAGTCACATGAGGAAAGTGTTATAGAATATGTAGAAAGTGTGTATGGGTAATGCTAGAGTGAATGTAATCATGGTAGGTAATACATGCAAAAGATTACAGAGAAAAGAGAATAAAAAGAAATGGTGTAGCTGAGAGGCTGTAGAAGTAATGAACTTCTCAATTCCACATCTAGAACTGACTACAGAACGATATCAAACTGGTTTAGTCAATTACAGGATATAAATATTAGGCTACGGTTAGTTCTAATCTGCTTAAAAGCAGGTAACAAATTAACTAAATCCACTTAACTTATTTGTAGTAATGCAGCTTTATTTTAGAGATAACAAAGGAAGTGCTTTTCCCTGGAGTAGTGTTCTGGCATTCTTCTGAACTTGTGTTCATGCTGAGATTCTTACTTGCAAGTATAAAAAGGCTATCACTTCTTCACAACATCTGAAGCTAGGATGAATTTTAGTTCTAATACTGGTCACCTATTTAACATTTAGTTAACCATTTAGTTAACCATTTAATGAAGTGTTGACATAGTAGACCTCAGAATTTCATTAAGGAAGTTATTTCTTCAGCTTTTGGGGTTTTTTTCCTTTTCCATCTGATATCCAGTGTCTGCTGTATTTTCCGATTCATATTTTCAGTCAAATACTTTAAAAGTAACTTGGAAACTTGTTTTTTTAACTCTTCCTCCCCCCAGCAGCAAGTCATCCATTGAACTCTTTAGGTTCTCAGCCAGTTCTGGGGAGCAATGGTTTCCTTCCTTCCCACACACATAGTAAGAAAGAAAAAAAAGTAGGATTGCAGAGACAAAATGGGAATGACTCCTCTTATGCACTTTTGTTTACTGACACACAAAATCCAGCACAAGTGCCATTGGTAAAATTATATTCACGTTTCCTTTTAATTATCTTAAAAATACTGGTAGACTTAGATAACAGTAACAGTATTTTTTTTTCTATACATACTAAACAATCTCAGATGAAATTACTTTTTTATAAAAGCTAGTATGATAAGGATGAACAATTTATGTAATAGTCCTCTGTTTCTTGTTTTTCAAAACTTGCTGAATGAAACTGAGAAGTTTGAACTGAAAAAATTAGTAGTATTTTTTATATATATTTTCTCTTGTGCTGTTAGACAAAAAAGAAGGAAACACTCAGAACAGTAGAATGGCTACTGTAATTTTATGTGCACTTTGTGGGTTTGTAATGTTTTGAAGAGGAGAAAGAGGAAACAACCTGTCTAGCTACCTTCTCAGTGATATTTCAATGAATGGAATTCGACATAAGTGAAATAGTACAGTATTAGCTCATCTTCCACTTCTCACCATAATCACACCGCTGAATAAAGACATAAAGACCTGACATATTTTCCAAATAGTTTTTTACTGCAGCCATGCATCCCCAGCAGATTCATTGTGACTCAGTTTTATCACATAAAGTAGAAAATGCAAGAGAATAATAAGAATGCCTTTTTTTTTAATCTAGTGCCACAACAAGAATTCTTGTATTTTGGGGGTTAAGGAAAGCAAGTGAGACAACTCCCCTGGACACACAACAGAATTAACAGACTTGTTTTGCAAAGTGAGAGTCCTGCTGCAAAACACTTCCTTATTTCTTGTTCTTTTCAGTCCTGATAGCTGACCTAAAACCATGTATAAGGTTGACATTTCAGTGGTATCTCCTGGAGATCATACCATTCAGCTTCAGTCTGCGGACTGTGAATACCCCTCCTAGTATTACCATTTCCTTGATTTTCATCATTACATGTATTAGAAACACAAGTACTCTGAAATCCAGTAGAAGCCTTAGAGGTAAGGTTTAATATAGTGACTGGAAAATGTAGAAGCAAAAAATAGTTTTGTATGCTAAAGGCAGCTATACTGTTGCCTTTTCCTATTCTATGCTTATCGGCCACAGTAGAATTTTAGAGGGAAATATGGTCTCAGAATCAGGGTCCAGACACTCCCCCGCCCCAAGACCTTTTCCTCTTTTTTTCTTGCCATAGCATCTCCATGAATGACAAAGATGTATTGTCAGTTTTCCCACAGCCATTTCAATTTCATACTTCAGTTTGATCTTCCTCTTCTGTATTCTTCTGGTGCCCTTCAACTGTATTACCAGAATTTGATGCATCAACAATTATCAGTGTGAAAATCTAGCATGGAATCTCATGCTACAGAGAAGATAAAAAGATATTGCAATAGAAAATACCCTCCCATTATTCATGTCCAAGGTAGGATTTGAAATGCAGTTTATTCATTAATGTTTTAACTAAAGCAATAATTCAGCTAACTATGAAAATGTTTGAGAGAAAAGCTTTCTTTTCTGTTCAGAAAGAGATAGTTCAAGTGCCTCTTATAGAATAAAGAAAAACTTTAATAACTGGATATTATTCAGACCACTTTAAAAGTAAAATATTTGATATATTTTTGTTTTTCTTCTTACCCAGTCTACTTGAAAAACTGAGAATCTCAAAGCAGAAAAGTAACAGCAAGGCAAAGATTAGTTAACAGCCAAGTAAACACATTTAAAGCAAAATCTTTTTAATGTAGATTATGGAAAAAAACATGAATGGTTAACAATTCAGTATTGGCTGAGCAGTCTTTTAACACATTGTCAAGAGCTCATAAAAGAACACAAGGTGTTTTTATTTGCATACAATAGAATAAAATATAGACATATAGAATATACACATATCTCTTCAAGCACAGATTTATAGCAAAGAAGCCCTCAGGACTTCTTGAAAAACTTACCTTCTTGAGTTGTTTTCTCTTTTCTCACCCAAGAATGTAATTAAAATAATAATAAGGTGGATAATAGATAAAATAAGGGTGACAATAACAAAGATGATAAGATAGAAGTGTTACAACTTGGCACTACAAACTCATTATAATCAGAAATAAAGTAATTGGATCACAATAGTTTACCACTGGACTGTTCTTCATTCTGGAATATATTATATTTGTAGACCTAAACCAATAGACTTCAATTTCAAGAATCTTAAATTAAATATAATGTTTGCTGATGAATGTAAAAAACCCTCAAACACTTAATATATATACATTTATATGTTTAAGTTTTTTAAAAATATGTCCTTAATTTGATTATTTGGGGAAAACTTATCCATTTTTGTACGAAACCATCAACTGGACATCAACATATATATTTAGTCTTTTGAGAAGACCAATTTTTTGAAAGGAAGCCCTTTAAACCATTATCTTCACTGTCTTATATATTAACATGTGCCATTTTGATATGTGTTAACTTCTCAGACATTATCCATGTTGGAGTCCAATACTCTTTGACCAGGTTCTTTTAGATATTCCCCACGAGGAAGGTTTAAAGTTTAATACCAAATTCACTTATATGAAGATATTTGATGTCACTTGGGCAATATACTGAAATCACAACACAGCAATTGCCATATACCATTGGATCACAATACAAACGTGATTCCCATTACTGATCTCTGTATGCCCATTGTCACAACGCTGGGTGTCCCCAGTCATCAGGAAGGAATACATGTTTTTAAACCAGTTCAAGCTTATTGTTCTCTTCAAAAATAATTCTGTTAGTTGTTCAGTTTTTTCAGGTTAGATTTAGATTAGACATCAAAAGGGAGAAAATTTTAATGATAAGGTTGGTGAGACACTGGAATAGATATATTACCAAGAAAAATAGTGGATGCACCATTATTGAAAGTCTCCAAGGATGGATGGGGCTTTGAGCAAACTGATCTAGAGGAGGATGTTCCCACCCATGGCAGGGGCGTTGGACTAGATGATCTTTCAAGGTCCTTTCCAATCCAAACCATTCTATCATTCTATGATTCTATGATTTTAGATGTCAGTCTTAGGATAAATCCTGCCCTTCAAAGCCTTATTTCTTTCCATGCAACACACTGGAAATCAAGTGTGACTAGCTTAGCCGAAGAGATATACATTAGATGAGTTCCATCTGTGATGTTTTAAAGGCATTAGATGCCTCAATTTTTTGAATGCTTGCAATTTTTTTTCACAATGTGTTAAAAAGGGTCTTCTACATATATGCACAACTTAAACAGTTCTGGGTTGTTGTTTTTTTTTTAATTTAAGAATCCAGCATGTACAGTGTCATCTAATTAATTTCACAAGAGATATAATGAGATTAAAATAAATCTGCTCTGAATTTTTGTCCTTTGTTTTTCTTGAAACTATACATTTAACCTTTCCCCACACAACAGTCAAACACTTACTAACCCTTAATTGCGTGTTTTGAAACCTTAACGAAGAAGGAATACCACACTTACATTGCATGAGTAAGATTTTATTTTATTGGGGAGTGAAACAGGGAAAAATATCATCCTTCTATTCGAAAAGAGAGAAATTATTTAGCTAATGCTTTGTTAACAATTGCAAATTCACATAAATAAAAGGCCTGACAAATTTCATCAAAGTGGCAAATGCAGGGAAAAGTTGAATATAATGAAGCCATAGCTTCCAAACCACTATAAAGCATAACTTGCCAAAATTTCTTCAATTTTGAAATTTGAGTGTATCTTTTCTTTCACTTTTCAAGAGCTATTGTAGAATGCAAGTGAACTAGGCAAGGTGTCAATGAACTACATTACATCAATGTATTAACTACAGGGTATGTGTCACTGATAACACTGGTAGTCTCAGTAAAGAGTCTTTGTGTTCAAAGGGTGGGCAGAAAGACTGCTGCAAGGCATATAGCTATTAATATGAACTTATTTCCATAAGCTTGTCTTCAAATGTATGCAGTTATTATTATATAATTTCCTTGAATAATGCTTTAAGTAAGAAAGATTCAGTAATAGTACGATAGTTTTATCCAGGAGCCTACAATGAAACAAAGTGGTGTATATTTGTTCCTGAATTTCTCATGCCATATGATGAATAGCAGCAATTATATTAAAGAACAATATTAGTTTTACAGTTATTGTTATTATCTTAAAGAACTAAGAATAAAATCCCATATTTCACTAGATAGTCCAATCACCACCAAAATATGTGACAGAAGAACATTTTATAATCTCTGTATTTCACACTGACTGCACAACTAGAAATTGGCAGAGCCAAGTCATTTATATCTCCTTATTACCAGCTTGCAGAAGGCTTTGAGAATATGGGGCTAGTGATGGATATTTTTACAGCAGATGTTGTTTTATTCTCTTTTTCTGTAGTAAGTATAGTTCAGATTAGTTCCACTGCAGTTTATTAAAGTAGCAGAAAGATATTAGCGATAGGAGAACAAGACACACAACTTGCTTACTCTTGTTTTGTGGAAGGAACCATATTTATGTAGAAATGAAGACTATTTAGGCAGAATCAGAGTTCCTACATTTATAACTTTAGATCTTATTGTGTTGTGTAATTAATTTAAAATGATCCAAAATTTACTTTAATATGGGAAAATTATTTCAATGCAATATTTATATGGCAGATTAGATTTCCGCTAAGTATACACAAATATTTCTCTCAAAGGGTAAAAGGTACCTAAATGTAGAAAGTCCAACTAAATTAGTGGATTAAGTGAGACTAAAATACTGTGAAAATACTTCTGATGGTTCTTCCAACAGGGTGAACTACACTCAAAGTGAACAGATTTAACTGAATGGAAATTAGAATATTTGATACATTTGTACACTTCTGTGTTGTTTTTCAGGGTAGTTGAACTATAATAATGATATTCAATTGACACTGCACTTCTAGATTCAAAGTTCAAAATAACCCACCTCTTACAGACACGTTCTTGCGTGCAGAGGTTCCTAGCATCCAAATTCAGCCTAAATCAGTCTGTAACCCCTCTGGCAGCATAGGAGCAGCCAATAGGATACAGTAGTCCCAAGGCCAGCTCATTTGGCTCTTAAGGTTTTTTTTGGGGAAAAAAAAAAAAAGAAATGTCATTGGTTTGCATTGCCACATATTCATCAGCTCTGAAAATGAATGCAGATGTTGTGCAATATGCACACTTGCAGCAAAGAAGGCCAGCATCCTTCTGGGCTGCATTAGGAGGAGTGTTTTCAGCAGGTCGAGGGAAGTGATCCTTCCCCTCTACTCTGACCTGGTGAGACACATCTGGAGTTCTGGGTCTAATCCTGAACTCCCCAGTAAAAGGGAGACATGGACATCCTGGAGCAAGTGCTGCAAGGGGCCATGAAGATGAATAAGGGTTTGGAGGATGTCTCCTATGAGGAAAGGCTGAGAGAGCTGGGACTGTTCAGTCCGGAGGAGAGAGGGCTCAGGGAGGATATAATCAATCTGTATAAATACCTGATGGGAGCTAGTAAAGAAGATGGCGCCTGATGTGCCACAGTAGTGCCCACTGAGAGGACAAGTGGCAATGGGCCCAATCTGAAATAGTGGAAATTCCACTTAACTGTAACAAAAAATATTTTTTCCTCCGACTGTGGTCAAACAGGAGTCTCAGTCCCTGGAGACATTTGAAAGCTGACTGGACATTGTCCTGGGTGACCTGTTCTGGCTGACCCAGCTTCCAGCAGGGTGGCTGGACTAGATGATCTCCAGAGACCCTTTCAACCACGACTACTATGTGTGATTCTGTGATTGCTGTATTGACTTTAGCAGTGCCAGTATAAGGGGGCTAAAACCTAAATGGCATGAGGCCCTAGAGCAGCATCTATTTGTAGTATTCCTGTTTGATCTTAAAACGCTTCAAGTTGTCAACCCGTCCACTACAACTTTCAATTTACAGTCTGTCAATGAGATCATCTAAGATAGAAATGAGAATTAAGTATCCTACTCTGCTGACAGGCAAAGAGAGTGAGGTGCCAAACAAAGCTTTCTGTCCTTAAAAATTTATTAAATGGATAATTAAATGTCTACCAAATTATCTTCCTGAAAGTAAAAGCAATAACTAAAAAAAAGGAAAAAAGCATTCATTTTAACAGTATTGTATATTCACAGATAGAATGCTAAGTTTGAAGAGATTCCTCCAAGTCCCCAATTCTGTTTTTATATATTTGAACGAATTGGAGCACTTGGAACATATACTCAATACTGCTCCAGAAAATTCAAGTTAGTGCCTTGAGAATGTTATAGTTAGAAAAGTCTATATCTGCTCTCAGATTATTCAGCATCCACCTAAGTTTAGCAGATTGTATCTGGAGAATGTAAATGCAATGTGTACTGCTTACTTCATTCATGTTGGTTAGCATTTGTTTACACAAAGCCTGAACTGCAAACTTGGTAACAAGATGGAAAGGGTCCTTTCAGTTTTTTTGGGAAAATATTCCTGTAACTGAAATTCATGCATTTGAGATAAAAATGAAGAGTCAGAATAACTGTCTGGTTTCTTCTACAAAACTCACATTATGTGTAACAGCTATCCTAAACAAATAGTTTCAATCATGTTATTTTCTGATTTTGTTATTAAATTGATTACAGTGGTGGTGTTCGAGTGGACTGCATGTTTTTCCACCCCTTTGGTAAAAATGGTTGGCTAGAAATCTAGAGACAAAACATGCTGCACTGTCTAGAAATCAGTTATGGATTTAGAGAGGGGAAGAAGTTCTTCAAAGAAAAGTAACCTCTCAATTTCCCTGTCAGGTGCAAGACTCTTTCTGTGGCCTGTGAAGTAGTCATGAACTCACAGTTACATTCTCCTATGCCTACTACCTCCCTACTCACAGCACATCTTGGTCAAGCCTTGCTAAAGCATTGATTTTTTAAAAATAAACTTATTGTGCAGTAAAAGAGATTCACAGGGTAATCTCCCCTTCTATAAAGTGGCATTTAAACAAAACACAAAAGACTCTTCAAATATTTTTGCTATCTTTATCATTAGACAGTGGCTTCTGTCTTTTCTGAAGGCAAATATTCAGAAAGCAAATGTGAAAACATTGCATCAACTTTTTTTTCTTTTTGTCTTCTCCCTGTCTGTTTTTTTTTCTTCACTTGGTACCATACATATAATATAACTCATACAATTTTGGTTGTGCTAGTCCTGCTATAACTGCTTTCTTGTTGTAATTCCATTTTGAAGACATACACATTCTTATTCCAGCGTGCCTTAGAAGCAAATACATTTCTTGTATTTTTACTTGGTGTAATCAGTTAAACTTGTCAGTTTGCCCACTCCCGTTTCTTATCTGTATCTTATGATAAATTGCGCTATAAATCGATGTCACAAGCCATCTACTGAACTTAGATAACATTAGGTCCTATTTTTGTTTACTTGTTTTCTTGTGTGGCCATTATATTATCATTAAAAGTTTCAAAATATGAGTTAAGAAGAGTTTAAAACAATGGAGTTGGCTCTTTTCTTTGGTCTGATTTTTTTTTTAACTTATATTTTCATACCTGATCCCTAAAGAACACTGTTCGGAATCATTAACAGCAAATATGTGTTTACAGCTAGTTTAAATCAATTGCTAATTAACTCCACAAGGCAGAAATGGATTTCTGTTTAGCACTGAGTTTGCGCTTTTCCTTTTTTCTTGACACTCACAGGTGTGAGGTTCAAACTACATTAACATCTGCTCTGTAACTGCCTGATCCAAACCCCACTGAAATCAACATAAATTTAGTGGGAAAATTTAATAGGAAAATCTTCACAAAAATCCTGAAATCTTAGAAAAATCTAGGCTAGACAGGACTTCTGGAAATCTGATCTGACACCACTCTCAAACCAGGGTCAACTTTGAGGTTAGGTCAGATTGCCAAGGGTCCAGGCACATTTTTGTACCTCTGCAACCCCTCTGGTGCACGCCTTCCAGTGCTTTACCACTCTCATTGATTTTTTCTCCCCTTATTATCTGATTGGAACATCCCTTCCTTCAATTTGTGCCTAATGTCTCTTCTTTCGTTGCCTAATACAACTAAGAGTCTAGCTCCATTTTCTCTAAAACTACACCATAGGTAATTGAGAAGAGCAATTAGACTCTGCCTTTGCCTTCTTTTCTTCAGGATGAACAAACTCAGGTCTCCCAACTCTCTTTGTATATTGCATAACATATATAATACTGTAGCCATAGAAATTAATATATATGTCACAGCTTTTCTCTTGTTCTAATAATTAAAAGCAAGACCAACACAAAACAATCCATTGTTGATTAGTTTATTATTACTCAGCTTAAATGTAGTTATTATTAGGGCAGCATAATGATTCCTATTAGAAGTTTGTAGCTGATTACTGTGCACAATCTTGCCATCGTTTTTTATGCAATGCTCTCGTTACTTTCGTACTGCAAGTGAGTATGATCAAAAGACAATTCAAATGGTCAAGTTTATTCAGATTATGCATTTCCTGTCCTATTCTTTTTTGGAATGAATAAGATTCAAAGCATATATAATAAAATAAATACAAGCTGAGGGTTTGTTGTGGTAATGATTTTTTATATTTTATTTTTTAAATAGAAAACAGCAATGACTGTTTGGATGCATGATGGCCAAAAAGAAAGAAAATGCATTGTATAAAAATAATTGTCAAATACAGATAATGTACATAAATGCTTATTTTATAAGTAAAAGACTCATTCTATTTATTTCTGGAGACCTGTACTATTTGATTCGACATAAATATCTAAAAGAAACACCAAACTATTGCATTGTTTATCTCTATGATTTTAAATATTTAGGGGTTTTTTTTAATACATTGTAGTAATCAGTAATTCATATCTGAAATTTTCCTGTTGCATAGAAATAGGATTTCAATGCATTTTGTGAAGTAGCATTTTTGTACACAGGAAGGCACAAAATGAACTTATAAGAGAGGTAAATTTAGGGCTTGCTGACTTGGATTTTTGTGTTGTAAAACCCTAAACACAATGATTCCAGTATAAATATCAACTGCAAAATTCTTTCTCAGAGCTTGCAGGAGAGATTAGCAAAACATTAGGAAAAAAAGAAAAGTTAGAATATTTCCTTTGCTTTAAAAAATTGTATTACAAATGATCCCTTTTCTAGCATTTCAAAATATTTTTTCTTGTATAGCCTGTAGATGGCAATCTTGTACTAGTCATGAAATTATAGCCATCCACATTTACATATATAAATACGTATGCACACAGAAAGAAGTATAAAATATTAGGAAGGTGAGAAGGAGATGGAGTTTTGGGGGTTTTTCCATTTTATTTTCCATATCATGAGATGGTAATTGTATAAAGTATGAAGTTTCTGTAAACCTGATTTAAACCTTTCTATGGTTCTGCATTTTGTATATTTATGGAAACTAATTTCACTGTCACAATGACAATAACACAAATAATTATCTCTAAAATATTGCTGCTATCTACTAGAAAATAAGTGCCTCTGCAAGTGATGGGATACTGTCATGCTTCACTAGGCTGAATGAGTGTAGACAATTTCAAAATTGGACATCATACTTATGAGTAATGGGGAACTTTTCCTTAATGTTTATTTCTAAAGTTACAGTGGCAAGAAACCTTGCACCTAGGAATATAAAAGCCCCAACCATCACACAAATTTTATTTGACTTGCTGTGGAGCACTAGGTTTTAATCTGTGAAACAGAGACATAAATTTTATATTTGCTCAACAGAAAAAAATGAACACACACACACACACACACACACAAACAGATACACACAAAACAACCAGGAAAAAAAAAAAACCAAAACAGAAAAAAAACCAACAAAAAATCAACCAACCAAAAAAAACACCTCAAAAGGCTTCTGACAGCAACATCAGGAAAGCAGAATTATAGGAAAGTATTTTCTCAGCTTTCACAGTAGGTAACTACACAACACCTTCACATATCTTTTGATAAGTAGTTATGCCATGACTGATATGCTGCATGCATCTTAATAGCACGATAGAATAAGCACAGTCTGTGGCAATTTGGGGAAAGAAAAAAAAAAAAAAAAAGCAACACAAGACTCTCTAACCAGTCTTGTGACTTCTCTGTATGTGTCATGTCCTTTTTTATTAACGAGCTTATCCTTCTGTCTTTGAAAATCTTTTTTAAAGGTACTATAACAGGGCTGTAATGCAAGAATCCTAAACATAGTCCTCCACAATGTGGCTTTGTCTTAGTGCTTTCAAGCCTTTCTGGTTTGCAGAAGTAATTTATATTTTCTGCTTTACCTGAAATTGTTTCTGATTGATGCTCTGATGAAGCATTCTGCATTTGACCAACATGTCCACATTCTGCTCTTTGCTGATGCATCACATCTGAAGCATTACTTTTCACTGCCAAGATATAAAGAGGGTGGTAACAGGAGAATAAAAACTAATTTGCCTCAGCAAAACATAAACACTCCTGATATTCAGCCTCTGTTCCTTAGGCTTCTATTTGAAGAAGGCAAATCTTATTTTCACTTGTTCATGAAGTTGCCATGGAAATATATATTGGCCAATATAAATAACTTGTTAAAGGATTTATTAGATAAACATCTTATATTGCTAACCCAGCCTCAACTTCTTGTTCCCATTCCTTAACCTAAGCAGAAAGTATGCCTTAATTACGAAATCACTGACTGTGGACTACGTTCCATTACAAAATCCTCAATAGATTTCCTTCCTCATCTTAAACATTAATTTTAGGCAACTTATGCTCATTGTCATTTGTGTAGTCAGTGCTTACTATATGAGGTACTCAAAAAGAGCTTGCAAACGAGGATATGTAGTTTCAAAGGCTGTCTGGTGCTGCACTGTGTCAAGGTTTGCCTGGCAGAATTTAGTTCAATTTCTCTGTGGAAGCTAGACACATAAACTCCTTCCCTTTCCAACTTAAGTGCCCTAGGATGTGATAAGAAATATCAATATACCTTGATATTTGAAGTGCTGTGTACCTCCGCTCTTTATTCAGCATGACAATTTGGCTTGATTATGTTTTGAACTTGGGCCAGTGGAAATGGTAAAGCATAGGAAACAGGGAATCAAGGCTGTTGTATTACGAACTTTGTAGTGTTTATGCAGAGAAGATGAGCTAAATGCTGAATCTTAAAGCATGATTTGATGGAGAGAAATTTTGCACAGAATACAACATAAAAAATAATATTCTTAGATTAGAGCAAAGCTGAAAAAAAAAAAAAACCACCCCAAAACCCAAACCAAAACAGTAAGAGCTACTTAAGGGAAATGAAGGAACTGATAGGAAGGACAAATCTGTAGTTTTAATCACTGTAATTACTTACTGAATTGTGAGGTTTGGTTAAACCCCTCCATCTATCTCAAAATTTACTTATTATTCTCCATTCACTGATCATCACAGAAATTCTCCTTTCTGTACCTCTGATCCCCAGTAGTTCTTCCACATTACTTACAGAAAATAATCAAAGTAGTATGAAATAAATACAGATTTAACTTAAAAATTCCTTTTCACTAGAGAAAAAAAATAATCTTGGATCTTAACAGGTACATTTTGCTTGTTCAATATAAATATAAAGGAAAAAAGTGAAATCTTAAGCTATCTGAATGAAAAGAAGATCCAAGACTTTCTCTTGTGCTTAATCTAAACCACATAGCTTGTATCAAGTGATATTTCATGTCTCAGATTTCATTCTGAAATCTCAGACCTCTTTTTTTTCCAATGTCCTTTCCATTAGAAAGGGTGTGCAATTAGAGATGCTACAACCAAGAACTTAACCAGTAACAACTGTTCATAGAAGCAATAGCACATTTCTTGCCATCAGTCCCACAAACACTGAAATCTCCATCCAGTACTGGAAAGACTTCCTTGTTACAGCAAAGTCAACAGTTGAATGTGTGCACTTCTTGTGTGCATTTACGGAATTCACATGGTATATTCACTGCTATATTTGGTAAATTCTGTCATCAGTGCAGGCTTGTCTGCATCCAAAAAGAAAGCTCAAGTCTTTGCAGTTGTGGTTGTTTTTTTGTTTGTTTCCCCCCCCAGAGTTTCAGTCATAATGCTCTTAATTCTCACTTAATATTAATAGATACAATCAACACTTTTGGTCATAATTCTTAATTTAACATGTTTATAGATGCAATAATCAAGTTAATACACCAGAATAATATACAATTCATAATGCCAGAGTATGGGCCAAGTGTTTTACTTGCCACCATACTGCCTTTTATAACCCTTCAAGTATTTTTACTGGTTTTCGTAGTAAACTGCCAGGCCATTTTTAAGCTGTTCTGCAGTATCTTGATTTTCCTTCCCAGAAAAGTCAAGTTTCTCATCTCTTACACGTATATACTCCATTAAATTTCTACTCATACCCACAGTAAGTTCCATGCGGCCACAAGATCTCCAGTTGGTGGCATGTGCTACCTAGTAGTCTGTCTGAAGCGACAGGGGACAATTTGAATTCTGGGTGTAGCTGCTATATTCAGCAGAATCACATCCGAGATGAATTTGACCTGAAAGCTTTCCTTTTCATCTGTGTCATAGATTTGCTTTCTGCTATTCAAAATGAAAGATAAGCGCTAAATTAAATACAATCTGTATCAGTTTATGAAGAAACAGTCTTATAAATTGGATGGTGCTGAGCTAAGCTACAAAATAAATCTGAGTAGCCAGCAATCAAGAAGGACTACAAAATCTGCTGATCTGTAATGTGAAAAACTTGGAGCTCAGTCCATTTCCTTCGTCAAAGAAGGAGATGTGTTCAACAGAGTTGGTAAAACAGCAAACAGAACCAGCTCTGATAATGGACTCCTAAGGCTGAAGGACAAAGTTTTAAGACAATCAGATAGTTAATAGTTGGGACAGACAAATTCAGGTTAAGCAAGAGGTACAATGCTTTCTGAAGAGTGCTAGCAATTAATAATTTTTTTTTTTTTTTTGCTTGTTTAGTAGTGAAATAACTGATCTGATTCACACAAAATGAATTTTACTACCAATGTTATACCAATTATTTTAGTGGTTCATTCAAGTTTCATTATAGGAGGGTGCAAGAAGGCTATTTTGCCACATCTAGTGGCTGGAAGCAATTTCTGACCAAGGAAATTAAGAAAACTTTGTGTTAAGACTAATGCAGTTTGCTGGTGCCGTTTTGAGTAAATTAAATATGGAGTAGAGATGATAAGCTTTGGTGCCAGGTGAGGTTGTAGTCAAATAAACAAGCAAAATACATTTGGTAGACAAGCGTTACACTTAAAAAAAAAAAGAACTATTAAAACTTGGTGGATTTTTTTTTTAAATTTTAACAAAATATGATGATGTTTAACATCTTCTATAACACCATCAGGATTGAAAAGCACAGAGCATGCCATAGCCCAAGAAGAGACAATACACTTATCATTCAGTGATATGTTTGCTGTGCAATCCTATTGAAGGCTTGCTGGATCTTAGTATCGAATAAAGTATCGCAGCATACACGATTTGTGTCTCTGCAGAACTCTTACTGTGTTGGCTTCCTGGTTTTCCAGGGCTTCCATTTATTCTCATTTAGACAGAATGTGTTGTAAAGTAAAATCTGTTGTCATATTGGTATATTGTATATGATTGTTTTCAACTTTAGCAAATACATAGACACAGTATAAGACTAGCATATTCTTTACATGAAACATTGAAAAATAACAGTAGATCATATAAGGTCATTTCAAAATCAGAGACTTGCTTGTACTGCTTGATCTAGGAAATCTTTTACATTGAATAGACTGTGATTCATCATGAACCACAAATTTCACATAGTAGTTTCATTATGATTAAATACTGCATTTTACTAAAATTAAGTTAAGGCTTATTATGGCCTTTTTTTTTTCTGGTGAAGGGATATCTAGCATTGGAAAGGAAGAAGAGATCTTGAAGAATGATTTGAAATCTTACTTATTCATATTTTACTTTCTGACTAATTTTACAGAATCAGTCTTTTTTCTGATTCTTTTTTTAGAAGTTCTTTTGGTCTTTTGTATCCTGATTGTCATTGGAATATCTTAAATGATTTTAAGTAGAAAGTATGGTCCATGGGAATTCTGTGTTGCAATATTCTGAGGAAAAAAAAAAACAAACCAAAATGAACCCACAACAAAACACCACAGAACAATAAAAAGGTGCTGAAAAATAAGAATTAATGTCTGTACTGGGAAAATGTATGTATATGTTTGCTTTTAGTACCCCTTGTATCTTAGAACAATCTAGCTTACTATCAGCGATATCTATACTTTTGTGGAGGACCCAAATATTTCTGAAGTATTTTAATTCCATTAAAACTTTCTACTTTTTAAGGATCCATTTTCAAATATCTTCTTGAAATTGGAGCCAGAAGCATTACTACTACATTTACAACTGATTGAATAACAGTTTGGGTTTTTTCTAATTAAGTAAAAATAACACTTCAGTTTTTGAAAGAGAAAATCTACCAGTACTGAAGTATTTGCCAGCTAGGATTTCCTACAACTGAAAAGGTAAACTGTTGTTGGAACTCAGTCCTAGTGATCAGCTAACTACTTAAAATTTCATTTAGCTATAAAGATTTGACATTCTTTCAAAAACAAGGCATAACTTTTACAGAATTAACATATCCCTAGGTACAAGCAAGAAAGAAAAAGAGGAAGAATAAAGGCAAAGAATAAATTATAAGAATAAAGGCTCTATACACCGTAGGAACAATGATTAGTTGTCTCATGTTTTATCTTGGTATTCTACATTATCCTTGGCAGCTTTAAGAGCATATTACTCACAAAAATCTATGGTAGATCTAGCTCCAGGATGGGCCAATCTGTTTTTCAGGCAGTTAAGACAGAGTTAAAGAAATCTCAAGTGTTGATGGCATTGATAAAAACGAGCTTCATCAAAAAACTATTGGAATATGTGAGAAATTTGTCCATTGATTTTGATGACAGTATTATAAGAGATTCTGACAAATATCTTGCTCATCATTCATTTGGGAACATACACTCTGTACCAGAACAATTTGAATTTCTTTCAACAATTACACCTCATAAAATGTGGTAGAGGAAAGATCACTTAATGGAATTAGCCAGGATTTAGGAGAAACAGTTGTAATTCCTTATTTCTGCCACAAAACGTGGTCAAATTTTAGTCTCAGTGGCAGTTGCCAGACCAACAGTGCTTCTGAGCCCAGCCATATCCCAGCCCCAAGCAGGCTGCTCCGTCACCTGCAAGGACCCTGTTTTCTGGAGGAGGAAAACATTTTTAGGCTGAAAGGTCCTGGGGTTGGAGGGCACCAGTCTGCATCTGACCTGGACAAATCACAGCACAGCATTTTGGGAAACACTGCTGCATGTTCTCACCTCTCAAACAAGAAGAACCATTATTGCCTTAATGTTCTATAAATAGAATAAATAATGCTAGTTAGTACTTCATCAAAATATTGCAAGGAGAAATAGACTGAGGTTTCATGTAACTTTTATATTAAAAATACCAAAGGTGTAAGTTGTAACAGGTGGATGCAAGTTCACTATATGGAGCTTATTACCTCCAAGTTAGCAATGTGGCAATAAAGCTTTTAGTAAAGACCTGACTTAAGCACAGAGATAAGCTTATCTACAAAAGGCTGTTTGTTGAGCCCTAAAATATGTGCCTTTAAGAAACATCTCTCATACATGGATACCTACTAGTATGGCTATCACAGTAGCTACTAGTATAAATAGTGGTGTAAGTTGGCTAGTTAGAATACCTGCATGGCATTAAGGTATATTATTTCTTGTTTCTGCTTCTAGGCATGTATACATAAATCCCAACAATGCTGAGCTGCTCAGCACAGAAGCCAAGTTATAAATGTAACTCAGTGTCCTGGTTTTGGCTGGGATAGAGTTAATTTTCCTCCTAGTAGCTAGTATAGTGCTATGTTTTGGATTCAAGATGAGAATAATGTTGATAACACACTGATGTTTTAGTAGTTGCTGAGCAGTGTTTGTACTAAGTCAAGGACTTTCCAGCTTCTCATGCTGCCCTGCCAGCGAGGAGGCTGGGGGGGCACGAGAAGCTTGCCAGGTTAAACCACAACACTCAGCTAACATAGTAAATATGGTCAGACCACATCAAATGATGCATGAAGAGCTGCACAGAGTACTTGCATCAACTGTGGGAGGTCCAAATTCAAAATCTACAACTCAAAACCCCTAGGCAGAAGACTAACAGGAATTTTGCTTTAATGAGTACGAAATCTTTCATATTAGAAGTACATGCAATTTAATATGAAAAAGACGCACACAAAAAAATCGCAACAGAAAATGGAATCATATTTCTCACTCCTACCAAAATACATAAGTACTCTAAATTTTGGATGATATGTAGATTCACAGTTCAGATATTACAGAATATAGTTGTGATGGTTAACGTTTCCTCAGGAAGAGGGAGACCCAGGTTCTCTCTGGACACTTAAGTAAGCCCAAACAGGACATGTCCTTCTCAGCTGTAAACTGAAAGCTGGAAGAAGGCCTAAAAGCCTCAATCCAACAGGAAGTTTACAGTTCTGAATTTCAGCTTGAAGAAAGTTCTTAAACTTCTGCTACAGGTGGTCTGTGGTCCCAGTCCAGTTCACATCATTTCTTCCTTAGACAACTACCCAGGCCTGAAATGTTGTTCACGGTTTAACAATAGTCAATAGTTTACTATCAATAGTTTACCGTGATAGGCATGGAGGCAGGTGTAAGGAATGAAGTGGAGCTTTCCTACCATCGCTTGATCTTGCTCTCTCTCTTGTTTTGGTTTAAGCCTGGGGCTTTGCTTGCTACTGAGCCCCCAGTACAGTCTCACTGCCCACACACTTAATACTAGTACCTCAACCCTTGACTAACCTCCTCCACAGATTGTACAGGATTGCTCAGCCTCTGATACAGTACAGAGCATTTCACTTGGATTCTGTTTGTAGAAGACCCAAGTGATTTGTCTGTATGCACACAGAAATGCTTGAGTTAAGCAGTTACTTTAGCCATCTTACTTAAAATAGAATCTCTCTAATCAATGAAGACAGAGATATGCACCTCTAGTGGGCAATTTGGCCCAATAAACTCCTGACTCACCTTGCAAAGGTCTGAAATCACCCTCCACTGACCATTAGAAGAGTCCTAAAGAGACTATGTTCCTAATGGAGGTATTTCAATTAAATGTCTAAAATTAGGTGGTTGAAATCTAGTCCAAAATCTGAGTAGAGCTGGGAGTCAGAAGTATCTCTGTCGCAGTCCACCTCTGTAATAGTAACCCCTTTCCAAAACAGGACGTGTCTGATCAAGTGGCAGTATTTACATAGTAGTAAAATTGGTAGTAAGAAATACTCCAAGTGTACCTGGTTTGTGATGAAAGTGAAAGGTTTTAGTATTAATTTAGCAAATAAAACTGTTCATCTTCCAGTTAAATTAGCCAGAGACCTTGAAAAGTATGCTCTTTATTATAAAAATATCTTAGCTCATAAATTCTGTCCATCTTAAAGCAATTGGATTTGCTTTATTGAACTTCCCAAATAAAGATTTCTTTTTTCCTGCACTGACTGAAATAATTTCTGCTTGGTATTTTTTTCTGCATTTATTTTCCTCACAACTACTGGGCTGATGACAACTCACTTGTCACACTGCAGAATGATTATAATCAACTGATAATTGAGGCTTTGTGCTAGTTAGCCTTTGCAAATTCAATTTCTTTAGCTAGAATGGTATAATTACGGACAGATTTATAAATCACTATTACATGCTAATTACCAATATCAGAAAATAATAGCTAAAATACTGTCCTGAATAAACTGAATGTTAAACATGCACAGAATGCATAAATAACTTGCTCTATTCTTCCCCTTGTCTCTTTTTTTGAGAAAATACTTATACGCTATTCAATCACATTGTATAATTCCTACATTCAACCAAGTTGTGTGTTGTCATTTTGTTTTGTTTTGTTTTGTTTTTACAAATCTCAGGGTGTTTCTGATATATTAAAAGGAGAGAGATTTTAGAGGAGCACTCAACAGTACTGCATAAAGACAGGAAAGTTCTCAGATTGTTTGTTTCTTCTTTCTCACAGAAGGTAATCACTGGCACCTAATCTTGATTGCAATCACATTTTAATGACATTCCTTATCCTTCCTAATCTTTTGGTTTATAATTCTCTAACCTTCTACTGAATTTAAAAAGAGAATGAAAGAGACTTAGTTTGGATGTGCAGTAATTGGCAAAAGGCAAAAGGGAGAGTCAATTATCTCAGATTATTAACGCAGACATGCTACATCTGGTAGTGACTGAGTCTGTTTGTCCAGAAATACCTATCAAATAAATAATTAAAATCAAGTGTTGGCAGATGTGGATCTTGCCTCTCATGATTGCTTTTTCCTGATGTACAGGATTTGATAAAGTCTTTCAGTTTAATTTCTATTTTTGGGTTGTTTTTTTTTAACAATATCTTGGATGTTCAAAAGGTTGTATGCACAATAAATGGAAAACTTCCTAGGAAAATTAGACCTCTGTATGTGTTTATTTAGATTTTCCCACTTGTACTGCCTTAAGCTCTGCTAAAATGATGTAGAAAGTAGAAACAATCTGTATTCTTATTGTGCACTTACAGCCCTGAAGGAAAACCTGCTGGGATTGGCTGCAGATGGCTTCATCTCAGAAGAAGAATGTGCCTCCTAACAGTTGCTTGTTCTGTATGCATGATCAAGCAACAGTCAATGGTTTCCTGTGCCTCATTAGCTGTGGTGACAGGAAGAAGTATGATTCTCCCAAAATACCTGTCCTTCCTCCAAACTAAGGTAACACTGCATGGAGGAAACACTGAGAAACTTGAACTTCATGGTTTGGGTGTTTTTTTCATAAAGCAAACCAGGAAACGGCAAAAATTCAACAAATTAACATAAAATTATTGTCAAATTCTTGAAAAGAAGTTAAATCACATCATAGTAAGCTTGAGCTTTTGATATGCACATTGTTACCTTCTCTTATCAAACGGAAAGAGGGAATTACTCAGTTGGGCACATGTTATTTTTAAATTTTTTTTTAGCTACAAAAATATGACAGAACCTTTTAAAAAAATGTGCGATGATGGAGATTCTCAAATGCTGTAGTATATAACTCAGTATGCCTGTAGACCAAGATTTCCTTAAATACCTTGTTTAATGTTCTGTATTTTAAACTGTGGGGGCAAAGGCAGGGCTGAAACTTCTTAGATTTCTGTTGAAGCAGTGAGGCCTATGCATGTTAGAAGGGGAATCAGAAGAGACATTTAAGGTTCATAATTTTTTTGCTGAGATGTTTATGTAGTTGTAGTCAAGTTACTCTTTCTCCCCATAGCTTTGCTACCATTTCCACTGTTTCTCTCTTTTCACCGTACCTGCTAAGATTCGTATAATCCCAAAGAATGTGTTTAAAACAAGTGAGCTGGTGTGTACCTTGAAAGATCCTCTCTACTGACTGTAAAGGAAAACCTTTTGCTTCAGATATGACAGCTATGCTAAATTCTGCCCAGGCGGTTTCAGTCCTTGTCCCTAAACTAATATTTTCCAGTTTAAACACTTCTTTCTCCTACATCTCACAAAATGAAATATGAAAGTATGGTAATACAATGACTATAAAAGTTACTGCAGTCTAATGCAGCCCAATTTTTCATAATTGTGAAAGATACACTTATTTCTAACCTTGAAAGTTTCTGAGATAATAGACTTAAAGCCCTGACAACCTCAAGACTGCTACTGTAAGTTGCAATAGTTCCCCCCGGAAAACATGCAGCTGACAAACAACAAATCTAGTTCACAGGTGAAGTATCACAATGAATTAGTCTCTGCAAATTCTTCTTAAAAACCCTAAAGGATGTATTCATGCTGATTTTTTTTTCATGGGAAATGTGTCCTACACAGAACAGATGATGATATGGTACAGAGATTTTGTTGGTATTTACTCAGAATAAACTGTGTAGTACATGCACTTTCCACTCACTCTTTCAGTTTATCATTTGGAATTCTGTGTTACATTCTAATAATGTTTCTCCTAAGTAATTATGATTCGTATCGTCAGACGTATCTTTCTTCATATACATGGTGGGTTTTCTTTCCCCACATACGTGTTAGTGTACACATTTATATAAAATTATAAATTATTCTGGTAAGGTAGATTAAGTCCTTCAATTGAATATATGTGCCAAACTTAAATCTCACTTTGAAAGTAAGCAACAAAATAGATGTGCACATATTTTTGAAAGGATTGACAATCTAGAATTTCTCATTCAGAGGGGTTGTAGCTGTCTGGCTCTTTAAAAAGTCAATTAGCTGCCCTAATTAAGTACCTTAATAGAGGCGTAGAAGCCTAATATTAAGAACCAATTAAAAAATTCTTGGCCATGTGTTTAAGAAAAACTTTAAGTCATAATGTCAGTTACACGTTTACCAGGGTCTTTTTGTTTCACGTACTCAGTCTTTAAATACTCAATAAATGTATATGTTAGATATTTTGTGAGAAATAATATGAATATTGTGTTACGAATGCCTGACTATTTTTTTTTAAAGAGTCTGCAGTCTGCCACACATTTTATACTGAATGCACTTCTAGCCATTGGAGTTATTTTTTGTCGTGTTATGTATTCCTCCACTGGCTAAACAATTCAGTGCTCAATTACAGTGGACTGAATCTAAGTCAATAGGCTAATTTCTTCCACCTTTCTCATACTTAGTGATATCTTACATTAAACTAGGCATAATAAGTTTACTTGTAAATTAAATTAGTAGTAAACACAAACAAATCATAGAATTTAACTTTTTTTTTTTTTTTTTAAGCAACCAGGACAGGTGGGTACCACTGTGTTTAACTACTTAAGCAGTGTTTAACTGCAAAGTTGTGTTTAACTGCATAAGCCACAGGAGATATAGACCCAGCCTGTTTTTATAATCTGGTGGACATATGTGACAGTCATTAAGGGGACATACGTTAATTCAGTTCCCAGCTCTCAGAAATCTTTGTTGGTTTAAAAGATATTACTTGTTTTGTGAAGAATAGGTAAATTATTTACTTACAGGATAATCTAACAATTCCAATTTTGAAGGAAGGATTTTGTTTTCAAATGTCTAGCTTGTAATAAAATAATAAATGACCAAACAGACAGCTATCTTACTATGGCATAATGCAAGCAGAAAGTAGCAAAGTTTTTGAAAAACAATTTGGTTTTTTTTAGAAGGAGTCTTTATTACTGTCCTTCCCGTATACACTGCCCTTCCCAATTGTTTTTCACTCTCTTTCCTTAACTTCCTACCTGGCTGCAAAAGGGCATCAGTTACTCAGAATAAGTCATCACACGAAGGGTGATGTGTGAGGGTCCTGGAGAGGGCTGCTGGGGCAGCGAGCCTGAGAGCTAGGTGAGGAGAGAAAAGTCAGTGGCGGGGGATGCGCGAGCATAGGGAACGGCTTCAGGACTTCATGCACAAACACGCACTTGGCCCTTCAGCCTTCCCTCTGACAGGAGAGGTAGCAGCCAGAGCTGGCAGGGCCAAGGATCTTTTTTGCCTTTTTGACTTGTTTGGCTTCAAGTGCCACTGCCTTTTTCTGCTACCTTTCCTGTAGTGTTGAGGGTATAGCTTTCAAATATATTGATCATTTTCTTTACGGAACAAGAATTTTAATTTTATGATGTATTGATAAAGACATAGATAAAAGTAGTAATGTTTCAGCTCTTAT
This sequence comes from Buteo buteo, assembly GCF_964188355.1. Lineage (NCBI taxonomy): Eukaryota > Metazoa > Chordata > Aves > Accipitriformes > Accipitridae > Buteo > Buteo buteo. The sequence goes on along the minus strand of NC_134184.1, from coordinate 23,802,389 downwards.
AACCTAACGATATGAGAGCAGCAAGGATTGGAAGCAACAATAAAGTTCTTTATGAGACCACTGATGTAGCAGGAAAGAAAGAGAGGATTTTTTATTCAGCATCCCTGAAAAGGCTTGGCTGACCTTTCCCATTATGCTCGTGGTAAGTGCAATGGGAATTGTTAAGGGCACTCTGCTCTTTTTGTTCCACAGAGGTTGACTGCTAGTCACCTCCTTCTGTTGTCACCTCTCTACTCCACAGGTGCTAACTATTCTTTTCTCTCAAGTGGTCTGATTGATTACTGTAATTACATTATTCTCAGAGTAACTAACTGATATTTAGTTTGGATTTTGTTGCTTCTTGTCAGACCTGATGAAAGGATTCTGAATATGTGCATGAATACGCATGCCTATGTGTATGCATTGTAAAAATCTGTCAGCTAGAAACTAGCAATGGCTAATAAAGATAGGCTTAATTCTAGTACCTTGTGTTTGCACATTATCTGTCTATGTGTCCATCTTTCTATCTATCTGATCTCCTATCTGTCAGAATAGTGTACAATAACCTTCAACATATGCTTTACAGTGCTGCTAGTGATGAATTGTTAAATGTTGTAAGTTACTTTTTTCCTTTATACCTTGCATAAAACAGTTGTCTTTGATTCTTCGTATTGTATAGTTTTCCCTTTGATCTCCTCCAGCCATAGCAACAGCACTGGAAACTTTCTGTTTCAAAGGAATTCATGTTGTGTATTATATATCAATGTGTATTGAAGTATGGCATATCAGCATAGTGGAGTTTTTCTGGAAACACTGCTAAAATGGTACAGCAGGACACAAAAGGCATAAATGACCAATTTGTTACATAAACTATGGACAGTTTATACAACTAATTTTGAAAATGCATTGCTTTCTTTTTATATACCTCATTAGAAGAATAAGGTATGCATACTACATTATGAGATAATCACACATAAGGTCATGCTCCTATATAAAATTAAAAGAAGATGGAATGAGGAATTTTTCTTTTTCCCCCGTTACAGATGGGAATAACTTCTATGAAACCACTTTTGTCAAATAAGAAAGCAAAGCAAAGAAAATATAGGAACAAAAACCATTCTAGGCAAGTACACTCCAGTATGTACAGAGCTGGTCCTTTTCCAGAGTAGCAAATCTGAGAGCATGGCTACATAATACTTGTGAGTACTGTGCAGGTATCCCAAAGCCAGGATTCAAAGAGACCTCTGACACAGTAGAGTTTTTGCCTACACCCAGGCTAATTAGCCAGGCTGAAAGGCAGACCATGCAGGCCGAACCCAGTGAGGTGTGGGTGCCACTGTACAGCTTCTGGGATCAGATGAGTGTATCTGCATATTGCTATCCCAGCAGTGTTGGACTGTGGTTATGTGTTAAAAAAAAAAAAAACCAAACAAAAAAAAAACCCAAAAAACCAACCACCAAACCAGAAAGCAGAGGCAGCAGGCAACTTCAGCATTGAACTGGTGGTCATTTACATTGCTTAACCGATGGCACTATTCTTGTCTTCAGATTTAGCCACTGTCTATCACCACCTTGAGATAATGTCCAGAGCTGGTTCAGGAGACATCTCTGCCTACAGGTAATAGGGATAAGATTGTGCCAGGCCTTAAACAATCTTGTAACAAAACAGGCTTTAGGTCATCAGATGTCCATCCTTGTCCCAGAGTGAAGCACATATAGCTGGAATTCCATGTTATACAAACACAAGGCCTGATTAATTCAGGCACTTAGAATGGAAAAACAAGATGTATGAAATGTAGGAGTTGTATTTTTAACCTGCATCTAATCAAGGTCCAAATGCTTTGGTGTGGTCATCATCATATTCTGCTGCTTGGCTTCAGGGCCAAATAATGGTTCCCAGCTCTATTTTTTTAGCAGCATAGACAGATACACATCATGACAAAATGACAAATAAGGTGCAGTGCAGCAAAGCCTCTACTCAACCTTTAATATATATTCAATGAGTTTAAAAGCAATTACTGCCGACAAACTAAATTTCACAGACGATAAAAGTAGCTTTAACCTGGAATGTACACTACCCTTCCTGTCATATGACAAATTTAACATTGTTCTAATGCATTTTTAAATGAACAATTTAGATTTAGTTTGAGACCTAAAGATTTCTGTCAGAGAAAGAGAGACTAATATCCCAGTGGGAGATTTTTTTTAGACTGACATGACCTTATCAATTTCTACCATCATTCATAAACTGTTCAAGAAAATGCATCTTCTAGAAACTTTACAGAAAAGACTTTTCATTTATAAAAGAAAAAAAACATTAAAGAATAGGTATTATAGGTTCCCCTCTCTACTGATCCAGAGAATGGGTTGTTAGAGTCCTCAGCTGCAAAGTCATGGATTTGAGTTCAGGGTTTTAACACAGGAGGTCTCCAGTTTGATCCTCATGTGTGACCCCAGCCTAAGGCTGTCATGAGGGCACATTTGTAAAAGTGTACAAAACAGTGCAGAGAAAAATACAGTCTTAAGTAAAAACAAGTCAATCAATATTGTTTCAGAGAAAAAGACGACTGTAATAAGTCATGAAGAATTAATATTAATTTACAACTGTGTGGAAACAAAACAGAGAAATCATGCCTGGGGCCATGACCCTGCAGCTGCATTGTTTATTTTCAGAGCTGCTTTTCTTCCTGAGCCCTGTTGAGATTTTAAAAATTTATTTATTTATTTTGGAAAAATATATAAGCTGTTTCTCATAGGAGACATATTTCTGATGATTTTAGGGAAAATGGTTGGTATTTTTTTACTCCCTGATTTCAGTTTGTGGGCAGTGGTGGTTTTTTTCCCTGTTCCTCTCAAGCATTCTGTCATTTGCTGACTCACCGAGAGTCCATAGAATGCTAGATAGTTATTTATTTTCTTTGAAAAACTACACACACGTGGGCAGAACAATTTCAGCACAGAGGGTCATTTATATTTTATGTTTTGTGGTTCTTCATGGATTTAATTTAGAAGTAATTCTGTCCTGTTTGGGTCTTCTCCCTCTCTTTGGCAATTTCCTTTCATGACATATTTTATACCTACATCAGTGTATTGATTTGCAGAATACCTCTGCTATTTGGAGGTGCATAATCTTCATTTGCTGCTCGCAGCCATGACGATGACTGGGATTTTATCACGCCATCTGTTTGAAACTTAGACCTTCCTTGAAGACTAGAGGAAAAATATGCTATCATCAGAGCCAAAATTTGTCTGGTCAAATGAGTATCATTAAGATGTACGAGGTAGAACTTGACATCATCTAGGATCCATTTTTCAGCAGCAGAAGCTAATTACACTGATCTTACAAGTGAGCCCAGAGATTCCTAGAGAGAGTGTATTTGGTTGTTTTTCACTGGATGACTCTCTGTAAGAAACCCTAATACTTGATATTAAAGTAATGCTTCATAAGATCTGCTATACTGGATAATAAATAACAGGAAAATTCTGGTGCTCCTAAGAGGAGGGATTTTATTAAGAGAACTATTTGGAGAGATATTGCAGCTGCAGTGAGAATTGCAGTTTTGGGCATAGTGACTAGCCACTCTGGCTGCTGCTTGTCTCATACTCTTCCTTCTTGCTACCTGTTCTCCATTCTTGGAGTGCCATTCAGTTTGGCTTGCTAGAGAAAGAGATCAGCTTAGTTAAATGTAGTCTATTACTCCAATTTCATGATCAATTTTCCATACGTTATAATTTTGTGAAATTTAAAAGCATTTGGAAGAAAATTTTGCAAGTGATTTCTCTGCCTCAGGCTAAATATTTTTTACTTACAGAAAAATATATTGTTTAATTTTCATTCAAACCCAGATTATAAGCATTTCAGGAAATGAATGGTTTTTTCAGTGCTTTGTGATATGAAGTTTGGTAAAAAGGTGGATAACATTTGTGTTGAAGCTAAGTTTCTGTGTTTTCCTCTGCAGTAAATAACCCTGAAACTCAGTGCACTGTCCATTCTGTACTCTATGTGAAGCATATGTACACAAAAGACTTGCAAAATAAAGCTACACAAGCAACTTCAGATCTGTCATTTCTTATCAACAACTGGTTTTGTGCCATCTGTAGTGTGGTAGCATGGTTTCTGTGGAAGTCTGCACTAATTTTTAACATGCACTTGATAACTACAAAGACTTATATGTTATCTACAGTAGGAAATTGGTAGATTTCTCATTTCTTTTGAAACCTGGTTAACACCCAAACCCTAGAGAAGGAATTCATATCATCTACTTTTAAACTTTCACACTGTAAATATTTCTGTCTGAGCTAGTCACTATATGGTCCTTTTATATTTGCTCCTCAATAGAGACAGAGAGACACTTTTAGACACATTTTACCTGGTTTAGATGCTTATTTTGACATGAAATGAATTACATTCAGGGAGTGCATATTTTTTCTCTATGAACTTGAAATGAAATTTAGGATGACTAGCTCAGGTATAGAAGTCCACAGTGTATACAGCTACATTTGATGCACAGTCCACTACAGGAAGCCACTAAAGGAAACTTCTGGTCTGTCTTTGCACTTAATAATCACATTGCACAGACCTGCCTTGGAACAAGTTCTGTCTTTCTTGAGTATAAGGCAAATGCTTGCTTCTGTGATTTAATCCAGAATGATACAGTTATTTTATGCATCCAATTGCTATTTTTAGCTTCAGCGTCTCTCCCCTTTTTATGTTTGCTGCTGATTGTGGAATGAGGTAGTAAGCATTCATTTACTAATTGTCTCTTATTAATAGCCAATCCTATTAGGGAAAGAAAACAAGCATTTCACTTCCTCAGTTTGTTCATTTTCATTTCCTCCTCATTAACACATTGCCCTTGTCACTCAAGGAAGACCTCCATACAGAGTTAAAACCAGAGAACTCCAAGGCTGCTCTTCTTGTTTTGTGTAAATCTCTACATTGCCATATGCACTCCTAGATCTAAAAACTTTGGCAAGGATGAGATGTTTTATTTTCTGGAGACTTACCCTAAGAAAGCAGAGTCTGGAGCGTGCACAGCAGCCACAAACTCTACTGTTCTCATTTGAAACCCTCCATTTGAAAAGACTGTATTAGCCCAGAGAGCTCTCTGTGGGTGACTGACAACCAGTCATGGAGTAACACTCACGCAGGTGGAGTTCCAGTCTGAGAAGGGCTTCTGCACCTGAGGAGGCACTGGCAATCACGGTCTTTTTGGAAAGTCTTGTTAGAGAACATTTGGGTCTTAATTCCAGTTTGCGGTCATATAACAAGTTTCTTTTTTCATAGCGGTCATATTTTGCTGCACCCTGTTAGAGGTGAGTGACAAGAAGGCTCTTTCTCATGTTTTACACAATGGTGCAACAGAGACACCATTCCTGCCATGTGACAAGATAATCTATGTAAATAGAGGAGAACTGCTAAAAAGAGGAACTTAGAAGTTTCAGAGGCAGGGAGAGAAGGACACTTTTGCATGTCCAGATATCTTTCTGTAAAAAGGAAAGGATATATAGAGAAGTGCTGACCAGCTGGATTCATTTGCGAGATGGTCACTAGAGCTTGGTTCAGAAAATGGGCCAACAACATCAAAGGCCAAATACTTTCACTAAATACCTCTTGCCTCTGGGAGACATTTCAGTTTGAAAGGAACAACTTTTGCAATGAAGTACATTTTATGTACAGTGTTATAATCTCTTCCACATTTCAGTGGAGTTTCAGTGGCAGGCCAGTAAAAGTGCAAGTGATAACAAGCATGATCGCAATGATGGATTTTTTTTTTAAATTTTTGTTGTTGTTGTTGTTGTTATTGAATGATAAACATACACCTTGGTATTGAGTAGATTTTAGTATACATTCCAACAGATGGATTCCTCTGAGAGGAAAGGGACTAGTCAGGTTAAAGGGGTTGTTTTAATACTATATTATAAACCAATAAAGTGAAATCAAGAGATTCACAAAAATATATATTCATGAAGATTATTTTTTTTTAGAATTCTAGATGCCACAAGCTCCCTCTGCATCTGCATCAACATAATTGGAACTGGGACTTATTTAGCACTACTCAAGTTCTTTTAATGGAGCTGATCATTATTTCAGCCTGAGACTTGTTCAGCACATTAGGGAGTTCTAACATAGCATGAGCTAAGACCATTAAGGTTCCATGGCTAAGATACTCATTTTAGGCCTTATGTAATATTTTAATCCAATATTTATCAGAATCTACAGTGAAGGCAACAAGTATTTGCCTGAGGAGTTTATTTATTATTCTTTTTGCAGATTCTCCTAGAAATAGAATAAAGACAAGAATCATTTGTTCACCTTTTTCTTTCAATGGAGGTTAATTAGAGGATTTTTTATTATTATTTCATGAGAACTGTCGAGTATGCGTATAATCTGTTATACAGAAAACCTATTACAACCACATTCCTAATATACAGGCCCAGACCACAGGTGGTGAAACAAGAAGAAACAGTAAAAATGTAATTCCTCCTATTGCTTCTTAAACACATGGTCTTTCACAGAAATCTAAGGAATTCTGTTTTCTAGTGCACGTTAACTCTTTCTTGTATCTTGATCTGAGTTTCCTTCTGTGGGACTGAGCAGACAAATGTTCTTTGGTCCTCATTCTGCTGGAAATGCATACTGCAGTACCAGGACATGATGGTCCTCCATCCATTTAAAACCCTAGAAGAGACTCCCAATACTTCCAGTGTTCTTGGGACAGTGAGGCTAATTGCCTAACTGTAACGGCTACAACATTTAATACTGTAATAAGGAACTTAAAGGGATGCATTCTGTCAGGTGTCAAGTGATTTTGACTCTATCTAAACTCAGTGGGGACAGAAGAGTCAGCACACATTTGGATTATGTCCCAAGATAAACTCTTTTGTGCTTCAGTTTCTCATATGAGTAGAAAGCCTGTAAATAAAATGCAATTAAGCAAATTTAATCTAATAATAACAATGCATAGCAATCAGAAATGTTCCACAGTAAAAGCAATGAGATTCTCATGGAAATAGATTGAGAAATGCATCGCATTTGAGTTATCCGCACAGCTTCCATTAACAAAGCAAGCAAGCACAGCACAAATACCGTAAACAGCTGAATGAGGTACAGATGCCCTTTTCTAATTCTGTGAATCTATTTCAACCTCCTGCATTGGTTGAAAAAAAACATTTGTACATCAACACAGTAGCAATTCATCACTATATCTTCAGAAAAAAAAAACTAAGTAGTGCAATTTACCAATAAAAGAACATCCTTTTTCTGTCCAGTGAAACATTCCTTACACAATTACTGAGACTTCCTTGGTAAAATTTTGCATCCCTTGTCATCTCTGTGTACACAATGACTTTCAGTTAACCACATAAAATTGTTTCTCCAGTGGGTAGTTTTGAAAGGCTTTACTTCTTTGAGCTGCTTGGTTTATTGTGCTTTGGTTTTTTTCTTTCTTTTCTTTTTAGTTTCCAGGAAATACTCTACATTATGGGTGAAGATACTTGCTGCTTTTCTTGAATTTAAAATAACTTACTTGTTAAATAATGCATAAAATTACATTTCAAGCCTTTTTTCCATGATTAATCTCATTCTCTAACACAGGAGTATGCGACTTATGGCCTAGGTGATGTATAGAGCTCCAAGGACAATTTGTTTCATTCTGTTTGTGGTATTGTATACCTGTCACCCAGCTCACATTTTTGGGTCCTGTGTTCAACATTATAGCTGGTACGTGTTTGGTCCCAGGGTGACAGAGGATGTGGCATCCCCAATACCAGTCATATTCTCATGAAATTCTACAATTTTTGCTGTTCTGCTTCAGAAACTTTATCCAACACAGGCAAGGAGCAGGAAAAACTAATATGTGTATAAAAGTCATATATATAGTGTAGACACTGGATACCTAGTCTCGTAGAGTGGGAAAGCAAGTATTCAGACTCTCTTGCTCACGGAAATGGATATGTGGCAGGGGGACCACAGAACCTGTTTTAATTAATTTAGTCTGTTTATAAAGCAGAAGGACCAGTTTTGTTAAACTATTTCTCACTCAGGAAAATAAAATGATAACATTCTGCTTTTCTGTGGTTCTTTCTGGCTTTCACTTTTTCCAGGCCTCACAACTTCTAGCTCTTTTCTGAAGCTGTATCATCATCTGATCTTTCACTTGCAGTCTGCTTGTTTTATTAAGTTACTTGCTGAAAAAAAAGGAAAGCCTGAGAAAAGAAAACAAATGTTCAGAAACAGAATGGGAAATGCTATATAGACTTTTTTTTTTTTTTTTTAATCTTACATTGAATTTCTTTAAGTGATTCCATGGTTAGTTTTTGGTCTCAATTATGATTTCTGAATGCTTGCAATAATCACAGATTCTTTTCTAGTCATATTCTAATATATGTTGTTAGAGTTGTTTCACTTCTGCTTTCTGAACTCATTCCTAGATCATGTCATTTTTGCTGCCTTTCCTTCAATAATTCTACAATTAAAATGTGTTCTTGAAATTGTACTGTCTCCATGATAATAAAATTTTTTATCATGCAGTCATTGTCTGCTCTTCATAGCTTCCTCTTTCTTTCTTGCATTTTTCACTGCACTTTATTGCAATCAATCAGTACTACTGTCTTTCCCCATCCTATTCCATCACTTTAAGCCATTTTTCCTTCTCTCTCACAAGCCAACTGTATAAAACATCATTTGTCTTATCTATCTCTTACCAAAAAAAGCATTTCTAGTGTTTCACTGGAAAAAGATACCCTGTGTCAGGGTATTTTTTTTGTAATCTTTCTCTTTTCTCACTCAAGAAAGCCTCACTACCTACCTCCAATGACTATATGAGGGAAATTTTACATGAATAAGGTCAATCAGTCAATGCTTTGTGACATTCTTAGGTTTCATATTCTTGTAAACTGAAGATGGCTTTTTAAATTTTCAGAATTAGTTCATAATTTTAGTTGTTGTAAGGAAAAGAAAAAAAGTCCCCTGTATCTTTGCATGGTGGAAGGGAAGAGAAGGGAAGGGAATGAAAACCCTCCAACGGCTCACAACCAACCTACCAATGCCCAGCCAGTCCCCAAGGGACTTGTTTTGTGTGTGTATATATATATTTTTATGCTTACTATTATATTACTGGTCTATCACTGAAGTGGATGAAAAAGAATATAAAGAAGTGCAAGGACTAGCAGCACAAATCTTTTCACACCCAGGATGATGATCAGACTAAACGGAGGAGTAGAAAATGGGTGCATTTGCCAGTTACACTGTCAGTCTGAACCACCAATGTGGACATGAAATAGGCAATTGTGATTTGAAAATGCATCAGGCAAGGTATTTTCATCTAATTTTTATGCCATTTTACAAAGCCTAGGATCTTTTTTATCTGTAATAACTTGTAAGAATTTGTTCAAAGATTGTCATCATTAAGTCAGTCCACAGTACATCTACAGAAGGGTTATTACAGTGAACAAAAAAGGGAAGACCCTAACTTACTGAATAGAACAAGAGAGCTTGGCAAACCATAGACTGAGAGAATGTATGACTGCTCTCTGAACGTATATCACAGAAGTCAATATCAGATAAAGTCAGAAAAAAGATGTGAGCCCAAAATACGAAGCTAAAGGGCAAACTTAAGCAAAAGAAAAACAGAATTTAAATTGAACGCAATTTAATTTAGATCAAAGATCAGCAGATTTCTAACTATTGAAAGACTGAAATAGTAGAATATATCCCAATAAGAATATTAGGAGCAAACCCAATAAATATTTTTTATGATGGAAGCATAAAGTTTAAAAAGTTATGTAATCAACAAGTCATTTGACTAGATAGCTCAGGAGATTCCTCCTTCTATGTGTTACTCATATTTCTGAGCTTCTCATATCCCTCCTGTGTCATCCTGTGCGTATCAAGGTTTGTTACCAGTCAGGTACCGCCCATAGGACCCATCATATTCTGCAGTTACAGCCACCACACTTCTAAATGGTTAAAAAGCTACAGGGTCACATTAGACCTGGAATCTGTCCACAGGCACCAAGGTCTCCTGCCTTTTTATGCTTTGAAATATAGCAATATGCTACTGTTTACTTCCCTGAAAAAAAAAAAAAAAGTTACTTATATAAAAGAAATTAAAAAATAAATAAATAGAAATATATAAAAAAAGAAGTAGGTACATTCTACCTGAGATGGCATATATTTTGTAACATACTTGTGAAAATAAATATATGTAGTGGTCTAATATTACTCTTTTTTATGTTTTTATACTTCTATTTCTCCTAACAGCTACTGTAATCCTCAAAAAAACCCACCCTTTAACCATGTTTATATCTTGGTTAAGGAAAAAAAGGAAAAAAGCAAACAGAAATAATTTCTTCATGGAAACTGATTTTTTTTCTGTAATTTCTGTGGACAGAAATTATGCAAATATATTTGATGTCAAAACAAAGTTTGAATTTTGATTCACAGTGTTGCTTAAGTCTTTAGTTCTGTATATACCAATAAGTTAAAATAACTACTCAAAATTATTATTTTTAAAAACACTAGGATTTCATTCATAGAAATTTGTAATGGAATTTTGCAGTGTATTGGGTTTGTGTGGCAAGGTTTTGGTACCAGGGGGGCTACAGAGGTGGCTTCTGTGAGGAGCTGCCAGAAGCTTCCCCCATGTCTGACAGAGCAAATTCCAGCCGGCTCCAAGACGGACCCGCTGCTGGCCAAGGCTGAGCCCATCAGTGGCAGTGGTAGTGCCTCTGGGAGAACAGATTTAAGAAGGGGGGGAAAAAGCTGCAGAACAGAAACTGCAGCTGGAGAGAGGAGTGAGAATATGTGAGAGCACCAGCCCCGCAGACCTCCAGGTCAGTGAAGAAGGAGGGGGAGGAGATGCTCCAGGCGCAGGAGCAGAGATTCCCCTGCAGCCCGTGGGGAAGACCATGGTGAGGGAGGCTGTGTCCCTGCAGCCCAGGGAGGTCCACGGGGGAGCAGATCTCCACCTGGGGAGAGAGGACCCCACACTGGAGCAGGTTTTCTGGCAGGACTTGTGACCCCATGGGGGACCCATGCTGGAGCAGTCTGTGCCTGAAGGACTGCAGCCTATGGAAGGGACCCACATTGGAGCGGTTTATGAAGAACTGCAGCCTGTGGGAAGGACCCACGCTGGAGAAGTCCATGGAGGACTGTCTCCCATGGGAGGGACCCCATGGTGGAGCAGGGGAAGAGTGAGGAGTCCTCCCCCTGAGGAGGAAGGAGCGGGAGAGATGACATGTGGCGAACTGACCATAATCCCTATTCCCCGTCCCCCTGTGTTCTTGGAGGGAGGACATAGAGAAAACTGGGAGTGGAGTTAAGCCCAGGAAGAAGGGAGGGGTGGGAGAAGTTGTTTTAAGATTTGATTTTAATTCTCATTACGCTACTCTGATTTGATTGGTAATAAATTAAACTGATTTCCCCAAGTCGAGTCTGTTTTGCCTGTGCAGTAATTGGTGAGTGATGTCTCCTTGTCCTTATCTTGACCCATGAGCCTTTCCTTATATTTCCTCTCCCCTGTCCAGCTGAGGAGGGCAGTGATATGGAGGCTTTGGTGGGCACTGGCATCCAGGCAGGGTCAACCCACCACATACAGCAGTGAAGAACCCATGCAAGAACCCAATGCAATATATATCAGTTCTGAAAGGAAGGGAATTTTTATTATCCCTCTTTTAGAGATGAGATGTGGTATGGAGAAGTTACATGATTTGCAAGAGGTCACACTACAGTCTGTCAGATGTGCAACCTTGGGTTTCTGACTGCTGTTAACACAAATAAAAATTACTTCGATAATGTAAGCTCACTTCCAGTATGCAGAAAGTTGGTTAATAATGAATCATAAAACCATGACTCAGTCAAGCATTGCTGGAAATCACTGCTAGTGGGTTTGCAAGTTAATATTTAGGACTATTGTCAGAAGCATTAGTTTTTTACTTTGTAGCAAAAAGAGATGGAGTACCATTGTTCTTTTCATATTTAATCTTTAACAGATGACAGATTTTTGAATGAAGGAAAAATAGATAGAAATTAATAATAATATTTTAAATAAAAGCTGTAAGATGAATGTGATTAGCCTGATTTAACATCTAAGGACTGAAAATTAATTCTGAAAGTCAAACACTTTGAACTGTTCCTTTGATGTTTTATGGCAAAATCTTTGTCAGTTTTTTTAAGTTTAGTATGCATTCACCTATCTTTAGGCAAGTGGATGTTCTCAAAAACTGCCTTCTGTTTATTTCCTGATTATTTCTCATATGATTGTTTCTAAATACTGTACTGAACTAAGATCTAAGTAGAGGAAAACTAGCAACTGATATGATTGTGAAGGAATAGAAATAGACCAGGATTTACCCAGTAAACCTTTTGTTGTAAGTTATTTGCTTAGCTATTCAACTTCTTCTAAGTGATGTGTAGGCATTCAAAAAGACAATATATGCCTTCCTGAGTGGTGTGTGTGGGAAGCTTCTAATTTTTAAACATGAGAGCAACTATGAATATCTGCATCTCTTAATAGTTCACAATGTAATTATTGGATTAATGAATTTTGTAGTCAGTGTTGACAGTGTTGCCATGTGATAGTAAAAAAGAAAATTTGGAAGGCTGGAGCCCTAAAAATAGTCTTCCATCTTAAACTATAGTTATAAACCCAAATGCCTGGATCCTCTGAATTTTAAAAATGTTTTGCAAACCATGCATTACGCTGTTTAAACTCTTTGTAAGATTAAATAGTAAATCTTTTTTCAGATATCCTATCCTATCTTCCATGTGGATATTGTTCTTTTGAATTTCTATTGAAATTCAAATTTGAAAACAAATGCCTGAGATACATCTTATCTGTTTGCCATACTTCACCATTCTTAGATTTCAAAAAGATTCAAAATATGGGGGTGAAATATTACATAGCTATGTAGCCTTTCAGTGAAGCTCTTGTAATGTAAATTTGACCTTGGATTTATCCTGAATCCACATAATGAAAGCTAGAGTTTCTGTGCAAGAGAATAATGAAAAGCAAAGAAAGTGAATATAATCCAGATACAGTTCATAATGTAATTGTACCAAAGCAAATGTCTTGCCATGATGTGAATTTAAAATGCCAAATCAAGTGAAGGTCATTTTTAAGTTCTAGACATTCCCTAAAAATATTGCAACCTCTATGGATGATTTAGTGAAACATATATAATTCTGTGATTTCTTCCTTTATTCAATGATATTTTTAGTTTTAGCTTGATGCTACATGAAATATTCCCTACCATAATTTTTATTAACCTTATTTTACTTTTAGTTTCTTAACAAACTTGAAGACTACAAAACATTCATTTAACTTTATTGAGGAAGCAGCTATATAAAATCAATTTCTATTACCTTTATGTATTCTCTTTCTATCATTGTACTTTAAAAAAAAAAAGAGAAAATATGTTATTCATACTCTTTTCATGCATTCCTGTCCTCTCTGTACATATGTGTGTGTACATATGTGCGTGTATTACTAAAAGATCAGATGTTTGGGATTTTGGTAAAAAAACCATTAATCCTCATATAAATGCAAGCCACAGTAATACAATCTATAGCCACTTATAAAACAATTACATTGTAGTGTTTTCTAAAATAAATTGGGTGACAGTCATTATATTTCTTATTATTTATTACTGTTACTATTACTTTCCAGTGCACAAGATACCCTTCACAGAATGAAGAAATTATGTGAAATGATTCAGGTGGCATTTGCACATGTCACATTGGGTTATAAGTGAAATCCTACTTATTTCATGAATAAACACAAATTGATAAGCAAGTTTTCATTACGGGTTAACGACAGACAAGTTTGAAGTGTAAGGCAATTGCTTGAAATGCAAAGCACAATTTACAAAGAGATGTCACTTACATTGTATTATTGGAGAAATGCAGCTGCAGTCTGCGCTATCACCCAATGGGACTACACAACAGAAACAAAGTTTAATTCTGAAGAAAGACAGCTTGAGAGCATGTAACATTGGATATTTTTGTAATAACAAAGCATTTGTGATATGCTTTGTAGTATAGCTACACTAGAGTTTGAGTCCAAAAAAAAAGAAACAAAAGAGGCAGTAGTAATGGACAGACCTGAAGAATTTTACTTCATAAAATTTTGTTTGATAATTAACAATTCACTATCAAAATAAGACAAGAACTTTGTTGTGAGTTTAATTAGAAAGTTTTTACCATAGAAATATATATTTTTAATTCCATTGTTCTGGAATTAAAAAATATTTGCTTTATAACATATTAGTTTAGAATTTTGAAAATAAATTAACAAGGAAATAATTTAATTTCTGAAAAATCTACTCAGACACAAGGATAATTAGCACAACTTGATTTTTTTCAGTTCATTTTAGCTTCAGCTGAATTAAAAGATATTTCAGTTTTTTAAAAAATGGATAGATCAAAAATCAACCACATAAACTGTCTTCCCTCAACTTCACACAGATGTCTGTGTCAGTGCTCAGTTTCAATAATGGTGTATTAGTAATTTTACTAGGTGTTACTAGATGGTCCGACGAATGAAATGATGAATGTGAAAAGGCCTAGCAGAGTTCATTTTTTAATTATGGAAATTGCCTATTCCAGAAAGTATGTTTTCTTTTTCCACTTTACATACATTATGCTGCAGTGGGAATGTTCATAATTTGGCACAGGTGCTTTCTGAGATGTGTATACTATTGCTATACTGATTGCCACCTGAGAAAGGCTGTTATTAGGTTTTATTTAAGCCTTTTTGTAACAGACTGCCTTTTGATATTGATTGTCTTGTGTACCTTTCTTGATGGAAGGAAGGCTAAACTTGTTTTTAAACAAGACAGCTGTCCCAAAAGAGACAAGAAACTGTAAATGCCTAAACCCTTGAAAATAATGTGTGACCTGTGCAGACACAGTGTTAAAAAAAGTAAGGATATTTGTCTTGTGAAACATTTCAGCTTTTTTAGACTAAAACAAGGTTAGCATGTATCTGAGATTTTATATAAATTTGGAAAAGTATAAATCCATATGCTTTCTAAGAAGAGACACTTTATTACAGCAAAGAAAAATGTGTTGATCTACACTGTAGTGATTAGACCATTTGTCAAATACTGTTACTGTTTGCGATAACATTTACAGGTCACACACACAAGTTTTCAGCTCCCACTGGAATCAGGCCCATGAAATGGAATATATCCCCCTGAATTCAGGAGATTGATTGAAATTATTAACTTCTGCAAATTCTTTTAAACTTTTCTAAATCCCCTCCCTTTGCTCCACCTTTCAAAATGCAATATTGTTGCCAAACTGGAAAAAAAAAAAAAGAATAGAGTAGAATAGAAGAATGGTGTAGTACATCTGCTCTCACTGAAGTTTCTTTATAAAAATGATGCCTCCTTCAAAGTATGCATGTCTCAAGAAGAGTCTTACTACTTTTCCATGTTAGATAGAGACTGCAGAATGGTGCATAGTGGAGAGCTTAATTATTTCCCAGCTGCCTTTTTCCACAGTTCTTCTTACTACACATTATTGAAGAAGCTCAAACTCTTATTTCTGTATATTAGGATGAAATTATTTGGATCAAAATATATCTTTTGTCATTGCTGAAACAGCTTATACCTACAGGGAATGGTAATCCCATCTATTATATACCATTCACTCCAAGCTATTCCTTGTGCAATCCCCACTGCCTGTCTCGCGTATTACCTCTTGAACATCAATTCCACTAAACAAGGTACCTGCTCAGTAGAGCCGATTGTACTTCATGTGTTTTTCAGGGCAACATGAATTTTGCCAATACTGTTTCTCTTTCACTAGCTTTGTTTCTTGAGTCAGGAGAAAGATGAGTAGGTGTGTTCAGAAGCAAGGACCACTTACCTAAAACACTAAATTAGCTGCATCACACCCACCTTGAACTTCTATATCTACTTTCAGCAGAAGGAATTAGGAAGTCAGGGTGATGAATCTTGGTGCTTAACTTTTTGGCACTGCAGTATCAAGTGTCACAAAATCTAAAATTCACTGCTGGATTTAGACCATGACCTTTAGAAAATCAAGTGTTCTTACAGTCCCTGTTGCTGAGTGCATGAGTGGAAGCTCACTGATGAAAATGTGGTTGCCTGTAGTTCAGGTTAAAACCTGACCTCTAGTTTTAAAGTGACAAGCCTGATGCTCAGTTCCAAAATGCTCCTATGAGACTGCCAGATTGATTATCTTGTTAGCTTTAACAACAGGCAAATTGAGTGCTTCAGAAAAATCAAAAATATCTTTTTGTCTAATGTACTAGAGTAGGAAAATACCAGATATTTTATAAGCAGAGAATAAAATTAATTCATAGATACCCATCTGAGAAATGTGATTTATATTAAAGCAAACCAAAACAAAGTGTTCTATTAGTATAACAAAATACCTGCCTCACCAGGACTGAAAATTCGTCATTATATGATGAAAATAATGAAGATATTTGAAACAATCTAGAGCATGACAGAATACAAAGTACTGAAGCATTAAAATCTATTTTGATGGTTGCTCTGCTATTTATAGTTATTCTTAAAAAAAAAAAAAAAAAGAGGTAAATATGTTCCTGATATTTGGTACCTATGTCCCATGTTACCTTAGTTTGATTATTGGATCTGTAACAGGTTTTGACTTTGGAAAATTACCCAGCATGTTTGCTAATTATAAGGAGTATAAACACTAACATTTATCATTTTAGACAACAGACAGTGCATGAGCATACAAAACCTGTAAGGCACTAAGGCTTTGAAGACTAAGAACAATCAGTACATACTTAATTTGAGTGGAATTCTTCTTACCTAGCTGTAGACACTGTAATGTGGGCACCTCTGTCTGATGTATACACTTTTTATTTTTTTACAGTCAGAAGTAATTTTGCCTTCTTTTTGTTTGAGATCAATTCAACCAATGTATTTTAGATGTCTGCCTTAAAATGATACATTTTATGCTCTAGAGATGCCTATTTTCCCCCAATAGCTGTAAAAGTAGCCTAGGGTATCAGCTCAGATGTCAAAATCTATGTATGATCTGTGAATTCCTAACAGCACTTGTTTTAGGTAAGCAAATACATGGACTTCCTTAAGGAAATCTTTGTTTCCCTTTCCTCCCTCTCTCTCTTTTGCCCCAAGGAAGAAGCTGATTAAATGAATATTGTTAAAGTTTATTACACACAGGTCAATAATACCACTTTGGACAGTGCTATGAGATTTCCAGATATCTGAAAGACTAGTGCCCAGATATCCTAGACAATTAGCTCTAGCGTGCTCACAGAGCAATTTTTTATCGTATTTACAAATTCTGATGAATCTTAGACAAACCTTATTGACATGGTAATCATTCTGTGTATTCAAAGTGAAATCAATGCATCTGGGACATGCTAGACGTGTCCCATCTGTCTTTGCACAGATGAATTGTCCATGCATGGTGGGTCCCTCTGAAGTATCGGGCTTCTACAGCTTTTGCAAAGATATAATATGGTCAGTTTGGGTTTCATGAAAGCTTTTCATGGGATTTGGTCCTTCATGGACAAAAGCCAATATCTTTTCTTTGCCTTTTGAAATTAGGTTTTATTATGTGCTTTACTCCAGATGTTAAGACACCCACACGTATACACTTTTCTTCCAAGCTTTTCCCAGTATGAGTCAGAATTTGACGATGACAAAGATAAGAACCAGTCTTCAAGGAAAAAAAAAATGTTGCAGCAAGCAAAATTTATGCTTTAATCAGCATCTCCTTCATCTGCTGTGATTCACACATTTCGTTTCTGCAAAGTGCAAAGCAGTTTCACTGAAAAAGAAAATGACTGGTTTTCACTAGCTGAAAAACAAGTGGGGAAGCATTGCTGCAGTGTCCCTCCCTTTCCCTGGCTATTTCATGACACCAGAAAAACAAAACAAAATAGAAGAAAAGAGTAAAAGAAACACTTATAAACTTCCCATCCTGCCTTTAGATAACAACAGTTCTGTGTAGCCCTAGCTCTGCTCCACGGATGATTCCCTGTGAATTGCACTGCTGTGCTATCTTAAAATGTGCTCAAGGGAGTTAATAGGAAACAAAGTCTTCTGTTTGACATACGAGTTAAAGCAAGTATAGAAGACAGATAATCTGTTTTTTCCACCTATTCCACTGGTTTAAAGATTAATATGATATCAAATGAGTCAAAGTATGTTTGTTTATGCAGAGTTGTTTTTTGGGTTTTTTCCAGGATCTGCATAAAAGCAGGGTGTGCAACTGATACAAATTCACCAAGTCTGAGCAAAGTATGGAGAACAAGAAAACATTAAGACCATTTCTTGATAATGATGACATTATTCACAAATATAAAACAAGGTTAGAAGTGTTCTGACTTCCTGTTTTCTACTGCTTGCATACAAGTAAAATGTTTTCTGTAACAAGTAATACCCTATTAGACCAATCCACTTCATCCAACTTGGTTTAGCAGATCTGGGTCCATTGTAGGCAAAGGTAAGTTGAACATGCATGGAACGATGAGGTATGTGTGAGAAACTATACCTTTTTTTTTTAACAACCTGAAATCTGCTTTGAAAAAAATCGACTAGAAATTGTGCTCTTTCAGATTGATTTGGGAAGATTGGCAGTATGACGGATTAGTATGTAGAAGATAATGAGGCTTTCTGCAATGCTATTTTAAGTGATAAAGTCCTGGCTTATTAACCCAGAATTGTAGGTGGGCTCGCTCTTGCCTTCATAGTGTTACAGTAAAGGGAGGGAGGAGGAGGAGTCAGTGAAGCTTAATAGGTATAAATCCAAAAAGATGACAAGATAGTAAAATAATGATAGTGTCTAACTGCTGCAGTTAATAATAATGACACTAATAATAACCCATATATCTCTTAAAGTGAAAAATGCTATATGTGGCATGAAGCTTAGCTTTCTAATTGTCAGCTAAGTAGGTTAAGACAGGTATTGAGCCCAGCCTTCTTTGATCTTTCATAATTTCCATCCAAATAGAGAATTGCACATACAGGAGAACTATATAGGAACTAGGGTTAAAATTTAAAGAGATTTTTGAAATCAGTCTACAAATGAATAAAACCTTCATTTCTCAAATCTGACTGTGGAATAATAGTTTTTCCTATGATAATAGTTGCCATGAGAATTCCTTGTTAATATGAAAAATATTACCAAATGGTAGGAAAATAAGTGAGTCAACATTTTACTAAAGTGGCCCAAAGCTGGGGTTTTGTTCAACTGGAATATACTGAGTTCAAGGAAATAATAGAAAAGAAATAGGATGGCTAAATATTGCTACCCTTCCCTTACATGATGTACTCATTCAAAAGTAGACTTCAGAGTACGTCATTTCTAATGGGACAGCCAAAACCACTTTTCCCAAATACTGGATTTCATGGTTATGTATATTTTCATCCTTAGAAACATGGAAGGTACCATACTTTGGCACTGATCTCTCATAAAGCTGGCTGAGGCATTCAGGAATACTGATGCATCAGAGGAGGGCAATATTCCATGCTATTCCAAAGAAATGGTATTGGTTGGAGAGGAGGGGGATTAATACATAAGAAGTAAAGGGAAAAAGTTGTTTAAGTTCTCTTCAGACAGTTAGTGTAAACCCTGAGGCAGGATGCATGATATTAACACTGGCAAAATGAAAATCAGCTCAAAGAAATTTTGATAAACACCTAAAAGTCCACCTGTCTTACTTGTATTTTTCTAAATGGTAGCACTTCAAACAAATCATTTGGAATTGCTAGCACCCTTTCAGCTTTCCTGAGTAACAGCATCTATGTGAAGGTCACAAACACAGTTTTAAACTATCTTAACTGCAAGTATTACCAAAGTACAGAAATATTGAGAAACTTCTCTCCATTTAACTTCTGTGTTACATTAACCCACAGGGGCACAGGAAAAACTTACACCACAGTTTTCCATCTTATTTACTTTTAATCAGAATCAGCGAAAGGAAAGATAAGCTATGATTTCCCCTTTTTTTCTGAACATGGACTGTACATTTTGTGATACAGTGATCTGGAGAGGGTGGAAAAAGACTCTTCAAGGCTTCACTCAGCGATGAAGGACTCTCTCAGTAGGTGGGCTGTAGGAGACATGTACAAAGCACTTCCTCAGAGGCATAGTATGTCTTGGGATGTAAAGTGCTATTGAGATTCAGTACAGCCTTATGACCCATAGAATAATTCAGGAAAGACATTGTAATGCTAATTGTCCTTCACAGCAGTTTGTTTTTGGTGGTCTCAAAGGTACCTTTGAGCTAATCAGCCCCTTCACTCTTCTGCTGCATCTGCTGGTTCATTCATGCCTGTTAGAGGTGCAGCACTGAATCTCACAGTTACGCTTACAAGGTCAACAGAATTTTTATCATGCAGCCAGTTCATTAAACACTTGTAAAATCTAATTCAGAAAATAATTCAAGTTAATTTCACTAAATACAAAAGACCAAGGGGAGTGGGGCATAAAGAGACAGGAAAAATGGTGTTATAAAAAAATAATGCTCTGTCATGCTGTGGGACAAAGCTGCTTACAAGTACATCTGGCGATCAGCTGTGGGTGATAGCCTCTAAAAATGTAGAGGCCAAATTAAGAATAAGGGTACAGTTATAGAAATTCATTACAAGTTAAGAAATAAGCTGCAAATATTTTAAAAACTGATGCATTTTCCTGAAGTCAGAAAAAGCACCTTATGAATTTCTGTACGTTTATCTATGTTTATCTGACATCCCTGAAATGTTTTCTAGTAACACAAAACACATCTAAGTACAGTTGTGAAACGTCTTCAGAATCTCTTCTTCGGTTTAAAACTATTGTCAACCAAAATGTCCATTCTTAAGAATTCCAAAGTTATTAATTTTAGGAAGTTAAACAAAGTTAAATTTTGGGGGGAATTTGACATAAATCCACTCACAATGTAGTTTCTGTTTACTATTAATAAACCTGAGAAAAAAGTCAGTTCTTTCAAAAGCATCAAATTGTCTTTGTTAGATTTTGAACAGATTCCTGAATGGATTGAACTGAGGTAAATGTTTCCTTTCTGAGCCAAACCTTTCAGTTGATTTGACTTACTGAAGAAGATTAACTTAGTTTCACTCACAGAAGTACTTGATCTTAGAACCTTTCTAAAGGATTATTCATTTTACACTCTCTAAAAGTATATTTATAATTGAGTACTGTTTCAAGAATAATTTTTTGCTACTTGCAGACTCAGAACAGCTTACTAGCATTATCTAATTAAAAGCTCATAATTCCCTTGCAAGAGGTAAGCATTAGTATTCTAATTTTACAGATGCAGAGAGTGAGCACAAAAACCTTTGCTTTTGCCCAGGGCCAGTGATTCAGTCAAAGAATCAGAAGAATATTCAGAAGTTTCTGGTTTCTGACCATAACTACTTCTTCATTCTAATAACACACTGACCTAGGTGAAAAAAATTGTAAATTTTTTTTTAATAAAACTAGTGAATTTCTTTCACTTTACTGATGGTAGGAGTTATTTTCATTTCATAGGAAGTTCATAGGAAGCTTGTAGTTTATATGACTAGTGTACACATTTCCTCACAGCTTTAAAATTCACTTTATTGCAAGTCTTCTTAATCTTCAATAGGGAGGGAAAGGTTAACTTTCACTAGCTGAGCACATTGGAACAAAGAAAGATGAAATACTCTGAATCGTACATTACCAGTAGTCCGCTCAATCTGCCATACTACTTACCGTTCTCTGTGATATTTATACCTCACCCCCATGCCTGAAATTCTGCACAGAATGGATGTCAGGAAAAAGAGAAAATACAAGAAACAGGGAGAAACTATAGAATATGCATCCTTCTAGGATTTACTACCAGCTCCACTTGAAAATAAGAGAAAGTGAGAGATCATGAGAAAAGCAGTCCTGGCTCTGTTCACAAACGTGCTGGAAAACCAAACGTACTAGGAAGCTGAAAAGATATTCTTTAACAGGCTTCCCAGTTCCATTTTGCAGGTTAGATATTTTTGAGTAGCTTGAATAAGGCTCAAGGAAACATTCAGTCTTTTGTACAGGTTAATAATAAATGAATCTAAGCCAAAATCTTCATATCTAGGTCCTGTCTGGCAAGACAGACCTATACAATTTTGGTCTGACCAAAACTTGTTGAGGTATGAGCATCATTTGACTTCAGTCTAGAAGAAACGGTCTATTCAAAGAAAGGGAAATGAAAAAGCTATTGTCTCCAGATCAGGAATTGTCTTATACCTGCAGATGGCATTGTTGATCTTTCACAATTTTGCAGATTGCCTGAGTAACCTGATATGAAAATGCACATACACACACACACACAGAGACAGAGGCAGCTGGGCAAAGGTACTAATACATAGATTAAAATAAAGGTCTACAAAACCAGTGATAATGGCTAGGAAAAAAAACATGCACTGAAAATCTGATTGGCATGTTAGTTAATTAAAATTAACAAGAAGGAAGAGCTTAAGGTCACATTAGGGATTACTTTTTGTGACAACTTTTCCAGAGTATTTCACTGTGGGAGGAGGTTAACACCCAATTTATTCATAGTCAAATAATTGTATTTAATCTATTGATGACACAAGCTAATGAAGGACAGGGTGACACAGCAAACTGATGAACGGATAAATCAGGTAAATGCATAAGGCTCAAATTTAAAGACATATAGGACTTTTATGGCACTATATACCTGCTTGGTGAGTACAGCAGCAAACATACAGTTTCCTCTAGCCCACTAGTAGTTTGGCTAGGTCTAACCTTGATTACTCTACTCTTACAGGGTTACGCTGAGGGAGATGTTGGTTTGCATGAAAAATTTAAAACCTGTTATATTCCACTTTTAACAGTAACATGTTTTACTTAATCTTAAAGATCCTGACTGGATCCAAACTGCTTGCTGTTTTACAGTTTAGTTCACTATTTCACACTATACAGGGTAGTTATAAACTGTGAGCAAACCAGAACTGCAATTGGTATTCTATATAGTTGTAAACGACTGCATATCAGGAGAAAAGATGTGCTATAAAACATCTCTCATGCTGAAAGCACCTCCTCCAGATTTTACTAAAATCTTCATAGTTAGTAAATTGTGCTTTTTTACACGACCCGCAAATTTAAATATCAAGTGTGTTTCTTGTAGCAGCTGTTGAAAGGGAAGTTATTTATTTCCCTGTCTGACACAAGGAGCAATTTCTTTATTTGGATCTACTCTGAGACGTGCTGGTATCTTATGATTCAGGATTTCTTCTTTTTCCATATTTTATCCTGGAGCAACTCCCACTGCTTTCTAGAATAGAGAGAAAAATTCACCCCTCAAAAACATTTTTGTGGTCTATGTTTCAAAAATATGTATTATACCCACACTGGTATTGAGAAGGAGGTTGATCATACACAGTAGACATCTTAAAACAATACCACTAATCAGACATGTCTAAAATCAAGAATAAATAGAATTTCATTAGTTCACTACAAGAATATAATTTAGAAATAGTAAATTTTGAAGTGATAATAACTGAATTTTAAGAGATATTTTTGCAGAAGAGTGATTTGAAGACTAAATTTGGAAGGGGTATCAGCCACTGAAAGTCTTTGAAAGCCCCATTATTCTTACAGCTGTTGGCATATACTACAGAACTTGATAGGTTTTACTTTTTAGGTAAAAAGGAGAAAATGGAAAATCTACAGAGAAGAAAATTTACCTGAATTAACTTATCAGTTGAAGCTAACTTTTCTGATGATCCAGTCTTTTTCACAGATATGTAGACACTAAAAATGTCGCCTAGTACTGTTGAAACTTCCTGCATTAGGTCCAATCCTGAATATACAAATGGACTGCATACAGGTGCTCTGAATTTTCAGACAACTGTAGAGATACTTGTAGCTCTCACTGTTTTCAGCTAATTTCCTCCCTCCTCAGCCAGAATTCTTTGCGAGAAGGGAGGCAGAGCTGCTATGCTGGAAATGTCACTGGTACATAGGGGTTTTTTGTTTGGGGGCGGGTCTCATAGAAGCTTATTGATAGAAATCACTGTAAAAATATAATGAAGAAACTCACCAGGTTGTGCAGGCTCTGCTATTTGCCAGGTAATGATACCCACTTGTTGGTCTATGCAGGCTGCCACTACCAAAAGGGTGATTACGTACAATTTGTCTTTTAACTGGTCTTTATTCTCTGTTTAGTACATGATTATAGCACTAAAATAAATCAGGCTAATGAAGTGAACCATGTTTCAGGTACATTTTCAGAGGCTTTAGGCATTTAAATCAACAACCTTGTTGGCTCATAGGTGAAAACGTAGAGTACATGTTTTAATTGCAGGATGTAAACTGAAGAATACTGGTCTGGCAATCCCCAGTGGACAATTTCTAGGAGATGGCGTTGGGAGAAAAGGTTAGACATCCGCATACACCTTGAGACAACACAGTCACTCGTAAAAGAATCTGGAAAGGCTTTAGCTGAACAACTTTATAGAATTTGAAGCGCACATTAAAAATGCAGTGCAGTACTTTGTAAATTCACTTCTGAAGTGTAGTGACAAAAGGGAGAGAGTGAAGAAATTAGAGCAGTTTAGATCGTTTTATTTTTGTCACTTCAGTTAAAACAACAGCACATCTGCTGTGACTTTGGAAGTGAAAAAAGCTAAGTGCTATATTGCTCAGCTGTGTGGGGAAGAAGTAGAGCTCTCGTTCGAGAAGCAGATACTGTAATTTAAGAACATATGATGTCATTACCAAGGAAAGCAAGCAAAAAACTGCATAGTACAGAGGCTGCTGCTGGAACAGAGTATGTATTGCTAGGATGTTACTTTAAACTGAAGGTCTAGTAAATGAGCAGATTTTTTTAAATGTTTCTTCAGTGTAGATTTAGGTCCGTAATTTGTCATTTTTGCAATCAAATAATATGAACATACGCACCACTTTTCAATTAACCATCTGGATATAGTTTACTGGTTGTGTAGCTCAGCAAGTGTGTTAACCTGTACTGCCAAGGTGTATTGATGTCCACTGTAAGTCTCATTTAAGAGACAAGTCCAAATAGGAAATTCCTGCTGTCCCACTTAATGGTGTATCTCTTTAGTGTTAACAGGACCTTACTTCATCCTAAAAGACTGTGAGTGATAGATTGCCTTGCGGATAAGAAACACAACAGAACAGGACTGGCAATGAGGAATTAGAAATCCGGTTTCAGAACTATATGTAAGAAAGCTTCAGCAATGTAATTTTGAATGCCCCATTATTCAGGATTTACTTTTCTGTATAAATCTTTCCAAGTGTCTCAGGCTTTCTGCAGCGCCTGTCCACACAGTCTCAAAAACACTGCTGTTTCTCAGGGTTATAAACTGTTTATGGCTGATTTCAAATACTTTCTTGAACGGATTATATATTTTGGAGAAAGCAGGTACAGAACTTGTTTTTCTGATGCCTTCACATTTGTGACATATGACATTTAATAATCTGACTGTGGTTCATTCTATCAAATGTGCAGCAAACCATGACATAACATCAAAACATGTAGCTGAAATTTTAAATACATTCTTTGTTGGTTACAAGCTGAGTACAGGTATTGAATCCCAAATAAAGTTGACAGTAATACTTCTTTGTAGTCACTGCAGCACTTTTATGAATACTTGGTGTGGATTATTTAAAAAATTAGGTGTGTTCTGTAAAATTGGTATCTCCTGTTTCCCAAGGCAGCAGACAACAGCAGCGTCAGTATTTGCTAAGATTTCTTTTTAATATCCTGAATTATATGGAACCGCTCAGATTTCAAATTTTAAAGCCAAAATAATCTGCTGGCCAGTGCATATGGGAAACAGTGACATCCTTATGTCAATGGCTATTTTGCAGTACTACTTATTCTGGGCAAAATGTAACCAGGAAAATAAAAAATAAATAAATACACACCCTCCCCCAACAATCAGTTGAGAAGAAATTTACTTAACTTTATGCCCAAATAAATAATTAATTATTGGAAAAGAATTGATTGGATACATCCTCTGATCACTGTGGAGAATCTTCTATGTATTCTAAACCTCACAACTGGTTGAATTATTTTTTTTTTTTAATGAAATATCAGATACAAGTTACTGGCACAAGGTCTCAGGACTGAAAAACTATTGGTCTGAACTGGTAGAAGGACTCCTGTATTCAGAACATTCTGAAGTTACGTATTCAGAAATTGCAGTTCTCCTTCCCTTCACTGCCCGGAGGAGACAAAATGATTTTGTAAAGCTTAATCTTTCTTTTTTACTTTGTTTGCCTCCTACTGTTTCTTAAATATTTCCCAGAGCTTTGGACTTAGATCTATCTTTAAAAAAATAGTACACAGTATTCTTTTTACCTGATAGCAATGATCTCATAAAACCTTTTCCATAGTTATGTCAGAATACCTCAAAGGAATGATATATGAATTTAAATATCAGTACATCATAGATTTCATTTTGACATGAAAAAAATGCTGTTTGCAAAACTTCTTTTAAGCTCTACTTCCCATAAAGTAGTCTATTATCTAGTCTAAATCACTCCTTCGTTCCATACAAATTCCCCAGTGATACCCCTGTTCTCTAGTGAAAGTGCATAATGTTTTTGAAAAGATTTATCCCATCTCTGCTCATGCCTGATATGAATATTCAATGTTATTTTCCTCCTATAATGAGCTTGGAACACATTAGTTGTCAAAACTTCGCATTTACAAACTTTCTAGGACATTCTTTTCTTTATTGTTCTCACTTTTCAAGGTTAGTAGCTTGATTCAGTTGCATGCTATTTTCTCAGTGCTGGCACCATATCCCAATGCTTATTTAATTCACCATAAATTCACAGAAGTTAAAAAAAGAGAAGACCTATTAGGTTATCTAGTCTGCCTCCCTGTCCATTCAGGATTGATCCTTATTGTTCATTCACAAATGTTTTGATCAGTTTAGGATCAGTTAAAATGTTCCATGCACTGGGGTTTCTGGCATTTATTACCTTTGGGAGGTTTTTTTCTGCAGTCTGATAGATTTTTCTTTCAGGAAGTTTTATTAAATGTTCTTGGCTTCAAATTGGCATATTCCCTTTCACTGAAATGTGGTCTTATTTTTCTCTCTAGCTTTAGTAGTCCAAGTTTAAATCAAGTCAAAGACTCTGAGTCACCTCATTTCCATTTAAACACTCTGTTTCCTTTGAACATTTAATAGTCTGAATTACAAAGCCTAGATCCAACGACTTTCATTTTTTATTTTGTAATAGAATACTCTCCCATACTTTCTTGTATTGTCAGTTGCTCCAGTTATATTCTTTACAAATGTACTGTCCTTTATTTTCACTGGTTTTACAACCACTTTATCTCCTATGCCCTCTGCAACAGTTTGAGTTACTCAGATTCACACCTCCCAACTGGACTCTGAGAGTAAGCACTTTTGCAGTCCCTCTTAAAAGGAAAAAATGGAGTTCAAAATTCCAGAAGGTGCTAATAGGACTTTCCAAAGGTCTCGTGCTGAGCACTCTTCAAAGGCTTTAAGTAGTTAGTAAAGAAAGCTGAAAACCTGGGGATATTTTAACAGCAGAATATAAGTGATATTTGTCTTTTGAAAATGAGCCTTTAGCACAATCTCTAAAGGTGTTTCAGCCAGACAATGTTAAACTGCAAAACTTGCTTACCTTCCTCTGCTTAGTCTAGTCCTTAAACTGGATGTAATTTGAAAGGGACAATACAGTTATTTCTCAGCAAAAATAGAGTGGCTTTTATAAACTTCAGGACTGGGACAGCAGAAACCTCTTACAGTTTGAAAAGGAAAAATGGGGGAGGTTTTGCACAATGCTTCGGAATAGGCTATGAACCAATTAGCTGAGTACTACTGCTGGTGGTAGTACTCAGAGGTGGTTTTGGTTCATGCCAGGCTGAGTATGAACTAACAGGAGGGTTGTGTCCAGCAGAACTAGAGAAGGTATCATCCTCCTTTAGTCAGTGTCGGTGAGGCTGCACCAGGAATAATGTACTCAGTTTTAGGCCACCAGTTGAAGAGAAACAGAAACTGGAAAGGATCCCATGGAGGGATACCAAGATGTTCAAGGACCTAGAGTACGTATCTGATGGAGACAGGTGGGAGGGGTGGTCTTGTCTGGTCTGACAGAGAGGAGGGAGGCTACAGGGTGATCTCATAGTTGCTTACAATTGCCCAAAGAATTGCTACAGTGATGGTGGAGCAAAACTTTTCTCAGTAGTAGCAGGCAAGAGACAGTAACCACAAATTATTGCTTGGGAGGTTCCAAGTAGACATTAGCAAAAAGCTCATCATCAGGAGGGTAATGAACTAGAAATTGTTGTCAAGACAGACTGGGGAATCAGTTCCTGGAGTTTTTCAAGACTCATCTAGACAAAGCTGTAGCTGACCCGGTCTATCATTGGCAATAGGTTTCTTTCAAGTAGAAGAGGACCTCCATATGTCACTTTCTAACTAACATTTATGTGATTCTGAGAAATTCAGGATTTTGTGATTCTGAGAAACCTAGAAATCAGAATGCTGACAGAAACAAGCTGGTGCTTCCTGAGCTTTTTGTGAGTAAGGATTTTCAGTGTCTTGTCAGCACACTCCTGTCCTGACTTGCATCTGTCCTCCTCCTGCCCAAAAGTATTGCCCTAAAGTCATTCTTGCTAGAGTGATTGTCTATCTTGGGGAGCAATGGATGTCAATTTGTTTGTGCTTGTTTGGTGCACAGGGTTTGACTTAAAAAAATTCAGCAAACCATTGCTACCAACGCGGACCCCAAATTAACTGTGAACCTAACCTACTTATTCCTCATGGTAACTTTAGTTTTCCGCTCAGTTGTACAGGAAACTGTCATAGTTGGAGATCATAATAAATATTGTTTGTCAAAAGCAAACTAATTCTAGAGTCAACTTTACTCACCAATGTATTTTAAAGAACAGCAGTTTGCTCACTCAGACTTATACATTTCTACTACAGCCATTAATGGTAAAATTCCCATTAACTTCAATGGTTTAGGATCAAGCTCTTGGAGGGATTCATTAAAAAGCAATAATAACAGAGGATGAATGGGTCAACTTCCTAGTACAACATTTTGCCCTTTAAATTGCTCAGCCTCTGTTTATTTTTAGCAATAAATGATATTGGATTTCCTAAACATAACATAAACCCAGATGCCAGTGCTATACTCAAAAAGAGGAATTTGCATATTTTAAATCAGGGAGGGAAGTAAGGAAAATACATGTTTTTCTCATTTGAAGTAGGCAAAAACTTGCATTTAGCACTACAAAACCAATAGCAAGATAGTGTCACAGAGCAGCAGAGAAGTCATATGCTTAATTACAAGGTATCTGACACTTATATTTAGAAGCCAAAGTCTGGAGAAGGTTCTGTCATGAGTCTAGAGTAATGAAATGACAGTACTGGTCTCAGTATCACATACAGCGATTTGGAAGTAGCAAAAAAATGTTTGTTCAAGAGCAAAACAAAAGCTTTGAGTCTGATAAAAGATATTTTCTGGAGTGAGTCTGCAGGTTTTTAATATCATTTGGAGAGATGAATTGGTTAGGTAAATTGCTAATTTCCCTGTTTAGTGGAAATGATATATCTCTGGTTCACATCTGGAAGTGTAAGTTGTACAGCTGGGTATCACCCTATATAATGAAATGATGGCTTTACCACATAACAAAAAATATATCACATTCTATAGTCTTAAAATGTTCTGTAGATATCGGCTAATTAATACTCGGAAGAAACTTGTAAGGTAGTAGGAAAATATAAATCTACTGAGGCAGAGATTCTAAGTGACTTGCCAAAAGCCATGCAGAAAGTAATTTTAAGAGCCAAGATTTGAATTCAGACATTTCTGGCTTTTTGCCCTGCACTCAGTGCACAGCCTGCTCCAGATTTGAAATTCAATTGGTGTTTCTACGAAAAATGCAATTTTCAAGGTTTAACCTAGCAACTGTTTGAAATTACATTGATTTAAAATATAACACAAAAGATTTTAAACCTTATCACATGTTTATTTTGAGAATAGATTTACTAACTATCACAAAAGTTTTAACGACTTAAGACTTTTTATGTAGAGGATGGTAAGAAACTGTAAAGAATACAGGCAGTTTTAAATAATTTCTTCCCTTTCACTTGTGTCCTTCAAGCTCTAAAATAAATAACTTCTTTCTAAGAACTTCTTCTTTTATGTTACACTGAGAACCGTCAAGAATTTGAGAAAGATGATCCTTGAGCTCTTTAAATTTATTAAAACTATTGTTGAACATACAGAAGACATCCTGTTTAGAAACTATTTACATGAATATCTCTCTTCATGTTCGCTGTGGAAAAGATGTGGATAAGAAAACACAAAAAATACTTGCAGAGTAGAACCTGGGTAAGATTCACACAGAATTGAGGCACATAACTTAAAAATTATGATAAAAAGTATAAAAATCCCTTATACTTAATAGCATGTGAAATTAACTTTTTCATTCAATAGATATATATACATATAGAAGCGCAGTATCCTTTCTGAGCCAATTGCCTTGCAGACAGAAAAAACAGCTGTCTCCCTCTGAAACCTAGTCATGGGACTCATAGTACCTGATGTTCTGTATAAGACGGTTTATCAAATATTCAGACAAAACCTAACATGTCTCATGCAAATGCTAATAGAGTTACATTTTTTTATAAATTTTTATACAAATGATGGTACCTATTTTCTTTTCTATAGAAGCCTATTAACCACTAGGCATTGACCTGCTGTTTAACAAAACATTTCATATTCCTGGGGCCAGTGAAAAAGATATCTGAAGAAATATAAATCTAGCAGTCAGTGGTGGAGAAGTTTTATGTTATAGTTGGCATTCTGGGAGCAACTTTTGAGACAGTTTACATGCAGCATCCATTAATAACATGTATGCACAGTCCCACTGTGGTTCTGACCTTTTACGTGCAACCTGTGAGTTGCCCTTGCAGCGAAGAATGCTAATGGTATCCTGGGCTGTATTAGCAGGAGTGTTGCCAGCAGGTTGAGGGAGGTGATCCTTCCCCTCTGCTCAGCCCTGGTGAGGCCACACCGGGCATGCTGTGCCCAGTTCTGGGCTCCTCGGTACAACAGAGATATGGACAAACTGGGGGGAGTCCAGGAAAAAGCCTCTAAGGTGTGCCTCGGACGCTGCTGTCGTGAACTTCCCAGGCTGATGAGACCGGCAACAAATACTAGTTCGACAGCTAAAGGGCGAGTATTCTGCTTTCATGCATGGTGCATTTTCTTGTTAACACTGAACCTAAAAAGCAAACTGTTGCCAATTACCTGTTTGGTTCTTTCACCCATGTGCTTTGCAGAGGAGTCATTATCCTCTCTGCCATCTGCTTTTCCACTATGCAGAATGAAACACATGGGACAAATCCAGACCGTAGTCCAAAATAGACACTTTAGAAAATATAGAAAATACTATTATAGCTAAGTATTAATTTTTGGTACCTTTAGGCATTTGACCTGACACATTTCTTTTTCTTTGGTTGGAGTTTTTTGGTGCCAGTTGTAAAAGAGACTCAGGCCATATGCTTCCAAAAGCAAGTAATGCTCTTATCTAGTAGGCAATTTCTTCTCCAGAAGGCGCTCTCATTTCATGACTTATTGTATTTATACGTGTATATTTTATTTAGCAGTGAATTATTCTCTATGTTTCCTCCAGACATTTGATCTTAGTAAGTACTCAGGGAAATGTTGCTTTTTAAGTTTCTTAGATTAATATTCAATAACAACCTAATTCTTTTATTTATTTATTTATTTCCAAAACATTCACATCTTGTACTTGACACTGAAGTAGTCTTAAATTGTTCATTTGTTCTACTACTCCCACACTGTTGTAATTCAGCTCCCATGGATTGTCAGCAGAAATCTATTTATCAGCTGCATCTTGTTCAACATACCGTCGCAGGGTTCCTAAACAACAACAAAAAAAATCACATTTCATTCCATTCTATCAGACCTTCATTGGCTCCCAGATTGCAACAAAATTGATTTTATGGAACTTTATATGACTTTCTCTTCTCTCACTTTTACTACCATATGTTTTCACTTGTTCACTTTTAATCAACCTCACAGCACATTCTGAACAAGCAAAATCCAAATTTTAGTTTGACTGTTCACCCCCTACAGACTATTGGTTAACGTCTCCCTTCTGCGTCGTTTTTTCCTATAGCTTGGCTGTATGGAAGTAGTATATATATAGAAATGTGTTGTGCTGTCTACTTATGTAGTTAGATCATGAAGGAAAGGAGAAAAGAAGGGGAACAAAAGCTTGAAGAGAGGAGAGGAAAGCCTTAAGGAGGAAGATGAAAGACAGGAAAGAGAACAAGGCAGATACTCTCCATAAGACATTGCATATGAGTCCTAAACACATTAATATGATCTGTGCTACCATCACCTCTGTCACCAAAAAATACCCAAGTAAAGAAAGTTTCAAGCAATATCAAATAGAAGAATGATGTCAAAAAGAACAGAAAGTTATAATCAGCATATTTAATCAATGTTTCTGAGTATATTTGCAAGAGAGGACACTAGCAGCTTACTATTTGGCACTGACAGTAAGAATACTTTATCCTAGATAACTGCAGGGTCTGTGTGGCAAAAAGATTAAGTTAATTGGGGAGATTCAAAAGTAGCAAATCTCTAGGATCAAACAGAACTCAAGCCAAGTTGTTTAAAGGACAGCAGAACCAATGTCACTCACAATGGAGAGAAATCCAAAATAAAGCTCTCTAAAGGCTAAGAATGTGAAATGAGGGAGTAAAAACAATACTATAACTTCCAGCCATCAAAATACGAACCTGATACATAGAAACTAGGACTGCATCTGCATACAATGTCTGAAGGGAAGTTTATAAAAGAACAAAGAAATATTCAGATTGGACCTCTGTTGATTTCTAGGTAATGCATTTGCAAAACAAAAGACACCACTTATTGTATTGTACCTACTTAATATAAGTCAGATGACTTGCCTTCTGGTGGAGCCAATATTAGTATGCAGAGTGATACTGAAGTTCTCTTCAGGAGACCTTCCATTCACAAAACCCAAGAATACCTGAAGCTATCCCTTAATACCTCTTTGATGTGATGGATATCTCAAGCTTTCTATTATGTAGGATCAAAATCTATTGGTTTTAGGTTTTCAATAGCATTTCACAAAAAGCAACATATAAGCTATTATTTTTAACTTTCAAACCATTTGATGGAATTATTCCTCAAGGAAATCAGCTGCTGTTACTATGCATCACCATTTTATTTCAAATTCATAAATCTGTATTGATTTTCTGTAGCATATAATATTTGGGTAATAGCTCAAACAAAACCCATCTGGCACAATCAGCTGGGGATGCTGAACTTAGTGAATCAGACTGAAAAGTTACAATATGCTGTGTCAGTAACAACATATCAGTTATTCAAGAGGTAATAATTAAAGCCACAAAAGGAAAGAGGAATAAAATAATAATTTAAATTAAAAAAAAAGATGAAGCAGCAAAACAAAGTACTCTAAGAGTTCATTCCACAAAAAAATGTACACAATAAAGATCTAGATTTGACAAAGAAGAACATTTAATAATTAATAAACATATACTCTGGCCCTTGGTTTACACAGCCAAAGAATTCATTCATTACATTATATAAAGAAAAGAGATATTGCTTGGATTTTCTAACCTGTAATCTAAGTAGCAAAGGGAGTGGTGCGGATGTCTCATATCCATGAAGCTTCTACACTGGGAGGAATATCACTACATTTGCTTATAATTTAATGTTTTGGTCAATACTAATCCAGTAAAATAAAAATACATATAGGGCAGTTATAGAACCTTCTATTAGAACTCAGAAAAATACAGTTGGAAAGTATCAAACAGTAGGAATCTCTCTAGCTTCATTTGAAGCACCAGTGAATATATATTCTTTAATTCCTAGGTAGTTTTTGGTAAAATGAAGTTCAGTAGAATTCATCTATTAGTAAGTAATGAGTAAAGAAGACTAAAGCACTCCTTTTTTTTCCTCTTCCAAACCAAGTGGCACACACCCAGTTAATAATAAAGTAAGGCTCCTATTACAAGAAAAGTTGGTATGTTATTGTTTTGGAAAGGTGTAGTTAGAGGTGTGAAACAACCTCAGACCCTCAGATCAGCCTCTTGAGCTGGACCTGGACATGTATGCAACAACTGCTGCCATATTTGTGGTGTGGAGAGCAGCTCCAGATACCAGAGTTTTATGAGGTTAAAGAGGGAAAAAAGAACTATGTGCAAATTAACTTACAGTTTCCTTTTGCCTTAAATCACACCTACTCTGTCACAAATGTGGTTACAATACATTCATACATAACAAGTTTTCGTGGTTTTTTTTTTCTAAATAGATGAAATTTAGCAGTGAACATACAGAGGGTGGGAACTTTTTGAGAGTAATTATTTGAGTTGTCTTAAACACTTTGCATAGATGATAGGCTATCTGCCTGTTGATTACAATGGGAATTTATATTTATTGATTTAAGATAGACAGACTTAAATTTAGGCTCAATGATTCATACTTCTGCACTCCACAACAGTATATATCTTACCATGCCTTCACTGAAGTTAGTAATTCCAAGGCTAGCTGTCATGTTCAAGCCAGAAAAAGATACGACTAACTTACAACTGTAGCTTAATATTATAAGAGTTTGAGGTATTAGTAAATGATGTTCTCTACTGGCACAGTGTTTCTGTGTTTTTGTCTTATCCTTCACTTTCTATTAATCTTTTAGATCACCCATATGCTAAAAAAAAAATTGTCCAACCTAGTAGATCACCCATATGCTAAAAGAAAAATTGTCCAACCTAGTACCCTGTCGTGGTTTAACCCCAGGCAGCAACTAAGTACCACGCAGCCGCTCACTCACTCCCCCCCCATCCAGTGGGATGGGGGAGAAAATCGGGAAAAGAAGTAAAAGTCCTGGGTTGAGATAAGAATGGTTTAATAGAACAGAAAAGAAGAATCTAATAATGATAATGATAACACTAATAAAATGACAACAGTAGTGATAAAAGGATTGAAATGTACAAATGATGCGCAGAGCAATTGCTCACCACCCGCCGACCGACACCCAGCCAGTCCCCGAGCGGCGATTCCCCGCCCCACCTTCCCAGTTCCTAAACTAGATGGGACGTCACATGGTATGGAATACACTGTTGGCCAGTTTGGGTCAGGTGCCCTGGCTGGGCATGAGAAGCTGAAAAATCCTTGACTATAGTCTAAACACTACTGAGCAACAACTGAAAACATCAGTGTTATCAACATTCTTCAGATACTGAACTCAAAACATAGCACTGTACCAGCTACTAGGAAGACAGTTAATTCTATCCCAGCTGAAACCAGGACATAGCCCAATTAAATTTATTACTGTTCTTTTTAAAAGGCATCCTCAAATTGGTATTCAAATCTTTTATTAAAAAAAAAAATCACAGTACTGCATTGAAACATTTCAATCAGAAAATCATATTTAAGAAGTACTAATTTCAGCATCATGGTTGGAGACAGTGCCATCTGTCCTCTGTTCCACAGGGTTATTGACCACTTTTGTGAAAGTCTGAAATTAAAATGGAAGCATTAAAGCACTTTCATTCTAAATTCATTTTGCAGCTCAGGAGGCATACCATTTACAGTCCCTAAAAAGTCAGTTTGGTCAATTATAAGTGGATGACAAATTAACTGAACAGCAAGATCAAAGTGGATAAAACTTCTGTTTAAGTCAAAAAGAACTTTACTACTGACTGTAACAGAGCTAAGATTTCACTCAGTAGAAAGATTCCAACACTGAAACTTAGTATGAGACCTTTTGATGTCCTGATTTTTTGTTACGAAATAGCTATACAAAATTCAAACCAGAGCCTCAACCCTAGAGGATGCATACCTAGGAAGAAAATTCTGTCTATTCAAAGATCTATTGATTTTCTTTGTTGGCATGTTTCATTCTAAACAAAATTTATACGGAAAAGTACAGAAAATATTTTCTTCGATTTAAATTTAGAGCTATGATCCTGAGGACACACAAAGAAATACACATAAGTTATTAAAATCAATGTTTTAGTTCTCAATTATTGCATTTTAAATATACATCCTTGCTTCAGAATATTGGTTCAGAAATGAATATAAACTCAAGGTCTTGTTTCCCCCACATAATTTAGTAGTATATTTGAACTGCATAAAGTTTTTCTGAACAAGCTGGTATATCCACATAGAGTAGCAGTGAAATGAATTTCAGAGGCAAAGACAATTAGCAATTCTGCAGCACTGCTGAGGTAGCTACTTCCATTTCTTGGGCTGGATTGTTTGAAACTTTTTGGTACCTCTTTATGGTGCTTCATTGGACAGACACCAAATACACCCTAAAAGGTATATTTTGCTAGATAGGATTGTATCTAATCTTTGTACATTTTTTTTTAATATATATTCTAAAGCTACATCTAACTGTATTGCTTGAGCACATAATTAATTTAAAGACATATCTTGTCATCTTTATTCCCATTGCAGTTTGTGTTTCCTTTGGTTTAGGACACATCTTCACATGGAGAATTGGCACCAGAGTTACACTGTTATAAATAAAATGTCAAAGGCTTTGTTTAATATGCTTGCATGCTCAGGTTTTTCTCCCTTTGAAGCCCAGACAAGGATAGGTGATGATATGTGTTTCGTATATTTTCATGGTTGGGTCAGGATGTAACCTAGTGTGGTGAGTTGACCCTGGCTGGACCCAGGTGCCCACCAAAGCCTTCCTATCACTCCCCCTCCTCAGTTGGACAGGGGAGAGAAAATATAACAAAGATCTTGTGGGTCGAGATAAGGACAGGAAAGATCACTCACCAATTACTCTAACAGGCAAAATAGACTCAGCTTGGGGAAAATTAACTCAATTTATTACCAATCAACCAGAGTAGGGTAATAAGAAATAAAAACAAATCTCAGAACACCTTCCCTCCACCCCTTCCTTCTTCCTGGGCACAAAATCACTCCCGGATTCTCTACCTACCACCCCCAGCAGGGCAGGGGGATGGGGAATGGGGGTTGGGGTCAGTTCATCACATGTTATTTCTGCCACTTCATCCTCCTCAGGGGCAGGACTCATCACACTCCTCCAGCGTGGGGTTCCTCCCACAGGAGACAGTCCTCCATGAACTTCTCCAATGTGGGTCCTTCCCAGGGGCTGCAGTCCTTCAGGCACAGACTGCTCCAGCGTGGGTCCCTGTGGGGTCACAAGTCCTGCCAGAAAACCTGCTCCAGTGTGGGCTTCTCTCTCCACGGGGCCACAGGTCCTGCCAGGAGCCTGCTCCAGCATGGGCTTCCCACAGGGTCACAGCCCCTTTCAGGCATCCCCCTGCTCTGGCGTGGGGTCCTCTCTCCCCGGGCTGCAGGTGGAGATCTGCTCCCCCGTGGACCTCCCTGGGCTGCAGGGACACAGCCTGCCTCACCAGGGTCTTCCCCACGGGCTGCAGGGGAATCTCTGCTCCGGCACCTGGAGCACCTCCTGCCCTCCTGCTGCACTGACCTGGGGGTCTGCAGGGCTGGTGCTCTCACATCTTCTTACTCTCTCTGGCTGTCATTTCTGTCTGTCCCAGCAACTTTTTTTTCCTTCTTAAAAATGTTATCACAGAGGCGTTGCCATTATCACTGATGGGCTCAGCCTTGGCCGGTGGCAGGTCCACCTTAGAGCCGGCTGGTATGGGCTCTGTCGAACACAGGGGAAGCTTCCAGCAGCTTCTCACAGAAGCCACCCCTGTAACACCCCCCCCCACCCCCCCCACCCCCCCCACTACTAAATCCTTGCCACACAAAGCCAATACACCTAGACATGGATCAAACTACTGGGGCTGAGAAGTTCTTCTGGACTCACCATTGCCAGTTTAGTCAGAGAGCTGCTGACCCAAGAGAGCAATGAAATCTCTGTAGCCTAATTTCTGTTTATGTGTCTTATTTAGCCACAGCTCTGAATTAGGTACCTGATTTTTTAAGGGGAAAAGTTGTAACTTTGGCATTTGCTTTACTTATTTATTTTAGTATTAGATGCTGTATTATTTTATTTAGTTAGTTAGTTATTATTGTATTATTTGCAATTACTTTTCATTGCTCCCAATGCAAGGTGAATAGTGCCACTTTCCCCTCCAGTTTACAAAGGGCATCCCATCCTGGGTTTGCTGATGCTCAGGAAGATGTCCATGAAGCCAGGCATACACGCCTAGAGGGAGCTAAAAGAAGGACCTATATGGGTAAAGTCATTCAGGTGTAAGAGCAGAGTACCTACATCTTTTTAAATGCATATATGTACAGTACCAGCCTTTTCCTCAAATGCAGTGCAATACCTCTGTCAGACAGCAGTACAGGAATGGTACTATGATCTTCTGACCTTTTCCATACCAGTATGGAAAGAGTATAATGGTCACAGACTGCAGCCATCATCTTGAGGCCTTTGAGATGAAAGCCAATAACTGGTAACATTACTGTTGAACTTGGTGTGAAGTGTTAATGATAGCATGCCAGTAATGCTCTTTTTTTTAATAATTTTTATTATCTTAAATGTAGAAGACGTATATGACATACCTTCAAAAAAATACATTAAAACTAAAAATAAATTAAAAAAAAAATAATTAAAAAGTCAGATTGTTTTATGTGCCAAGGCTGGACCTTGGGAAGGACAAGTGTTTCCTCGGACAAGGAAATTCCAAGATCCATGACCTTGGTGAGCTGCAAAGGACTGTATTTTCTTCTGCTGAGGCTAGGGCAAAGCTGCATATTCTCTTGACTTCTCTGACTTTCCTTTTCTGGATTGCATGTAAAATTGCTTCAATATATTATAGCCAATGACACCTGAGGCTGAAACGGGGGATTCATAACATTAGTGAAGGGAAATAGATATGTGAAAAGAGAATAAAACTACAATGTACTAAGCATAATATTAAAACAATTACATAGAGAATTTAAAGCTAGTCTATTGTATTTCACTAGTCTTCCATGCATAGAGGCAAGGATTTTTTTTCATTCTTTTTTTTAATTTCTCCTATTAGCTCACTTAAAATTTTCTTCAAGAAATGGGCAATTGGAAACTACTGAAGTGAGCTATTAAATGTGTTTGAAAATATGTTTTTATATCAGAGATACATTATTCAGTTCCACTTTTGCTGAAATCAGTAGGTAATATGACATAGCAATAGGATAAGGTCCAAAATTCTACAGATCCATATGGTAATTTTGAGGTTTGGGTCTAAGTCAGAGTTTTGTAGATGATTATTTTTTAAACATTTTCTTGCTTCCTGTTTACCTCATTGTTATAGAATATGATTATTCAGGGATTTGTGTCACAGAAAAAGATATCTCTGCCACCAGCTTTTCTCTGCAGACTAAGCTAATTAAATAAAACAGAATAGAGATTTCAACCCTAATAAATCTGATTCTGTATTAAGACACAGTGTCACTTTCGTAGCTCTTTCAATAAAATCAGGAGGGATTGATCCTAAAGACTTCTTAATCATTGCACATGACATTAGAAATATTTTTTCAATCTTACCCTATCAAACTGATTGCTTAAACATGAAAATCTACATAACCTGTATTAACTGGTATGAGTTAGTTTGTTAGTGCAAAAGACAATTGACAGACTATCACATAAAATTTTTTTCCTTTGAAGTAGTATCACAAGAGAGGCTGATTTTCACTGCTGCAATATTCAATAGATCATGAAATATAATCACAGTATGTAACACGGAAAGTGGTGCCACAAAAATAATGTAGAGGAAGAAATTCTTTTCTTCCTGCTGAATTTACAAAATGCCATTCAAGACATGCTTAGAGTCCCTCATGTGAGTTTAACTTTTTATTTCTAGTGTTGATTAGCCTCATATTATATTTAACTTCCATTTGCTAAAGCAAAGCAAAACTATGATACATGCTCATGAAACTACACACTGAGACACCAGTTCCATAAACTCTTATGCATGTGCTTAACTTTCAGCATTTAAATATCCTAAAGATTTTAATGATATGACCATGTTAAATGTATTCATGAATCAATATTTTCAGAACTAGGGACTAATTCTATACATTTTTCTTATGGTATTCATTATAAACTTAGTGATGTCAACATTGTATCTGGAACAAAGCAATGAATGTAATTCCATGTTCATTTTGTTTCTTATTAAGGTTGCCCATCCGATCACTGTGAGTGATCCTTAATATAGGTGTTTAAAAGATTTTAGTCCTTTAAAATCCAGGTATCCTACATTCATAGAACTGAAGTCAGAATTATAATTCTGCACCAGGTAAAGTTATCTTTCAACTCTGCAACCCAAAGTACTGAGGGTAATTTTTTCTTTTTTTTTTCTTTTCTTTTTTTTTTTTCTTTTTTCTTTCTTTCTTTTTTTTTCTATCAAGTGTTGCTCCATGTGCCTGGAAGCTATAGTAGCACGAAGGTTGGAATGATATTCACACTGCTGAACTGATGTTATTAACAGTTCTTCTGTTATCCTGTAGGTCACTTGCTATAGAGGACAAAGTTGTAAATCTAGTGAGGATCCTTCAGACACTAAGTCAAAGGTTAAAACAGACTATAGAAAATAGATGGCTAAACTGTTCCCGTGGGAGCTTTCTATGCAGAGTATGTTGGTGGGATACAAGTTTCCACAGCAACCACAGATTCAATATCAGAGCGTAACCCTCCTACATTATGCTATATTACCTGTGATTCCTTATGCCTAGCTAGTGTATTTGTATGGCCTCCTCACCCATTATGGTACTGAATATATTTTTTACCTCTGCTTGCTTTACTTTAAAACTGGACTCCTAAGGTAACTCATAAGCCATAAGAGCTGTTGAAATTATGTAAGCGACTGGCATGTACACATCAGATAAACCAATATGTTCATGACCTTGGCAATTTCAGGAACAGTCATCTTTACATGAGAATGAATTGATTTTGAATAATTTCTACAAGGTGCTGGTTTATAAATAATGGGGAGAGGAGCTGGGAAAGGTTTCATTTTCTTTCCTTTCTTCTTATTTATTTTTCCACACATAAGAAATTTTATCTGTGGTACTAGAAAAATGGTTTGTTCTGCTAATATACTTTCCCCTATTTCTCCATCGGGAGATAGGAGAGTAACCACTTATAAGAAATTTTAGAAGACAGATTTCTAGGAATGCCATTATTTATATAATTAAGATTTTGAAGATCTTTCAAAGAATTTCTTATTTCAAGCAGTATATAGTTCCAGAGCCTGCATATAAATTTGTATAATATATCAGTAATAAGGCTAATGACTTATTATTGTGCTACACTATCACCTAAAATCCTACTGTCAAAGCTGCTTTGCTATGTGGCCATATATGAGGAGGTGAACTTTTAACCAGAGAGCTTTCATTCTAAATAAATCAAAAACAGGGGAATAAAAATGTGTGTTTATTCCTGGAGCACAGTTAAGTGAAGCAAATGGAAAGAAAAGGCTTATGGTCTGTCTTGCTCCAGTTAGCAAAACACTTAAGCATATGCTGAACTTAAAAACAATGGATTTCTTATTAAAAAGCATTTTTTAAGATGTGACCTTGAGTGTGAAGCTTACCTCAGTTGCACACCACAGCTCAGTTTGATGCTTCCTTCATAATGTAAGTTCTTGGGTCAGGTTAGTGTGTACATTACGTGGTTTGACTGTTGCCCAAATCCCAATTATCTATTAGAGATTCACACCAAAAGTCTTTCCCTCATCACAGAGAGATCTGTGGCTTCTATACCAGAGCTCTTCTGCACAGCTCCATTTGTTGAGGACAAATAGAGAAATGAACCACATTTAGCTGAAAACCTAAAAAGATGACTATAATTTAAAAAAAAAAATAATTACAAGCTAAATAGAAACAGGGATTCATATATCATAATATTTCCCTTAAGCATATTTGCTTAGGAATCTAACTAGCAGGAAATAAAGACATTTCTTTGCAAAGCTGTGTAACAGTTCATATGGGCCAGTGAAAAGGATATACATATTACACAAGGCAGAACTAAATTGTTTGCTTTTTGGTATGTTTCTTTTCTTTCTGAAAAAATCTTGTGTTCTAGTGGTGATTCATCATATGATTTTCCACCAAATCCTCCAAGTTGATAGGTGATCACTGAAAATCACCAAGTGTGATCGAAGTACCAGAAGAACTATTTGACAAAAAAAATAACAACAATAATAATAAAAACTAACTAACCACTTCTAGCTTGACTATTGGCCAAATCCAGTCTGTATTTTACCAGTAGAGTAATTGGTGAATGAATTGCTCTAAAAGGCCCAGAAAGCAACATTATCAGCATACATATACAGCTAACCACTAAGTTAGGAAATTAATTTTTTTTGCAACTATGTATAATAAAGGAATTGAGCTCATTGTAATTTCTAACTTCCCATGGAAAACCTGTTCAAAACAATGCTGTAAACATTCAGGTGAGAGGTGGATTTTTTTCTTCATTCTATGTTGTCAAGTTTGAGTGAAACTTAGAAGCTGATGTCCTATTTTTAAAGACACAATGAACTGCAGATTACCAGAAACGCATAGATCACGTCTGAACAAAATAAAATGCTAAACAATATGTCTGCAGAATGCTCATTGCCTGGTACAGTATTTAAACAAAGATTTCTTCTGTGATCAAATTTGAGTAGCAGGTACACCTTGTGTTCATATCATGGGAATGATCGGCTGGTGATGCCCACCCCTTCTGTACAGTTCGGTATGCACTACAAAGTCTGAGCCAGGAGTGTGCAGTGCGTACATTCTGACTAAGATAAGCCAAGTGAAACAAAACTTCTATTTTTCAAAGTCTTTTAGAACCAGTAAAGATTTAATCAGCTCATAGTGATTATATGGTACTGTGTCCTGTTTCTTAATGACTAAGTCTGGTAGATTTTCACTTTATCAATCAAGGCAAAGAAGTATAACATTAAAAATTAAACAGACAGCTTGGTTTTATCTTTCTTTACATGGATTTTGTGTTTTCAAAATACTGTAAAGAATATTACTTTGGAGATAGGAGAACAGAAAAGTCAGTTAATCATCCATTAACAATCAAATTAAAATTAGCATCAATATAAAATAACACATAGAATCCCAAATGTATCGAGAAATCCTAACAGTTACTGAACATTTAACTTGTGCCTACAGTTTCATTTATTTCACTGGGAACAATAGCTACTGAACAGGCAGCTAAAACTTGCTAGGATTTATCTCCTACATAAGATTTATTTATTTACTTTTAACAAATTAGCAGAAATATAGGCCCTGGTACTGCTGAAAGACTTCTAGGCTACAGTCTCCTGTGACAGAACTGGATTGCAAACTTTAATTATCTGTTCTGAAATGCTATACTATCAAAAAATACAAGAGCTGTAGAAAGTAAATCAGTAAGTTTTCTTAGTCAGGGTTATTTTTCCCCCACTTCTGGGACTACCAGCATATTGTTCCATGTCCAGACAAAATTGAAATTCAGTCAGCAATGCAGAAATGTTCTCATATTTGGCTTCTAAGTGTCTGTCATGGTTTAACCCCAGCCAGCAACTAAGCACCACACAGCCACTTGCTCACTCTCCCCCACTCAGTGAGATGGGGGAGAGAATCAGAAGGAAAAGGTAAAACTCGTGGGTTGAGATAAGAACAGTTTAATTGAACAGAAAGGAAGAAACTAATAATGATAATAATAACAATAATAAAATGACAATAATAATAATAATAATAGGACTGGAATATACAAAACAAGTGATGCACAATGCAATCGCTCACCACCAGCCAACCGATGCCCAGTTAGTTCCCAAACAGTGATCCCCCCACACCCACTCCCCCCAGTTTATATACTCGGCGTGATGTCACATGCTACGGAATACCCTGTTGGCCAGTTTGGGTCAGCTGTCCTGGCTGTGTCCCCTCCCAACTTCTTGTGCCCCTCCAGCCTTCTCACTGGCTGGGCATCAGAAGCTGAAAAATCCTTGACTTAGTCTAAACACTACTTAGCAACAACTGAAAACATCAGTGTGTTATCAACTTTATTCTAATACTGAATCCAAAACGTAACACTATACCAGCTACTAGAAAGAAAATTAACTCTATCCCAGCTGAAACCAGGACAGTTTCCCAAATTATTAGCTATAGATAGTAGCTAGTCTCTCAGATGGACTTGGAACCTCAAATGAAATGTCCAGGAGTATTGGTATTTATATTTTAGATTACATTTTCATATGGAAAATTGTACTCTGTCCCTTGCCTTCCCCGCCCAGTTCCCTCCACCCTGATTTATTTTGAAGGTCAACCTTGGAATAAGAACTTCAAAGTCTTCAGATGAGATAGAGAAATTCCTGAGAGGACTGCTTTACACATTTCAGAATAATTTACACTGTTCAGAGTATAGGATGTCCAAAGGTGTTTTCTGTGGAATAACTCTCAGCTGGGAAAATCCCAAGGAACTATAAAGACAGCTGAGCTCAATCCCACTCCACGTTCCCATAGTATCTAGCAGAAATGCAGTGTTTTCCAGACATGTCCATCTTGCAGTTGGGGTGGAGTGGTCCATACCACATCAACATATATCAGATCACTTAAAAGATCAGTAAAGAACTGTCTCTTTCCCTATTTAGTCTGCTTTCTACATCATGTTCAGCTTACTAGCTAT
Organism: Buteo buteo; assembly: GCF_964188355.1. NCBI lineage: Eukaryota > Metazoa > Chordata > Aves > Accipitriformes > Accipitridae > Buteo > Buteo buteo. The sequence goes on along the minus strand of NC_134184.1, from coordinate 23,757,753 downwards.
TTCTCTTTCTGCAGGAATATCTTTAAAAGAATAAAATTCACTCTACAACTAATGTTATGTAAAATTTTCATTGATCATTGTTTTTCCAAGTATATTTAATATGCTTATCAAAAGGATGTCTAGCAACACATACATCTAACACCTAACTTGTACAATGAATATCTCTTCATTTAGTTTTTGCGTCAATAAGTTACTGTGCACATAACTTGGCCTTATTTAACAGTATCTCTCCAAGAAAAGAGGCAAAGTTCCAGCTAACTTTGAAAAAAAGAACCAGGGAGATACCTAAGGTTTATCACGGTGTTTCATCCCTGTAAAAAGCAATGCAGTATACTTAAGTAGTCCCAGTGAGGGAATATTTTGTGGAGAGTTAGCAGGATTATAGGAGACGGAGTAGACAGGGGGGAAAAGTGATGCTGTACACTCATGTGCAGCACTGAATGAAACTGAATAAGAATAGTGAAGGTTGAAATATACATATGCATGAACATGCAGATGATGTGTGGTGAATTCTTTAAACAAATTCAGATAAACAAAAGGAAACCAGCTGCTGCTACACCATCCCTGAAGTATTTCTTTGGAGAGTAGCCTTCCTCTACCCGTGTACTAAATTCTGAGTGCTTCCCAGTGGTCTTTACATTTCTGGCCTTTTAATGAATTTTATAGTAGAAACCTGCTCAGTATTTTGTAGATACTTGTTGCTTGAAACATGAATTCTGTTTAATTTGTTCGTGTCACATTTGTTTAATGGAATTTATTTTGGATTAGGACATTATTTAGGTAGACTATGAACTGAAAAACTATCCATGTAGCAACAGCTGTTCTAGTCAAGGACAAAATGCATCTTAACATAACTCCACTGAACACCAAAAAAAACCCCAAAGATGGATATATTGGGCTCTTTACATGAAGAAGTCAGTAAAGGATTGATTGACTTAAAAAAACCAAAACCCAACATTTTGTTAGTTTGTAAATGAGCTTTCCATGTGACTGCACATTAATTGAATTGTTATTATTTATAATTTTGGAAGTCTAGCATTAAAATAAGGATTGAGCCACCAGCTTTTTTTAATGCTGCGCCAATATACATGTTCTCTTCTTTAGACATATTTTTTTTAAAACAGAGAGCATATAAAGAAGAGAAATTAACAAGAGAGTTACTGTCACTAGGTCTGAAAAGAGGTTAGTGTCTGTATATGGCTGTAATAACAATGGAGGAATTCTGTGCTCTCAACCCCTTATTGGCTAAGTTTTGACAGTATCGAGCAGCTGGATGCCTACCCATGTTGAGGAGCACTCTCTCTCCTGATGTGTAGAGGCCTGGTGCTCTCTGAACCTGGTGCTCTCTGTGGAAGAACAGTGAAACCTTCTTGAATTCAACAAATGAAAGTTCCAAGCATAATCCAAAACTGAGAAGAGCCTTCTAGATCAAAGGAGAAATTAATTTGCATCTTCAAGGTGGAAGATCTAGTCAGCACTGGGAACAACAGAATGCTCTCAATCTATTGTACCAGAGTGGTAATTAAATAGTCTCTGAACCTGGGAATGAGAATACATACGGGTTGTCACATGTACTTGAGATGGAAACATTTCCATTTCCATGTTTAATAAATGTCTAGATATTTTTTATTAGGAAATCACCGTCAGAAAAATAATTTAACCACTATACTTCAGAATGTCTCTTCTACAAATCAAGGATAAATAATTGTTCCATGCAAATTAGTAAAACTGTAATTACTGTAATTATGTCTCAACAGTTGGCATTAGCTATTGGTGGAAGCTATTTGCAAATCTTCCAGCTGCAACTGTTGTGTGCACTGAATAATAGAAGGACCCACTGAACAGTTCAGCAGGCTCATGTATGAACGAGTCCAGTTTTGTGACCAAAAGAAAGACATATTTGTCCTGAGGGACTCAAGTTAAATGCTTTCAGTAGCATTGCATCAGCAGAGAAATTACAGAAATACACAGAAATTGCTAAAAGTTAGTGGAATATTTTCTAAGGTTTAATGACGTGTTAGTGAGTGAAAAAGTGAGGAGACTGTAAAATGTTCTGATGCTATTAAAAAAAAAAGCAGCACATAACTTGCTATTTCTGAGGACTAGCCGGTGGGGTTAGCTTATGGGACAACTTTCAAGTGAAAAAAAAGTGTCAAGAAAGACAGCTCTACCAGAAGGGATGTGTTACTGGACCTGTTGGTCACCAATGCATGCGAGCTAATCAGGGATATCAAGATTGGAGGCAGCCTGGGATGCAGTGATCATGCACTGGTGGAGTTCACAGTCCTGAGGGGTATGGATCAGGTGAAGATTAAAGTCAGGACCCCGAATTTTAGGAATGCAAAATTCCAGCTGTTGAAGGAGTTAGTCAATAGGACCCCCTGGGAAAATCCCTCAGGGACAAGGGAGCAGAACAGAGCTGGCAGGTCCTTAAGGACATTTTCCATAGAGCACAAGAGCTCTCAATCCCCAGGTGTAAGAAGTCAGGGAAGGAAGGTGAGAGACCAGCGTGGATGAGTCAAGACCTGCTGGTCAAACTAAAGAGCAAGAAGGAAATGCACAGGCAGTGGAAGCAGGGACAGGTATCCTGGGAAGAGTATAGGAACGCTGCCCGGTTGTGTAGGGATGGGGTCAGGAAGGCCAAGGCACAGCTGGAGCTAAACTTGGCAAGGGATGCAAAGAATAATACGAAGGGCTTCTATAGTTATGTCAGCCAGAAAAGGAAGGACAAAGGAAGTGTACCGCACCCGATGAACACGACTGGCAAACTGGTAACAACAGATGAGGAGAAGGCTGAGGTACTCAACAGCTTTTTGGCCTCAGACTTCACTGGCAATCTCTCTTCCCACACCTCGCAAGTGGATGGACTGCAAGGCAGGGACTGGGGGAGCAAAGTCCCTCCCACTGGAAGAGAAGATGAGGTTCATGACCACCTGAGGAACTTGAATACACATAAGTTTATCAGACCTAATGAGATGCACCCCAGAGTCCCGAGGGAATTGGTTGATGTAGTTGCCAAGCCATCCTCCATCATATTTGAAAAGTCATGGCAGTCAGGTGAAGTCCTCAGTGACTGAAAAAAGGGAAACATTGCACCCTTTCTTAAAAAGGGCAGAAAGGAGAACCCTGGGAACTACCGACCTGTCAGCCTCACCTCTGTGCCTGGGAAGATCATGGAACAGATCATCCTGGAAGGTATGCTAAGGCACACAGGGAGGCGATTTGAGACAGCCAGCATGGTTTCACCAAGGGTAAGTCTTACCTGACTGACTGAGTGCCTTCTATCATGGAGTGACTGCATCAGTGGCCAAGGGAAGAGCTACGGATGTCATCTACCTGGGCTTCTGTAAGGCCTTTGACATGGACCCCCACAACATCCTTCTCTCTAAATTGGGGAAAGATGGAATTGATGGATGAGCTCTTTGGTGGATAAGGAATCAGCTGGATGACTTCATCCAGAGAGCAGTGGTCAATGGCTCAATGGATGGATAGCAGTGACAAGTGGTGTCCCTCAGGGGTCCGTAATGGGGCAAGTATTGTTTAATATCTTCATAAATGACACAGGCAGTAGGATTGAGTGCACCCTTAGCAAATTTGTAGATGACACCAAGCTGTGTGGTGTGGTTGACACACTTGAGGGATGGGATGCCATCCAGAGGGACCTGGACAAGCTCCAGAAGTGGGCCCATGTGAATCTCATGAGGTTCAACAAGGCCAAGCACAAGGTCCTGCACCTGGGTCGGGGCAACACCTGGTATCAATACAGGCTGGGGGATGAAGGGATTGAGAGCAGCCCTGCAGAGAAGGTCTTGGGGTACTAGTGGATGAAAAACTGAACATGAGCTGACAATGTGCGCTCACAGTCCAGAAAGCCAACTATATCCTGGGCTGCATCAAAAGAAGCATGGCCAGCAGGTCGAGGGAAGTGATTCTGCCCTTTTACTCCTCTCTGGTGAGACCTCACCTGCAGTACTGTGTCCAGCTCTGGGGTCCTCTGTACAAGGACATGGACCTGTTGGAGCGGGTCCAGAGGAGGGCCACAAAAACGGTCAGAGGGCTGGAACACCTCTCCTATGAAGACAGGCTGAGACAGTTGGGGTGGTTCAGCCTGGAGAAGAGAAGGCTCTGGGGACACCTTATAGCAGCCTGCCGGTACTTAAAGGGGGCTTATAAGAAAGATGGGGACAGACTTTTAGTAGGGCCTGTAGTGATAGGGCAAGGGATAATAGTTTTAATCTAAAGGAGGGTAGATTCAGTCTAGATATGAGGAAGAAATTTTTTACAGTGGGGATGGTGAAACACTGGCACAGGTCACCCAGAGAGGTGGTAGGTGTCCCATCCCTGGAAACTTCCAAGGTCATGTTGGACGGGGCTCTGAGCAACCTGATCTAGTTGAAAATGTCCCTACTCATTGCAGGGGGATTGGACTAGATGACCTTTAAGGGTCCCTTTCAGCCCAAACTATTCTATGATTCTATGATGCTATAATAGTATCAAAAGCAGAATCAGAAAGACAGAATTAGAAACTAGGGGAAAAGAAGTCTTAGTGAAGGCCTCCTCATCACCAGAGTCACTTTTAAATATCTGCAGGGTGCTCAATGCATTCAGAATTATTGGGAACTGCTCTGCTTTGGTGGTGGGGTTGAGCTGACTCAATACCACTGGTCATTCAATTTCTTGAAGAACGTTCATGCTTTTTGCTTCATCTCTTCCTTTCTCTCTTTCTCTCCTTTCCTCCCTCTCTCCCCCTCTTCCTCTCTTTCCTTTCTTCCTGCCTCATCTCTTCCTTCCTCCCTCTCCCTTTGTCTCTCTTCCTTTCTGTCCCCCTCTCCCTCCCCCCCTTTCTCCTTTCCCTCTTTCCCCTTCTTTTCCTCTCCCTCTCTCTTCTCTCCCTTTTAAATGGACCAAAACATAAGTTCCCTCTTGTTCATTCTCCTGGACCAGATACTTTGACAGCCAACTTCCTAAAGTAAATTCCTCCAGCCTTTTAAAAACTGTAGGATTTGTCAGTTTTAGTGGGTTTGGTTTTTTTCACCCCCACTTGGCACTCGGGGAGCTCACAGCTAGCCAGAATCTTTGTCTCCCGCTACTAATATTTCCCTCCATGGAAAAAAATTGCTTCCTTCTACTATGCAATTTCCTTTAGCTGTGAGATTAAAACATAAATCTTCAGACTGTGATTTTTAGACAAATCAAAGCTAATGAATTTACTTTAAACACTGTAATGACAGCATGTTAAAAAAAAATTAAAAAAATTTCAAAAAGTTAAACTGCTCCCTGCCAGTTTGGCCTTGATTGTTTCTAAAGCTATGGAATGTGCAGATAACTAGAGATTTTTCTGAATAGTCCATGTTGACATGACCTTTCAGAGAAGTTCATGGAAGTTTTCCTTGATGAAGTGTCAATAGGTATGGGAGAATTTTTTTTATGTGCTGATAATGGAAAAGCAAGCTGTTACCAGCTGTGTCAACCCTCCACCCCCCAAATAAATAAAAACAAAATGTCAAGAATCTGTTGTTTACCCTCCTCTTTAACTGCCAATATGTATATTAGATAGTCTCATCAACAGAAACATATGATGGCCAGAAAATACAGAATACTTTGTGGCCAAATTTAGGATAAGATGCACAAATTCAAGCCTTGCTTAGTTCTGACTGAATTGAAAGAACACTTTGTCACTGATTCTATTGCCTCAAAGAATTTAAGCATCACTTTAAGAGTCTGACGAAGGAGTTAGTAGGGATGACGGTAACTTGAACAGGGTGTTGATGATTCTGTCATCTTATATTAAAGAAATTGAATGTAAATCACTTACAGTATTAAACTGTTAAATTCTATGTAACATTCTGGTTTCCTAGGAAGTGATTAATGACTTAGACTCTGAAGCAATCTGTTAAACATGCACACTCTTAGACATAAACTCACTGTGCTGGGGGAAGACTACCAATAAAAACTGAGGTAACATTCTTTTTTCTCTTATCCTGCCTGTATTCTGATGGTTGCTTCTGAAAGTAACTAACGAGAGGATAATTTTGGTATAAATTGAACTAGCTATTTGTTCCACAAAATTCTGCTACAGAAGTTCTGGAACGGCAGGTTACCACTATTTAAATATACCCAAATAGATGAAGCAAATCAAGTATGCCTGCATTCATGCTCTGGCATTGTTATTTTTGGACGTATCAAAACATTTCTCCACATATCAGTTCCTTCCCACAGATGGATGGCAAAAGTGCATCCATGACAATGAGTCCCCTTTCTAAATGGAATTTTCTAGATATTCATTTAATAGAAATTAATATTGCAGCTATAAATATCATTAAAAGACATGAAGCTATGTAATATATATATCACTAGGTATGCAATAAGTACTCATTTTCATCAATGTGACGTGCAATGAAAACAATAAATTGCTCTAATGATAAGATGAAGAGGCCGAAAAATACACTAGGACTAGAATGAAGGACATGAACTAGGCAACTAAAGTTTAGATTTCAGAAAGGCTAAAAACTTGTTTAAAAGTATCTAAAAATGGGAAGACAATTAATCAGCGTACGCACAGAGGAAAACCTCAAATATTACTTTATTTTTTATATTGTATTTAGCAGGTATTATTTGGCAAGTATCTAAAATACAAGTTCAAAAATAAAAAGAGCACTTTAATTCCATTATTTTATCAAATCTGACTTGGAACCGTAAAGGCAATCTTGCAAAAGAATCCCATCAAACCAAAAAGTAATTATGTAAGAGCTAAATAAGATCATCAGCTGTAAAGGAAAGCTGGAATAGGAAGCAAGGGTGAAACATTCATTACCCTTCATATTCATGCACATATGGCACTGACATAGCAAAAGGATTATGATTGCTCTCAATTTCAAGATAGAAACAATTTCAAAAGGTGCAGCACAATTGTTAGGGACTGAAGATCAGGCAGCAATCAGCCATAAATGATGGAGTCACTAACTAATCTATTTTAAGTAACGAGGGAAGATGACACAGAATAGAAGGTAGAGGTGCAAGTTTTAGGACGTTTCTTTTGAGAAGTTAGCCACATTATAGAATTTCAGCATTAAGGGTAATAACGGTAGTTTTATTATTATTTATCACAATCCATAACTTTTTACTAACACAAAAAAAATAGAATTTAACGTTGTGTTGACCCAGTCACTGAAGACAATATATGCATCTCAGTGACCACAAATTTTTATTAGCTGTGACAACAGAAAAGGAGCAAAAACTATTTCACAGGGGAATTCCTGTAAACTCAGCAGGAGTACTAAAACCTGTCCTCAAATTACACCCATATTGATCATGGGACCAATAAAGTGATCATTAAACTACAGATCACAGCAGCAAAACCTAGGCTTTATTGAGGGACAGCACTCACATTTAAAGTTTCTAGAGAGGCAGGAGAGGACCACTCTGACTCATAAGTGTTCTTGTCCAGATATCCTGTGAGCATTTCTCCAAATTTTTGGAGTCCCTTCTGTTAGAGAGATATGCATGTGTGTGTGGTCATGCACATGAAAATATCCATGCTCATGCATTGGGAAAGAGGAATACAGAGACTTTTCAGGTTTTTTTTGTTGGAGTACACGGTCATAGAAATAGTATAAAAAAAATTTTATCTTGGGACATGTTTCCTATTCCATCACCCAGCCAGTACTACCGATTTGTGGCAAACAAAGTTTCTGCTTCAGAGAAGCAACAATTTTGGTTGTTTTTTTTAATGTTTGAGAACTTTGAAAATCTGAAATTTCTGATCAGATGATGATTCTGATCACTAAACCTTCCTACTTACAAGTAAAGAGGGCCAGCCAGCAGAGTCCCCCTACACCCTTACTGGTTATACATTTCTCCCAGACTGGAGCTCAGTTGCCAAACTGCAGAATAAAGGCTGTGCGTCTCTTGTAAATCAGTGGAAACACTCAGCAACATTTCAATGAAAGCAAGACACACAGTTTAAGCTTACTTTTTTTGGAATTACTTTTTTCCTTTTGAATTGGGCTGCATGGAGCTGGTTTCTGAAGTGATGGGCATGGAGTGGGAAGGTAAAAGATGAGAAAAGGCTTTTCTTTGCTTGTCTGTATTTCACCATTGCAGACAGTGCTCATTTGTGCATCGCTTTGGGAACTTAGGTCTCCATCACTAACAAGAAGCCAGAGACAGACCATGGGAATTGCACACTGCGGTCTGCTAACTGACAGAGGAGGAGACAGAAAGACACTCAAGACGAAAAAAAAAAATCCCTGGTGTGAGGAGCTTGGGCACCAGGGTCAGCTGCAGCCATAAATTTAGCTTCTGCGGAGGCTTCCTAAAAACTACACACAAAGACAAAAATCATTCAGGGGATGAACTCTTCCTATTTCAAGCCTTTGCAGATGGTTGATTCTCTAGGTATATCACTTTTATGACCACCAGCTGAAGTAATGTCACTCACCTTGAAACAGCCAGTCAAGCTTGTTCTACTGAAGGCTGTGATGATGCCCTTTTATGATTTTTTCAGCTTCTCTCACTTTTTTTTTTCTTTTCCTTCACTCACATGCACAGGTGGTCATTGAATGAATTATTAGAGAGAGGATTGCTGAGAGAGACTTTCAGATGATTGGGAAGTAAGAAAAAGAACTTCCTTCCCCCCAGGATGTATCTTGTTTTTTTCTATTTTAATTTTATATTAGGTTCAATGTCACACCAAATAACAATACAAAACTGTGACTAATGAAGTTTATTTCCATTATTTTTCTTCAGATGTCTGTTGCAGTGCTGCATAAGGTACTGAGAGTGCATCACATAGAATGTTTTCTGTTCTTTTTAAAAAACAAAAAATGTCACTAATGTCTATCTATTTTTTTCCTTTGCAGTGGTTAAACAGATAAAGAAAATGAGTGTAGAACTCCCCTCCCACCCAATATATTACATCCTTTCTGTTGAGAAATGATATGGTTTTGTTTGTTAATATTTTCACAGACATCAGAGATGACTGTAATTACAACATGCCACATTTTGGGTTTTTTTCTTTCTTTTTCTCACTTTTTCCTTTCTGCCTTGGAATGGCAGAACATGTATAATATCCGTGTTTATATCCCCCATCCAATTTATTATCTTTTCTGTTTCATTTACTGCTGCTTTCATGTTTTGCTTTGTCACACCGTATTTTTTCAGTAACTTTTAAACTTTTGGAAAGAGTTGCAGTGATAGAACCAGAGTGTCAGTTTTCTTTACGTCAGTCAGTTACTTTTCTAAAAGTTATTAGACAACATGTCTAAATTACAGAACGATGGAAGGAAGGATGGCAGGCAGGCATGCAGAAACGACAGAATCTGTGTGCTGTCCAAACACATAGGCAATTGCAAAAAGACAAACAGCCCCCTGCCCCAAGAAAACAATGAGGAAGGGAGTAAAAGAAAAGAAAGGACAACCACAAAAGTCAAAAAATTCTACTGTAAAAACATATACTTCGGGCAACCACAAGATTTTCAGGAAATCTTTTTAAATAATGGAAAGGGAAAAGGAGCAATTTCCCATTGAAAAAGGAAATGAACAAACAAACAGAAAGAAAACAGCTCTGCTTTTCATTCCAAGTAGAAGGTTTATTCCAGCATTTTCAGTTGTGTGTTACTTTTAATAACCCTTTATTGGGTAATTGCTCACAAGCATTCTTACTGCCCCATAACATAAACAAAACAAAGTATGCACCTGAGAATGCAGAACTTGAAAAACAAAACAGAATTTGTTGAAATAAAAAGTCTCAGAGTGGCAATGCTTTTAAAAAATAAAAATAAATTTACACACCCCCCCCCCCTTTTAATATGATCACATTATAGGACAACATGGAAAAGTGATTCTTCAATAAGTCGTGACTATCTTAATCTGACCAAGATTAGGTATCAGCAGTTGTTGAAGATGTCTGAATGTTATTAATGATACATTACTACTACTTCTCCCACTACTTTCCTAATACCTGCAAGACATTTACATCCGTGAGGTAGCTACTGTTTCTGGCCAGTCCTAGAAAGAAACTTCTCTCAGACATGTAAAGGTAGCAATCAAGCACTCAGATAGCAACGAAGACTCATCATCAGTCACCTCCCATTAGCAAATACCTGTAGTCCTCTTCTGGTTTCTTTTCCAGGCCCATCGTCCAACATGTCTAAGCAACCTCACTCCTATTTCATTTCAACCCAGCAGCAGATGCAGGTCTGAAAGGTGATACATCAAAGCTAATTGTAGCTCTGCCAACATGAACAATGAACACAACTTTCTTTTTTCTCTCTCTACATAAGAGCATGCCTAACCTTTCTGACCCTACAGACTCCTTAAATGACCATCAACCCCACTTTAACACTGGGATCACTCTGAATAAAGCAAGTCTTTCACATCTTCAAAATGCAATGGGATTTCTTCCACTAATTAGAATATATCTTTCATAACCCAGAAGTGTTGACTGATAGACAGGACAGCCACTGCTATCTAGTGGGACACACACACAGAGTCTCAGCGGACACTCCTGATGCCTCTCCCCTTGTGACTTCTTGAAACTACCAAAATTTTAGCTTTCTTTCTCAGGATTTTGAGGCATGAAGTGTCAACATTGTCAACAAACTAACAGTTCCCTATGGCACATCCCAGTAGAGAGGACTGTTCTAGAGAAAATGAACCAAGAAAGGTAGGTCAAAGGGAAAAAAACCAAGCCAAAATAAAATAGCTTTTTGTTTTGCACTTAATATGTTAAAATGTAACGCAGACATGGAATATAAAAGAAAAAAACCTGGGGTTTACAGTATATTGGGTTTTCCAGCTCCTGCTTTGTAGATATTGGAGTTCCTTCTTTGTTTCTCATATTGTCAGCAGTTACTGGGAGGTAACTACTTAACTAGTTGTTGGTCTGATCATTTTGCCAATGAGTCAGAGTGGCTTGGTGAAGCATTTGGCATTTGTTGCCAGGCTCTCCCCACCCTCCTCAAATGCAGCAGCTCTCTAAGCTGCTCCCAGCTGCAGCAGCAATCTTCACTGTGATAACCATTGCTCACAGCAGCTGTGGGAGTGGTGCTGGGGGACTTTTAGTAAGCCCAAACATGTTCTAGATGGAAGTATTTCAAATGTCATGCCTGTTCACCCAGGAGTCCATTCACAGAACAACTTCTGCTGAAGGCTTATGTCCTGAGGGCGGTTATGTCATGGAAGTGCCAGAATAAGTGGAAGATGAAGTCCTTTCACCAGCCCAGCTGAACATTTGATAATCTTGGAAGCTTGGTCCTGTGAGCTGGTAGTCCCAGGCATTTTAACTTGCTCACCACAAGTTTAAAACCAAACCAAAACAAAACAAACTCACAACAACAACATTAACCCCCCCCCCCAAAAAAAAAACAACACCAAAACCAAACAAAACCCCAAACAAAGCAAAAGTTCTGTATGAACCTTAACACTTGCTTCACCTTCAGTCTTTCTTGCAGATGGCTGATGATTTCACTGATAGCTCAGAAGTCTATTGTTCTAATCCTCTTTCAGTGTGTATCCAGAATCAAACATAATTCTGGACAGAACTGGTGTCTCTGTGGTATATGGGTGTGTTAGAAAGGTGGAAAATAACATGATTCATACCAGAAGACTAAGCTATCTCTTGGACTTTCTTAGTATCACTATGTATAATGGTAATGGACACACAATTTAACTTGTAGGAAAAAGGTATATACACTATATATGTCAAATTAGTTGAAAATTATTTATACTCTTTACTTCTTATTAGTTATCTTTCCACCTGCAAGCAAATTCTTGAAAAATCAGAGCAGCCGTCAAATACATCAAGGTCAGGGAACAGCTAATCAGTCCACCCAACCTGTCTTTTTAACATGCTTTGACACTTAGGAGATCTCTCAGTGCTGGTCTCCTGTTTCCTGTTTCAGTTTTTATTCCTTCCACCATTATGTGTCTCAAATACTGAGAGATGTGAAAGTTCTTTCTAATGAGCAGATGTTTATCCCTTCCCTAAATGCCTCATTATTACACATTGTCTATGCAATAAATAAAAGAGAATTAAAAAAAAATCTCCATGTGTGACACTAGGTGATACCAACTTAATGGCACAGATGTATCTAGGGTATTTTTCCCTTTAAGTAGCAGATATATTTTGGGGAATATGTCGTTCCAGAGGTCCAAAATGGAGCCTAGAAGAGATTTAATAGTTATGTAGGGTTAATGATTAGGCGGCAAGTGGCTGCAATCAGTTCCTGATTCTCTTAAATTTCACAAAAATAGATGTGACCATTGTATTTGAAATCAGCTTTTTAGGTGTAAGAGGAAAACATCATATTTTACCATCTTAATAGTCCATTCTCTGAGCCAATATGACCCTGTGCAATATTGAGGATGGTGCCAGTATCCCAGAATGGGTTTGTTTGTGTAGCACTATGGATGACAAACCATGGACTGGGACAAAGGTGGGACTGCAGTCTGGGGGGCTTTCAGGGCAGCAGTGAGGGCAGAATCGTGGTGCTGCTCCCTTCACTCACACTTGAAAGAACCCAGAGTCCCAATGGACTCTGTGTGTGTGCAAGTGTGTATGTGTGCGCACATAAGTGCAGGTCTGCAAAATTCTGGGGATTACAGCTCCCTTCACTTCTTTCCCACTTCCTCTCCTTTTCCTTATCCTTACCCTCTGGTATCATGAAGGCATAGTGTTTTCTATGTGCCAAAACTGGCTTTGATCTTCTATTGCATGGTGATAGACACATTGCAAAGGTGTTTGGCACATTGTCCAACTTGATTAACCTGGTGGACAGTGCATTCTGCTGCCTTCCCCTGTGTTTTCTTTCAATTCTCTTTGCTCAACGTAAGCAAGTGGAATCAGTGAGGCAGTAGAAGAATACAAATGCATACACCTACTTCTCTCGCTGCAATACCGTGAGATCCTTTCTGGGTGCCCTTTTACCTTTTCCTGGTTTTCCCACAACATGGGAATTCCTCTGACAGCCACGTATATATGTGTTGCAGCAAGTGAAACTCATGGCTGTGCTGTCTGGCATATGAACAGCTGTTGTGTTCACAACACACCACTTCTCATCCTGGCTGTAGAATGGGATGGAGGCATGAATTGTATGCAATTTCCTGAAAACTGAGAAGTTTTGCTTCTGCTTCTCAGAGGACTCGTTTGACAAAGACACCAACAGCTTATAGTTATTTGAGAGCCTCAATAGCGATGTTATTTGTCAGAGTTTGAATGCAGCAGTAAGTGAGGTTGCAAAAGTACAGAAAATGGGGTAAGAGAATGTATATGTAAATGTTTAGATGAAATATTTGGATGTACCTTAGTGGGAAAGTGGGAATTTCATATGCACATCCAAGATATCAAATCTTGGAAACCCAAACTCCCCATCCCAATTTCTGGGCCATCTAAAAGACTTCAAATTCCACTATCACTATTATGAAGTTGATAATCACTGTATTTATACTATCCGATTCACTCCTCACCTAAGACTTTCCACCTGTAAATGCTAAGGATGCTTACCACCATTTTTGTGTTCTGGTTTTTTTTTCCTCTCTCTTCATTGTGTGGTGATTATATTTGTGAGAAGACACTCTTTGCAAGAAGCAGTTAAAATGCACACAATGGCCCTAGTATTTACTGAAAGAACATGTGGTTACATATCGACAAACTCTGTTAATGGAAAGAGAAAACAAGTTTTATTTGTTAGTTCTTTTTGTGTTTACACTAAATACTTAAATGATTAAACCATGTTTTTATCAGTGAAAATCCATTCTCTTTGCCCCATTGTAAAGGCAGTGATATTAATATGATGAAAGGTGAGAGGGTAGCTTACATTTGTTGACTACTAATTCAGCAGTATAGCTTCTGGAAATTTTTGTCATTTATTGCTGCTAAAGAATTTATAACCTGGAGAAGCTGGTGATAATGGGCTTTAAGCCTTACAAACTCCCCAAACAACTGGATTAAAGAATCTGCTGTAGTCTGTGTAGTCCCTGAAGCACACTTTAATGGTTCTGCTGAAAGGGTATCAATCATACAGGAACCGTTCCACAAAGTTACAGTGAGGCATTCCAAGATGGTTAAATGTTTGCATTTTCTGTAATGTCATACAATTCTAAAACTGTATCTAGGAGGTCTAACAATTAAGATCTTTACAGCAGAAGTCATGCAATCCATGTTTTGCTTTGTTTTTAATTTGTGTGACTTTGGACTCATAAGTCTTGTGGAGGGTTTTTTTTTTAGATATTTTTATTTCAATATTTATTTTTCTAGCCATAGGTGGGAATTGGAAGCAGGTATGATTTTTCTCATCATTTATGGGTGTGGTGTTTTGTTGACTTTTTGCCCCCCAAAAATGACCATTCATGCTGGTTATCAGTGCATGCTTTCAGTCTGGAAATTTGTCTGCTTTTGGTTACTTACAAAGAAATTTGTATGTTTTCATAGAAAATATAGTTAAGTATTCTCTTTAAAGAGCTACCATGGTTGGGAAAGTTAGCATTTTTCACATATCATTACCAGTAATAAAACATTGCAAAGGTCCAGGAAATTTTGATCTGTCAGCTGAGTACAATTGCAATTAAAAAAGGAGTGCTGTTTACTCCTTCAGTCCTTCCAGAAGCCTTTTCTGCAGCTAAATTCAAAGGTTACTCAATTCAAAATTGCCTTATTAGTGACTATGAACTGATATTACAATCATGACAGTGAGACTATAATCAACTATAATCTGTGAGGGAAAGAAATAAACTGTAAACCTTTAAAACTACAAATTTTAGGAAAAAAAGTTGCAGGTTGCCCCATTCTTCTTCTTGAAGACTTTGCATAATGTATTTAAATAACATGAGCAAGTATAATCAGTTTAGTTAGGAGAAGTCAGGATTGTTGTATCCGTTCACAATCACTAATAAAGTATTTTCAGGCAGGTTAGCCTTCTAATCTATTCTATAATCTTCAGGAGGTTTATCCTTTGAATTCTAAGTTCTGCAGATCTTTAAAACATGCAACTATCTGCTACCAGTTCTCTCTACTCTCACATTTCAGACAATAAATGAAACAATAATAAAAATTACACCCAGTGTAATTCAATAAATTGGCATTATGCTGTCAGAGAAACTGAAATCCATAAGGCTATTATACCAAACCTTCTCTTGCTTCTGAGTCCATGAAGTAAATGAAAAAGAGTCATGTTCTCTTATGCTACATAAAAGCAAAGGAAAAATTACAAGTTTTGGTAAAAACGATTGAGTCTTATGTTTCTTGAAGACATTTTACATTATCCAAATTGCAGTGACAAGACTATACCGTTAAAATAAGAAGACTGTCTTATTTAATAACTTACTAATGTTTTTCTATGGCTTTAAGTGCATCAAAGCTATTTGGTTGGTTTTGGTCTGGATGCACCACCTTGAAGACATCAGAAAGTTTAGCTAAAATTTTTGCAGGAGGAACGTAAAACTAGTCAGTAGCACAAAGAGTCCACATTCATACTGGATCTCTTCTTCCCATAGGTTTTTTGGGTTTGAGTGGGGTTTTGTTTGTTTGTTTTTCTTTGTTTTTTTTTTTCTCTAATGAAGATTTCTTTATCTTGTTTCTCTGTTATAGTAAACTTGGGCTTTAGAGTATAAATCTGAGATAGTAGTAACATTGTTCAAAATGGACAGAAATTGGTTCAATACAATTTTTCTCATGATTTGGAATCTGCATCTTTCTTCAGTTATACAACACAATAAAAATATTGGTTTTCACTATATCAAGATTTTGAAATAATTTTATAGGAATGCATTTGTGCATACTTGAAATTACTATTTTCTGGTTTAATATTTGAAAGTGCAGTTTTGATTTATTTTTCTAAGTTATAAAGTGTCTTCATCATCTTAGCTATCTTAGCTATCTTAGCTGTAACATTTCTGTTTCTCTCTTTTTTTTTTTTTCCTTTTTTCTTTTGGTTATGATGAATATAATGCAAAAAACCACCCCAAAACTTGACTTGTTTTCTTCCTGAGGCTTCAACACTATCATGTCAGGAAGTAAAAAAATAACAGAGGCGGATATTTGTCAGGTCTTTCCATTTTAAGACCAAGGAAAATTTCTATTATCCAGTGCTCCTAGAACACGTTTTGGGATAAAAAACAATCCTTACTAATAATCTCTTTTTTTACTTTCTAAATGTATTTTTATGGACATTTTCTTCTGTTTTGGGTTTTTCATGGGTTTTTTTTCAATTATTTATTTTTTAACATTACCTCTCACCATATAGTCATTAACAACCTTTAGTGAAAGCACTTGCTGAGGACTTCTTGAAAGTCTAAATACAATGTTTGCTGGTTTTCTCCTAATCCAGGATTATGTTGATCTATTCAGAGACTTCAAGTGGACCAGAAATATAGTTTGCTTTTTTTGGTTTGTTCCCCATGCTCATTCTGCTGTTTTATCTCTGTCTTTTGTTATTGCTTCAACCAGCTTCCTAAATACTGAGTCAGTGCTCATTGTTTTGTAATTCCCTGAACCATCCCAAATACCTTGGTATTAAAATAGCTACATTGTTTGAACCTACAGTTTCCTTCTGCGCTGTTGTAGCTGTGTGACTGATTGCACGTCTTTGTTGGTAACTAAGCTATTTCATTTTAAGTCCTCCCGAAGAACTCTTGGATGAGAACCATCTGCTTCTATGAATGTTTCCTCTTTAATATATCACTTCAGGCTACATCTGACTTCTCATTATCTGACAACAACTCATCTTCATTACCTGAAGAGATCAGTTCCAAAGCACATATCTTCTCAACTTCCTGAAGCTGGAAGTCGACATAAATCAATCATTTAACATCTTTGCAAGATGCTTCTCCTTATTTTTCCCCTTTTCTCTTTGTTAATCCAACAGATTCAGAGATTATTTTTTTTTCCCTAAACTGATACAGTCAAATTAAGTTTAATTTGATATTTTTAATAATAATATTCAGCTTCCCTTCAGGTTCTCCTCAGTCCTACTTTATATTCCAGTCTTTAAAGGTATTTCCATTTTTTGGGTTAATATAAATTTTGAGTCAGTATGCATGACCAAACATTCAGAGACTGAACTCCAAACATAAGAGAAATATCTACTCTCTGATGGCTATATTTTACTTTCTACAAAAATCCCACTGAGGAGCTTTGGTAGAGTATCTCTCCAAAGCAATTACAAATCTTTATGTGCTACATATAATATGGTGACAGATCTCTATTAATAAACAGAAAAAGGAATAATTTTACTTCTTTGTCCTTTGGGCTCCAGGAACAACACCATAAACAACAAAATCGAACTAACACACTGTAAAGGTTTCTTTTAACATCCATAAATACATAGTAGAAAATCAAGCTTGCCACACATCTGTTATTTCTCACTTAAAACAAATACTCTTTTTGTTAATACATATCTAACAAAATTTACACCTTCAGCTAAAGCCCCAGCTCCATTATACATTTTCATTGTATGAGGCACAAATAACAATGTCAAACTTTCAGCTGAAGAAAAAAATGTCCCATGTAATGAATTCCATCATTTTGGATCTCAAAATCCCAGAACCTTTAGTATGCTGAATTATTTTACCAGGTGTCCTGAGCATAAATATAACAAGAACATAAACTAGAAATTTGTTGGGTTGAAATTGTTTATATTTGGCAGAAAGAACAGGATGTTGGAAATAATATTCTGAAAGGACACATTCTTTTAAAATGTGGATGTCTTTTTAATTGGATTTCTGCCTTCATAGATTCTTTGTAATGGTTTGAGAAATTTCAGTTGTTTCTTATGGTTTGTGTGTTTGTATGTTTATTCTGGACTTTCCGCTCTACATTATTTCTTCTAACTAATTCCAGCTATGTATTTGTATCTTTTAGCTTTTGTCTCTCTGTAGCCTCTTTCATGTTCAAGTTTTTATTTGTTGAATTATCTATATCAGGAACATGAAGACATATTCGTAATTTTATGGAACACTTTCTGAATGTTGTAAGAGACTCGCATTGTGACTTTTTTTTCCCATTAACTAATGATACATATTTTTTAACAAGAACACAGGGAATGTTTTATTTGGTTTAGTTGGTTGGTTTGTTCCCTCCCGCCCCACCCCCCCCCAAAAAAAAAAAAAAAAGGTCAGCTGTTTAGTTGTCAGTCCTGGGTGATATATCGTTCAGAAGTTTTCTAGTCGCTAGGAAGAGTCTTTCAAGTTGGCTGTAACCTCTAAAGAGGACGTTTTGGATAAAAATGAATGAAAGTCAGTGCAAGCCATTTTTCCAATAAAAGCTGCCAACTTTTATAAACAGTCTTCTCTGCATTACTACTATGAAACACTTACTTGGGATACAGCAACTATTTAGCTACACACTGTGGAATTGCACAGCTATTTGAAAGAGAAAATGAGTAGCATAGGGCTTGCAAGATGTAAAGGTATTTAGTGGATGACTAAAAGCTGTAAGAGAGCAAAGAGTGGAAACTATGTCTGTGAAGGCTTGAAGAAGTCATCTTATCCTCACCACCCTATAGTGACTCAGGTAAGTGCTTTCCGTATTCTGAATCTTAATACTAACTCTTAGCTGTGACACACAATGAACTATTAAAATACTAGGACTGCTTGCTTATCCAAATTAGATTTTGATCACTCAGATTTGCCGAGTTCTGAAAAAATTGATCTAAGGAAGCCCTCATTTGAGTGGGAAGGAAGTTGTATCAGTTGACCATCACCCTTCCCAGGTCTGTTCTAAACTCACTTTATGGCTTTATGACTCTTTTCCAAGCCTTTTCAAGTCCAATATAAAATCTGAAAATATTTAGAATATCTAAAAATGTTCACTTTTCTTAAATTTTTCATTACTGATAACCTCTGTATTTTCACTAAGGTTTTTTGTGATCAGCTCAAAAAGCAAAGCAAAATCAGTACTTTGTGTCTCTTCAGGTGAAAATGACAGAAACATGGAACTATGTTGGGGATAAATATATTTTTTGTGTTAAAGAAGACTACGGCCCAGTACCATTCAGGACGCCTGAGGGAACAGAATAGCACCCAGGTTTGTCTGAGAAATCCACCCAGAGCTGGGGGAAATGACAGAAGTCTTACATGAGATGAGTATCCTTTTGGAGGCCAAAAAAAAGATTTCCTATAACATCTCAAATGACAGTAGATACCTAGACAATGGTATCTTATCCATGTTACATAACAAATGTTCATGACCAAGTTTTTACCCGTTGTTTAAGAAATGAGGCTGAAAATACATATCTTGCTAAGAAAGACAGAAAGTGACTTACCTAGTTAGGCCACAATCTATTTCCTCCAAAGGATATCTATTTCTGGCAGCAATCAACTATTAGGTGCATGAGAATTCAACAAAATAGTAAACCAAGTAGAACAGGTACAAGACTGCTCAATCTTGAACAACTTCATAGTTTAATTTCGTATTTGCCGTTTGGCAAATCCGTCACATTTATACTCATTCAAAGCTAAATATCACTATTTGATGTTGGATCAACTATATTGCTCTTCATAATAGCTGGTGAACTTTGCATTGGTTAGTCCCCAGGCCTGGATCACAAAAAAAGGCTATTTTATAAAGTGTTTGTTAAAAAAACGAACAAATAAATAAACATAAGCAGAAATGCTAAGATACAGTATTTCCAAGTGCCACCGTGAAAACATTAGAAAGGAAAGACATGCTTGATGAGTGCTTCAAGTCCATTCATAAGTACGTGATGAATACTTCACTTTTCAGTAGTTGCCATGGTTTTATGACTTGTCATGCCTTAAACAAGGTTGACTCCATGTGATCCAATTAGTTAATTTTGCAGTGTCATACTCTTCCTTTCAGCTGCACTTTTGGTCAATTTGATGCATAGGCAAGGCCAGCTAGGTTTTTATTCTTCAGTATATCATATGTGTATATGTATGTGTGTATATATACTCATACATATATGTGTATGGAATAGGATAGCCCAACTCTAAATAGTAATTAGATGCTAACTTCTTTTGAAACAGCCTAATAGAGGAGATTTAAACTGATAGAACTCTTTCTCTCCCGCTTCCACACAATAGATATACTCTGTAAAAGCTGTAAAGATAATGTAATGTATTCTGTAGAGGATTAACACTCTTAGGAGGGGAATAATTAAGATACTGTCTATGTTCTCATTCAATAGCCTTTGTATATAAGAAAATAGGGTGTACCAGTTCCTATGAAAACTACTACGAACATCTGTTGCAGGGGGGTTCTGTATTGCTTTTACACCTAGATTCCTATGCAAATAGATAATTTTCCTCCCTTCTTCCATTCCTCACTGTGCCTTAATGTGTGACAGTTCTCCAGTAACTACAAATACCATACCCTGCAGTGACTGTAAAAGCAGTTCTAGTAGTACCCTTCACAGCTTACACCACTTCCAAAGTTCTGCTCTGGTGTATTATGAGCCTCATTTTCCAGCACTTACTCAGGTAAACTTCTCATTGCCTTTGTTGATTTCTAATCACATGACTCAAAATCAAAATGAGAGGTGAACATTAGGCTAAATGCATTCTTTTCACCCTTATGTTGTGCTGACATCAGATACGGTTGCTTGCTCTCGTTCCAACAATATTGCTCCAATGAGTTTCAGCATACTTACAGTTCAGTCTTTTCTGAATTTCTAACAAAAAGGAATTAAGTATTGTCCCAAGGCTAGTAAAGATAACATATTTTCAGTAAAAAAAATGCACTGATTATGTAAAATCAGATTTTCACACTATGATACGATATCCCACAGTCAAAGCCAAACAGGACTAACTGCTAAGCAACATTGAACAGTAGGGAAGAGAATGCATTTTTCTTTATGTGAAACTAATGTTCCAATTATACTTCTATATTTCTTTTCTCATTTCTCTATTGTCCTAGAGAACTGTGCAAAGAAAGTGTCACATGTAGAATTCAAAAAGATGTAGAAAATTCTTTGTGACAGTTTATTAAATTATTTCAATATTCCTGATACTAGTCAACATATATTGCACAAGGTAAGAATTTAGATGTAAGGACTTCAGAATTTCTCATTCAAGGCAGTCATTGTTCTAATAACATAAATATAAAAAAAAAAAATTTCTGTTGCTATTATAAAATTACAGTTGCAGAGTCCACACTAAGAAACATTATATACTGCACAGCCTTTTTCTTTTTTTTTTTTCTTTTTTTCCTTCTGTTTTTTTTCTTTGCAGAATATCAGGCTAATATGATATCCATGTGGCTTCTCTCTTCCCTCCTAGCCAAAATATACTTCATGTCTCTAGCTCTCTGTCCATCCAAATTTCTTTTTTTCTCCTTATAACCTTTGAAATCTTCTATTGCACTCAAATGCAACTTTTGTCCGAATGAGGACAACAGAACAGAACCAGTAATGACATGTGTACCCAGAAGCAATCAAGTATATAGCTTACTAACTGAGTCATGCCAACATGTCAAGTCTACTTTATCTCCTTCTAACACAAAAGGCTCCTCAATTAATGTGCTTGTTACAGACATTCGGAATTGGATATTGCTATTCTTTGATGTGAATCAGGAGGCAGTCAAATCTCATCTGCTCATTTGAGTGATATTTAGCTAAAACATCTAGTTACTGTGGACTTTTAAGCTATGCATTTTTCTTTCAAAATTTTGCTTTGAAGCAATGTCTATATTCAGATGGGGACATAGGTAGTACTTCTGTCTGGGGCTAATTCTAAGACATAGGCTTGCTCAGACTCTAAAAATTCAGCTTCAGTTGCTGCCTAAACTTGCAAATACCTGAATTCATGGGAACTTCTGTTTCCCTTGTGGTTTTTGTGGTTTTTTTTTTCCTTTTGTCATCCATATTTTGGCTCCTGGACAAAACTAATGATCAGCTGATCAGCTTCCAAAATGCAACAGGACTTAAAACCTCACTATTCTTATTCTGAATCTGTCTGTAATGCCTGCCCAATGTAAGTTTTCAATGTCTAACTCACATAAAGGACAAAGACGAGATAGCACTCATCTTAATAGTCTAGTAAGTAGAGGATGAGATCAAGTACAGAAAAAACAAATTAAGATTCATCTGCTCTAGCTATATGCAACCAGTACTTACTAGGAGCTAGTCATAGGGAGGCAATCTCCTTTCATAACCAGTAGAGTTCTCTTCATTTTTAGAAAGCAATTAATCTGATTCAGTTTAGGTGATCACCTTTGAATTAATGCAAATTGCTCCTTTCGAAGTAAGTTCTTTTTTTTTCACTATGATTTCCAAAGGGAGATGTAGGGGTCTAGCTTCTGTTTAGAAAACCAAGTGCACAACAGGGGCCAATGAATTTCACCTCTAGGTTTTCTTTTTTCTCTGCTTTATCTGGAACAACTGAGAGAAGATATCTATCCCATGTGACAGATGGTCTATTATTCAGCAGTAGTCTCTAACATACTATGAGGTAAATGTCTTCTAATGAAGCTATGGAATATTCTTTAAAGAAAGGAATACAAACTGGATAAAGTTGGAGTGGTCTTACTGGGGAAAGTATGAGCTATCTTACAGTCTGATAGTTTAGATAATGACCAGATGAAGATCTGGACCCATTTCCTGGGTTTGCTGTTATGCATATATTCCAGTGGAACAGCTTCAAGAAAAGCAAGAGTTTAAAAAACATTTCATTGAGATCTCAGTTCCAAACATGGCAATAGAAGTATATGCTCCTATTTCTGTTATTCCACATGACTAGTGGTTGCTCTAACCAATAGGTTATCATGTTTAAGGAAGGTCTCAGCCTTATTTTTTCAGGAGTCTAAGAAAGGAGTCTGACCCAAGAATACAGACAGATGAATCCCCTCTTCTGCCCACAATTAGGAAGCCACTGCTGTAAGGAGGTAGAGAATAAGTCCTTCCCTTCCCCATGACAGTTTATTGCCTCCAACTTCCCATTGCTTAACTTAATCATTCCTGTGAAACAGACAGGAAAGTTTGCTAGGGTATGAGTTGGTGCTGTGCAGAAGTATTGAGAAGTACCCCAACAGAGTAGTACTGCATTAAGTCCTGAAGAGACATAGAACTTGGCTGGGTTTTCTCACGACAGCCAGTTATCAGTGTACACAGGAACTGTAAGGAGCTTAAGTTCTCCTTGTATAGCTAAGCATTGATCCTTGGCAGTTTACTACTTGAGCAGCATAAAACTTGGGCAGCAGATTTCATAAAGTAAAAGTATGCCCAAGAATTAGGCACTGTCATATCTAAAACCTTTTGTGGAATTGAATTAACCCAAGTCATTTGAAACTGCTTTGATAAGTTGCGTCTATGAGAAGAAACACCATGCAGTTTAATGAGGTATCAGGGGAGGTAGGAAGATGATTTTTTATTTTTTTTTAAAGTCCAAAGTGCAATTCAGAAGAGGGTTGGAGGTCTTTCAACTATATATTTCTTTTATGGCTTTCATCAAAAAACAACTCTATATATTAAAGGGTCATGCCTCAAAGCACACGTAAAAATTTCATTAACAAGGATTACTGTAATGTCTATTAAGATCTGCATCATGGAGAAGAGAAGGAAATAGAAAAAGTTCTTACTGAGGCTAAAGAAAAATAGAGTTTGCTCTGGGTAAGACTACACAAAGATACTACTCTAAGTTACCTTTTTGAGACTTGATTTGATAAATTTGTTTTAAGCAAATACATCCATAAAGCCTGAACAGTTTATTTTATGACTACTCAAATAAAACATTCTAATATACCAGACTGTCCTTGCAAGTTTCAAGGTTACTTACAACAGATTAGAGCTGTCAAGCCTCATGGTGCTTATTATATACTGTTCCTGTTAAGGTTTCCTATGAAACCATTAGCCTTTTCCTTTGACATTTCCTGTTCTGCATGGCTGAATGTGTTTATAAACCACATATTGCTTTGAAGGTAGTCTAAGTAGTGTTCAGGTTAAATTAGCTGCTAACAAGTTACACTTATTGAATTGCTTTTGTTTACACCACAAAAGAATATTGCTATCCTTGGTGGTTTCAATAGTTTCCTTTCAAGTAGCTCGTGTATAAACATGTTAATTATTTTCTTCTTAATAGGAACATTGAGAAATTGTGTTCTCGGATGCTAATAATGCAGTTAATGAATTAGTTCTTACACGTTAGTGAACTATGTCATAAAATTAGTTTAAATATTTGTTTCATTGAGTAGGGAAACACTACAATCATTTCAAGACACATTCTGCCTAACCATTCTGTAAGACGATATCTATAGGAATAGTAATAAATTTCTACCTAGTATTTTGCAAAGAACGGAGTAAAGTAAACAATTAGAAAAAGAAATGTGGAAAAAATAGCTAGGAAAAAAACCTAAACAAAACAATAAGACCATTAATACGTACTACAGTCTAATAGAATTCTATCCACTACTATTTTTAAAGCCCATATTTACAGTTGTCTCATTTTTACTGTTTTCTTGGCTAAGTATTTTTATGACTTTTCTCTCTTACAGCTAATGAAACCCTTAAAGCCAGTAGAATTGTGTGACTGCTATATTAATTTTTTTGAAAAATAAAAATAAGCCTAAGGATTTTCTACAGACAGAATACTATAACTGTAACACTTAAATTCAAGAGCTATGTAAACTCCATCAACAGAATTTATGGTCCTAAGGCAGACAGAATATCCCAGTGCAGATCTTCAGCTGCTGTAAACTGAATTCCACCATTTGATAGCCTGATGGTAATTTCTTCGAACTGGGCATCAGAACCCTCCTTGGTTAATTTCCCTGAGACAGAAACACGTGATCTAGCTTGCAGTGTAATGAAAATACAGAGATATTTCTGTTAAGCATTTAAATGACTTGTTCTCAATGGCTACTGTGTACTAAATGGGTTGTTAATATAGTAAATGAAAAACAGTGTATTTGTTGCTTTCATAAAGCTTTATGCTACGTGCAATACTTTTGGATAACTTTTATAACCCTCCACATCTTTGCAAGAGGCCAGTTGGCTGATGTTAAAAGAATACATAAATTTTCTACATTGCTTCCCCTAGAGTATATGGCAAGAGTTCAATATTTGCAGCTGACTCTATTTAGTAGACAATAATTCAGTGTGGAAAATTACACAATACATACAGGTTGACACAGTTTAACATAATTGACAGTTTGCTGAGGGACATCCCAGCTGAATTAGCTTTCACAGGGAATAGCTGTCTATCTCAAGGTTAGGCTAAGGGCACCTATGAAACCGTGATATGCAAAGGTACAGCAACTTTGCAGAGAGATTACTTCTCTCTTGACCTCATTGCAATAAATACGAAGCCTCCTATATTCACTCTCTGGGCACTTAAGTAGCATAAAAATACAAACAACAAAATGTAAATGCTCCTTTTATTGGGATATAAAGCTGTCCTGTGAGATATTAAAGCACTCATAACACATTTCTAATGTTTCTAAAATGCTAAAGAATTATTCAGAATTTGACAGCCAGATAGTGCAGCAACAGCAAGAACTGAAAAACACATAACACCTCTTGTTCTACATTTATCTTAATAATATATGTACACTGTTCATATATGAACCTTACTGCAGTAATATTTTTATGTCTTTTGACAGTGCATAAAAATGGTGAAAAGAAACATAAAAATCTGAGAAACATAGGAAGTGTTATCATTTTGAAATATTTTGCTGTATTTTATCTATTTCCAAGGAGGGAAGGAGAGGAGAGAGGAACCTTGGGCCAAGGTTTAACAGCAGTCTACAGAGAAACCAGCTGTCATAAGGAATATGTCAGGAATTATTTAATCTGACTATGTTTTTACAGAAATATTTAGCCTGAGATGTGTGATAATCACATAAATAGTAGATCTAGATGAATGGAAAGATTTATATTTGTTGTTGTTGTATTAAATTTTTTAATAATATTCCCAATTTCGGAATGTTCAGGATGGAATTTCAAACATTTATAAGAAGAAAAGGAAGGAATTAACTTGCCAATTTCAGCTATGAGCTGAATCAAGCCCCTTACTAGAAGCCCCTTTATTTCAAGGGAAAAAAAATATATCTCAGAGTCTGTCTTCTCTGAACAGGACAACAGTAGTTCAAGAAGCATAAAAGATGTTATTGCGAAAGATTTCATTTAGTATTGGTTGCTTATCTTGAAATTTAAAGTTATCTGGAATGGTTGAACGTATATTGTCTAAATTTAGCCAAGTCTTAAAAGTTGCTGGAGAATGACAAAGGGAGTGGAAAAAAATTCAGGGGAACTTAGGTGACTGCTCATGAACTTTGGATAATTAAATACTTAAGCAGTTTTTAAAAAGTATTTGTCTAAATTATAATTTAGGCTCTATTTTTTTCATTAGTGGTTTATATGTCACATAATGTCAGGGATCAGATCCATAATTAAAATTCTTAAACAGGAGAGTAACACGGTGCTTAAATGGAAGATTGGATATTAGGAAAAATTTCTTTACTGAACGGGTTGTCACGTATTGGCACAGGCTGCCCAGGGCAGTGGTTGAGTCACCATCCCTGGAGGTATTCAGAAAGCACATAGACAAGGCACTTCAGGACATGGTTTAGTGGGCATGGTTGATGGTTGGACTCGATGATCTTAAAGGTCTTTTCTAACCTAAATGATTCTATGTTTCTATGATTCTAAGATGGAGATTCCCCAAAGAGGTAATACACAAAAAAAGAAACATTATAAAGCTAAGTCTATGCCTTTTTTATGAGTTTGACTCAAATCACACAAAATTAAATGTTCAGTCTCCTGAAATGAATTGTAAAATTTCCATGAATATCAATAAGACCAGAACTTCACTGCAACGCTATATTGAATAGTCAGTCTGACATTTGTAGTTAAAACCTTGATGCAATTACCAGAATGTGCCAGTGTAATTGGATGACCTGGAAAAAAAAAAAAAGTAAATAAAATCACAAGTCGTATGCTCAAATGATGGCTTGTATTTTGGACCAACAATGTGCTCTGTATTTTCACTATACCACAGTGTTTAAATCAGTACTCATGAATCCTTTTCCAGATGTATTTTCACAAAGTAACAACAAAGGTTTAATTACCACATTAATAAATCTTCTTAATAACTCAAAATGGGCATACTTGGAAAACTTATTTTCTAATGGACAAAAAAGCATAAGTGTAACCACTGCCACCAGAAAACCTTTCAAAACACAAAAATAATTATGAATAAAAATATTTATATGTACATGTCAGTGTTGTGTTTCTGGTGCAGAAGGGAGAAATAATACAATATGTTTTAAATATATGAAAATATGTTATGTAGGAAGTTTTACTTAAACTGACTTAAACCATTGAATTTCAGAGACATAAATTTTTGGTACATGTAATGGGATTAGCAAATTGTTTAGGAAGTGCTTTTGTGAGTCTGTGTGTGTGTGTACAGGGAAAATTAAAGCGATCTGATTTCCAAAGTCTTTTGGCTAAAAGAACTATGGAGAATTGAGAATTACACATCCTCCAAAGGTCCCTTCTAACGTAAATTATTTTTCGAATTTACGATTCTATGAAAAAAACACAGTCTTAAGTAAAATAAGCATTCAATAGCTCCTGTGCTACTCAGTTTCATGGAGTCTTAATGGTTGTTGTTGGAAAGTACGACCTTGAATATAGGCAGGCCACTAGAAAGACTTGTTCATGTGAGCCATTCCTTCTTAGTTATCAGTGATCACACCAGTAGTTATCCTGGAGTGAGGCCCTTGTGAACTGTTAGGACAAAATCAATAGCTGAGGAATACATTCTCTGCATTGCAAGATTACTCAAAGATATCTTAAGAGATCCAGGGACTATTTCACTCACCCTCTGCTATGGGAACATAATCAGTTACTTGTAATTGCAGCTTATGTGAAATTTTCCCTCCCATACTGAATTCCTGACTCAGCTGTACTATTTTTTCAACAGAAGGATAAGTAGTAAGTTAATCAACTCTCTCCAGAAATCTCTAAAACATTTACATAATTGTTTGACGTATTTAATATCTCATACAAACAGAGGTGCTCAGTTCTAGACAATCAAGGCAAGCTCTGAGCTTTCTGCATGTTACAGGTGCATTCACTACACATAAATGTATTTCCAGTTGAAGGCATGAAGAGAATGATCAGGAATACCTGTTGGAAGAACTAAGAAAAATCCAGACCAATTAAATGCAGCTGAATAACTGCAGAGGCATCTGCTAAAGTGGTATTTTTTGTTAGATATTGTCTACTTCTCAATTTTCCCCCTTCTCCTCTTCTACATTAATTGTACTAGTATCAGTCATAGAGATTCTGCAAAGCAAGTGCAGCCTCCACCTACAGCTGTGTTGCCATTTCTCATAGAATTGCATCTGGATATCTTAAAAACCCACTATTTTGTGGAAATACCCTTTACGTGATAAAATAGCTGAAAAAACTTCAGAACAGTTAAGCAGAAGGAAAAGAAATGTTGATAAAGAATGAGACCAGGGGCAGTAAAAAAGCAAACATGACTCTTGCCTGTAGTGTGAAGTTAATTGGAGATTCTGACACTGAGGTGTGAGCCAGAGCAGAGCATTCCCAGCACCAAGGTACTTCAGCAGAAAGTAGGAACTTATTCTGGGAAAAGATTTTCAAAGAGATTTTTCAAATGTCATTTAAGGCTGCATGCCTGACTGCTTATTGTGCTTTCAAAATCTTTTCTCAAGTTACTAAAATGAGCAGATAAAACTGCGAATATACTCACAGGAAATCAGAACAGTGAAAGTATCGTTTTACAAAATCACTTTTCAGAGGTGAATCTCTCTTTAAGGAAATTTCTGTTCCTGAGCACTAAGCAGGAAACTTCTAAATCACCTGCTTAGTCTTCCAGCTTTTCCTTCATGTTTTCTGTGCACTCTTCAAATTTTAAGATCAAGAAGGCCTTTCTTTTTTACTGTCTTGAACAAAAGGTTAAGAATTTCTTTACTTTTGCTGCAATCTCTTTGAAATTATCTGTTGCGCTTTTTTAGGAAAACAATGCAAAATATAGGTGTAATATGCTAAATAAAAGAAATAGTAAGCATCATCAAAATAGATTGAGTGAACCTTTAGCATAAGACATATTGCATTTCACTAATTCAACCTCTTTCCAACATGATCAGCATGATAAATATTCCTGACCATATCCAGCAAAATCTTCCCTGATCTTGACAGATCTGTTTATGAAATCCTATCTAATAACTTTCACCATATTATTCAGGATATGTGGACATGGCCTCCAAAAGTATTTCTTTACCAATAGTGTCAGGAGAAAAGACACAATCCTTGTCCATGTCCTCACAGTAGGGTCTATTTTTCCTTTTATTACGTTTGAGCAGACTTTTTTACCTTTAAATCTGTTTTTGTAAAAGTATTTTCAATTTTGACTCCTTGTACAGTCTTTTCCATGCAAAAATCAACTTATGGACTGCTAGAATAGCAATATCATATTGATACACTTTTTCAATATATATGTGTGTGTATATATCCCTCCAAAACATCACAGAGGTGGGTTTGATTTATCTATTACTCTTTTCAATGAAGTAAAAATACTGAGCAACCTAAGGCTTTCTATCATAGGCAGCATTTCTATTTATTTGCATTACAGCAGCTTTATAGATATTTGAGAAAAAAGTGTGTGTGTGAATGAATTATTTCATTACAAGGTATATTGAAAGCAAAGGGGAAAATAAGGTATTGTAGGAGTATTAATATTACAAATTCAAGCTTTAAAAAAAATATACAGAGTGTCTAAGAGTCTGCTTATCTATCTAATAACCTCCCAGCTCCTGTGCTAATATATGCATTATGATGTCTATTTTCATTGCATGCACCTTTTTCCCCCTAGGAACCCAGTTCCATAAGTGTTCAGGAGAGGCAGTACCCACTGAGTGAGTATGTACGAGTAATTCTTTGAATCCTCCTCTACAGTATCTGTACAGCTTTCTCAATTTTTTTACTATTAAATGTTTAAACTCTCCTTTGAATACAGTTTCTCAGTTTGGTCACTATATCTTCTGTAGTGCTCTTCCTACAGGGTAGTTCCATTCTTTCTTGAGAGTAAGCTCTCTGGGAAAGAGCCGGGGAACATACAGAGTGGTTCATTTTGGCTCGTAAGTGCAAAAATAGCAGCAGGATTTTTTCTCCTTTTTGAATAGTAGTTGTGATTACAAAACAAAACTGGCAATTCCTAGTGTGGCAATTCCTTCTAAGACACCTTTAGAGTCTGCTCAGCAAGATTCTTTCTGCTTTTCTTAACTGCTCTATCCTGCCCCTTGGTTCACCTCTGAGCTGTACTATGTTAGCAAGTCAGTAGGAAGAATCTGAAAAATAAGCAATTGGAAAAAAAAAAAAGTTTGGGAGTGGGGAAATTGTCCTGTAGGAACTGTAGTGTCTCCTGCAGCAGGATACTTTCTCCAGGTTCAAGAACAGATCTCTGTTGGAGAAGCTTCCCACGATCAGTTTAATCAATTCATTTTGAAGTTCTCATACATTGTTTGGATTAGCCAAGTAGTTTTTACAGCCTAGCTTGATATTTTGATTCACTCTCTGGCACCTTAATTCTAGTTTTCATATTAATCAGTGATGTACATATATATATGCATATGTGTATATGCAAACACACACATACACATAGGTATGTGTGTATACATAATGTGCTACAATTGTTTTTTTTTAATGGAAAAAAAATCATTTAGAAATCCTAAAGTTCTATAGAGATTAATCTGTCTCAGTGTACAGGTGTATAAAATCAAAAGCTGAAACCATATTAAAGGTGTCTAGTTCTTTCTTTGAGAATATCAAGATACTTGAAGTGCAATTATAAGTTATAATGAATTTCTTCCCAGGATCCAAATGGCAAGGAACTGTTTAAATACATGGTAACACCACCACAGGGATGTGGCAAAAATGCTCTTTTTCCTATAAATGAACAGCTCCACACTTTTTCTTTCCATTTCTTATTTTGAACTGTAACTAGTTTCTCTAATACGCGCCTACAGGTTTGTGTTGACAGGAATTACATGGACTAGATGCAAAAAATCGTGATGCCTCTGCAGGAAACATCTCTTTCTTATTATCTTGGCAGTAGGTTGTTTCCAGTGCACTAGTGACGAAGAAAGAGAGGAAGAGAACTGAGAGTGAGTCTTTAGCTGTGCTTAGCTGTGTGATTTTTCTTTCTGAGATCTGCTGCCAGCTCTGAAGCTGGGGTATTCTTTTCTTGCGGGTATTCTTGTCATTAATGGTGCTCCAGTAACACTGGAAAGAGCAACACTAGAACTGGTGAGAATGTGCCTGCACTACCATGCGCTTCAGAACTCAAGGGGCTCTGGCTTAAAGAAGTAGTCAACTTCATTTTATGACATTTTACAATTTTTATATTTATAAGTTTAAGGGGAAGCTTTTATTTTTTTTCAAAGTTACTTGCCTGTGGCAGTAGGCTTAGAAAACATAGCTGTATCAAACAGCAAAATAGCTGTGGACCACAAGAGATTTTGAAGTCAGCTACGTAAGCCATACCCCAGAAGACACTCTGCTTTTAAATACCAGTCTCCTAGCTGAATCTATCATTTACCGCATTAGCTGTACTTATATTCCTGTGCCTACATTATTCCCATTCTAATGTATTTTAACTATCCAGACTCATGATGATAAAACAGTTAGCTAGCAACTTTTAGGAACAACATGACTTTTTGACATATGTGTGTCTTAAAATATAGAACACACCTCAAAATATTTACTAGACTTCAAGGAAATAAAAGATTTACTTCAGGTTGTTGGTTTTGTTTTTTTTTTGTGTGTTTTGTTGTTGTTGTTTTAATTCTGTATTTATTTTGTTCCATTTTTGGTTTAGTGTCTCTCAAATACAAGATTTTCCTTTTATCATAATGACCTAGGTACAACATTTGTAATTACTAATTATTCATTTTATGTTTTTAAAATTTATATACTTATTTCTAAATGGTTATATAAATATATATCTTTATAGATAAATATACTTCTTTATATATAAAAGAAAAATAATTATTATTATAGAACAAGGAATTCAAACAAATCCTAGGAACAACATGTTTTGGCCAAAAGATCACTGGATTACAACCTTGATTAATTCAGTAACTGGACTATATCTGCTACAAAGGTTCTTCTCATCTCCTGAATAAAATCTTGACACATTGGCCATGTCTAGACTTCTTCCTCAATGTACTCCTGAATGCTGCTTTACAGATTGCACCACAGCCTGTAGTATCCTCTTTGCTTCCCATTGTAAATCCATACAATATCTCTGGAATACCAACGTTATGCACAGTGGCACCAAGAATGAGCCACTGTGGCTGACAACTCAGAAGCCCTTGCTGCTTGTCAGCCAGCAAGTCCTTACTAGACTTGTACCATATCAGCCACATCATGTGCATGTTATAATCCACTAAGCTGCCCTGTATAAGTCCATGCTAATATCTCAAAATTAATATTTGTGGAGGAAGGCAATGGTGAGAGATAAAGCAAGAGCCTTAAGAGAGGTTAAGGCAAGGAGGCAGATATATCTGTGTTTATAACGATGGCATGACAATATTGACTTATTGGCCACCTAATACATTCAATGTCATGCCATTTTAAATTGTGTCAGCTTCAGAATGGGACCAATCACTATTCAATGGACCAATTAGATAATAGTTTGTGTTAGGATCACGCCAATGTGATGGATCAGGCTCACTATACATAGCAATTTCTGTCTCCATCAAAATTTCTTAAGAGGATTATGCCTTAAACATGGGCTGATCAGCAGTGGGATAATTTCTCTAGGCTTTTGCTTCGTCCCCAGAGACCTCTTCAGTGCTCTGCCAATTGTCTTGCACAGAACTAAGAGAATAGAGTTATTACAGGTGTGTAAATCTGAATTTCCATCAATTTTATTTGCATATGATTCATCTGTCCTTAAAACTTAGAGTCAGAACCCATTACTTAGGTCTACACTCCTTCAGTCCACCATAGCCCTCCATGTCTCCACAAAGGGGCTATAACATTGCCTTTCATTCACTAACAATTGCTTTTCGGTTTAGTGGAAGTATTTGAACTGGAGGCCTTTCTGTAGGACTCACTTAAGAGTCAGCATGCTCTCACCTGCAAGAATAATCAATATTTCACAAATATGGACTCACAAATCCAAATAGCCACACATTACTGTAGGTGGAGTGTGCACTAATTCCAGGTACACTTTCCTCTGTTGTAGACATGACTACAAAGATAAAAAAGTGTTCTTAGGCAAGAAAAGCTAAAGAAGTAGATGGTATCCTTACTTGCTTTTAATGAAGAACCTCAGTTACATAGATCCTGAAAAAGACGTAGCACTGAATGAAACAGGAGTGCAGCATCTAACTTCAACCTTAGGTCTGTTGTGTGTGAAGTTTATTAGGATATTATAGTCATACAAGACCCTGGAAAAAAAATCTTTTAATAGTCATTGAAGTGGCCTGAGGACACAGCTATGTAACGGATGGAGTTTATGGATTATTAACTGAATAGAAGGTGAAAATAAATTGGAAGTCCAGCATCTGTGCACTCTGGAAGTTTTATTACAGAGGTGATGTGCATGCTATAGTAAAGATGACAGCTTAAACTTTACAATGGTGGTTTTATTTGTTTCTAGGTTGGGGGTTTTTGCACTTTTATTCAATTAATGTTAGGTTAATACTGCTGACAACTAATATGACTGGAATGTCTTCCAAATATAAGTACAGGTTGAACTCAAAGTGAAAAATGTGTGGGACAGTTTATACATAGCACTATAATAACACAGCTGACGTTGATATTGACATCTCTTCAAGATTTACATACAAAGTATCTGAGTATGAAGAGAAAAAGGAAGACTTCATATATAATTTCAACTAACTACCTAAGAACTTTTACTTTCTGCCTTAATGTATTTTTCAATTGTAAAATTACCTTTTGATGTGAAACTTTCCATGTTTAAATAAAAGCTGGATGAATAATTGATCGTATGTCACCTGGTAAATGTCACCTTTCCAGTTGTTCTTTGACAAGAAATTTGTCCAATGGATTTCTTATTTGAAACGATCACTGAAACATGTATACAAATAATTTTAATGTCTTACTAAAATGAACTCATCTTTTGTAAGAGTCCCATTTTTGAAATGTAGGCTGATTTGACTGACTATAAGCCATACTTACTATATTCTAAGGCAAGGTGATAGATCTTTAAGGAATGCAATTTCAGATTAAACTTTTCTTAATAATTTGGAATTCCCCAATCTATTTTTCTGTGAAATCCTTAGTTGTGGGCAAATGGGAACTAATGAGTGGATACAAGACTTAACTATATAAGGACATAGACCTGTTGGAGTGAGTCCAGTGGAGGGCCACGGAGATGATCAGGGGGCTGAAGCACCTCTCCCATGAAGACAGGCTGAGCGAGTTGGGGTTGTTCAGCCTGGAGAAGAGAAGGCTCCAGGGAAACCTTATTGCAACCTTTCAATATATAAAGGGGGCTTATAAGAAAACTGGAGAGGGACTTTTTACAAGGGGATGTAGTGATAGGACAAGAGGTAACGGTTTTAAACTGAAAGAGGGTAGATTTAGATCAGATGTCAGGAAGAAGTTCTTCACTGTGAGGGTGGTGAGGCACTGGAACAGGTTGCCCAGAGAGGCTGTGGATGCCCCATCCCTGGCAGTGTTCAAGGGTTGGGGCTTTGAGCAACCTGGTCTAGTGGAAGGTGTCCCTGCCCATGGCAGGGGGGTTGGAACTGGATGATCTTTAAGGTCCCTTCGAACCTAAACTATTCTATGACTCTATGACTCTATGATTATTAGTCAAGTTATCTATTTTTTAACAATTTAATCAAAATACAACAAAAGTTTGCACAGTTAGGAGCAAAGATACTAACATCATAGCCCAGATGATCTAATTTTTGTAGAACTTTTTTAAAAATACATCAAAAAATGTTCTACAGAAATGTGCTAATATCTACACCTTTTCTCTGCTATTATGTTCATTCTTCCAATGCACCCTGAATTCTAAGACTGATGGAGCTGAGTTTCCTCCAGAAGAACGGGAACTGGGAGTTTCCAATGCCTAGTCAGTGTACTGAGTTCTCTGTTGTGAGGAGTATGGTCTTGATGGAGGGAGTTTCTTCGTCATCTGTCTTAGATCTGATAGGAGTTATTTGTATGTGTTTTCTGACAGAGTCTGCTTACGCACTCTTTCTTCACTCATTCATGATTAAAGTTTAAGTATTCCTATACCGTAGCTATTAGCTAGTTACTTAATAGGGTAATCTCAGCCACAGTTAACACACAGGGTCAATAGTTATTACTTAAAGACTACATATATTTCTTAGACTTTATTATATAGTATTTACAGAGCTAACCTAAAACAAGTTAGGTAATAGTCACCTGACCATTTGACAGTTTCTGTAGTGACTGAAACAAACTAAAATCAGCTCAGGCCAAGCCAGGTCCAGAAAATCCTGGGGTCCTGCATTTTTAGATCAGTACAAAACCTGGAGACTTTCACTTGTAATGAAAATGTCATTTTTATTGGACAACAGTGTGTGCACAACAAAATACTGCCCATAATATTATAAAATATGCAGATGAACTCAATCTTTATAAGTCTCTTTATAACTTCTAATACTACATTCATGATTTGTGTACCTGTCTACAGTCAATTGGTATGGAACTCTTGCCCATGGTGAACCCTATATTTTTTTCTGAATGAGTACTTTCCAGAACACAGTCCTGCAGTCCGCCTATAAAATCCAGATACCTTATTTTGCCAAGTCTACTTTTGTAGTAGACCAAATTGAAAATGAAGATCATTGAAATGTATTATTCCTGTTCTGTAAAACATATTTCAAAAAAGACATAATCCTGAGTAAATATGTCATGGTTCATGAAGGAGATTATTCCCAAATAAGAAAACAGTGTTGTCGTCCATTCCCTCCCCCCGCAAGCCCTTACTTGTTTCCATTTGACTGGTTTCAAAATAAATAACCTTTATGACCAGCTCTGGTAGAAAGTTCCAGCCAAACACAGGTTTATTTACCATACTGTCAAGTTTGTATCATTCTCAAATTTTAACAGGTGCAAGTCACTCACCACACTTGTTAGAAATGCTGAGTAACCGAGCAACACTAAGTCTAATGCTGATCATGGTACATCCTTCCAGGAATTCAATATTTACCATTTTCTGAGGTTTGTTCATTAACCAGGTCTTAATACATGTAACATATTATGTCACTGTGTAATGACTGACATTGCAATACAAGTAGAAAAAACCAACAGTACAAAGAAAAAAAAAAAAGGAAAGAAAAAAATTACAGTTAAAGCAAAACCAATTATTGAATGAATCTCAAAGTTTAATGTCTTCCGTAGAAAATGAAATATGAAAAGAGCTCTTAGACAAAAATAACTTAATGTTTATCTTTTTACTTCAGATTCTCTTTTTCAATCTGTACAAGCTGATGAGCACTCAAAAGCTTAAGAAAAGGCCACTTAGGCACCTCAGTAGGTCTGACATTTCACTCTGGTATTTGAAGACAGCATCTTATCCAATAAGTCACCACTCAGAGCTTTCAAAAACACACATGGATTGAATATATATGTATATGTTTACATCTCCTGAAAATCTTTTACCTCATGAGAAAAAATGGAACTTTATACTTTTACCAGGGGAAGGGTGATGGGTGGTGGGAAGTAGGGAATTTTATCTCAAGTGTGTCTTTTATTTGGAACATATGAGAGGTAAACAGGCCATTTTTATGGTCAAGAACAGACTCTGCAGAAGGAGTGAATCGAGCTTAAGATATGATTCCTGACAAAGAAGGTAGTTAGGCAGTAAGATAGCGTCCTAGAAGAAGGTAAGTTCATGTCTTCTTGATCATTTAAGTCTAAACCAGGTATCATTCCTCCCTGGAGAAAAATCCTGTGCTGAGGGGAGAATTAACTGTTGACTTCAGGCTTAAGCAGATCCTATCAAATTAATTCCAGGATCCTTTTTGTGAACTACCTCTACTGAAGAAGTTTAGATTTTTGTTTCTGAGTGACTAAAAATGAAGATAGAGTAGGAAAGCACAAAAACCCTGGGTGACTGGACTCCCAACAGAACTTGAAATTTTGGGGGTCAAAGCTAGCACCTGGTTTTCTACAGACTGCCCAAGAATTTGCCAAAGAATATTATTTGAAGGAGAAAAAACACTCCAAGACAGGCCACTGAGTCCGTAAAGAATACTGAATTCACTGTACATCTGCGTGAACAATACACATCTGGAGTTGGACTATAAGTCTCCACTTTTTCATATGAGTCTGATATTTGTTGGCCTATAGTCCTTTGCTGGCATTTCTCTTCACTCACTGAACATTCAGGTGCTGGAAGGACTTTTTATATCTGTATTCAACTTTCTGTTAGTTGTGGGTCTAAACCCTTCAGACTCTTGTGATTGATAGTTAAAAGATTTGCTATCTTACATGCTATCTTATATACTACTTTACATGGTTGACTGAGCCTGGGGATGGTTATATCTAACTGGTAAATGGGCAGTGTCCAGTCATTAATTTTTTACAAAGAACTGTCCCATTCTCCTGACAGAGTATCTTAGTTAGGAATTGCACTCATGTTGGTGCAGGTGTTGCATCAAAAGGTGATGCTCATTTTGTTATCTTCGGCTGGCAGAAAATGTATGCCATATGAATACATTGTGAGCTGTAACCATGACTGGTTGAATGACTATGAAACTATTATACAATCTAAATTCTTCAGCTCAGATGCAGTAGTTTTCATTCTAAACTCTTAAATAATTCCATGGCATCCATGCAAACAAATTTGAAACTCACCTTTAAGAAACACGACCTACATGTCACTACATTTACATATTTATATATCATAATGAATAATGTCCCACAAGTGATTATTTTTTCCCCTTAATTAACAGCACTATAAAGTTCAGAATTTTGAGTTTGGGGAGATTTTTATTAACTTTGTATTTTAAATAGGCTGCATATTGTGTATACCATCTTCAATGTCATTTTACAGAATTAAATAGTTATATTCATTGCAGTGAAGTTACCAGTGACTCATAAATTAATGCATAAAAAGTCCTTACAGTAAAATAGCAGGAACATAATTAAACTATAGAACTTCTCCCAGTTTTGGGTGACATTTTGATAAATTAAAATTGTAATTACTTCAACTTTTTGGATAGGTCTGACACTAGGCAGAAGCCTCGGCTTTTTCCATGCAGAGACTACCTCTTAGGAGAAGGTGATTAGCCCAGTAGAAGGTTATTTAACTTTTATTACCTGGAAGGTTACAAAAGGCAGTTCCACTGTCCCTATGTTTAACAACTTCATCTTGATCAGAGTGAAATTTCACCTCAACTACCCAGAATTGGAGTTATATCAGTATCTAACATAAGCAGTAAATATTTCAGTGTAGGTGAAAGAAAATGGAAATTATATTTCTGTTCTTGGCCAAATTTGTCTGACAGATCAACAATATTTGTTGGGGCAGCACATAATAAGTTTACTAATGTTCTGGAAACTTTCTTTTTTTCTTTCTAGTTATAATTCCATATAAATTATTGCATATTTAGTATTTAAGGAGCAAGTGAAAAGGTTATGATCTTCTGCCAAAATGTTGTGAAGTAATGAAGAAAAACATTAAGAAAATGGCATGTGTAATAGCAGTACCTGTTGCTCAAGTTCTTTTGTGTCGTCTTAAACAGCTTCTTTTTAACAGTGCTCCAGAAATTCAATGCTATACAAATATAATTTCCTTTGGGGAAAAAAAAGTGAAGGTGAGAAGAGTGGATTTCACAGTAACAGATGTTTTTTAAACATTTTTACAGTACAAAAGATGTGGGGTTTTGTCTCCCTGTTCTGCACCTTAATGTGCTTAATTGTTTTTTTTGTTTATTTGTTTGCTTTGTAAATCAGGATTGTTAGGCAGAGATCAAGAACAGAGCATTTCAGCTCAAAAAAATCATTTCTATGAAAAATTATTTTAAAGTGCAGGAAAACAGCGAATGTGGAATAAAAATTCTTGTCATCCTGGTTGTAGTAATTATCCACAATGGTCTCTGAAGGTCTATTTACTCATATTCTTATGCTATGCATTTAAAAAAAAAAATCACTATGAAACAGAATTATATAGCATATCGAACTGGACTTTGGAAACGTCCCAGCAAATTGTCGTATAGCAATGTGCAAAACCTCTTGACCTAATCTGTCATGGCTCTGCTCCCTGAGGGAAGTTGAGCCATAGCCAAGGAGGAAATTTCAGGGCATTTTTGGCCAGGGCCTGGCCCACAGTACCCAGCAAGGTAAATAGAGCAGACCTGGAAATCGTAGACAGGTTCAACAAGGAGGCTGGATCAGTATCACAGTGATGAGGCAGGTCAGAGGATGAGGCTCGGAAGTTAGCTCGTAGGCCAGTGTTAGAATTGGGACTAGTGATGACTGAACAGGTCCCCAGGGATGAGGCAGGACCAAGGCCAAAGCTGACAGTGAGTCCATGGGTTGGGGTCGGGATGATGGGCCTCCATGGCCAGGCAGGGGCATGGAGCTGAGCTGGAGACTGACACTCCTCCAACATAGCTCAGGAAGGGGCTGATGGACCAGGGCAGAGCTGAAGCGGAGCCTTTGGGCCCATAGTGTGGGGGAAGGCTTCAGGTGAGTCTGGTAAGAGCCATTAAGGATTATTTGCACACTCAAGGCCCTGACATAAGCCATAGATTTCAGGGCTGAGATTTTCCTACTGTACTTTGCTGTCATCAGACAGTGTAGAGCACAGAAAAGTCAATACTGTGCTCTGTGAAGCATGCAAAGCCACAGCAGAATCTCACTGAAGTCTCCTTCTAGATCCACACTTAATTTTTCCCAAAACTTTAAACAACAGTTATGATGCTGCAGTCTTAATGCTTTTCCATGCTGCCTTGTTCATAAAACAACTCTTTTTCTTGGACTATAGTCTATTGCTACTTGGGCCAAAATGCCAGTGGAGGAGCATCAGCTCTTGCTATAAATTTAATCAACTGCATATTAATTTACTTTGCAAATCCTGCATACCCAGTGTGTGGTTTGCAACACAGTCACCCTTACTTGAATGAATTAGAGTGGCATATCTAAAGTACAATGATTTGTACTAAATATTGCAGAGGACACTGACTCTTGATATCAGAGCAGTATTAACCTTTTCCCAATTTAGTTTTGCTACCTGATATAAGAAGTAAGGTCTGCAGGTCTGCAGCCTATTCTTTACAATATAGCACTGCTGTGCTTGATGCACTGGCTCTCCCTTATTAGGCAGAAATCTCAGCAGCAGCAAGGCAGATGCACTGCACAATGTCCCAAATAGAGGCATGGCTCACTCCATTTGCATTCACTACATTGTTCAAAATCCTTTGATCAAAATTCTCTGGTCAGAATGAAGCTAAGCTCTTTTTTTCTTCTTCGTATTTCACTGCTAATGTGTGTCCTCTTACACACCGGCATATCTCTTAAGACATGCTGTTCCAGACTCTTCCTAGTCACTGAAGAGGAGATCTGCTTTTAAGAAGCTTGTGTTTGCACCAACAACCTGCAAGTCTTCAATCTACTTTCCCACCTTTATAAAGAGCTCTCAGTTTTAAAGTGTTATGAGTATTATTTAAA
This sequence comes from Buteo buteo, assembly GCF_964188355.1. Lineage (NCBI taxonomy): Eukaryota > Metazoa > Chordata > Aves > Accipitriformes > Accipitridae > Buteo > Buteo buteo. The sequence continues at coordinate 23,717,143 of NC_134184.1, read as the reverse complement.
TATAATTTGACCTTTTACACTACTGAAAATATCACTTGAAAATACTTGCAATCATTGACTAGAAGAGTTTTCATGATAAATTTACTGAAAAAAAGCCTGACATACTAGCAGCATTATGTATATCTTTTTTACTGGTAAGACTAGTCCATCTTTAGCCATTGATTTTTAGACGCAACTTACTAAAATCTATCCACTGCAAAGATTAAAAAAAGGGTTTCATTTATGTTCTGTCAATTTACTTTTTATTTATAAAATTTTTACATTTGCTTAAAATGTGTTTCCTATTGTTTGTTATTCTGCATCAAATAAGATACAATTGGCATAATTATCAGGGCTGGTTTTTTAATCCAGAAAATAGAATTGTTGGATTTACTTTCTAGTATATAGTTGCCAAAATACACTTTTATGTCTTTTTCTTATTTTCATAGTGAATCAAAATTTAAGAAGTCATCCAAGCTTTACTGCAACCTTTCTGTGTATTATATTATACAAAAAGTCTGTATCAGTACACAGAAAAACCTTCACAATCATAAAGTATGGGCAAACAAAAAATTGTATCAGTCAAACTTTATTCTTGTTGCAGCAAACTAGGAACTAATATGTTAATATGTACAGGCAGGTGTTTCTTTGAGATATTACTTATTCTCGGTTTATTTTGCTGCAACTATAACCAAGGGCCAGCATATTCATAAACATTATAAAAGTTACTGCCTATGAAAATGGGTTATTCATATATGGAACCATTGATTTTCAGGGACAAATAAATAAAATAAATGCCATATTTTTCTATTGCAAAGAAATGGTGGACAGGAAATAGTTATAGTTATTACAGCTCTTGGAAAAAATAAACTATTGTTCCAAAAAATATTTTGAAAAATATGTCAGGGTTTTTTTCTGGAGATGTTTGACTTAAAAAAATACTGAAATCAGCTGGATGTTATGAACAACTTATAGTATATTTTTATAAAGTTGTTTCATGACATTCTTCAGGTATTGTTGACTTACAGTACCAGATATTATTAGTTTTCTTTCTTTCTTTCTTTCTTTCTTTCTTTTTCTTTCTTTCTTTCTTTCTTTCTTATTCTGTATTTAGAGTGAGTTTTCCCTAAAATTTATGTTAATGGAGAAAAATGTAGCAACAGAGATTAGTTTGGAGTTTTGTGTATGTATTAGTGATATCCAGAATCACACATAAAGCAGTAACTTTGCAAATGTGCTTAAAGTGAAATTTGGCCTACTGTATGCTCTTGGACCTTTTAGCATCCACTTACCAAAGTGAACTCTGAGGTTATCAAATGTTCTTGCAATTATGCCACTGAATTTGCATCAGGTCACAATCTGTTTGTGCACAGAACTGTTTTTCTTTTCCACCACCTTGTCTCTGCTACAATGATTCTTCTTCCCTTTTCAAATACACATAGTTTAATTCCCATTTTACAATTTTAGATCAGTTAAAAAATACTAATTAACCAGATTTCTCTGAGGCTAAAAGCCATAGGCAGGATCCAGAATTGTGAATCAGAGAATGGTTCAAACTAAGCTCCCTAGAAAATTAGTGAAGACTTACAGCCATTCAAATCTGACACAAGAAATGCAGAATATACCTGTCTCTGAATGAAGAGCTCCTGACTATCTTTAGCAGTGGCTGGACAGAGCTGAACCGCACATCTACATGAACAGCACAATAAAAGGAAGATGTGAAAAGGACACAATGAAAAGACAAAAGGCAACAGTCTCAAACCGGAGCAAGGAAGTATCATAAAGATAAAAAATTCTTCACAGTAATGTCAGCAAACACTGGAATGGTCTGCCCAGAAAACAGGTAGAATCTCTCAGAATTTTACATTATGACTAGGCAAAATCCTGAATAAGCAGATCAGCCCCTGCCACTAACTGTGTTTTGAGCAGGACATTGAACTATATGGTATCCAGGGACTCCTTCCAACCTACATTTTTTAGGTTCCTGTGACAGTAAATCTCAGAGTCCATGCTAGAGACAAGAATCTAAGGCTATGCCTGATACTGCTACATCAGAGAGAGCCAGAAACAAGACAATGGCCACAAAAATGATCAGAGGTCTGGAACACCTCTTTTATGCAGAAAGGCTGAGAGAGTTGCGGTTGTTCAGCCTGGAGAAGAGAAGGTTCCCGGCATTTCAATACTTAAAGGGGGCTTGTAAGAAAGACAAAGACTTTTTTGCTAGGGCCTGAAGTGACAGGGCAAGGGGCAATGGTTTTAAACTGAAACAGGGTAGATTTACATTGGATAAGGAAGAAATATTTTATTATGAGTGTGGTGAGACACTGGAACAGGTTATCCAGACAAGTTGTGGATACCCCATCCTTGGAAACAGTCAAGGTCAGGCTGGATGGGGCTCTGAGCAACCTGACCTAGTGAAAGATGTCCCAGCACATGGCAGGGAAGTTGGACCAAATGATCTTTAAAGGTGCCTTCCAATTCAAACAATTCTATGATTCTATGGCTACTTTGTAATTGGCCGTGCTGCTTAGGACTAACTGTTTTGCACAGCAGAATTGCTTTGGAGAGTCTTAACTAGGGCAATTAAGTGAGCTAATTGCAGGTCAATGCTCAGGCCTGAAAAAAAGACAGTGACATAACTTCACTAAGCAGGAGATACCGTTAAAGAAAGGAGGTTGCTGCTGAATGACCAATGTAGCTGCTACCTACATTTTGCAGAGCAGTCCACTGATTAGAATGCTATAACATGCAAAAGGCAGTATGTATATATTATTGCCCTGCTGATGTGGAGAGTAAAAGTCAACCTTCCCACCTGCAAAACCATGTTCAACCCAGCAGGCTGTAGAACAGCTAAAGGTGAGGGTGGGTTGCAACTGGAGGAAAGAAATGTCTTCGCTTCTATGGAAAACAGAAAGATGGGAAACTAGTTACAGATGTAGGATGTACAGAGAGGATGCAAAAAGCACTTGACTGAGACCTTGTGGTAAGAAAACTGATACTCCATGAATTTTACACTGAGATTTTATTGATTATAATGTGCACATTAATTTTACACAACACATCAGTCTCTAGATACCAAAGGCTATAGATTAGATTTTGCTCATATCTTGTCTATTCATTTTTTTACTGTGATTAGAAAACTACTCAGTTATCTTCTGGTGACTTTCAGTGAAAAAGAATTGCCTGACCCACCTTTTTGTAGTTCTTAAAAGTCTCTTGTACCTCATTTTAGGCTTTATATTCATACATACGAGAAAATATATGGAGGTACTAACACATAAACAAAACTCATTAAGTGTCCTTCCTAGATTTTTTTATGGAACTCATACCAGTTTATACCATTGCCTAAAATAATTAACACCAAAAATACGTTGAATTTTTTTGGCACTGTAAGAATCCTTTTATCCCACTGATGGATCATGCACTGCTTTAATATTGTTGAAATGTTCTTTGAATTCATTCTTTCCTTTCTTTCCTTTCTCTTCAATGTGGTATAACCCCAGCTGGCAACTAAGCACCACGCAGCCACTGCTTACTGTTTCCCAGTGGGTTGGGGGGGAGATAATCAGAAGAGTAAAAATGAGAAAACTCGTACGTTGAGATAAATACAGTTTAACAATTGAAATAAAATAAAATTTTAAAAATGTAATGAAAAGGAAAATAAAACAGAGAGAGAAATAAAACCCAAGAGAGACAAGTGATGCAAATTAAAACCACTGCTCACTACCATCTGACCGATGCTCATCCAGTCACTGAGCAGTGGCCCCCCTGCCAACCTTCTCCCTACTTTTACTGCTGAGCATGACGTCCTATGGTCTGGGATCTCCCTTGGGTCAGTTGGGGTCAGCTGTCCCGGCTGTGTCCCCTCCAACTCCTTGTGCCCCCCCAGCCTGCTCGCTGGTGGGGTGGGGGAGAAGCAGAAAAGGCCTTGACTCTTGGTAAGCACTGTTCAGCAGTAAAAAAACCCCATCCCTGAATTATCAACATTTTCCAGCATGAATCCAAAACATAGCCCCATGCTAGCTACTATGAAGAAATTAACTCTATCCCAGACAAAACCAGCACACCCTTCCCTTTTTTTTCTTATGACCCTTCAGCCTGTATGGAATATTTTCAGTCACATAGAATCAGCTAGGAAACCAGATAAACAATGTGACTGGCTGCTAAAACATTTCTTCAAAAACATGAAGTTCAAATATATGAAACGTTGTTCCCTTGCCAAATATGATGATTTGATGGGCATACATCATGATGTGGAATTTTGCTTATGTATATAAGCAGGAGTTACCATTCTGTCCTTGCCAACACTTCCTTGGTGCTCGTTCACTGCAGATTTGCTTGTTTTTATGTAGAAGCAAATTGAAATAAGAAAGGCTCACAATGTTTTTGCAAAATGCCAATCCTGATTTGACTATGCAGAATGTAATCTTCGTTTCAGTTGGAAAATAATATTTGTACAGACATTTTTAATTCACGCAAATCTCCAAAGAGGAGCTCTCTTTCTGAGAATAGAGATATCCTTGTGTGAACAACTGTATTTGTTCTGGAAATGTCCACCCTGTTGTCCCAGTTAAATAGATTTGTGGCATTTAGAAGGCAGGCAAAAAAAAGGAGAATGTTTTAAACTCATTGACTTCCTTGGATATGAAGAACTATACAATCATTTTAACAGAATTGGAAGAGCAGAAAGGAGAACTAATAGGAATGCTCGAAGAGCAAAACAAGTCTTCTGTCAAGATCTAAATTCTGGCATTTAAAGTGTGTTCAACTACATGGCATGTGGAAGGGCATTGTCTGGGTAAATAGGCTTTACATTTCAGGTGGCACTAAACAATGCAAAGCGGTTTTCCAAATGACTATGTCCAAAGTACTGCAAGACATGAATTTAAATTTAAAGAGGCTCACTGTAACCTTCACAATTAGGACAATAGAAATGAGTTGGGTTTTTTTCCCCTGGTGTTTTTTCTTTTGTGCTGTTTTTTAGTTTGTTTTGTCTTTTAACATCATAATGAAGTAAATGTATTTATCTTGTTTATTTCTCCCTTTGTCAAGCTGCCCATTTATCACCATGAAATGCTTCACAGACATCATTGCACAGACAGCAGAACATGGGGTCAGCTACTCTCTGGGATTTACACTACAGGTATGTTCACTGTAACTTCCAGAGGAAAGAACTGGAGGGACAGCCAGGGAGCCAGGACCAATGATGACTAGAACATTCTAGTTCCAAAGAGTTCTAAAACATAGAGCTGCTTTTTACTTTGGACTTTATTTTTAGGGTTGTCCACTTTTCCTCTGACATTTTTTGTGCCCTATAAGGAACATAGGTCATATAGCTATGGAAAACTAGTGCATAACTTAGGCTTGCACAGCTTGAAGGACTGTGTATTGGACTCAATCATATGGTTGATGCCATGGTCTCCCACTGAAAAAAGAACTTTATACATTTATGTTAAAGATGCATAGATTGTCTCTGACTTCACCAATTCTTTCTACACACAACTTTGAAACTCCTGTAGCCAGGATAAGTGTGCCACCTTTACTGGGCTTCCTGCTGAAAGAAAAGTTGCTAAAAGCTCTGCTTCCCATCTGTGAACAACTCTTCTGGCCCCTCCCAAATTACTGGATGATATGGTTTCTAATCACTGGACCAATACAAAGACATGTACCATGTCATATTACCTTACTAAAGAGCTGAACTCTCTTCCCTAAACACAAGGTTCTTCAAATATTGGACCAGAACTGAAACTTGAAATGCCTGCTAACTAGTAAACTAGTAGTATGAAGAGTATGAAAGGATAGTGAAATAAAGATGAAATGATGTTATTTCATCCAGTGGGGGAATAACTTTTGAACTTCTGAGAATACCCATGTACCCAGGAAGACAACATGCGAACTCTATCTATCATCACTTAAAGAATCACAAGCATAGGCAGATATAAGGGGTGTCATGATTTCCTTGTTAGGTCTAGGACATCTGGCCATTATACATTCTCATGTCTCAAAATGCTGAGCAACACCTGAGCTAGGAAGGAATTGACACAATTACCTCCTTGTAATACTCTTAATCCTGAAACCTCTTTTAGAATCAGGTAGACAACTTACATAGTAATCTAATATAGAACATATTAGAGTAACATCTTTCTCAATTCCTAGCACTTGGGAGATGAAACCAAATTTCAATTTCCTTCTTACCTGAGAGAATTAAAACGTACATCTGCTACTCCTGTTAAGCGGTAAGTTATAGGTTAAGCTCTCAATCCTTTTTGGGAAAAGCTGTTCCACTTTGATATTAATTAAATATTCACTGGGACAGAAAAAGAAGAGTTTTGATCTGTACAGCCTTGATTTAAAAAGGGGGAGACCCATTTTTCATTTTACATATTAATGAAAATTTAAGTATTATGAATTAAATACTCACCAGAACAGCACTTGGGAGGCAGGTTTCCCCATGACAGGTAACAGCCCTGATGTTTGGTTAGAAATTCATGATGTCTCTTACTCCATCTTTCTCTGGAACAATGTATATTTAATTATTTAATGCAAAACCTAATAATATGAAGGAGGGAGCTGAAGATTCCCACTCCTATACCTGATAGCCAGCTAGTTAGTTTATTCATCTGGAAGAGCAGATTGATAGAATTGAAACCCTTCCAGCAAAAAAGAAAGTGGGCCTATGTTTCTGAATTTCTGAGTCAAACTCCAGGACACCATCATCTTTTCTTGCTTTGACTTTTGGACTTAGGAATGCTGAGAACTCCTATCAGTTTAGGTGCCACAAGCAATCCAAAATTGTGTTGCCTGGATTGTGTGTGTGCAGCATCTTTCTGTTTGTGTATCAATTTGCCTGTTTAATCCTAGGTATTGCTAGAAGCAGGCATTTAGTCCTTATTGATCTTGGAGTCACAGAAGCGAAGTGACCATTCACTTAGCTTTGTGGTGCCATTACTAGATTATTAACAATACCAGAACTAAACAGTCTAAAGCTTAATTAGCTGTAATGTACAATGCAATCACTGTTGTAAGGGTTATGGAAATATCCATTAAGGCCTGCATAACTTAACATGAGAAAGGTCAGATGCTGATGTCCTCAGAATAACCTTACAGCTAGTGAATAGCTGAAGATTGAATCCACATTTTGGAATTAATTTGGATATTAGGTCACTGTATCCTTAGGGAACACTCCTAAAAAATACTTTCCTGTGCTTTGGTGGATACTGGTCTGGTACAAATCCAATCAACTCAGTTATTTGCCTGCAGAACCGCACCAACAGTAATACCTCCATGTGTCTTACCTTGTATTGCTGAACCACCCATTTCCTCATTTTCCTCCTCACCAGCTCAGCAGAAAGGAAAGCAGAGGTCTAGCCATATAGGCATGGACTACTTTTTCGTGACTCCTCATGTGCAGCAGAACTCTGGAGCTACCCTTACACTTGTAAGTTACATGATCTTGGGATCATTTCTGGTGACTAAAGACAACTAATCCATGTCTGTATTATTAAATTCTCCAGTCGTCCCATGCTAATTCTCAAATTGTGCCCATACACTGTTTGAGACAATAGTAGCTGGCATAGACCCTAAATCTGAGATGGATCTTTCTAGCAATGTAGATGACTTAAAATCCAGAGCCTGGGTAAGTTTTGTGGAACTGTATAATTTACCTGTAGCTATGTAGCCATGTATTCCATAGTCCTAGCAAGGCACTTTTCACATATAATGCCTTCAAAATTTGTGATAATAATATAGAAGCATTTATTAATACTTTTTAACCCTGTCAAAAATTCCTTCTAATACTTAGACACTTAGACATCTGTGAGTATCATTTTATCCACAAGTTCTATTTTCACTAGAAACATTCATAGTAATGTAGTGAAAAACAATAAAAAATAAACTGGCTTTGACCAGACTTTAGCATTAATTAATATATATATTTGTCTAGAGATCACTTTAGATCCATATCACTACAATTATCACATAACTTCAGTTAAGTCCCAACATATGTTAAAAAGTCAGCTGTCTGCTTTGTCTTGATTAATTGTAAAAAGTAAGGGTAAAATAGTTCAACAAATCAAAGATCTTGTAGAATATCTTGTGAAATGGTACAAATAAAATAATTTAAAAGATTTATTAATGTACACATGATGATCAACAGACATCCTTATAAGTGGGAAGGATGCTAAAATCACTATCATATATATAATATTAGCTGTTATGGACTACACTCTATTCTCTGAATTTGCTCTTTAAGAAATAATATTGAGTTCATTTCACCTTTTCTTATATCTCCAGGGGAACCTATTCTACTCTGTTAATTATAAAACTGTCCAGGGTTCTGCTTATTCAAGGTATTTATAGCTTCTCTCATGGTGTTTCCCAATGTGTAATAATTTATTCTTACAGCACCCTTCAGAGTAGGTATTAGTAACTCTTCATTCTGATGAGGTGCTGAAGACCTTAGATAACATAAAATTAAATACTGGAAATCTGAAGAGAAACAAGTTGATGACTTCTTCCTGGGGTAAATACATAAAACAACACATTCTGTTATTACTTTAAAAAAAACCCAAACAAACCACAAACAAAAAAACCCCACCCTCAATTCCTTCTTGTTCCGGATCAATTATGTTTTTCTTTCTGAAACTTCCTCCATGTCTTGTATCATGATTAACTCTTCCAGTCCTCACAAAGTTACATGGTATATGATGGAGTGCTATTGAAAAACACTTCATCAAAAATTCCATAAGAGGTAACAAAATACTTTGAAAAATTATCATCTCACAGGTGTTGTTGGTTTGGGTTTTTTGTTGTTGTTGTTGCTGTAGTTGTTTTTGAAAAGTATAGCCAGAATATGAATCGATTACTGTTATAATTTGTCACTATTCATAGAAACAGAGGTCATGTTGACCAGTATACTTGCTAAGGTCACGCTATGTTTCAGCTGAAGATGCAAAGGTTTCTGTGCTTGTTCTTACTGATACATTGGATGCATTGAACAGTTAATAACCACACAAGGAACCTATTATAAACCCAGTGAATTTACCTTTACTATTTCATAATCCCCACTCCTCCCTTGGCTCTGATCTCCACTGGGTAGTCCCAACACCTACCCAGCAGTAGACACCCCCCCAACACTCAACTGCTACCCAGTCTCTGGACCCCACCAGGGGTGGCCAGAACCCTTCACCCCCAAAACAGGAGGTTACCATGCCCCCCATAGGTCCAAGTCTTCCATGCCATGCCCCTTTCCCAGGCAGCTGTACTCGACCTGCCTCTGTGTGGCCTGAAAAAGCCCACTGACAGCCCACAGCAGTTACATGCCTCCACAGCAGATCCCTTATGAGACCAGACCTCTGTGAGTTGTGAGGACACACTGCACTTGGAGGGAATGCCTGGAGGGCAGTAACAAGCCTTACTGTCCCTGTGATGAGCCCCATCTGTGGCTCCCCAGTCCCCCATGGCCAAGGACCCCATTGCAGACCCCTAGGGCCATTCCCTACCCCAGTAATGCTGCGGCAGGGCCATCCTCCAGTTCTCCACAGCCTTGCCCAGCCTGATTATGGGCAGGTATCTTTCTAGTCTAGTTCTTTTTCTAAAAATTATCTTGTTATTTTACAGTGCGGAGCAAAAGATAGTCTTTAGTGAAGGTAGAAGAACTTTTGCTCTAGTTGAAAACCTATAGGATTAAAAAGGAGACAGAAACAGCCATTGCCCTAATTATTTAAGAGAAATAACTTCTTTGATTATATTTCTGTCAAAACACTAGTTTGATAGATGTACTGTGAGAATGACCCATCATTCACAGTGAGAAAAGCAAATGAATATGTGATTTCTGCTCCCCACCTAAGTTTACTAAGATGTCCAGCTACTCACCTCCATCAAATGAAAGATGATTCTGTCCATGTACAGAAGCAGAGTTTTTAAATATTTGAGTAATTCAGAAGAAAGCAGTTCTTAAGCTGGCTACAGAATGTATGTATTTCCACTATTAGTAGAAGATACAAGTCTTAAAGTATTGTGATTTGGACTTAAATTCCTATTTTTTGTTTAAATTTCACTTTACATGGCTGCTAGTCCTGTTTTGAACTTTACTCAAGCATTAAACTTAGGGTTTAGTACAAACCTTTCTCTCACCAGCTAGTATATCCTAACATATTGTAGCTGGAATACTGAAGAAGACCTACATACTAAGAACAGGAGTAGGTATACAAAACTGACACTAGTCACTTTAAAAAAGTAAGTCTTGATCATTCATCACACAAGTTTATTATAATTTGTGGAAAACACAAGTATTCTAAATGTTTTTACAGCAACTTTTAATTATTCAGATAATCTTCAGTTATTCATCTTATAATGATAGTAAGTTTTAGTGTATTTCTGATGATATCTTCTTTTTTCTATTGACGAGTTTTCCTCCCTTTCTGAAATGTTCTTTGAGGCTGCATGGCTGTCCCTTATTTGCAAGTTACTGGAATCTTCATATACAGCTTTATTTTTCCTTGTTATTATCATAGGCCTTTATTCTGATTCACTGCTTCTCTCATGTTAGTATTGCCTCAGCATTTTCTGTGGCTGCAAGAACACTATTTGCTTTACATGTTATCAAATGGTTTTGTGACGCTACTGCAGATGGCCTTTACAAAAGTTTATCAGCTTAATATTCATCCTATTTTCCTGTTCATTGTGGCTTTCTTAATTTGCTATGAAGTCCTGGATTTTTACAGGCTGTGCAAAGGAACATAACCATAATAGTTACATCTTTCTCTTCTTCATAGTTTATAATATATCCTCATCGCTGGTGTAATAACTTCTTCAGTTTAGCCAGTAGTGGCTTCATAATGTGAATATATCCAATGCATTTGCATGGACTAGCTTGAGGATTGTCTGTTCAAAATACTGTTACTGTCTCTTTAATTTTCTTTGAATTCTTGATGCCACCCCATCTACCCAAGGGGAAAAAAAATCTTGATATCTCCAGAAAGAAGCTTTTATTTCATAAGTTATCAAGGGTGTGCTTCTTCAGAGAAGGAGAAAAAGAAGAAAAAACCCACAAAACGCTGTTAACACAAAGTTAAATTCATTTATTGTTAGCAAGTACTTGAAGTTGAGCCTCCCTGTGATTATGCAAAACACAGTGAGAATTAACACCTTATCGATTAGTTGAAAAAAAGAAAGCTGGCAAAACTAAACACAAAGTTGCCTGCAATCATTTAAAAGGTAATTCAAAGTAATCCTCAAATTTCCATTCCTTCCCTTTGGGGACTTTCACAGAGTTTTCTAGTTACCCATCCCCTGATGTCAACTACACACTTTCTGCCCTACTTAACTCAGTCGGCAGTCTGTCAAAGTTCCTAAAGTACCAGGTATGCAAATGTGCCATTTTGTCTCCCCTAACTTTATACTTCTAAATACTGAACTAGTCATCCTAGTCTCCCCTTATGATCAAAAGAAAGAAAAAATACTTCTGGGGAGCAATTAGTGTACCCTATTTCATGCAGCTACTTTAGGATGAAGTGACTCACTCCCTAAATGTATTCATATCTATCCCTTGACAGTAATGGTTAACTGACTGTAACGATAGCCTGCAGTGCCTAACTCAGATGTACATGTGCATTTTAAGTATCTAGAATTAAGAAGTGGATCCCATCTAAATTTCTAGAGAGTTAGCTGAGCCAGAGCCAGATCTATGAAATGAAAAATCCCAACACCTAATGTGGTCATTCATTCAATTTTCCAGTGAAGTTGCCTCATACTTGGTTAGTATCGATGCAGCAGTCTGGCTGCTTTTGAGCCAGTGGCTTATCCTGGAGTTTGATGTGCATTTCTTTAGCAATCATGCCAGTTTAAGCAGTCCTTCTGCCTCTGTGGGGTAGCTGTTGGGAGCAGCTAGGGCAGTAGAAGGAATTATCTGTGAAAGAAAAAAACCCTGAGCATAAATAATGGCCTAAGTAGATGCTCAAAGCAAATCAGAGACCTAACGGGGCCCAGATAGAGCTAGAAATGTGAAGCACTAAGATGGGGTAGAGATTTAGTCTTTTTAACTTGTCCTTCATATGAGCTTGGATATGACTTTCAGGAATGTAGTCAGGCATCTCTATTAACTCAAAACTGGAGTTTAAAACTACTCCCAGTTCTTCAGTAGTCCCAAGGTTATTTACTTAATTTTTCCTAACTATAAAATTATTTATTTAAGCTTATGGTCTACAAGAAATCAAATTAAATTCACCTTAGAAGTGCTGAGTTCTCTCCAATGATTATAAAGGGTGAGTTGAGGTACAGACATCTGCATTGTTTCCATCTATGAGTATTTTTATCATACTTACTAAAGTTCAAGCATATACAAAAACTGGGGGTAAGACGTTGTAATTTGTCCAGTTATCTTAAAAGAGGCTCTGACCATAATAGCCTCTACTTCCACAACTTCCCTCATTTTCAGATTAGACTGTTATAACTCACCACAGCAGAACAGAAAGTAAAGATTGAATGAAACAGTCTCCACATAAAGTACTTTGATGACCCTGCTTACCTCAGGGGAGAATTGAAAGCAGGAGGTGCAATTTTAGGTAAACTTATTGAAATATGGTCATCTTCTGCTTAGTCCTTATGAGACAGACCTTTGAAAACACATTCTAAGAAACTGAAGTCATAGTTAACCCATGCTTAACAACCTAGGTCTGATTCCTCTGTCAATCGTCACCTTGCAGTTTCCTAAAAATTACTATTTTTCGCTAACACGCGTTGTCATTTAAGCCCAGCTGGCAACTAAGCCCCACACAGCCAATTGCTCCCCCCCCCCCCCGCCCCGTGGGATAGGGGAGAGCATCAGAAGACTAAAAGTGAGAAAACTCGTGGGTTGACGTAAAGACAGTTTAAGAGGTAAAGCAAAAGCCCTGCACACAAGCAAAGCAAAACCAGGAATCCATTCCCCACTTCCCATGGGCAGGCAGACGTTCAGCATCTCCAGGACGGCAGGGCTCCATCACACGTAATGGTTACTTGGGAAGACAAACGCCATCACTCCCAACGTCCCCCCCTCCTTCTTCTTCCCCAGCTTCACATGCTGAGCATGACGTCGTATGGTGTGGGATATCCCTTGGGTCAGTTGGGATCAGCTGTCCCGGCTGTGTCCCCCCCAAGTCCTTGTGCCCCCCCAGCCTGCTCGCTGGTGGGGTGGGGGGAGAAGCAGCAAAGCCCTTGGCTCTGGGTAAGCACTGCTCAGCAGGAACGAAAACATCCCTGTGTTATCAACACTGTTTCCAGCACAAATCCAAACACAGCCCCCTACCAGCTACTATGATGAAAATTAACTCTACCCCAGTCAAAACCAGAACAACATGAAATTTTTTAACTTTGTCCTTGGAAAGATTAACTCTGGGACATTTCCAGAAGATATGCAGATCCAAATGTAGAAGATTGTTAAACAAACTTTATCCCCAAATCCCTACTCTTTATATAACTACTTAAGTCTACAAATCCAAAGTGCAAAATCACATCTGACTTCATGGAGGAAGTTGGGAGAATGCACATTTCTTCTTCCCCCTTTTTTTAACTGAAAAAAAATTATAGAAAACCATATGACACATATGGGAAGTCTATACTGAGGTTATCTACCGTAGTGGTATTAAAATATATAATCTATATACTTACATTTTCTTTAGAAACAGTCTATGTTATCAAATTTCTTGCAAGTAACTCCCAGATTATCAGAGAGAAGCTTATGTCTGCTGCTCAGTGTAGATTGAATTTATTTATGGCAACAAAGTGCAGCTTTTTACCAAGCCCTTCTCCTTAGTATTTTCTTTGTATCTACTTTGCTTCCTTTCTTTCTTAGCAGATCAGTTAATTCTGGTTCTCCTATTTTCATTTCTTTTGGAAAGGGTGTCATGATTTTACCCCAGCCAGCAACTAAGCACCACACAGCCACTCTGTCACTCCCCTCCTCAGCTGGACAGGGGAGAGAAAATATAGCAAAAGGCTCGTGGGTCAAGATAAGGACAGGGAGAGATCACTCACCAATTACCATCATGGGCAAAACAGACTTGACTTGGGGAAAATTAAGTTCATTTATTACCAATCAAATCAGAGTAGGATAATGAGAAACAAATCCAAAACTTAAAATATCTTCCCCCCACCCCTCCCTTCATCCCGGCTCAAATCCACTCCCAGTTTTCTCAGCAACTTCCCACTGGCAGCACAGGGGGATGGGGAATGGGGGTTGGGGTCAGTTCATCACACCTTGTCTCTGCCGCTTCATCCTCCTCAGAGGGAGGACTCCTCACTCATCCCGTGTTCCACCGGGGGGGTCTCTCCCACGGCAGACAGTCCTCCATGAACTTCTCCAACGTGAGTCCTTCCCAAAAGGCTGCAGTTCTTCACAAACTTCTCTGGTGTGGGTCCCTTCCCAGGGGCTGCAGTACTTCAGGCACAGACTGCTCCAGTGTGGGTCCCCCCTGGGGTTACAAGTCCGGCCAGAAAACCTGCTCCAGCGTGGGCTCCTCTCTCCACAGATCCACAGGTCCTGCCAGGAGCCTGCTCCAGCACGGGCTTCCCACAAGGTCACAGCCTCCTTCGGGCATCCCCCTGCTCCAGCGTGGGCTCCTCTCTCCCCGGGCTGCAGGTGGAGATCTGCTCCCCCGTGGACCTCCCTGGGCTGCAGGGACACAGCCTGCCTCACCAGGGTCTTCCCCACGGGCTGCAGGGGAATCTCTGCTCCGGCGCCTGGAGCATCTCCTGCCCTCCTGCTGCACTGACCTGGGGGGCTGCGGGGCTGGTGCTCTCACAAATTCTCACTCCTCTCTCCGGCTGCAGTTTCTGTGTGCCCTGCAACTTTTTTTCCTTCTTAAATCTGTTATCCCAGAGGCGCTACCACTATTGCTGATGGGCTCGCCCTTGGCCAGCAGCGGGTCCGTCTTGGAGCCAGCTGGAATTGGCTCTGTCGGACATAGGGGAAACTTCCAGCAGCTTCTCACAGAAGCCACCCCTGTAGTCCCCCTGCTACCAAAACCTTGCCATGCAAACCCAATACAAAGGGTTATTAAGAGTATAGTTCATCTGAAAAGAGATGTGTGCGTCATTGGAAGTGCAGATAAGCACTAGGCTATATACCTGAAAGTATAGCAATTTCTTTTCTTTTTTTTTTTTTTTTTTTTTTAATTTTATATGAAGCTTATTACACTCTGGCATAAACTAAATGAACAGAAACAAACTTTTATAGAACACATTCAAGTCGCATAACATTCATCACAGTTTCATTTCACTGTAAGCAATTATTAAAATTAAGCCATACATCAGAAGCTTTTGTGCTCAAGTTCAAGTGCTTTTTCAACTATATTAAAAGGATAATGTTCTGGATATATTTGAATGGGTCTAGATGTTTTTCCTCATTAAAATACATTTTAAAATAAATTTATTGTCATCTCAAAACATCTAAGAGTGAGTATAAATTGTACAACAATGTTTATTTTTATTTCATAGGCTTCAGTCAGTAATGTCATTAAGTATAAAAAGAGAATTAATATTATAGTTTATTTTTCTCCTTCTCTTACTTTCTTTTTATGTATCTTATAATTGTCTTGCAATTGTGTCTCATAAAAACAAAACAAAACTGCACACAAATTGAATTCACTAACATTAGAAATGAACTTCCATTATTTCAGAATCCCTAAGGACTGTGTTTTTATAGCATGTTAAAACATCAAATTAAGCTCTGTACTAGCTCACAGATGTCTTAGGAGTGCTTGATCCTTATTGTCTGACAATTAAAAGAAACGCAGACACGTATTAACTTTAAATACCTCTGTTATCAAAAATGGTACTATGCACGATGTTAAATGCTTTCTGTTAGGGGCATGCTGTTAATGTTGCAATATAGTTGCTTTAGCTGAACAGTAAAAGTCACGCTTCAAAAAGGCCAAGGATTCTACCATCTGAGGAAGACAGAAAATTCCTACTGTATTGCAAGTCAGTACAAGATACTAAAAATGGAGGTATGATTTGTCCTATCCGATATAACGTACTTTGTTTTGCAATTGCAATAGCTATCCCATTTGAAACAAACCATTCTTCATTTCTCCAGTCTTTTCTAGATTCATATATGTACAACGTAACCCTAGAAATTCTATAGATGGATGAAAATCACAGTAGCCTGCAGGATATAAAGGTCAAATACGAAATAGTTTTTTGTGGCCTTGATTCAGCCTTTGTCAATGGTCTCATGTGGCACAGGAAAATAATGAGCAGAAATATTTTGCTAGTATGAGCAGTTTAGCTGTTGATACAAACTAATGGGCTTTTAAAAAGAAGTCACTTCTTGGTCAAGGCAAAATAGTATTCTGTGTAATCTGTCCTTGGTATTAACTTTGGAAGTGGAAAACATGAACAGGAACATAGAAGTAGACATAAAAAGCTCAGCTGTCAATACTATCAGAGACTTTGCTACCATTCAGCCTCTGTAAATAAAAAACAGTTTTTGCATCCCTGCAGGAGACATGGTTGCTCATGATTTAAGTTTTCATGTTTATCACAAGTCAAGGGTCTGGAGTACCTTTTCTCACACCTTTTCTCAATTTATAGAGGAGTCAAGCCAGTGTCATGTTACAACACACTGAGACAGGTTATGAACCAGGGGGGTCTTCAGTCTGTCGGGATTTTAGAAACCCCTACTAATTTCTTATCATATTTTTTACTTCAATTCCTTCTCTCATTGTCCCTAATCTCAAAATAGGAGAGAGAGAGAGAAGGACTGTAGGCTAGCTAATCAGAAAACTAAGAAATGTAAAATTTGCCTGCTTAATTACATCCCTTTACTGAATCAATGTGTTGGTCGAGGAGAGTCAGGCTGTTGAGCGAATGCTCTAGTTACTTTTGTCTCTCTCTCTTATTGTTTACTCTCTGGCAGCTTGCTGTGGCACTGGGCTTTGGGAATATGTGAAGTAGGAAAAGAATGTCTCTTTTAGAGGTGCTTTTACTCTACACTGCAATTAGCTCAAAGTCACATGAAATCCTTATTTCTTCTGACATTTCTCTCTTCACAACCTGAGCATAATGATTTCTGATAGTATCAAAATTTATTTTAATTAGATTAAATAAAATGTTTCTGCATCACCACCACAAACAAACAAACAAACTGAAAAACTCCACTGCCACTACCCCATCCCCCAATTCTCACTTTAATACTTATCCAATTTATCCTATAAATAGAATGGTAGAATAATATTCAGGTCTGTGCTGGTTGTACATGATTGGACTTCATTTTTTATCTTTTGCTGTAAAAAAAAAAAAACACAAACCAAACAGAATATGGTATAAAAGGGGTCTGGGGCATGTAAAAATGGGGCTGGTCTGTATGCTTGCCTGGCTAAGCCCTGAACCTGATCACTGCAGTCTATCCTATCTTATATCTTCTTAAATCTTCTCTTACCTGTGTCACTCTCTGTGCCATGTGGACGTGTGCTGCAAGGATGCAGTGCCAGATACTGCTGAGACCTCTGTGTGTGGAATCTGGTGCCAGGCCCTGGCCTGTGGTGTCAGCTACTGGAGCCAGTGGGGTCTCAGGACCAGCTATTGGAGCAAGTGGGGGTCTTTAACCTCCAGCCACTGGAATAGGAATGGTGTGTGTTAAGACTGATTTCAACCATTAAACATTACTTGCAAGATGTGAAACTCTTAACAGGCCCCTCATTTCTATTGAGTTGTAACTTTCTAAGCATTCTAGATATTTTTTTTTTACCTCTAGAATAAAACCTTACATGATATTATTAAAAGGTGATGATTAGTTGTGAAAAGCATGTGTACAAAAAAATACTAACTGCTGGAATTCAGACTTCTTGTAAACTCTTACATGAAGACTAACCCATCCTTGAGGACTGCAAGATTGCATGCAACCTAGCAATCCCAAAAGATATGTGAACTGAAGATTGTTCAATAGGCAAGAATGGAAGGAAAAGGAACAGTCTTTTACCTCCTTTCTTTTGGCTATAGTTTTTCAGGTTTATTTTATTTTACAATATTCCTTTTTTTTAAAAATGTATTTTTAGATTTTGGAGTTCACCTATGATACAACAAAAATACTGCCTGCTCTTTATTTTCTCTTGTAAGTGACTCTATCAGGAAGACCCTCTCTAATTAGATTCATATTGGTTGAAACACAACAATTTTTTTCCTTTATTTAAATACAGTGATACCAAATAAATAGGAATTAATTTTTTTTTTCAGAATACTTAGACTATACTATGCTAACAAACAAATATACACTACACCGTACTAGTACTCTGAAAGGGAAAAGACATAGATTTAGGCATGTAAGCACTGACGCGATTGTACTACTAAGCTGCTGCACACACTCTGACATGTTTTAGTGTGCCCAACAAATTCTTGACCAGGCAACACACAGGTGAGACTTTTAGTTTGGACTTACTTGTACTTATGCTCAGATGTTGCTGTCTTTGGGCTGATAGTGGTGATAGGTTTCAGCAAACTTAACCAGTCATTTGAGTATAGTTTACTATTCAAATGCCTGGTCATCATTGTATTTTATAGAAATAATTTGAAAATGCATTTTTGTTTTTACAAAAACACATATGAAGGTCCATGAAATAGTCTAAAGGAATTAGCTCAACCTAGTAGTTAAAAAATTTCAACATATGTATGATCAATCTTGAGGTGGAGTTAGAATAGATAAAGCAAAAGTGATAAAGCTAGCAGTGTGGCACATACTGCCTTCTAGAAACTAGGCAAGTTTCCCCTGAAAGACTTTGATACAACAGAACTATTAGTAATGTTTAAGTTTCTTGAATCACAAAGTATTTTTCTTAATACTGAAGAACAATCACTTAAATATGGGGTACTTAGATTCACAGTCTAAATGACAAAACCAACCTTTCTTAAAGGAAAGAGAATTGTGGGGTTGAGATCTGTATAACCGCTGAAGATTTATTTCCATGAGCACACCACATTTCTCTGCTTGTTGCCAGTGAATGCAAATCAAGCATTTCTATAACTTTGTTTTAGTTTGGATTGGAGGAAACACATTAACTACCAGATAATGAAAATGTCACCTCAAATTCTTCACACGTGTTCAAGTTCATTTCTCTCCAATGCCAGTAAACTGTAGTGAGATGCATTTCATCAGATTCATTATCAGTTTATTTCTAGGTTCAAAATTATGATTGTTCAACTGTAGTGTCTGAAAATGTTTGGTTTGAAATTCTAATTGTTGTCTAATCTTAAGAATCCTACTGAATCTATAGCAAGGCTGTAGTAGTAATATGGCAGTCATTATTATGTATAATTCAACTGGGAAAATGGTCTAATCATTAGGTAACACAATGATCCACAAACTTCTGTTAACTGGCAAAGTATTCCCCAAAGGAAGCTGAAGAGGTATGAAAAATAACATTTCTGAGTGAGTGCAGTAAAGGGGATGCATTTTCCTCACAATCTTTCTTATAGAGCTATGTCATTGTATTTACTATGAAAGACAAGAAAATGTTAAGCAAAATAACTGGTATCTAACTAATGTCTTAAAATGGTTATTCTTCCACAGCAATAACCTGTTGGAGGCTATGAAAGAGCAATACTAGATTTAGAGCTTGCTTTTTTAACAAAGACATGCTACTTTTATTATGCTTTTAGAGTATGCATTTTAAAAACTGTTGTTTCTGATTTTCAAATCAATTCCTATTTTCATGTTTACTTTAGACTTGCTAACTGACTGCACTGCTTCAAAAGAAAATTGAAAACATGAGAGATGAACAAAACATTAAACAGTAACTCACAAATAAAGGAAAACATAAATTGTATATAAACTGTAATATAAATCCAGGTCTGTTAATGCTCTACATCTAGTCCAGCACTAGACACTGGATGTTTCTGTTGAAGGGGGATTTCTGATACAAGGTATTGCTTGTATCAGAAATGGTGTGGCCAGCAGGAGCAGGGAGGTGATCGTCCCCCTGTACTGGGCACTGGTGAGGCCGCACCTCGAGTCCTGTGTTCAGTTTTGGGTCCCTCACAGCAGGAAAGACATGGAGGTGCTGGAGCGTGTCCAGAGAAGGGCAACGAAGCTGGTGAAGGGTCTGGAGAATAAGTCTTATGAGGAGCAGCTGAGGGAGCTGGGGCTGTTTAGTCTAGAGAAGAGGAGGCTGAGGGGGAGACCTGATCGCTCTCTACAACTACCTGAAAGGAGGGTTGTAGTGAGGACAGAGCTCGTCTCTTCTGTCAGGTGGCTGGTGATAGGACGAGAGGAAACAGCCTCAAGTTGTGCCAGGGGAGGCTTAGAATGGATATTAGTGTATGGGGTTTGCGTGGCAAGGTTTTGATAACAGGGGGGCTGCAGGGGTGGTTTCTGTGGAAGCTGCTGGAAGCTTCCCCTATGTCCAACAGAGCCAATTCCAGCCGGCTCCAAGACGGACCCACCACTGGCCAGGGCTGAACCCATCAGTGACGATGGTAGTGCCTCTGGGAGAACAGATTTAAGAAGGAAAAAAAGTTGCTGTGGCACACAAAGACTGCAGCCAGGGAGAGGAGTGAGAAGATGTGAGAGCACCAGCCCTGCAGACCCCCAGGTCAGTGCAGCAGGAGGGCAGGAGGTGCTCCAGGCGCCGGAGCAGAGATTCCCCTGCAGCCCGTGGGGAAGACCCTGGTGAGGCAGGCTGTGTCCCTGCAGCCCAGGGAGGTCCACGGGGGAGCAGATCTCCACCTGCAGCCCGGGGAGAGAGGACCCCACGCTGGAGCAGGGGGATGCCCGAAGGAGGCTGTGACCTTGTGGGAAGCCTGTGCTGGAGCAGGCTCCTGGCAGGACCTGTGGATCTGTGGAGAGAGGAGCCCACGCTGGAGCAGGTTTTCTGGCAGGACTTGTGACCCCAGGGGGGACCCACACTGGAGTAGTCTGTGCCTGAAGGACTGCAGCCCCTGGAAAGGGACCCACACCAGAGAAGTTTGTGAAGAACTGCAGCCTTTTGGGAAGGACTCACGTCGGAGAAGTTCATGGAGGACTGTCTGCCGTGGGAGAGACCCCACGCTGGAGCAGGGGACATGTGATGAGTCCTCCCTCTGAAGAGGATGAAGCGGCAGAGATAACATATCATGAACTGACCTCAGCCCTCATCCCCCGTCCCCCTGCGCTGCTGGGGGTGGTAGGTAGAGAATTCGGTAGTGAAGCTGTGCCTGGGAAGAAGGGAGGGGTGGAGGGAAGGTATTTTGAGATTTGGTTTTATTTCTCATTACCCTATTCTGGTTGACTGGTAATAAATTGAGTTAATTTTCACCAAGCTGAGTCTATTTTGCCCATGATAGTAATTGGTGAGTGACCTCTCCTGTCCTTATCTCGACCCACGAGCCCTTTGTTATATTTTATCTCCTCTGTCCAGATGAGGTGTGGGGGGAGTGATAGGACGGCTTTGGTGGGCACCTGGCATCCAGCCAGGGTCAACCCACCACAATTAGGAAAAATTTCTTCATGGAAATAGTTATCAAGCACTGGCAAAGGCTGCCCAGGGAAGTGCTTGAGTCACCATCCCTGTAGGCATTTAAAAGACATGTAGATGTGGCACTTAGGGACATGGTTTAGCAGTGGACTTGGCAGTGTTAGGTTAACGGTTTGACTCGATAATCTTAAGGGTCTTTTCCATCCTAAATGATTCTATGATTTAGGTGGAGTGCATGCAAGAACATAACCACACCAATCAGTGCCATATAGTCTAAAATTAATTTAATAAGCAGTTTGTATGTAGTGGGTGGATAGCAATGCAAACTCCCAGATATCTATTCTGCAACACATGCACGCTTCACACATACTAGTCAGGGTCATGGTCCCTCCAAATCCAGTTTGGACCAGCAGCATGGAGCCAGGCAAGCAAGATGCTCGTTGACAGGACAATGTGTCAGTTCCTGGTAATGGACTGATCTGTCAGAGTGGTTCTGCTTTGGGCTTACCCCTCTGCATGGCATTGGGCAACTGTGGATGTGGTCCCCTCCACTCCCAAAGTACTGTTGTTTTAGCTACTTACTTCCATATGTAAAATTGTCAGCAGAAGCCACTAATGGTCTCTAACCACATAGTTCCAGGCCAACATTTTTGATTTTTTCCATATGTAATGGTAATTAGCAATTGTCACAGGGTTTCTGTCATCTTCTGCTTTCATGCTCCAATCATGTTATAAAAAGTGTGCATTTAGCAACAGCTGCATAACAAAAGGCATTTCCTGCTTCTTTGTTTTTTCTATAAATTACAAGATAAATACAAAAAAATTGAGCTAGGCACATACAGTCAAGGTCTCATGTGAGCACGTCCATTTTGATAGGCTTGACCCTGTGACAAGCCCCCAGAATTTTTCTCTGGACAATTTTGAAGTGACTCTTGGTGGGAAAAGTTTCTGCAGAAGTTTTAGAACTTTTTGGTCCTTTTACACACTGAGACTTTATAACTTATTTATTTAGGCAATAACAACAGAGAATTTAATATTTAACATATATTTATCAATTAAAGAAAAGTGTGGCTAAGTAGCATTAGGTAAGATTTTATTATGGTCCCCTGGGAACTTTGGATTTTAAAGTCCTTATAAAGAAGGAACTTCAGTTTTATTTGGTAGTTCAGTGAACACTGACTAAAATCATGTAACAGACAGATTCAGTTTTGTCCTGTTTCAAGAAATATATAACCTTCTGTCTTGCCTAGAACAGTGACCCAATCATTTGTCTTTAGATACATCACAGTCTGTATTCATGCATGTTTATGTGAAGAGGAAAATAGGAAAAGGAATCTTAAGTGCAATGGGTTCTAATTAACACCAGAGTGATTCACAGCATTTACATTCTATCTTTCAGGGTGCATCAGGACTACATTCTGTCTTTAACCGTTCTAGGATTTGAAATATCATAGCAGCTAACAAAGAAACTACTTTTTTTTCCCAAATATTAAACCTTGGGAAATCTAAAAAAAAGGCATGACAGTAAGAGCACAAGAGTATTTTCTTAGTCCCAGACACTTATACAGTATTTAAGCTGTATGCACCAGTATTGTGTAGAATAAATTTTCTAGATCTGAAATAACTAGGTTTTCAAACCATTAGCACACAGCATCCAGTTTGACTTTCCCCATTTTTTGTGAAGTTCTCCAGGAGAAGCAAACAAGCAAGAAACATCAAAAACGCAGCATGATTTAGTTTTATTCTGATCACTGCAGAAGCAAAATAAGGTCAACATCATTTTGAAAGCAAGTGCCATAAGCTTAACCTCTCAGAAACATTCCAAATCAATAAGAAAACAAAAACCAAAATAAACAAATAAATAAATAAATCCCAACAAAACTTGTGTTGAATCTTAAGACTGACTTTTATGAGAATAACCTGATAACAAATAGGTAAACTCCATACTGCAAGGTGAAGCTACTGATCTTAATCTTGCTTGTTCAGAAACTTTTAGTAGGTTGTGATAAGGTACTTTAAATGTTACACTTATTGTACAGAAAATAAGAGGAAAAAAATAAATTCTTTAATCCCACTTGGTACAATACCTAGGAGGTTTGGCCAGAAGTGAACTGTTGTTTCTATTTTTCAATTATGTGGCTATCATTTTTAATGCACAATAGCATTAATAAAGATAACATCATGCATGTATAGTATGTATACATTTGTGCACACATTCACTTTTCTGAAGAAAGCTTGCCAACTTTATAAATTGTGGTTTGACATTTGATACAGTTAAGCAAATTGCTCTGTGTGATTTTTTATCCTCAGGAATGGCCTTGCTTGCAAGAAGGGTTATATTATCTTTCTGTAGTCTGGGTATGTATCCTATTGAGTTGCTGGAAATAGAAATGACAGTAAAAGAATCTGAGGGCAAAATATGTAATGTAGGGACAAATAATGACTAAAATGCAGGTGTTGAGACATCTCATTTGAATGTCCCACCCTTTTTTTTTAATTATATAAGCTATTTCTAAGAGTTCTTCCTGATAGTGTTCTGGTTTTGGCTGGGGTAGAGTTAATTTTCTTCATAGTAGCTGGTAGGGGGCTGTGTTTTGGATTTGTGCTGGAAACAGTGTTGGTAATGCAGAGATGTTTTTGTTCCTGCTGGGCAGTGCTTACCCAGAGCCAAGGGCTTTTCTGCTTCTCCCCCCACCCCACCAGCGAGCAGGCTGGGGGGGCACAAGGAGTTGGAGGGGACACAGCCGGGACAGCTGACCCCAACTGACCCAAGGGAGATCCCACACCATACGACGTCATGCTCAGCATGTAAAGCTGGGGAAGAAGAAGGAAGGGGGGATGTTTGGAGTGATGGCGTTTGTCTTCCCAAGTCACCGTTAGATGTGATGGAGCCCTGCTGTCCTGGAGATGGCTGAACGTCTGCCTGCCCATGGGAAGTGGGGAATGGATTCCTGGGTTTCCTTTGCTTGTGCACGTGGCTTTTGCTTTCCCTCTTAAACTGTCTTTATCTCAACCCACGAGTTTTCTCAGTTTTACTCTTCTGATTCTTCCCTATCCCACCAAGGGGGAGTGAGCAAGCGGCTGTGTGGGGCTTAGTTGCCAGCTGGGCTTAAACCATGACAGTTAGGCACCTACCTCAGAATTGGACCCAACATAAGGATCCAACCTAACTATCATCAGAGCTGGGCATTTAAATCCCGTTTAGATCTCTGTTGTGCATACACACACGAATCACTAATACTTGTCATTTTGTATGTGGCCTCCAATATAATGAAATTACAAAGGTGCTTTCTTCAAAATTAATATTATCGTAAGGTTGAATGAAAATAAGGTTTGTTATATCATTTTCTTTTTACAGCCACAGTGTCTAAGTTTTACTTACAGCAACATTTGTTTCCTGATTTGAAAGTCAACCCCTAGCAGAAGCTTTTTTATACATTTTAAGGACTACTTTTAATTACAATCTGAAACTAAATATTTGAGGGGGTTGAGTTAACACTTTGCATTAAAACAGAAACTAACAAATTATGGCTAGATATTGACTACACTAGCTCTAAGTTTCTTGGGCTTCAAAATATTTTTTTTAATCAATAAATATGCCATGATATGTTTTGCTGTGCCTTTTCGTTTCAATGCAAGGTATGAGAGTTCACACAAAAAGGAAACATGAAAGATAAGGGAAATCACTGTTATTTCCAGAAAAGATACTAAAAGGTATGTCTGTTCCTTAGAACCATAATGATTTTCCCACTGAATAAAATTTTAAATATTGATCTCTTTAAAGATCTTTGTGAAATAGACAAACTGATTGAAAAGGATCACTCAGGTGAAACTCATACACAGTAAAACTGAAACATCACCTTCCATTATGATGTGGCTAATAGGTATCCACTGAAAAAAATAAAAGTGGTTTGTATTTCAACAAATTTCTGGATTTTTCTCCTTTCAATATGTTTTCCTTCCTTGCTTTTCGCTCCTTCCTTGTAATCACTAGACTACAAGGTATTTTTATTTTAACTGGAAAAATAAGTTACAATCTCTGTGCTAAGTAATGATATTGAGAAAAAGTAGCTTAGGATCCCAGTTCCTGTATTTGAGTATGCTATATGGTTTGATAAGACTCTGTTGGAAGCATCTTCAAATTCTTAGCACTGCTTAGCCTCACTAGTTTCTGGTTATGTGAATTCCAATGATCTTTAAATTATGAAGAAATTAATGAATGAAGGTAGAAAGGGAAGAGTCCACCCAGAAGAAAAAAAAAGAAGTGTGATTATAGATTGTATAGAAGAAAAAGAGTGAAAACATTAATGAGCGATGAAGTGATTTAATTTTGACATGTACAAATGCCCTCAGAGATCTTCTGTGCCTACTTGATTCATGCACTGCATTGATATCTGGGCCGCTTGATAGCTATTGTATTGATGCACTGATGGCTTTTAGAAGGTTGATCACATTCTCACTACTCACTACACACAAAGGTAAACCAAATAACCATTCCTGAAAAGTAATAAAACTAAAATATGAAATTCTAACAACAAATGCAAAAAATTATAACAATTTATAAACACCTCATGTAATGAGACAGATTCTGTCTGGGAAAGTCCCAGTAAGCTCAACAGAGTAAGTTGAATTATTTATGTCTGTAGTATCATAAAATCAAAGTACCTGGCTTTTGAATATATACCTATTGTGTTCTTAATAAGCAAGCTGAAGCATGATTTCTATTAGCAAACCATTTTACTGGTTTATGTTGTATATATACTATAAATAATGAGGTTCTGAAGAATTCAGAAAGTACCTAAGATGTTTTTTTCTGGGAAATAGTGGAAGGATATAGTGAAATCATCCTGAATTCTCCAGACAGCAGAAACATCAAAGCAATGATAACAAAATTTCTGATAGTCATGCCCCTGATTTTAGTGGTGTATGTATTTCAGTCAGAACTTAAAGCACTGTGGGTCAGATAGCTAATACCCTACAGGTTTTCTTCTGTAGCTGAAATTGTAAATATCATTATCTTTTCCAAGGAGTTCAAATATGACAATCATTAACTTTGTGCATGCAGCACTGCATGTTAATTTGACAGCTTCAATACATATTGCAGCAAATTTGCAGTGATTTTACTGCTTATTTTAAGGAAAAAAAATCTCACAAATATATTAACTTTTCTAGAGTGTGCAATGAATAAATATAATTAAAGTTAACAACAAATATTTTCCAACATCTCAGGAATTTAATACAGAAACATAATGAAATTTATAGTCGTAATGCAATAATCAGAGCTAGAGTTGGTGGAAATGAAAATAAAGGGATCAGTTAAAGAAGTTTGATAGAGACAGGGTAATTTAGGTAATACATATAATGACGATGAAATTCTTCAACATTTAAATTCCTTCCTTCCTTAAAGTCCTTGCATGGTGCACAGTTGTCTTCCAGCAGAATCCCCACACAGGTTCCATGCTAGTACAGGTGAGTTTACAAGCTACACAGAGACTTCAGAAATTCCTCAAGGACTTCAGTATGTCTCACAATCTTTTATTCATGCATATAAAGGAAGGAGGGAAAAATATTTCTGAGATGTACATGGAAGCAGTTTGAATATTTTGTTATTGTTGAAAACTAATCTATTTCTAAAAAAAATACATTTTGGTAGGTTATTATTCAATTTCCACACATTTTACTAAAACTCTACATGTGTATCACATTTATTCTGACATCTTTGTCAAAATTTCAGTAATAAAAATGTCATTTTTAAACTGAAAACAGTGACTTTGTAAGAAAATTAAAAGCAATGTTGCAGTAAATTATTACAGAAAACGTATTGAGAAATAAATTCAATCCAAACTAAGTGGAAAAGAAAACAATGCTGAATATTACAAGATCATTTCTCTATTCCTGACTGCTTTGCTGATCATTTATCTTTGTATTTCCATTCTTGAATAGCTTGATGTTAAGTCTCATTAGAGCTGAATTAGCCCTCTCCTGCTTTGTTTTTCACTCATCACTATTTATCCCAAGATCAATAAATTCCATTTACTGAGAATCCGAGTATCAGAATACCAAGGTTATAAAAAGACTTATTTTGAAATTGTAACTCATATTTCTTTTAATCTAACCTTATTCACATATATAGAGCTAATAACTGATCCACTATTGGCTTTGAGAAAAAAATATATGATTTATGTTTGTAAAAATTGTTCTCCTACACAAAGAGTGCAAATTAGACAAACATGTATACTGCTGATCACATTTTTTTCAGTTAAAAACATGGGCAAAATTACATATGAAGGAAACTGATTCTTACTGTTTTCTAGACACCTTACTGTCAAAGTGACATCAACAGATGTTAGCATAAACAATAACTGAGGCACAAACAGAGGCCATGGTTATGAGATTGCAACAATGATTAAATACATGATGAAATATACACTTTTTCAAAAAGATTCATAACTACTTTGACATATCATTTTGAGCTCTTAGACTCAGTTGAAGGCCAGATTTCTAGTTGAAGTGGCAGGTTGCTGTTATTTATCTTCTTCACATCCAAATACCTTAGAGAAGACAGAACAAACAAATACAAGAAAACTGAAAAATTAATTTGCTATTTTTTGACACTGTAGAATCCTGTATCATACAGTCAAAGAATCATAGAATTGTTCATGGTTCAAGGGGAAATCTGGAGATCTGTATCATAGAATCACAGAATCATAAAATCATAGAATGGTTTGAGTTGGAAGGGACATTTAAAGGTCATCTAGTCCAACCCCCCTGCAAAAAGCAGGAACGTCTTCAACTCGATCAGGTTGCTCAGAGCCCCGTCCAACCTGACCTTGAAAGTTTCCAGGGATGGGACATCTATCACCTCTCTGGGCGACCTGTGGGAGTGTTTCACCACCCTCATTGTAAAAAATTTCTTACTTATATCTAGTCTAAATCTACCCTCCTTTAGTTTAAAACCATTATCCCTCATTGTATCACTGCAGGCCCTGCTAAAAAGTCTGTCCCCATCCTTCTTATAAGCCCCTTTTAAGTATTAAAAGACAAAAATAAGGTGTCCTTGGAGTCTTCTCTTCTCCAGGCTGAACCACCCCAACTTTCTTAGCCTGTCTTCATAGGAGAGGTGCTCCAGCCCTCCGATCATTTTTGTAGCCCTCCTCTGGACCCACTCCAACAGGTCTGTGTTTTTCCTGTACTGAAGACTCCAGAGCTGGACGCAGTACTGCAGGTGGGGTCTCACCAGTGTGGAGTAGAGGGGCAGAATCACCTCCCTCGACCTGCTGGCCATACTTCTTTTGATACAGCCCAGCATATGGTTGGCTTTCTAGGCTTGAGTGCACGTTGCTGGCTCATGTCCAGTTTTTCATCCACTAGTACCCCAAGACCTTCTCCATAGGGCTGCTCTCAATCCCTTCATCCCACAGTTTGTACTGGTACTGGGGGTTGCCCCAACCCAGGTGCAGGACCTTGCACTTGGCCTTGTTGAACCTCATGAGTTTAACATGGGCCCACTTCCTGAGCTTGTCCAGGTCCCTCTGGATGGCATCCCGTCCCTCAGGAGTGTCAACTGCACCACTCCGCTTGGTGTCATCTACAGACTTGCTGAGGGTGCACTCAATCCCACTGTCTATGTCATAGATGAAGACATTAAGCCATATTGGTCCCAATACAGACCCCTGAGGGACACCACTTGTCCATGGATCTCCATTTGGACACAGAGCCATTGACCACTACCCTCTGGATGCGACTATCCAACCAGTTCCTCATCCACCAAGCAGTCCACCCATCAACTCTCTCTCTCTCCAATTTAGAAAGAAGGATGTTGTGGGGGACCGTGTCAAAGACCTTATGGAATTCCAGATAGACAACAACCATAGCTCTTCCTTTGTACACTGATGTAGTCACTCCATCATAGAAGGCCACTATGTTGGTCAGGCAAGACTTGCCCTGCGTCCTAGCACCAAAATAGGGATCTCTCTAGTATGTTTGGTGAGGCATGATCTTTGTAGCTATGTCTTCAAAATCTGTAGTGTTTGTTGGCTCTTGTTACATTGCCTGCTGGGAAGAGTTTGACTTTATCACTTTCATAACTGCCCTTCAAATACTATGGGCAGCTATTATACCTCCCCTTAGCCTCCACTTTTTCAGACTAAGCAAGCTCAGCTCCTCCAATGACTCCTTGTAAGTTCTCAAGGTCCTATATCAGTGTAATGCAAATTTATCTGTCTCACAAATGGGGTATTACTAAAATTACTGTTATACCACATTGTGGTAACCTTTAAATATGTGACCTGCTTTTGTGTGTGTTCACAAACTCACAAACAATATTTCGAATAGTAGAAGCTCTGCATTTGTTAGAATTGCATATACCAGGTAGCTGACATCATACAATATTTGTCAGGCCAGGATTCATCATACTTATACACCTAGATAGACCCTACACACCTCTATGTACAGTTAACAGGTCTCCAGTGGGCATTTTAGGCATTTGGGTGACATGAATCCAAACTGTGTTTCTCTTACTGACTATTCAAATAGACTAGGACAATTAAGCTACCCATGTAGATTGCACCTTAAGTGCCTAAAATTAAATAGAAGGCAGACTTAAGTCCTTAGTGGAATGTCTTAATACAGAGTAACACACAGTATTTTAATGCACAGTAATACACAAAAAAGGCATTGATGAGGAAAGAGAGGGATAATTTCAGACATTTATTTTAATTACAATAAAAAATGGGCAATCTATCTCACTGCTTGGGGTATTAACCACTTTTTTATTTCTTCTTAAATTAGAGACGGTATAGTAGAAAACGAGAGTTGTAGGATGATGCTAAGCTAACCTCCTTAAAAGTAGAAGAGTTGTTTGTTTGTTTGTTTGTTGGTTTGGTTTGGTTTTGGTTTTGGTTTTAATTACATGCAGTAAAAAGGTGATATCTTTCGTACTCCACAACGTGGAATCATGGGGAATGTTCATTAAAGATGGATAGCATCACCTATGTCTTAAGAAAAAAAATAGAAGTGGTATCCTTGCAGGGAACACATCGCTTTAACAGGGTGTAGCATAATTAGGTACAAACTGAAAACATGTGATGGAGAGCCTCAAAGTATATAAGAAGCTTTTCAGCTGCAGTGGCATTCATTTTGATCCAAGTTTTATCATTTATCTTTAGTATCTACTCTAAGTTTGTTTTCTTTCAACAGTTTGTGAAGAAAAGTCAGAACCTGCAAAGAAGGTTCATCGTGATTATGTCTGACAACTTACTTAGGAAGGGAAAAATCACTATTGACAACAAGCTTAAATTAGATACCATCTGCTGGATGACCAATGTTAAATGAGATTCATCTCTCCTTCAGTCTGTGATGGTTCAACGAGGAATGGGCAAGAGAAAAGCACCGGTTTGCTGCTTCTAATTAAACAACATATTTCTATATATGAACCAGAATAGATCCTCCACTTGCCTAAGAACAATAAGTTTTAAAAAACCCAATCACAGATGAATAGAAAACCCCAAGCTTATGCCACTTACTGAAACAGCAGCTGAATGGGGTTTTCGGGATCAAACTTTAAGTGTCTAAATTCCTTTTTCTTTCTGGTTCTGGTAATGAGTTTATTAATCCCTTACTAAATTCCACCTGCTCCCTTAAAACATTTTATCAGATGAAGCTATTGTTCATGAGTTTCAAACTAACTTAAATCCCATTATTGTCCTTTGAACATCAGTTTCTGCTTAGGGTTCAGAAGAGAGTTTTATAACATAGCAATGGCTAAGTGCTTCCAATTTACTTTTATGTCTTAATGCATTTCAGGAATTTCCAGTGTTAACATAACAAAGAGAAAGTTGAACACAGAAGGACAGAAAGGCAAAAAATGAAATTTGTCACACAACAGGTAAAATCTTTTATGCTGAAAAGTTCAAGTATATTTACAAAAGTGATTTTGCCTCTGTGTCCATTTCTTCCCTACTGTCAGGCTCGCAATTTGGCTTCAGATGTGCCATAGTCATTTTTCAGCACTGAAAGTCTAACAGAGGGAGGACGATAAAAAGGGCAAAGAAAAAGAAAGGTCAAGAAAATTCAAGGAAACTAGTTTCTTTTATATCTTGGACAAGATTGAAACATGCTTTTTATACTAGATGATAGGCAGAGGCCCATTTTCTGTAAATGGCCATGTCCTTTTAATAGCAGAAGCTCAATGAACAAAATGCACATCTCACTTTGAGTCTACAGTGATATTTTCAGCTAAGTAACAAATAATTTCTGTTCTTTCATAAAGGGAACGTATCAAGGCAATGAAAATCTTCAAAGATTCTTTCACAGATACCGCACACACATTTTACATGTCTTGCTTTATTGGGTTTTATATAAAACTGGCAACCTTTCATTGGTATAATGGAGGTTCTTAAGCATGGAATAACAAATTCTAGATTACTTTCATCTGACTCTTACTTTCATGTAAATATAGGGAAACACAGTGAGGATGTGTTCAGTTTTTTTAGACTTTGCACTAGCATAACTGGAATTCTGCATTTGTTTGTTGTTACTTACTCAGTATACTTCCTGTATTAATTCAATTGGTTATCCAAAGTTATCTAGTAGCAGCTGAGGTACTTACAGTATCCAAGATATCCCTAATTGGCAGATATGACATGTGCCCTAAATAAGATCTGTGCTTTTCTGGAACACTGGTTGTAAAGCATGTGACATACCCTAAGGTATCTTACCCAGCATTAGGCACCTAAGTTTAGGCAAACAAATCAAATCCTCGTTTTCAGCTCCACATATTTGCATGCTGGGAGGTGGGAATCTCAGTGGCTTTAGTGAAAGCAACTACCTTCTTTTAGGAGTGAATAAAAGACTGCAACTCTTTCAAGGAGTGTTAAACTCACATGTTTGGCTTCCAGTGTAGACAAGAAGCAAATATATATGTATTAAAAAAAAAATCTGAATTCTTAAATTCATGTAAAACACTGAGAACCAAGGTGAGGGACTTGACAGTGGGAACTGCCAATTGTTAACAAAGACTCTTAGGTCTTAGAAACGTGATTAAGTTTTTGACAAAACTCACCTATCACAAAATGTAATAAAAAAGCCAAGCAAGATAGAAAAGTAACCCCAAAGCATTTATGTTATTGTATTTATATTTCTCAACCCCAGTATACTGCTTATTAAATATCTAACACAACAGATCCACCTCATCTTGGCTGATCCAGTAGTCTCTTTAAAAAATATTAACATTGCAGTTCTTCAGAGGTACGTTTTTGAACATACCTTGTGTTAGATCCTGTTAAAAAATGTAATTAAATTCTATCTTGTTCTCAAAATACTACTCATTAGGTAGAAGAGCATTAAGGGTCAAGAATAGACAATCTCATACACAGGAAAACCTGTTTCTGATCTTTACCAGTTTCATACCATTATAAGGCCTTTCAGTCTCTTCCAACTATGTAAAGTGTATCAAATTGCAACTTTTTCTTTTCTACCAAATAAGAAATCTGTTAATGCCTAAAACATGTTATAAAAATAAAAAAAAAATGTGCAAACAAACAAATATTGAAGGAAAATATACAATAATAAAGCAACATGGTTTGATTTTTAATGAAGACAATCCAATAGTTGTATGTCAGTGAAGTGAACCTAGTTTTTGAGATGTTTTGCATCAGTTTAGTAAGGACATATTTCAAAAAAGTTATTTTGTTTTGTTAATGCTATGGAAGCATGGGTCATATTCATTAAGAACATAAAGAATAGCAGAAAAATAGTAGATAAAACTAATATAAAAAATCATGGACATTGGTATGAGAGGTCACAAGTTGTATATTAGTTTTGGAGCAGATACTTCTTCCAATAGTAGTTAAGGTCTTTTCTGGAAATATGTATCAAAATGTATTTTTTTTATCACTGTAATCTCAGAGTAAACACATGCTAGCCATTTTAGTTGTTTTAAATATTCAGAATATGTAAGCCATTTTCATTTAAAATTCTGGATGTCACCTTTAAATCTTCCTTCTTCTGAGGGATAATATAGCAAACCGTATTTATAGCCCTGATTCCAGAAATATTTTTAAACTGTGTGTTTCTCAGTATATCTCTGAACTGATGATTCAGTTTCTTTCTTATCATGCTTTCCATTACAGACATCCTATTTTAAAGGATTTTAAACATCAGGATAAAAATCTTTATTGAGTTCAAATGTAACACATATTTTTATCTTGGAAATAAATGTTTTGCTAATAGAAGTGGTTCTGTTTTTTAAGGACAAATCTTCACAGAATACATGTAACAATATTTTAGAATAGAATCTTTGCAAAAATAAACTGTATTAATTTCATTTATATGTGGTACAATAGTGCCTGAATCATATTTTATACTGTAGGTAGAAGAACTGCTTAGAAAATAAAACCTATATAATTACAACTAACAACACTAATAATATGAGGGACTCATATCTAAGAAAGTCTCTTAAGCGAAACAGGCAAAGGCTTCTAGAAACAAAATTAAATTAATGATTGAGAAAAGTAAGAAAGAACACTGAAAGAGAAATCAAAGCAGTGATATTGGAGCTCATTGACTACAGTTTTGGGTGGGATTTTTTCTCATTTAACTGTTAGCATGCCCTACACAGACACATACATCTAGGCTCCATTCCTCATGAATGCAGAAAAATAGGCAATCTTACAATGTGATTCACCCTGCCTGTTTTCAGCACCAATTGAAGAATCGGATGAATCACATTGTAAATGTGCCTATTTTCCTCCAGTGGCTATAAAGGTAATCTAAACTGACTAGCTCTGATACTGATGTTATACTGTAAACATCTGAATTTGGGCAGATGCATTCAAATTCACCTGAATTTGGACACATTCAAGGCATACAAGTGAGTTCAATTCCAATTCAAGCCATATGTCTTGTTACACTTAAAACATACACACTGGAACCTTGATCCCACAAAGCATAGATTGGCTTTCTTCATATTCTTACTGTCATTAGTACTTATTTTTGAACATTGTTTGAAGTGCCATCAGCATGCCAGTGCTCTGTAATTCACTTCTAATTAAAACTAATACTGAGATAAAATAAAGTAAGCATTGTCTCACCATTCTTTCTCTGAACACTTGAATAAGAATCATTCTTGTATCTGACAAATGGGCTCCACATACAATACCAGTTGAAGAACAACTCCAGATTTTTTTTTTATTCAGCAGCTTCGTAGATGGAACACTCTCAGAGTAGATCCTTGTGTTCTGAATACTAAGTGTATAGAGGAGACTGATGTTTACTACTGAATGGTGCTCAAGGCCCTAGTCAGAAATATTCATGTTCTGAAGTATTTTCTCTTGACTAACATAAGGTGCCCCCCCCCATAAGTACACTACAGCGATTTCTAGCTTCTCTTAAAAAATTAATGGAGGAAAACATATCTAAAACCTCTCAATTATACTGCCATAATTAAGCAGGTACTTGTTGGTATTATTAGACAAAGTTGGGTGCTTAAAGTAAGCAATTATATATAACTTGCATGTTACCTTTTGTGAGGAAATAGTCCATTGTAACTGGGAACAATCATTGTGTGCTATAACAGTGAAAATTTAAACAGGTGATTCCTTCTTCTAACAGATTACAATTTAATTCTAAATTAAGAGGCATGAGATGGGTATAAGTGAATATGAAAAGAACAGTGAAATAACACCTATCAACATGGGAAATTTCATATATATGAACAGTTTGACATTGATTTTTTTTTAATTCAGAGTTAAAAATTAAAAT
Organism: Buteo buteo; assembly: GCF_964188355.1. Taxonomy (NCBI): domain Eukaryota; kingdom Metazoa; phylum Chordata; class Aves; order Accipitriformes; family Accipitridae; genus Buteo; species Buteo buteo. The sequence goes on along the minus strand of NC_134184.1, from coordinate 23,681,978 downwards.
TTTCTATTAATTTGTTAGTGAGAGACAGATGTTTTGCTTTAATATGTAATAATTGTTGGCTTTTGCATTAAAATGAGATGTACTTGAGAGACAATGTATTTATGATGGCTGATGGACTATGTGAGCAAAACTTCTCTTATAGTCAGGTATGTTTTATCTGAAATAAGAATAGTTATGACTATAACAAAAAAGCATACAAGAAGTCAAGGAAAGATGAAATACTTTAAAACATTAGAGAAACACTACATCTACTGATGATTGTGTAAAACCAGCCTGTATGTTCAGACACTTTTACTGAAAATCACTGAATGAAGAACAAGAATCACTGAATCCCTGTGAGCTTCGATCATAGCCAATCAAAAGACTTACCTTGAACTTGACAGATTTACCACAGGTTATGTAAAAAGTAAAAATAAGGAAACAAGTTAAAATACAATTTTATATTTATGCTTTAGAATATTTATTTATCTTAAAGCAAGCAGTTCACTCTTTAAAATTAAGGGGGTTCAGGTTAATATGTCTTCCTGGACCTCTGGTCAATAACAGAACTTTAAATAAAATAAAGGGACATAAATCCCTTGTGCAGCTTTGCAAAGCTCTACCATTTCATTTGAAATTAATTTTCAAGCAAAGTATGACTTTGACATCACTTCCAGGAACAATCTGAAAAGGAAAGTGTAGCTCAACATACTGATAAGAAAGAAGGGATTCAGAAATAAAAAAAAAAAAAGAAAAAATAAAAGAAAAAGAAGAAAGAATGAAAATAGGGGAATGTTACCTCTTTAACTCATGTCAGTAAGAATGTAGTGAGACATGAATTTAATGAATACTGCATTAGATTTGGCTCAAGTCAAGAAGGTAAAGAAACAAGAAAACTTTTGGCCATCAGGAAAGGAAACTGACAATTAAAAAACCCCAACATAGCTATGAAAAGAAATTAAGGGCAACTCTGAAGAAAAGAGTACAATAACAAGTAGTTTATTTAAATGTAATCTGATCAATACATGATACAATTATATAGAATAAATATATAAAGCTGTGCTGAAAAATATATGGCAAAAACATAACTGAGAAAAATGACAAGAATTATAAATCCTTAAGTGTTAGGATAGCTTATGTTGATATTTTTATGTTGTTAATAGAACTTCAGTGATATGAAAAGAATAGAAAGCTAAGAATGGTGATTAGCAATAAAGCTGAAACCTTGCTGTAAGCATACCTTCACAGGAAAAATAAAGTCTTTTAGACAGATGAGTACTAATCTAATTGAATCACACTACCATCTATTTATTGCTTCCAAAGATCAAGGCTTGTTTTAGAAATCTACACAGTATTTGAACTGGAGGGCTATAGGTGACCAATGACACTTTAATTAGTTCAGGCTCTGGATCAATCAGTTCTTTACTGGTGCCTGACGGTTCAGATGCATTTGACGTTATTGATCTTTGTCCATTCATTCATCTTCTCTCACTCCAAGTTGTTTGGATTCCTTAATTCTCTGTATTTTCACTGTCATCTTTCTAATCACATGCATGCAAGTCCCTGCAATAGATCTTCATCTGCTTCATTTGTTCTTTTCCATGACATTCAGTAGAAGTATCTTATTAAAGTGTTATTTTAAAGATTATTCACATGTGACATTGAGTTATTTTTGCTGATAAGAGGTAAAATCCATTTTCTAACATTCTCTGTGACTACTATACTTCTAAAGGGATGCAAAGAATATTTCTCTAACAATTGGTGCTGGAGAACAGTACGGAATGATACCCTAAGTTTAGGAAAGGATGACTGTCTAAGTGATCACTAGATCCTTAGTTTGAAATACAGCTCAAAAATAAAATTTCTTCAGCAAATCCTGATTCTTCTTTGGTATTTTCTGAATTTTAATGGGTTGATCAGAAACTAGTTACATATCCTACATCAGTGTTTCACCATCTCTAGTCTCTCATTAGAGAACATCCAGTGCACGTGAGCACTGTTCAGAGGGAAGCTGTATATGGAAATAAAAAAATGTGGGTCCAATTAGTTGAATATTATTTGGAAGAAGACCAGCCAATACTTATTACCAAAGTCAGAATATCTATTATCTATGCTCTAAAAGAAGTACAAAATCTAATACCTATTTTAAAAGTTAGCCTTGATAAAACATTAAACAAAACTACATTGCAATCCTAGAAAAACAGAGACTTACACAGTATATAATGCTCTGACATGATAATGGCACTTTCTATTTCTTTTTAAGAAGCAGGAAGATGATCAGTACTCATGACAGACAGGGAATATCATTTATGATGGCAGTTCCTATCTTCTGATGCAGCACAGTATTGCCTTAATGTTGTCTTAGTGTTGTTCTGATATCACACTTTTTTTTTTTTTTTTGCTGCTTATACTTCTCCTGCCTTTTATCTTCTGTTCTAAATGATTACATGCTCAACATACAAGAATAACAATCCGAAGATGGGAAAAACTTTAATTTGTATCAGAACCAGACAGTCCTATTAATAATGAGCCTCATTAGGCTACACTCAAGCTTTCCCCAGCTACAAAGCATTACAATATATGTCACTGAAAAAGCAAAGAAAATAATTATGACCTTATCAGTTCCTTCCAGTGTGACTCTCATGTCTCAAGTTATTTTTAGAAGATATGGGAAAGAAGTCATGACATTTAAAATAAATATCAAAATAAATTTAAAAGAAATGAATAAACCATAGCGCAGTTGGGAAGGTGGGAGAAAGACAAACAAAACTGCAGTACAGATATTCACTTGCAGTTTTAATGTCAAGGAATTTTTAGGCAAAATCACCAGTGATTACACTTTTATCGTCTCCACGTTGTCTGTGTGTGTATGTATATACACACACATATAATATTATTGTAACCACTGATGTCTTACTGTGATAACCTTTAAAGTTGTGGGGAAAACCAAATCAGACTTTTTTTGACTCTTGTTACAACTGCTATGTCAGTCCCAATAATGGCATTAAGTTTCTTGTGTAAGTCACATGATTGCTACTTATCTTTGCTAAAAACATAGAGAAAGAAAGAGAAAAATAAAACACAGATATCTGTTATGTGGGAAATATTTTATAATCCTTTCTTTATCAGTCAAATTTAGTGTGCTAGATTCAGAGATCAGTTTTCCTGTTTGACTCTGCCTGCAGCCCATGTATTTACAGAACAGAAGGCAACATGTTGTGATAAAGTCTGAATTTTGTTTACATAGGTACTGAATTCTTTTTCTGTCAAAGGTAACAAAACTAGTTTGCCTAGTTATCTGTTAGACTGAAGAGAATCAAATTCCACATATGTTGGATGACAGCAGAAATCTCAAAGTAAACTAGATATAACTACGGAGGGTGTACACTGTCTTGGTGGGCCAGGGAAATATATACTAACTTTTCTTTGAAGAAAAAAGCTTGAATGTATTCTAACCATCTTCCATTTTAAAGAAAAGAAATATCTCTAAAGCTCAACAGAATCTCTTAGCCAAGGGGAATATTTCCTAAACACAAAACAAACTTGGGTGTTTTCCTACTTTTAATAATATTGGTATGCAGTCAAAATGTCTTTTTGGAAATACATATTAGTGCAGCAGGAAGAAGAATTTAGTCCACCATTTTTAATAAATTACTAACTTTAGCATTACTAACTATAGTAGCACCTGACCACTGTGAATAAAAACACAATTAGACATTAAATTAATGAGATTGGCAGATCTGCTTCCTACTCACCATTTACCTTGTAGTATCCTAGAAGACCATGCAAGTTTGTAATCTATGAAAGCAGTAAACAACATGCTACAAATATCCTGATAGAAAAAGGGTTCTGGTGCTGGAAGGTAATTTAAATAATCAAATCGGTTTAAGTGTTTTTGCTGCAAACAGACAAATTCATATAAACATATTTAATTTTCTTCTTTTATTAACGTTCACCTTCTTGCAAGGACTTTGGATCTACAATGTTTTCTGCTCTTAAGTATTAACAAGTGGAACACTGACTTACTGTAAACCTACTTGCAGCATTTCAGCGAAAGCAATCTTAAAATGTGGAAAATAATGAAACATTAAATTTCCTTTTTCAGAGGTGCCATATTATCCATTTCTATCATGCAGAAGAGAACTCCACTTCACTAGAATGATATAGAAATTATTTTTATTTGGCTATGAGGTGGGGTTGGGCTGTACACCAAAGAACACAATAAATGCTCATAGCAGAACTACAGCTATCTGCTGAGATTTTATTCTCATCTTCATAATTATGAGTGTTTGTTTTCATTTCCATCCTTTAGTAATCAGTTCCCAAACTATTATATGAATGAATAAAAATAAAACAAAATGAAATAATCAGGGTTTTTTTCTGCATTGTTATGCCAAGAACATCCTGTTAAAATTTAGCATTATGAAATATAGGATGGTCAATGAATAGAGGAAAATTGATCTATTTTAAATCTAACACTAACAGTCTGTACAGGAGGCTTAGAGGAACAAATCCAAGTGGGACATATAGTGCTGGAACTGGCCAGAGCTAACAATATTAATAACACTTAGCTGTGTGTTTGGACAAGAAAGTGCTAAGGTTAAATAAATTAATCTGTTTGGGTTTGGGGAGTTTTTTTTGTTGTTTCTTTATCTCCAAATCAGAAGATTATATAAAATAGATCTAATCCATTTCAAACCAAAATATTTTTTTTTAAAATTAATATAGGTATGGTTAGTTATTAAAAAGTCTCAGGACTAAGAGATCAGTAAGTCATGGATTTTGCAGTTTTCATGTTTTTACACACTTTTCATTCCTAGAAGGTCCATTAACCAAATAGCTCCTTAATTAACCATTGTGAGAGGAGTTTCTCACTAGTAGTACATGTCTTAATGTTACAATAAGACAATACTGTTATTATCACATGGCACACACATTATTTTAAAATTTAATGCTCATTAAGTCTTCATGCTTTCATAAGGTCAATAAACAAAACCTTCATCAACAGACCAAGTTGTACGCTTTGGGTGTCCTAACTCTTTACACTTTTTAAAGACTTTTGATTCTACCATTTCAGACAGTCAGATTATATAAACACACTAGAAAGAGACAGACAACTATGTTTTAATATTAATAAAAATATGACAGCTATTCCTGGGATGTTTTAGTCTCCATCAATAAGAACTTCATACATAGTAAAGTGTATATTAGTGGTGCTCATATACAAAGAGGCAAATAAATGTTTATATATTCTGAGGAACAGATGAAAAAAATTGCTGTTTATCTCAAAGAGAAAATCACAATCTTTTCCCTCAGCATTGCCTTTTCTTTGGTATTTCTAGCTCTCCTGTGTCCATTCTGTCTAGTTCCATGTCGTGGTTTAACCCCAGGCAGCAACTAAGCACCATGCAGCCTCTCACTCACTCCCCCTCCACCCAGTGGGATGGGGGAGAAAATCGGGAAAAGAAGTAAAACTCATGGGTTGAGATAAGAATGGTTTAATAGAACAGCAAAGAACAAACTAATAATGATAATGATAACACTAATAAAATGACAACAGTAATAATAGAAGGATTGGAATGTACAGATGATGCGCAGTGCTGTTGCTCACCACCCACTGATCGACACCCAGCCAGTCCCCGAGTGGCGATTCCCTGCCCCTGCTTCCCAGTTCCTATACTAGACATGATGTCACATGGTATGGAATACCCCATTGGCCAGTTTGGGTCAGCTGCCCTGGCTGTGTCCCCTCCCAACTTCTTGTGCCCCTCCAGCTTTCTCGCTGGCTGGGCATGAGAAGCTGAAAAATCCTTGACTTTAGTCTAAACACTACTGAGCAACAACTGAAAACATCAGTGTGTTATCAACATTCTTCTCATACTGAACTCAAAACATAGCACTGTACCAGCTACTAGGAAGACAATTAACTCTATCCCAGCTGAAACCAGGACATTCCATTTGCCTTCTCACTCAGCCTGTCTGTCCCTCATTCACTGCACCTTTATCTCTAGAACCATTGCCCTGTTGTTTAGAGAAAGGAACTGCCTTGCTAACAGGAATTTGGAAATGGGAATTTACAGCTGAAAAAACTACCATCATTCCTCTTCAGTGTTCCTTTTCTGAGTGATAGGTCTCCGTCTATGAAAAAGTTTTGCAGATTTTTAAGAGTGCCATTACTTTTTATGTCATGGTTTCATAGCTAACTTGAAGATGTTTTGTAAAAGAATCAAAGAACAAACGGAGATTGTGCAACCATGTCACCACTGCATGTAGGTGCTGCTCTGAAGTTAAGTGGTATGACTGTACACTGGTGAGTTGCGTACAATGATGACAAAAAGTGTTATTGGTCTTAAAATGCTTCATAAACTTTGCTTCATACTCCTGAGTAGCAGCTCTTGACAACTCAAATATTAATTAACACTCCACATATACTTACATACTGAAAAGAAACCATGTCTTCTCTTCCAAGTACTATGTTTTATCAGTTTTATAATGTACAACAGGCAGTATTTTTATAAAGTCCTGATACATGGATTAACTAATTTGATAACTTTCCAAATAAGAGCTATGAAATGAATTTCCAACTGACAAGAAAAACTGATAAAGTGGGAAAGGCATTATTGTATAGCAGTTTCAGTTCATAGCACACTGCCTCACATTCATGGGCAGCTGACAGAAGAAAGCCATTCTTACGGATTCTGTGCAGAACCTTATGCCGCTGTTTACATTTCTTGTTCTGCAAGGAGAGAAGCATTTGTAATACTAAGAATATTAGCAAAACAACTCTATTGCAGTGTAAGCATCATAGGGCAAGCTTTTCCATGAGAATCAGAAAAAAAATCCTCTGGATTTTGTTCTTAATAAGAGAGAGAATATAGTTTCTTGTGTCCCAAGATCTGAGAAATAGAAGAATATCAGAACTAACCATCACCTCCAGGTAGCCAGAACTATTTGAAATATGTATATTCAGTTACTACTAAATAACTATTATCATATCTGAATTATAAATGCTTATAACAAACTTTTGTTCTATTTTAGGATGTGCTGTAAACATCTGTAATTTTAAATAAATTTTTGAAAATATGGAATGAACCTCTGTATGAGAAAAGCTAGGGACCTTTCCTCCATTTCCATGTTTTTCTTTACTTTGCAGAGCACTCACAAACCCTCTGATTCTGAATGCTCAGCATGGGCTGGACTGAAAATTTGTCAAGTGAGACCTGAAGCACCTCCTGTTCAGGATGAGCCTTGCACATCTCACTGTATGACAGAAAGATGGGTTGTGGTGGACTCCATCTGGTCTCATAGTCTGGTCTGCCTGGGAACCAGGGATGCAAAGTCCACCTGAGAATGCGCCTCCTCCACCATGTGGACACAAGGTCACTTCCTGAGAGCCCAACTGCTCTCAGGAAGCAGCATAACTGCTGCTTCAATTAGCATAGTTTCAAAATAATTAAAATGCAATATGTACAAAGAATTATTTCCCATTAAACCCAAGTAGGAAATTAATTTCTTTATTAAAGACATTATTTCACTGCAAAAAGAGAGGAGGAATTGTTATTTTTCACCTATTCACTGGTCATTTGCTGCATCATTTAATTTTGACTTGACGGCAAAGTGATAGTATAATAATAACGATAATTAAAAAATATATAAGGGCTATGCACAAATGGCCACACTTAGAGTGAGGCTTCTTCATTGCAGAATAATTTCTCCATAGTAATGTCCCATTAGCTGCAAGGGAGTTCCTTTTACTTGACCTCAGTATACTTGTTCTCAAGGAAATTAGCACACAGGGAAAAATAGCCTTTGGTTTCAGTTTTGTATTTTCTCTCACAAGTAGATGTTTTATAAATCATTTAAATGGAATAAAAGAACACATATGTTAGTTGCTGGCAGTGACACTGATCATGCATATTATAACAAATCTTAATTATGCTTCCTTTTTTATTCCATTTATAAACCATGAAGTACAGAAAAAGCTGTTGTTTAGATATATGCTTAAGCCCAAGCACATGTTCTACATTCTCAGAGACTAATTATAAATCAAGGTGGATTTTTATAGAAGCACAAAGTAAAAGATTAGTGTCAAACCACATAACCTTTGTCAGGATTTAAGAAACTAGAATCATGTATTCAATGATTCTCATCAGCTTCTGGCAGGTTTATAAATGAAGCTGTCAGTGAAAGAAGCATTGTATGAGATACAAATAACAGGAAAAATCAGCCTGTTTGAAGTTTGTATACTTCACATTAAAAAAAAACAAACAAACCACAAAACCAAACCCAGAACCATGGTGATGTTATTTCAAACGATAATGGAGGAAAGCAGTGGTTAACCTACAAAGTCAGAGGTCAGACCCATGATTAGGCATAGCACTTCAGTGTGTTTATTAGAAACAATATTTCCACTGGAATTTAGCAAGATGAGTGTATAAAATGTATTTTACATAATGAAGAAACAGCAGGAGGAGGAAGACATGTTACTCTGCAATGCAGCATTTCCTCCATTGAAGAGTGCACTCTCAGGCAGCTACCTGATATCACTGAAAGGCATACTGTTTCTCAGTCTGAAACACATAGCTGAAATTGCAAGAACAAAAATTATCACACGTCTTAGAAGTTACTTGGTTAATTGGTTGTCCTTTTATTCTTAATTCTTGAAAAGAAAAAAATTACAATGAATAACTGAAATGTACTTTTGCTACAAAATTAACGCAGCCATGATCTGTTAAGTGTTACAACATCACTAATTTCTACCATAGGAAGATAGTTAATAACTCATTAATCTTTTCAAAGTTTGAAATAAGTCTGCAGATAGAAAAAAATATTCCTTTTTTTTAAAAATAGTGCTAATTTAATTTCTGATTTTCCACTCAAGAAAATGATTCATTTTCCTGGATCATGTCAGTGTAATATTTTTAGTTCCATGCTCATATTTCAGAAAGTAGATAGATGATTCAACCTTGATTTATATAATAAGTATTTCCTCTTTTTTTTTCTTTTTCTTTTAATTATAATGTCTAAGAAAGAATATATTTGGACCCAGACTACCTTATTCTTCTTGGTCTGTACAAGTTTAGTACTGTTTTATATTAACAGAAATTCAAATTCTTTTTTATAAATGCATTGATTGTGATAATGACATTTTAGAACTTTGGAAGTTTTAATTTTACAACAAACACTTAATTTTCCTTTTTTTTTTTTTCCGCTCCCATCACCTCATTAAAACTTTTTTTTTTCTAAAGCATCTAGAAAATCATAACAAATTTTTCAGATCATCTGCCTGTGTTACCAAAATATTCTACTCTGTTACCTATAGGCAACTGTTGTATTCTTTGCTACTGACTTTTAGTAGAAATTGTTTATGTACTCCTGTTGCATTATTCCGATAAAGTGAATAATCCACTTAATTTCAAAAATGTTAGTCTACTGCAATTTTTGACCAGCTGCAATTTCTTACTTTCATTTCAGAAGTATATCCTTATTGTTCTTATTTTGCTATTTTTCAAGAGTAGCTTGCGGTCTTGTATAGCCATGTTTTCCTATGGAGTTTCTTTAAAACAGATTCTGGCAAGACAGGAAAGTGAAGAAACATTACTAACAAAACTGCCAATATCTGTCGTATCTGATGACATAAATGGTGATCTTCTGTTGTAAGATTCTTAAGGCTATCAGTTTCATAGAATCTTAGAATAATTTTGGTTGGAAAGGACCTCTAGAAGTCATCCAATTCATACCTGCTTAAAACAGAGCCAAAATCAAAGTTGGAACCAGTTTCAAAGTTTGATGAAGCTCTCAGGGTCATAGCCATGAGTCTTGAATAGTTTGAAGAATGACAATTCCATTACCTTTCAAATGTTGCAACTCTTGACATCTCTCACTATGAAAAAAGAAGTTTCTATCTAATTCAGATCAAGAATAGGAAATAGACCATGCTTATAAAAGGTAAATTAACATTGAATCAGTAGGGTATGTCATGTATCACAGAAGAATAAAACCAATCCTTGCCTGGTTCAACACGTTTGTCTTTTGCCTTAATACTTCACAAAGGCTCCAAGACTTAAATATACGAGTACTGAAGTACAGCTACAGACATTGTTCTGCCACATATATTTTCATAGTCACTAACAATTAAAAGTTTAAGAATTTAAGAAACTTATTTAAACAAATAATTCATGGTACACATGGAATTTTTTAGGGGGTTTTAGGTTCTTTTTTCTTTTGAATATTGGAAATGTCAGCAATGATTGGAAAAAAAGAATACTTATTAACTAATGGCTTAGAAGAATATGGGAGCTAAACTGCACACACATTAAATGAGAGTTAAAATATATTTTCTGAAAACATGAATCTATTGTTGGAAAAGCACAACATCAAGTGAAAAGTTAGTAAAGGTATAAGCGTCAAAACTTTAAACAAAGAGACAAAACATACTTGTAGCCTTAAGAAACTAGTAACATGACTTTCACAATAATTTGTTCTGACATCTGTGTCAAGGCAATCATTGGGACTACTCAAGTATTTAAAGTTTGAGTGCTCACTGCTTTTCTACTAGTAAGAGCAGGCTCTTATCTTCTGCTCTGATCAAGATCCAGAAAGCAATTCACTTTCTTCCAAACTCATTCATGGCTCCTATTAAAGCAAAATAAAAATGCATTATTTTAAAATATTTGTTTTCTTCTCTTCACTGAAGCATTTCTGCCTAAATGTCAAATTTCGAGAATAAGTTTTGCATTTCAGTGTGCATATATTAATAATAAACATCCCTCATTTACACTTTCACTTCTTTTCACCTTGTCTTCTGACTTTTTTTGTCCATTTAGAAGATACATATTCACTATCATGTATTTATTTAATATATGTATGTGTGTATACACGCAGAACCAAACTAAATAATATAGAGTTTGCTTGACTAGTTAATCCCACAGACAAAAGCAAACTCTTTGCATACATGCATCAATATCACCAAGAAACTACAAAAGAAATCAACTACAGTATTCCACCTGCCTGCATCTTGAGATTGGCTCCATCATTCCTGTGCAGCTGACAAGTGTTTGACATGCAGAATAAAACCCTAATGACTAAACACATTCTAGGTGATGAACATTACTTTGGCGCTCCTGATCAAATTTAATCCATATGCCCAGCTATTGATCTGATATCAGATGTAAAACTAGTGAAGAACATTGTACATTTTTATTTTGTTCACTGAAATATTTCAATGCTAAATTACTATCTGAAAAATTGCAGATGAAGCTTGCTTACATACAAACATTTCTTAGTTGCATATGAACATTTCCAAAGTTGTCAAAATTGATACACTTGACCTGATATTTTTGGATCATTTTTACTGTTACATGTATTTAAAGCAGACATCATCCCAAAACTAACCAAAATGTTCATATGCATATACACATATACATATAAATAGGCATGACATCTGAGAAGCTGAAAATGAATGGAAGAAAGGTTGTATGATATCTTTTACAGGTATGTAGTTTTAGGCTGTTTTGATTATACAAGCAATAAAACTTTAGCTAGCTGCTGGTTACAGCCTTACAAATCTGAATAAAGAAAAGTTGAATGTCTAAATGGATTGCCTATAGAAGATAATGTGGTGTAATCACTGTAGTTCATGATTAGTAGTACATGTAACATGTAGTTAAAGGTGCTTGGTGTCTGAAAGATCAATCTCTAATGAATTTCACGAATTTGATGATACTCCCTAATGAGGCTTCTGTAGCCATAATGTAGTGACTGTTGAAATAAATAACAATAATAAAAAAATTAACATTCTGTCCAGAACATGAAAAGCAAAAAAAATCTAATTTTAGAAATGCACACGGTTTGGCCCTTAAACAGTTGTAAATAGATTTCATGTAAATTGCTGTTCAAAGGACATAGCTGAAAAGAATGTGGATGCATATTAAACATGCCTTAAAAATTATTTTTCTAAGTGAAAGTATGTTCTTTAAATGTACCAATTTTGATATTTTAATACACATATTTCTGTTGTAAAAGGTTCTGCATATTTAAGCACAAAGAAAATCATAGCATTTGAGTAGTAGGTTGCCTAATTTTTTGTGGTCAGTGTCAAAGTAATATAATTAAACTAAGGATTTGTTCTTTGAACTCATGATAAAAGAAAAATATGTTCAAGAGAAAAAGACCAAATTTGAAGTCTGATCTAACCTCAAACTTCAATACCTAATGCTTTAGGGTTGTGTCCAGCTGAGTTTCAAATATCTCCAAGGATGGGAATTGCAATATTTGGCCCCTCACAGTAGAAAAAAAAAACCCCAAACCTTAATATCTAATGGGAATGTCTCTTATTTCTGCTGGATTACTCTCATCCTTTCACTTTGCACCTGTAAGAACCTGGCTCTGTTTGCTATATAACCTCCCATTAGGTGGATGAAGGCTGTAATTAGGCTTGCCTTTAGCCTTTTCTTCAGGCTGAAGAAATCCTGCTCCCATAGTTTCTTCTTGAATATCATGTTCTCCAGCCCCCTAATCATCCTGGTGACTCTTTACCGAATTTGAGCCTAAACTGGATACAGCATTCCAGATGCAGCCTTACACCTGACAAACAGAGGGTAAGAATCAATACCTCAACTTGATGGTTATGTTGCCACTAATACAGCCTTCTATGTGGTTGGCCTTCATTGCCCCAAGAGCCTACTTTTGAATTTTATCCAATTTTTTGTTTGCCAGAATGATCAGGCCTTTTTTATGCAAAGTTCTTTCCAAGCCTGTTGGTCCTCAGCCTACACTGTCATTTGAGGTTATTCTGGTACAGACACAAAACTTTAAACTTGCAGTTTTTTGAATTTCAGCTTTGTAAAAACTCAACATTCATGAAAGAAAGGACTACCACACTCCTCCAGCTTGTCAGGGTTCCTCTAAACAGCAACCTGGTTTTCCAGAACACTGACTGGTTCCCTAATTTCATAGAATCATAGAGTCACTTGGCCTTGTTGAACTTCATGAGATTCACATGGGCCCAATCCTCAAGACTGTCAAGGTCCCTCTGGATGGCATCCTTTCCCTCTAGTCTATCAACTGCACCACTCAGTTTTGTGTCAGCCATAAACTTGCTGAGGGTGTGCTCAATGCCACTATCTATGTCAATGAAGATATTAAATAGTATTGGTCCCCATTCAGACCCTTGAGGGACACCATTTGTTACTGGTTTCCACTTGGACATTAGGCCATTGACTGCAACTCTTTGGATGCAGCCATACAACCAATTCCATATCCATCTAACAGTCCATCCATCAAATCCATGTCTCTCCAACTTAACGCTGAGAATGTTGTGTGGGACTATGTCAATGGCCTTACAGAAGTCCAAGTCGTTCTTCCTTTGTCCACTGATGCAATCACTCCATATAATTTGGGTGTCATCCATGAAATTTCAAAGGATGGATTCTGTCCTTTCATCTAGGTCATTAGAGAAGATGTTAAGCAGCAGCATCACCTCTCTATCAGCCCCTGAAGAACACCACTTGTAACTGGCCACTATTTGAATTTCCACTGCTGATCCAAATATTTTGAGCTAAGAAGTACAACCAATACAGCCTGTAGAAGCTGTATTTCACCAATGTGACAATAAGGACACTGTTGGAGAGAGTGGCAAAGGCTTTGCAAAAGTGAATATAAACAACATCCACTCTTCTCCTGTCATCCATGGAGGTAGTTTTCTCATCAGAGAAAGCAAGAGCTTGGTCCAGCATGATTTCTGCTTGAGAAATCTGTGCTGGCTTTCCCAATCACATCTCATCTTTCATATGCTTCAAAATGGCTTCCAGCAGCTTCCTAGGTCTCACCAAACTGATGTTCCCCAGATCCTCCTTCTTTTCTTTTCAAAGATGTGTGTGATATTTGGTTTTTTCCAGTGGTGAGGAACCTTCACTAACTCCCATGATCTTTCAAAGATGATCACTAGCCACTTCCTCTCGGTTTTCTGACCTGTGGGTCAGAGATGTATGACTCTGGTGACATCCTTGTGGGAACTTGTTTGTCTTTGCCTGTTAATGTGGCGCTATACCTATTTAGTAAGTGGATATCATCATATGGACAAAGAGTTTGCTTTCTGTTGCTGGAAGTCACATTCTGTAGGTGTTTTACATTGCCAGTAGAAATCCGCAGGCTTCGTATTGACCACATGTTAGTGGAGACTTTCAGGACCTGTCTGGGCTTATGATGGCCTGAGCTGGTTTTAAGTTCCCTAGTGGTGAAATGACCACTGTCTGACCTCTTGTAGGTGAAGCCCTGTAAATACTGCATTAGCTGAAGGTGCGACACTCCAAAGCGATCCTGCCATAACAGACAGTGTTTCATTGTGTTCACTGAGATGAGGGAAGACTGTTATGGGATTTCTAAACACTGGAAACTACTGAGACTGAAGCAGACTGTAATAAGAAAACCCAAGCAGACCCAGAACCAGGTTGTAATAAGAGAACCTCAGCAGATCCCCCAAGCAGAGAGGATGGAGGAAAAAAGACCGCACTCTGAACAGCTTACTGCTGGGGAATACCTCAGGATGCTGCTGACTAGTTGTAATAATGCCTTAACCCCTTCCTTGAGGAAGTTTGAAACTGTCAATCTTAGGGCCCAGAGATGTGGGTAAAACATAACACTGGAGAAACAAGGTAGATACTAGGAAGGTTGCTTTTTTCTTTGGGGTTTTGGTTTGTGGTGGTTTTTTTTTTTTTGGTTGGTTGGCTGGTTTTTTTTCCCTGCATAACAATTTTAACATTATCATTAATACTTTTCTGTATTACTCTGGATTGATAATGTGTTTATTACTGCAACTATGCTGGTAAAAACTGTTCTGTTTTCATTACAATGACAAAACAATAACGGGACTAAAAATAAATTTTATCTTTTGTTGTAGTTTAACCCCAGCCAGCAACTAAGCACCATGCAGCCTCTCACTCCTCCCCCCCTCCCCCCACCCAGTGGGATGGGGGAGAAAATTGGGAAAAGAAGTAAAACTCGTGGGTTGAGATAAGAATGGTTTAATAGAACAGCAAAGAAGAAACTAATAATGATAATGATAACACTAATAAAATGGCAACAGCAATAATAAAAGGATTGGGATGTACAAATGATGCGCAGTGCAATTGCTCACCACCCGCCGATCGACACACAGGTAGTCCCCGAGTGGTGATTCCCTGCCCCCACTCCCCAGTTTCTATACTGGATGTGACATCACGTGGTCTGGAATACCCCATTGGCCAGTTTGGGTCAGCTGCCCTGGCTGTGTCCCCTCCCAACTTCTTGTGCCCCTCCAGCTTTCTCGCTGGCTGGGGATGAGAAGCTGAAAAATCCTTGACTTTAATCTAAACACTACTTAGCAACAACTGAAACATCAGTGTTACCAACATTCTTCATGTATTGAACTCAAAACATAGCACTGTACCAGCTACTAGGAAGACAGGTAACTCTATCCCAGCTGAAACCAGGACACTCTTTACAGTTAATGTTTTCCTTTTGTCCAAAAGATAAAAATTTCCAGCCACTTTACCTTCATAGTCTCCACTTGTGCAAGCACAGCCTTTTATGGTTCCTTCCTACCTGTTATTCTGGGACTGGACACTTGCTTGTGCAAGGAACTGGGCGATTTGTTTGTCTTCTGTGTTCCTCTGTTGTCTGCCCCTCTTCCCACTGATACTTCATTTGGTTCCTCAGTGCAACCAGTAAAGGGTACCTCCCATAGGTGAGGACACCAGTGTCTTCAGCATAAGGGAGGGGCACCAAGCATTTCTCACAGCCTGAGATCTGGATAATTGTGTCCTTCCTTAGGAGCTCCATTTGGGTCAAGGACTCCAGTGTGCTGGAGTCATGCCTTATGGCACACCACCACAATGTGCAGAGCTGCGTTGCCTTGAGCGGTACCTCTGGGCCACCTCCCACACCAGCTTGTGTGTTATCTGCTACTTTGCCGCTTGCCAGTCCCGTTGCCATATTCCTGTGGTTGTTACTGCTCTGAAGTAGCAGCTATGTAAGTGTTCCCCATCAAACAGGAGCCCATCATTCCCACAACAAGGAAGCCAGCTGAGGCTGAAGGGGTACTCACTTTCAGGCAGGATGCAGCAATGAGGGGCAGAAGCCCAGCTCTGGGAACAGCAAACGACCCTGTGACAATTGTGTGTACCTTGGGTTACCAAGGGATGTGGGAGGATAACATTCCCCTCCTCAGCTGAGAGGCTGAGAATAAGGACTTGTCAGAAAAAAATCACAAAGTTTACATTTTTAAAAATATATAAGAGAAAACAGTATGATATAATGGTTTTGAAACATTATTGTGTTCCTTATGGCAAAAATGCCTGCGCTAATTCACCTTGTGCTTGTCTGTGTTTTCCTTCATGTAAACTTGAAATTTTATTTTGTCTTATGAAGAATTTTGATGTTGTTGTTGTTGTTTTAGCCAACAGAGCTGCAGCAAGGGAATGAATGACCTTCAAAGATTTCTCTCTGCATCCATGATACAGTTTTCATTCCTACTAAAAGCAATAGAGACCTGTGGAAGATAAGAACCCAAATGAATAAGTGTGTGTCCTGGTTGCAGCTGGGCTAGAGTTAATTTTCTTTCTAGTAGTTGGTATAGTGTTATGTTTTGGATTTAGGATGAGAAGAATGTTGATAACACACTGATGTTTTCAGTTGTTGCTAAGTAGTGTTTAGACTAAGTCAAGGATTTTTCAGCTTCTCATGCCCAGCCAGCGAGAAGGCTGGAGGGGCACAAGAAGTTGGGAGGGGACACAGCCAGGACAGCTGACCCAAACTGGCCAACGGGGTATTCCATACCATGTGATGTCATGCCCAGTATATAAACTGGGGGGAGTTGGCTGGGGGAGATGCAGATCGCTGCTTGCGAACTGACCGGGCATCAGTTGGTGAGTGGTGAGCAATTGCATTGTGCATCACTTGTTTTGTATATTCCAATTCTATAATTATTATCATTGTTGTTGTTGTTGTTGTTGTAATCGTATTATTATAATTATTATCATTATTATTATTTTCTTCCTTTCTGCCCTATTAAACTGTCTTTACCTCAACCCATGAATTTTACTTTTTTTCAATAATAATTTTTTTCACTGGGTGGGGGGAGTGAGCGAGTGGCTGTGAGGTGCTTAGCTGCCAGCTGGGGTTAAACCACAACAATGTGAAACTGCTGAAGACTGGCAGAGCTGGCAGAGGAGGTGGAAGATGCAAGCTCTGTTTTTTGTAGACAAAACCCAGAAACTTTTTCCTCATGTCTGACTACAACATACACCATTGTCAACAGAAAGTAGAAACAGTTGGCAGCAGCATACAAAAGCATTTCCCAAAGCTACTACTAGTAATTTCAATACATTAGCCATAGACAATAATAGACAGAATCTTCAATTTGAATAGACATTTTCTGGGCATTCAAAGAACTCTGAACAAAGATGTGAATACTACCAAAGAGCTGTAAGGTACAGCAATAAAAAAGAAATACTGATGGAGTTTATTTCTGTCCTTAATTGTCCATGGATTCTATGAAGTCTACTTCTTTCTGTTAGAAAATGTTTATTACAGGAGTCTTAATAAAAAGGGTCAATTTTCATAAAAGCCACACTAGTTCTTATACTGTTCACAATTTAAATTTATTTGTAAAAAAATAACTTGGTACAACTAAATTTGCAGTAAATTTAAGTCAAAGGAGAGTTTAGTTGAACATGCTTTTGGAGAAATTTTCATGAAAGACTTTGTTCTCCTTCATGCCATGCTTGAAGATCACAGGAGGCAGTAGGAAGTTTCCAACTAACTGACAGGTTTTAGAGCAAGTTGGTAACTGAATTGTGCCTATTCAGGTTGCTTGTGCTTAGCAACAGAAACAGATTTGTAATGAAGTTCTTCAATTAATATGTTATGATTAAGCTAAAAGAAGAGTAGTTGTTTAATCTGACTGTTACTAAATGCCATCACAAAACTGTTTGTTTTTTTTCACTTGTGGATATTCTCAGTAGCCTCTTTATTTTAGAGTGTTTCTTTCAAAGACATAGAATTGTATATCTATTTCAGTGTCATATTTTTCATTGTTCCTTTAGTTCTGTTTCTTTATATAGTTATAATTTGCCTCAATTTTTTTTTTTCAAGAGTCTGAATTTCCTTTTTTTGTAGTATATATAATATCCTTTTCCAGAATAACTAGGTTATTGTATAAAGCCAAATAGACATTAAAAGGGAAATACCAAACACTGTAAGCCTACATAAAATCAACATATAATTAAAAATTAACACATACCTCAGTGTCCTTAAGTATAAATAGGTGGTAACAGAACTCGGTGTAAAAAATTTAGGAGGTGAAGTATTCCCACATTATCTAGATTAAAGATTCTTTATTTTCCAGCAGCAAAAAATGAATAGATGCAGTTGTCATGATCATGGAGATATATTTTACTCTGCTATATGGCTTTATATTCAATGGCGGGAAAACAAAAATGCATGTCTCAATGACTGAGACAAAGTAGGCTTCTGCAGAAAATTTCAGTCAAGCTGACATTTAAGAGCAGATAGCACAAGAGTAGAAAATATAATGTGTTCATCTTGTCAGGCTGATGAAGCAGATCTAGTGGTGGCCAAGCAACGCATTACAATACTGTAGCTCACTGCATCAGAAACAAATGGAACTGGAAGTCAGTGTGCAGTTGCAGAACTCTATCGTCATTGGGATTGCAGAGACATGGTGGGATAGCTTGTATGGCTGGAATATTGTAATGGATGGATAGAGTGTCTTTAGAAAAGACATGCTGGAAAAGTAAGAAGAGGGGCGGTGTGTGATGTAAAGGGGTGACTGGAATGCAAGGAGCTTTTCCTTGGGACAGGTCATGAGACAGTCAAGAGTTTATAGGTAGGGGTCAGAGGACAGACAAACGGATGTGATGCCAAAATGGGTACCTGCTATGCCTAATCAAGAAGAGGTAGTAGATGAAGCCTTCATTAGACAACAGGAAGAAACCTTACAATTGCAGGACTTGGTACTCATGGGGGACTTCAGCCACCTGGACAGCTGCAGAATGAGTAATATGACTGAATACACACCAACCAGGAGATCTCTGCTGTGTGTTAATGACAGTTTCTTGATGCAGGTGCTTCATGAGCTGAGTAGAGATGGTTTTCTGCTGGACCTGTTGATGCTCAAAAACGGAAAGAATTAGCTGAATATGTAAGATTTACAGCAGCCTTTGTCAACAGAGATTGTGGACAGAAGTAAGCACAACCATGGAATTTGGACGAGCGGATTCTGGTTTGTTGAAGGACCTGCTTGAGAGGATATCATGGGAGACTGCCTTGGACGGCAGAGATCTGCCTAATCTTCATGGATGACCTCCTCAGACCACAGGAACAATGCACAGAAAGCATGGCAGGCCAGTTAGGATGAACAAGGAATTCTTAATTGAGCTCAAATTTTTAAATGAATTATTGACAAAGGAGAAATGAGCACGGACTACTGAACCGAGTCATGAATGCCAAAGGTCAGCTGGGTTGAAAAATGAAAAGGATGTGAAGGTCAACAGGATAGGTTTCTGTAAGTGCCTCAGCTGCAAAAGGTAAGTTAAGAAAATGTCAGCTTGGTTCCCAGGAGAACCTGGGACGCAGTGACAAAAAGCGTGGAAAAGACCAAGGAGGTCAAACACTGGAACAGGTGCCTAGAGAGCTTGGAGGGTTTCCATCCTTGGAGACATTAAAAACTCAGCTAGACAGCTCTAATCAACCTGCTCTAAGTGGACCTGGTATGAGCAAGATGTTGGACTAGATGGACTTAAATTAATTCAGTTTGGATTTTTTTTCCTTACAAAATTATCTTCCTAACAGGTATTCTTTAGTTCATAAATGTATAAACCTATAATGATTAGTGGTTACTTCTATTCATAGACACTCTGAATGAACTACATGTATCATTACCAAAATGCTTGAGAGTAATGAAAAGGAGGTGACAAACCCTTTAATGAAGTTACACATGAAAGAAATAGTATTTTTTGTTTCATTTTCCTTTACCACGTGCTGCTGAGAATGTATGATATTTGAGAGGCATTCTAAGGGAATTTTAAGCACACCTATGTGTAGATTCTGTTTTATGTTCTTAATCATCACATTTCCTTCCTTCCATATCTTAATTACAATATTTATAAACAAAGGAAAAGTCCATTTTACTTTCTTATTAAGATGTTTGGAATGCTATTTTAAATATTCATTATTGGTATGGAAATTTACCAATAAAATACAGACTTTCTGTTGATATATGTATGCAGGAACCTATATATGGAATGTAAATATATTGGAAAATTAACAATTTCTCCTTTAACAAGCCAAGTTAAGCAAAATTGTTTTTAATGAAAAAAAACCAAGAGTGAAGTTGGGACACATTTCTTATGGAAAAAGGACCACAACTTTTCCAAAACTATGATTGTTTTTTCAGACTTTCAAATGGACAGTAGTCAAAGACATGTACAGTTAAAGCAATTATTTTGTAAGGAACAGGAGGTTCAAAAACTGATGATCATGTAGGAATTTGTCCATTGAAATCTACTTACAGTTATCAAATTATGTAAAGATATTAAAACCACTTTGCAATATTAGCACGCACGGAAAACCAAGGTCTTAACCTGAATGAATCTGCAGCTATGACACAATGATGCAAAAACCACAAATAATTATGGACTAGTGCAAAGGGCATCAACTATATTAGTAATAGAAATTATAGTTGACAAGAAAATGTTGAAACTCCAATGCAAGTAGTGAGGGAGGGTTTGACATTTTCTTTTTAAACATCACTGTGGGTATGAACTTCCTCTTTATCCTTCTCTATAAGCAATTCTACCAGGATTTGAACTTTCCTGTGAGGGTGGGAAGTCACAAAACTATTTTTAAAATGTAGTATATTCAGTTATGATCCAATTCACTATTTTCTGTAATAAATTTTCAAGTATCTGATACTAAGAAATCCCATACTGTGCAGTTTCAGCTAGCAGAGATGCTCATGGATGCTCTTTTATATGCTTTCCTGAGTCACAGTCAGATTTCTGCTATATATTTTCTGGAGAGCAAAATGGATTTTAGTCTGAATTCTCCCTCACATCCTCCTCTTTCTACAAATATCTCTGATATCATCCCATTAAAAAGTTAAGAAAAAACCCTATTGAACTTTTGTGATAGGGAACCTAGAACTACTGTATCAGAGTTAGGACATAAGAATTAAGAAGCATAACACTTTTCTGAATTAGAGCTACAATGAAAAGTTGGTATGCTAGGATCTCATAAAAATTAAAAGTTCCTTGAATTCCAGTAAATAAAATTGTAAAGAAAACAGTATGTATGACTGTATGGTTAAAGCTCTGGTCTAACACTAAAAACATCCATTTTGATTCTTGGTCATAGATAAAGTGTCCCTGAGCAAAGAGCACTTTGATTCTCAAAGTATTTAGACATAAAACTGCCAGATCCAGAGCCCAAAAAATTACTGAAAACTTTTTCATGTGCTTTGGATCAAATTTTTAATCATACCATGCCTTTTTCTTCTTTTACTTTACAGTGTGTCTTTGCTTTTTTTGTCCTATTCTATTCTGTCCTGGTTTCAGCTGGGATAGTTATTTTTCTTTCTAGTAGCTGGTATAGTGTTGTGTTTTGGACTTAGTATGAGAAGACCGTTGGTAACACACTGATGTTTTCAGTTGTTGCTAAGTAGCGTTTAGACTAAGTCAAGGATTTTTCAGCTTCTCATGCCCAGCCAGCGAGAAGGCTGGAGGGGCACAAGAAGTTGGGAGGGGACACAGCCAGGGCAGCTGACCCAAACTGGTCAATGGGGTATTCCAGACCATGTGACGTCATGCCCAGTATATAAACTGGGAGAGTGGGGGTGGGGGGATCGCTGCTCAGGAACTAACTGGGCACTGGTCAGCGGGTGGTGAGCAATTGCACTGTGCATCACTTGTTTTGTATATACCGTTCCTTTTATTATTATTGTCATTTTATTATTGCTATTATTGTCTTTATTAGTTTATTCCTTTCTGTCCTGTTCCATAAACTGTTCTTTTCTCAGCCCACAAGATTTACCTTTTTCCCAATTCTCTCCACTATCCCACTGGGTGGGGGGAAGTGAGTGAGCAGCTGTGTGGTGCTTAGTTGCTGGCTGGGGTTAAACCATGACATACTCACATATTGTGAAGGGGGCTCCAATCTAACTGACACAATATTACAAAAATAAATCATAAGGCTACAGTGAAGGTTTATTCAATGTATTTATTTAACTATTCATCCAATTTCCTATTAGTGGAAAAGAAACAGCAGGACAAAAGGCAGAAGTCTCTTGGCAGACAGTAAATATTTATATGTCTAAAACATCACTTGGTCAGATTTTAGAAAACCACACTCTGCACAGGTTTTCTAGTCAGAAATCAAAATAAATCTTCCTACTGGATCTGCTTATGTTAAGCTGACAAAACAGTGGTTGTAAATAGACCTTAGCTAGGAAGGCTTCACCCCAATCTCATTTTACCTGCCGGAGAATGCCTCATGTACCAGGACACTTTGTTGTAACCACAGGAACACTCAGATCACAGAAAGAGCTTTGGCTTCTGTCTGTCTCCTTATCCATTTGTGTATCCTAAGAAATATAAAATCCTGGGATAAGCTGTCTTGGAAACACAGGAAACAGTTCCAGCCTCTGAATCATGGTTCCAAAGAGACATCTGATCTTACCTTATGCAAGAAACAGCAATATTATTTTTTGACCGGTAGTTTAGCACTTCAGCTGTTGTCTATCCCAATCTGAGAATTTAACTGTCTCCAGACAACTTGCATGCCTAATTTGCTCCTGGTGAACTGCATGCCTGTAGCCAGGTGCCTTTTAAGTTTTGCAATTCTGAACTTTGCAATGTCTAAGTATTCTTTTTGGATCTCTGAATTTGCCCCCATTTCTCCAAAAAAGTTTCTCTCATGGCCACAGAGAGCTACCTCCAGGATATTTTAGAAGTTTGTTGTGTTTTGGGGTTTGGGGTGGGTTTTTTGGTTGGTTTTATTTTGATGGAGAGAAATAAATGCTTTAGCCCATGTTCAGCTCTGAGAACAAAAGATATCGGGTGGTCTCATCTTCAAATTTCACTGAAATTGAGGGAAATATCCTATGTAGACATTATCTGTATTTATCAGGGAAAAAAGATTAGATTTCTTTTAAGAAAAGAAGAAGCAGAGGAGAAATATATTTCAAGCTTTAAAATCTCCTTATAAGTAAGGACAAAGTAGTGCTGCAGAGAAAAAGAATTCACTGTTTTTAACTTTTGCTATGTCTTTGTCCATCTACCCATTGAATTTCAAATGGTAAGGACATTTTCATGAAAGCATTTTTTTTTTTTCTATTTAACAGTTCTCAATGATGATACATGGTTATTACTGAAGTAATAACTTGTGCTGTGACATCAAAGCCATTTACTCCTCATCCAGTTGTAATGTTACAAGCAGATGATTATGACTCTCTGGGTATATAATAGCGCAAGCAAGAAAACTCTTTAGAAATGAACCCTATGTTTATTCAAATATCTTTTTATACTAAAGAAGATGATGGAAAGAAATTATCAGAATTTATTCTAAATATAATTCTTATCAAAGTCTTTTGTCAAGCTGTAGCTGGTCTCTAACAAGACTGTATACCATGCTTTCTGCATAGCTCTCCCTTTGGATCCTTTTTGAACTTACAGTTTGAAAAAAATAAACATGCTCTTTGTATTGGCATTCAGCAGGAAGGTATTGGTTTTATTTTCAAGAGGGAAAAAACAAAAAAAACCTTCTCCCCCTGAAAAAAAAAAAAGAGGCCAAGCAACCCCCTTCTATTAAATATAAAATGAATGTGAACATCAGTAATTCATGTATTTCAAAATTACTACATTGTGTCTAAACACATGCCAGTTTCCAGAAACATTTCTACGACACTTAGAATGAAATAGTAGGTTTTATTTTTATTCAGAGTAAGTTTTGACAGTGTGAGATGCAAACAAATTGCATATTGGCATTTCTGTTTGTGGTAGTTTTCTTCATTTCCTTTTCAATCATTTTACCTATCATGCCAAGATATTGTAAAGTTTAAGTGAACATGGTATTTTAGTTCCCTTTAGAAATGGTGTGCAGATTACAAATGGATGATGGTGATGATGATGGGTGATTTAACCAAATGATATGCTGGAAATCCTGAATCACAGTGGTATAAAGAGGATTGTGTAATTCATCAGTGTTTCTGCAATGTATATCTCTGTACACAGAAATATGACATGGAATGAAAATGGGTATATTGTTCAGGTAGGAAAACATTTTACCCACCCTAAACTATTTCCCAGAAAAGTGTGTAGGTCTTTGTGAAAGCAAAGCAAGACAAACCAAACAACAACACACCTCCTGCCCCCGCCAAAATAAAAAAAATAATAATCATTGTATAACATTTGTTTCTGTATTTATGTTGAACTATGGAAAAAACTTTCAAATTTACACAGAATTGTACTTTCTGTACTTTGTCATTACATATTTGTACATTTATCCTGCCAGAATGCATATAGATCACTAGCTATGGGTAAACCACTACACTACACATTTAGGTAGCCATATTTTCACTAATTTTATATATTGAAGGGGGGAAAAAAAAAAAAAAACAAAAAACCCACCTCAATTGCATGCACATTAATTTAACTTTTTTTCTATCTACCTTTAAAAATGTACCTTTTCAAAAAGCTTTCTAGCAGTATAGTATTACAGGTCAGTAACTATTCAGGCAACAGATAGAAAAAATAATTTTTGAGTAAGTACTGAATTGCTAAATTTGCAAACAGTGAAAACCAAATTCTCTTAAATGCCTTAATAATACACTTGTCTTTTCTTTTCTCTCCAGTTCGCATTGTCATTTCTATTTTTATAATAGTGAAATTTCATAGGATTGATACTTTTTAGATAGGCGATGTAAGCAACTGGTTTCTTTTGATTTTCCTCACTACTGAAACAGATATATGAAAATTACTACTGAAAATAAATTCACATTTGCAGTCAGAATAACTCAATTTATAAAGGCTTATACTCTGAATTTAAAGTTGAAGTAGTTTGGTATAAATCTGAACTTGAAAAACTAGATAATTTTGACAAACTCTAAATATTGGGTTTATAAGATTAAATTCCTCTTAATTCACAATAAAAGAACCATACAATTGTAAATTACATTTGTGAAATCTAGAGAAACTAATGGCTTCATGGACACTTAAACACATACAATACTGTTTAAAAAGAACTGCCTCATTGCCTTATCCAAAGAGTAGGGAAAAAACAACCCCACCAAATTTAAATTAAGAAGAGATATTATAATTTGTCCCAATCCAATTGAAAGTACTGATGTCTGTGATGATCTTTAGTGATCACAAAAATTACCTGTCTGACCAGCAAGGTACAGTCTTCACTCGAGACCTAATATTTTGATCTTGGTAGAAAGACAGAAATATCCTATGTAATGTAATGTGAAATAAGAAGCAAACAAAGCTACCTTTATGCTAGATTTAAACTTGTCATCCACAGCTGGAGGGTGACTGCGTATTTTGTGATCAGGGTTCTAAAGAGTAACTGTGCTTGGCAAGTATTTTGAGGCAGTTCTCATGTATGTTTTTTGGTGTCTCTTTTTTGGGTCTGGATCTTGCCTGCATCCCCAATGTCACATCAGCTGTCTCATTTTAAGAGTCAGTGAAAACATAGCTCAGAAAGTAACTGGAATTTGAGTAATGCATCAAGTATTTACTGAACAAGTCTATAATTTGTTGTGTTCTAATGAAAAGCACCACTACGACCATTTCATTTTTATGTGCTCTTAGCAAGTAATATTCACTCAGACAATATTACAAGTAATGGATAAAGAACATTGCTATTAGCAGCTGTACATGCAGTTCCTGGAAGAAACATTCTGACATTAAGTATAAAGGTTCCTGGAAAAAGACACAAATAAGTCAAAAGGATTTCTATATTTAAAGCAGAGAGTTTGAAAAATAGCACTTTTATAAAAAAAAAGTCACTTTTTTCATAATTTTCACATTTGCTCATGTTTTATTAGATAAGTGAAAGGAAATTTCAGAATTAGAGTTGAATGAGAATCCAGGTTTTCCAAATTTCAGTGCTCATATAAGACTCAAAGATACTACTGAACCTTCTATTGGAAGAGCAGCTGAAAGTAAAAAGGTGTGTCTCTGTCTTTTCATTTCCCCAAAGTCAGAAGAGAGGAAGTTCCTGAAACAGTGTCTAGTTAAAAACAATTTCATACTCTAATTAATGTGGTCAATGTTGACAACGACTAGTGAGTTCTTAAAAATAAGATATTAGTAATAAGATAATAAGATAATAAAGATCAGCTTCCTTCTGTCATTTAAGCCATTTAAGCTTGCCATACACCATAATAAGAAGGAAGCCTTTTTTTTTTTTTTTTTCTTTCTCTAAACATAGACTCTTAATGTTTTCAGGACACTATTTGCCTTTAAGACTTTAAGAAATACGGTAACAGAGAATCAATCCACAGAGTAACTGAGAGTCGGAATATTAATAAATATGTGCTTTAAGGTGAAAATTCCCTAGAAAAGTTTTATGCAATATGGCCAAAAAGACAGTGCACTTCCCATGTGGTAAAATCAGACTGAATTAACCAAAAGATGGACTCTAATTATGACACTGAAATTATAGCACTAGGAATAAAAGATGCTGTCCCATGCTATTCCTATTCTCATTTGCCTTAGATCACTTTCAAATATTAGCCCAAAGAAATGCAAGTTTTTCTTTGTAATGATTCTGATGGGATGTCAGCACTTCAAACTGACAATATCTAACAAAAGTGTTATGTTTATGTTTTATTTTCATTATTAAAGTGACACGACATCAGCATGAAAAAGATACAAGTACAAACTTATCTCAAATTGAACAGACAGTTGTTACATTCCCTGTTTTTATGGAATTTATGTTCACCTTCAGGAACAATAGAACAATTTAATGGAGTCATATTTTTTCTTAAGGGACACATCAACTGCAGCAGCTTTGATTTGGTGTCAACGCTTGGAGATATAATGAAGACTAATGTTGACTAAGTGTCAAACAGAAAACATTTAGAAAAATAGAAAGTGATCAAAAAAAGGTCTTCTATTGCTCTGTGAGGTACTTCTGAGTTTTACAAGTTCTCTTGTGGATCTTTAGTGTTATCAGCATTCTGAGCAGATTGCTCACATTGTATGCCAAGTTCTGCTCTGAAATGCACACATGGATGTCTCAAATACCCTAGAATATCTCAAACAGTAACAAACAGCTATGGTTAGGCAGCTGAATTCAGGAGCTATCAGATATACTTTCAGAACTCAAACACTTAGTTTACATGAGGAGATCTGCATTTGGACACCCACATTTTGCTGTCTGCACTTTGGGTTTAAATCTGCCCTATAAGACTATCTCAGATATATTTCTGTTCCTATTTTTATTCCCTTTTTTAACTAATTGTTTCTAGTTACTCTGTAAAAAATTACTTTGTCATTTTTTACTGACCAGCCCAAGCATTTTACTGGTGTGGGAATTTCTTTCTTAAAATAAAATTTTAATCTTCTTTTTTTTTTTCTATTTTGTCTTAAGGCTTCTAAGCCAAGTTTTAAAATGCAATACAAAATAAATCCAGCATTTAAAAAAAAAATGAACCTTACAGATAGAAGGGAAGGTTATAAAATTATATAATAATAGAATATAATAATGGAATGGTTTGGGTTGGAAAGGACCTTTAAAGATCATCTAGTTTCAACCCCCTGCCATGGGCAGGGACCTCTTCCACTAGGACAGGTTGACTCAAAGCCACTTCCAACCTGACTTTGACCACTACCAATGATAGGGCATCCACAACTTGTCTGGGAATCCTGTTCCAGAGTCTCACCATCCTCATCATAAAAAATTTCTTCCTTACATCCAATCTAAACCTACCCTCTTTCAGTTTAAAACCATTGCCCTTTGTCCTGGCACTACAGGCTTTGGTAAAACGTCCCTCTCCATCTTTCTTCTAAGCCCCTTTCAAGTATTGAAAGGCTGTGATCAGGTGTCTCCGGGGTCGTCTCTTCTCCAAGCTGAACAATGCCAACTCTCTCAGCCTCTCCTCCTAGCTGTGGTGTTCCAGCCCTCTGACCACTTTCGTGTCCCTCCTCTGGACCCACTCCAGCAGGTCAGTGTTTTTCCTGTGCTCAGGACCCCAGAGCTGGACGCAGTACTGCAGGGGGGGTCTCACCAGAGCAGAATAGAGGGGGAGAATCACCTCCCTCAACCTGCTGGCCACGCTTCTTTTGATGCAGCCCAGGACACAGTTGGTAATATTATTATTACAGTACAATAATATTAATTTCCATTACTTGTAAATCTTCACAAGTATTTATTTTTAAACTGTGAATAAAATACCCTGCGTGCAAAAAACGTTGTACATAGTTCACAGGATCTTCTGACCACTGTCATCAGCATTCATCTGTTTTCATACAGAAACAAGCTGAAAGATAATGTAATGTGAAAGCAAAACACCGCAAAGCTAATAGGATGCATCCAGAGCAGGGCTTTTGCATTTAAATTGGCACCTAAGTGAAAAACTTGTTCTTAGATATTCCTCCAGTTGTCCTAGCCTTTAGCCCCCAAAGCAATGCAATTGTGCGTGTTTTTAACTTTAAAATTTTCTGGTTGCCTAGAGTTAAATTTCTAAATTTGTTTCAAAGAGCTTCATCACTGACATGGTTAAGTAGTTCAGTAGGTTTTTTTCTACCTGGACACTAATGGGATACACAAACCAGAGGTTGCTCTCTTTAAACCTTTCTAGATTTTCAGTGTGCTAAAAAGTTAGACATCTTTTTAGTAAGGACTTTTCTCATCTTTGGGCTAACAAGAATGAATAAAAGCACAGCTGTGGGTAAGAAAGGTGTTCGAGAAGAGTTACTACTGTTCAGTGACCATTACCTCAAAGTGACATTGCCTTAAAATATAAGAGCATGTTCTCACCATCATCACTTCTCCTGGTCAGTGAATTCCGAGCCATCTTTCAGACTATGTAATCTTCTGAAGTAAGACACCAATGATTTTAAGATGGGTGACTTTCAAACACCACTATTTTAAGCACTTTCTGTGAACTCTTGGAAGTTGTATAAAGAACATATTGACCTTAGGTGTCTTTCTGTTGTGCATGCCTGCAGATTTTGCCATTATTATATGTCCTTTCCCCTCTTCATCCTATGAGGAATGCCTTGATTAGGATCAAGTAACTCTTAGGTGTTTATTTTCTTTACTAAATCTAGCAATTTATTCAACTTAACAGTTATAACTTGACCTCTAAATTGCTTACTTTTGTTGTATGTTTGGTCTATACTTCATTCTATGTTTCTATGGTTCCCTATTGGTGTGATTTTATTTAAAATGTAATCTTCTGCCAGTACCTACAATACTACTATTGTCCCCAGAGATAGTCTATCCTTTTCTCATTCTTATAGTCTTCCTGGATCTCAGGACAAATCCTCTCCAATGCCCTGACTTCAGAAAGAATAAGATTTCTTTTTTTTTTTCCTTTTTATATTCAGGCAAAATCATTTTTAGATCTGCAAGGTCAATTCTACTGCTTTGAACTTTCAGTTTATGTAATACATAAGAAATATCAGAGGAAAGATTGGCTCCATGGATCAAGATGTAGAATCTTTCTATCAGTTAAAACAGCTGGAGAAATATGTCATTAGCACCCACCATTTGATGTGCCAGTGATGACAGATATATGTCAAATTTGTGTTGATTTTCTCAAATTATTATGAGATATATAAAAAAAGGAACTGAAAGATTTTTTATCAACTCCAACTGTAAAAATCAGATTTAAAGAAACTCCAACTATTGTTGCCTCAAAAATTGAAACAGAGGGAAAACAACTAAACAGCAAAACTATGGAGGGTAGAAAATTATCATTAGAGTAATAGAGTTATATATGGCATATCTATTCAGCTCAAAGGAAAAATGAGGGGCACTGCCATGATTTGACTTTTCAGTACTCTAATCAATCACCAAACATGCATGATTTTCAGCATAATGTAAACAAAACAAAACAAAACAAAAAACCAGTCTCAGCAATAAGGAAACATTCATAGCTTTAACAGCTGACCTAATCACAAGAGGCTACTTTTCTTTCAGTATGCCTAACATCCACCTGAGGCATTGCAGTAACAGTTCCCAGCTTCCTGTCATCCATTTCAGCTTTTGTGTTACTTCTGTGCTGTAGGCAATTTTAATAAAACAAGAATTTAGGGATTTGAATTTAAGTATTTGAATTAATTATATTTTAAATAGTTAAATATTTGGTTACAGATTAGGTCGATTCAGTATTCCCTACTGTTTATTAATAGTGTTCTAGTCCTTTTCTTCAAAAAAAAAAAAAAAAAGACAAAAAAAGAACCAAAATCCAACTTTCTTTTTGACTTACCACAAAGTCTCAAAACAATCCCACATGGATCAGAGGACTGTCTTACCTAGAGAAAAAATTGCATAGGCTTTTTGCCAATGTCACCTCAATTATATAGTCATCAGTGTTTTCACAGTAGGACACAAAAGCTGGTGATAGGTTTGCTTTCCCCAGGGTTCATTCTTCAACTATAGGGTTGACATGGACACATCTAAAGTGATTGGACTAAGATGCCAGTTTCCTATTGGGACATGAATAAAAAATTTGCTACTACCAAGTATCACCTCAGTCATCCCCTCCCAGTAGTAAAAATGATTAATCTTATGAAGTACAGAGAATCTTTTTTTTTAAGTTCATACTTTCATTATCATGTGCACTTAAAAAATATTCCAAACTGAAAGTTGCACTCCACCATGAAATCTGCAGCATAGATTGTTGACACCGTATATATCCAAATTACCCTGAAATTAACAGTACTCAAAATGTGGGAAAAAGAAAGTGACATCAGTCATATTTAGTCTCTTCCAAGTCTCAACAGAAGCCTGAATTTGTCATTGTCCTCTGAATTGAATGTAGACTCTGTGCAGGATATACCAGGTCTTCTGGGAAAGAAAGGGAAAGAATAATACCCTATCATAGCCAACTGTCCAATCTGTGTAAAGCACTAAAATGCTTTCTTGTATTTCTAAGACTATCTGTAGCATTAGTTTTGAAAACATCATAGAAAATAGATCAGATCCTTCAGGTCACAAACACTGTAGCTTTTAGAAGGTTTCAACATGCATACTTAGTATGCAGACAGGATTAAGTTCTGTTACCTAAAGAGAGACAACTTTATATATAATCTTGTATTTGATACTGTAAGATATACAAAATATTTCTTCTGTCCTGTCAAATATAATACTGAACCCATAGCTGGTCTGTGTCCTTTGGACCAGACACTGGAGGCAAATCAGAATGAATAAATACTGAGACATTTCATAGAATCATAGAATGGTTTGAGTTGGAAAGGACATTTAAAGATCTAGTCCAATTCCCCTGCCATGGTCAAGAATATCTTCCACTAGATTAGGTTGCTCCAAGTCTTGTCCAACGTGACTTTGAAATCTCCCAATGATGGGGCATCCACAACTTCTCTGGGAAACCTGTTCCAGTGGCTTACCACCCTTACTGTAAAAATTTTTTTCCTTATGTCGAATCCAAATCAAACTAAGAGCAGAGGAGAGGAGGAGAATCACCCTTCTTTTTATGCAGTCAAAGATACAATTGGCTTTCTGGTCTGCAAGCACACATTGCTGGCTCAAGTCCATTTTTTCACCCACCAGTATGCCCAAGTCCTTCTGCACAGGCCTGCTCTCTATGTATGTATTCATCCCCCAGCTTGTGTTGATACTGGAGTTTTCCCCAACCCAGGTGCAGGACCTTGCACTTGGCCTTGTTGAACTTCATGAGGTTCACATGGGCCCGCTCCTCAAGCCTGGCAAGGTCCCTCTGGATGGCATCCCTCCCCTCTAGTCTGAGGGTGCACTCAATCCCCCCTTCTGTTGTCATTGATGAAGATATTAAATAGTAACAGTCCCCATAAGAACCCTTGAGATGACACCGTTTGTTACTGGTTTCCACTTGGACATTGAGCCATTGACTGCAGCTCTTTGGACACAACCATCCAGCCAGTTCCTTATCCATCTAACACCCCGTCTGTCAAACACTTATCTTTCCAATTAAGTGGCAAGAATGTTGAGTGGGACCATGTCAAAGGCCTTACGGAAGTCCGGGTAGGTGGCTCTTCCCTTGTCCACTGATGCTGTCACTCTGTCACAGAAGGTCACTACATTAGTCAGGCACGATTTGCCCCTGGTGAAGCCATGTTGGCTGTCTCTGATCACCTCTCTGACCTCCACATGCCTCGACATGTCTTCCAGGAGAATCTGTTCCATGATCTTACTGGGCATGGAGGTGAGGCTGACTGGTCAGTAGTTCCCAGAGTCCTCCTTTTTACACTTTTTAAAAATGGGTGTGATGTTTCCCTTTCCCAGTCACTGGGGACTTTCCCTGACAGCCATGACTTTTCAGATATGATGGAGAGCAGCTTGATAAATACGTCATCCAACATTGTGGAACGTGTTGAACACTGTGGAAAATGATATGATAATATCAAGATCAGTTCTCTTATGCTGTTCCTTCTTCCTCACATTTTTCTCTGCTCCAGCATGGGACCTTTCCACAGGCTGCAGTTCTTCAAGAACCACTCCAGCAAGAGTTCTTTCCACAGAGTACAGTCCTTCAGGCACAGACTGCTCCAGCATATGTCCCCATGGTCTACAGTTCTTGTCAGAAACCTGGCTCTGGCATGGGCTCACTTCCACAGGTCATAGTTACATCCAGAAAACCTCCTGATTGAGCTGCTCTGCATGGGCCACAGTTCCTGCCAGGATTCTGCTCCACTGTGGGCTCTCCACGAGCTCATATCTTCCTTCAGGGCACATTCACCTACTGCAGTGTGGAATCCACAGGCTGCAGTGCACATATTTGCTCCACCATCATCCTCCATGGACTGCAGGGGTATAACCTGCTTCGTCATGATGTCCATAGGCTGCAGAAGAATCTCTGCTCTAGCACCTGGAGCACTAGCTCCCCATCATTCTTCTCTGACTTTGGTGTATGCAGGGCTGTCTCTTTTCTCACGCTTTTTTCCTCACTCCTCAGTATGCAGTGTTCTTCCTGCTCTTCAATATGCTTTCCCCATGGTGCCACCATCTTGGCTGCTGGGATCACCTGTGCCCTGCAGTGGGTCCTTCAGAACCAGCTGGAACGGGCTGTGTCTGGCACAGGGCAGCCCCTGGCCTCACCCTTCCCTACATATATATACTTGTATGCACATCTTCTTACTATAATTGGAGTTAAAATTGTGAGTATTTAGGGAGTACAAGCAACTTTGTTATCAGGTACTACCATTTTTTATAAAAAGAATCATCACCTTCTTGCAATTTCCAAGAATTCAGCCCTTAACTTTAAGTGTTCAGTATTAAGTTACTGCCTCAAGTGTGACTGTAGCATTTACTAACTTCTGGCTTGTTTTGCCAAATCTTGAAGAGGTCTTTCTTATTTTTATTTACCCCTATAACTAGGGATGCCATTAAACATGTGGATGTGATTCAAAACCAACAAAAAAGGAAAAAAAAAAGGGCGGGGGGGAAATTAGGACAAGGTCATTACCATAAAAGCCATGTAGAGAAGATGGATGAGGAGTAAGAGAAGATTTAGAAAAAATAGTCACAACCACATTTTTTATCAAGTTGAGTCCATGTTTCAGATTTTTAGTTATTTGTTTATTTTGCTTGCATTGTTTTTTTCCCCTTCTGAAATGATAAAGTTAGAGGAGGAGGGGGAATTTTTTGCTGAACAGCATTTAGTGCATTATAGCATAGGAACACTTCAGAGTCCACCAACCAGTTCTGCAACCTTCTAAACCTACATAAATGATTAGAATAAACCATTCCAGAGAATTTTAAACATCAAAGACTGCCCCTGAACTCCTCTACAGATATGGAGAATCCTTTGGTGAAGACCAAAGTTCAGACAGTGAAGACTAAAGGAAAAGCTGCTACATAGGTATCCCATATTAACCTGAGGTGGTATATTTCTAAAGGTTGGAGCCATAAACCACTTTTACCTTCTGCATAATCATCTATAGTTGTTTCATATCTTTGGGAAATTATTTCTTTAATTTTTTTCCCCGTCACTGGATGGATCTTTGAGGGAAGATGAATAACACTATAGTAAAATTTTCCTTTAATCTTTGTTGGAGAGAAGATAGATATGTTTAATCACAGTTAAGGCTGGAAAGCCAGTGTAGTTTGCTTAGATTAGATTGAAGGAGTAGGCAACTGTTTTACTCATTTTGTGAATATATAATTCCTTCATAAATTTTTAAATGGTACAGATCATTAGCTTTAGTAGCTGCCTTCACTTTTAACTGAAATCCGGGCATTTCTGTGTTTGGACTGTTTGCCCTCTCTGTCACAATTATTGCTTATATTTGAATAGGTTATATTTGAATAGCACATAGTTTTAAATGTCCTGTATGTTGTCTGCCTGCCTAAACAGAGATCACTTGTTATGTCTTTATCTTGTATGAGGCTGGATTTTTGAAGTTATAATTATTTTCCAAATTTCATTTTTGCTTACTTACGAATTCTTCCAAAATTAGTAGAGCATTCTTGGTTCTTTTCTTCTCTGTAAAGTATGTGTGGTTATTACTTTTCTGTTTTTTAACAGATCAAGCAATGTGACATTGAACACATTTGGAAGATGAAGTGAAATGGATAACTTAGCAAGTTATCTATTTTCTGACAATTTGTCCTTTTTTTTTTTTTCCCCTCACTGCCCCAAGTCATATTTAGTTCATCTCTTTGGCTTGTAAAGCTCAAGGTTAGAGCAATGTGAAGATGAATAGTGATAGAAAGCTAATATAGAGTAATTTATCTTATGCTACTGGTTTGCAGTCCTTTTTGTTTTAAAAAAATAATAATCAAAGTTCCTTGAAAATTGTGGGGTAAAACCGGTAATGAAATAGATCATGAATGGTTGAACGTAGCCCTGTGGGGCCTCCAATGAGATAGCTGAACAAATAAATAAATAGAATAAATAAATTAAATATAAATTTATTTATTTTTTTTTACTAAAAAGGAAACTGAAGCTTGTTGGAGGAGTTTTCAGAGATTTCATTCCTCTTCATTTTTTAATACTTATAGTTCCAATTTTTTAGAAAAAAAAATCTTATTACTACTTTTCCTAGTAGTTATTGAATGAAGAAGAATAAAGCAAGCTGCACACTAGATAGACTAAAAGGAGATGAGGAAAATGGGAAAGAGGGAAAAAATAAAATATAAGCTAAAATCTAAGGCTTTAGCATATCCTTACAGTATAAGAGTACATAAAAAAAAAAAATCCACTTAAGTTCTCTGACTGCTTACTTAATTTACCAGTTCTGAACAAAAACCTTTTTTTTTCTGTTTTCAGCTTACTCACTACATAGTATTTAAGATGAAAAATCAATTAAGAGTACACTACTCTTTTTCCTGTTACTTCAGTGGCAAGCCAAGTATTTGGTAAAACATTGAAATAACTTTTCAAATTACTTGGAAATTAATTGAGATTAATTAAATAATCATCCAGTCTGAGTTTGATTTAGTTACCTAACACCTAGAAAACTCTCATGTCATTTGAAATGGGAACTACTGACCAGTCAGCCTCACCTCCATGCCCAGTAAGATCATGGAACAGATTCTCCTGGAAGACATGTCGAGGCATGTGGAGGTCAGAGAGGTGATCAGAGACAGCCAACATGGCTTCACCAGGGGCAAATCGTGCCTGACTAATGTAGTGACCTTCTGTGACAGAGTGACAGCATCAGTGGACAAGGGAAGAGCCACCTACCCGGACTTCCGTAAGGCCTTTGACATGGTCCCACTCAACATTCTTGCCACTTAATTGGAAAGATAAGTGTTTGACAGACGGGGTGTTAGATGGATAAGGAACTGGCTGGATGGTTGTGTCCAAAGAGCTGCAGTCAATGGCTCAATGTCCAAGTGGAAACCAGTAACAAACGGTGTCATCTCAAGGGTTCTTATGGGGACTGTTACTATTTAATATCTTCATCAATGACAACAGAAGGGGGGATTGAGTGCACCCTCAGACTAGAGGGGAGGGATGCCATCCAGAGGGACCTTGCCAGGCTTGAGGAGCGGGCCCATGTGAACCTCATGAAGTTCAACAAGGCCAAGTGCAAGGTCCTGCACCTGGGTTGGGGAAAACTCCAGTATCAACACAAGCTGGGGGATGAATACATACATAGAGAGCAGGCCTGTGCAGAAGGACTTGGGCATACTGGTGGGTGAAAAAATGGACTTGAGCCAGCAATGTGTGCTTGCAGACCAGAAAGCCAATTGTATCTTTGACTGCATAAAAAGAAGGGTGGCCAGCAGGTTGAGAGTGGTGATTTTCTCCCTCTTGTCTCGTAAGATCCCACCTGGAGTACTGCATCCAGCTCTGGGGTCCCAGGTTTGAGCAACCTGTCCTAGTGGAAGATGTTCCTCCTGTGGTAGGGGGGTGGATTAGATGATGTAAAACCATCCAAAACCATTCTATGATTATATGATTTTATGAATCTGTCAGGGGGGACCAAGTCAGGAGCAAGGAAAAGTGTGAAGAGGAAGGAATGGCAGAGAGGAATTGTTATGTTCTGGCTGCAACCCCCATTCCATTTTTGAGCAGGGAGGAGGTACAAGAGTCAGGAGTAAAGTTGAGCCTGGGAAGAAGAGGTGTTCAGGTAAAGTGTTTTTAGTTTTGTCTTTGTTTCTTGCTGTCCAATTCAATTGGCAGTAAATTAATATTTTTTTTTCCAAGTCAAGTGTGTTTTACCTGTGATGGTAACTGTTAAGTGATATCCCTGTCTTTATCTTGACCCATGAGTTTTTTCATCTTATTTCTTCCCCCCCCTATCTTCTTGAGGTGAGGGAGTGTGAGGGTGGCTGGGTGTGCATTTGGCCCTTAGCTGGGGTAAACATACCACAATTAGATAGACTTGGTGCTCTTGGTGGGTTAGGTGGGTTACTTTACTCTTTTCTAGTAAGATATATCTTTGCACCATTGTGTGGCCAATCATGAATTTCTCCCTTATTTCA
Organism: Buteo buteo; assembly: GCF_964188355.1. Classification (NCBI taxonomy): domain Eukaryota; kingdom Metazoa; phylum Chordata; class Aves; order Accipitriformes; family Accipitridae; genus Buteo; species Buteo buteo. The sequence continues at coordinate 23,644,835 of NC_134184.1, read as the reverse complement.
TCTTAAAGCCACAGAACAGAAAAAGCAGAAAGCTTATATGAATGATAAGTAGATTCCTGACACTCACATTTATTCCTACTACTTTTCAGATAGGAGAAGGAAATGCTATGAAACATTAGTGCATAAAAACCAGAAGCACAACATCTCAAAAATATATTTCTTAAAGAAACAGTTTCTAAATTAGACAATAAATAAGGCTAAATGAGAAAAGGCTTAAAGATCTTTATTATTGAGGTTGAAGGAAATGAGTATGTAAAAATCAAGCAGATAAAAATATTTTGTATACATTAAAAGGAAAAATAAATGAAAAATAAAGGAGAAATAAAGTTGACTCATACAGGAATATTTTATTCTGATTTGGTCTTAATGCTAGTTCCACTGAAGCCTGCATTAAAATGTGAGTTAGATATAGTCAGAAAAATATAGCTTCCTGTACAAGCTGAGATAATGGCATTCTCATCTTGCCCTATGGAATCTGAATGTCATGAATTCCTAGTTTGAAACATAATTTAATAAAGGTCACTTACCAAGGTAGAAAACAGGGGAGATAAGGAAAACCCTGCATAGCACATCTGCTTAGGATGAACCGATCTGACACAGTTATTAATTATCACGGATGCCTTAGGCTTGGAATAAAGCTGTCAGCTCAAGAGCAAAATGCTTTCCCAAAGTTAGAGTCTTAAAGAAATTGCAATAAACCCAGAAATGTTCAATCAATTCTGCCAAATATCTTCTCAGAATTTGAGACAATATTAAGATAGAGGACTAAAAAGTGTTAGCACAGTCTTAATCAAATGGAAAAAAAGGTTTTTATCTGAGATAAACTGTGTTGGATTCAGACAAAATAACTTTGTATTAAATTTATGAAGGCAATGACCTAAACTATTGGCTAACATTTTAGCACTCATTAAAGAAATCAATTAATATAGGACTTGGGATTTCCATAGCTTTAGAACACACAATGATTCAGCTAAGCTATATCTATAGAATTTGCTCAAATAGAGCACTCCTGTTTTCAAACAGCATGTTCTGTTGTGGATAAAAGCAGGTTGTGGAATTTATAAATCATATCTCCACAAGTACTCATACAGTCCTGTGTAATTAATGTCGTTTGGTCTTGGCATTTTGTCCTGGGAATTTTCATCATATTGGTTTGGATGATATCTGTAACATCTTATTATTATGTTATAACATTGTATTTCCCAAAATATCTATGATATGATATAGAAAATGAATGTGACTGTGCTAATGGTACTTACCTTTGGAGAAATACTCGACCTTGGCACATAATTGGACAGGAAAATACTTGGGAAGGCAGGCAGGCAGGTAGGTAGGGGTCATGACATCAAAGTAAAGTGTTTGACAGGAATAGGCCATACTGCTCAGTGGGTTGTAAGGCTTAGTTTACTGTTATTATTAGTACTGACCACATAGACCAAGAAAATAAGGAAAGGAAGAAATGTGTTTATATAGTTGCTTTTACTTAGTAATAAAATGCATTTAACATTTGGGCATCTGGGTGATTCTTAATGAGAAAGGTATATCTTAACAACAAACTTTCCCTTAGATGTTCTTTGGTTCAGGTCTCTTTAAGTTTTTCTAAATCTGGATGTCTGGGTATTTTACCCAGAAGTGCACTTAGACTGGCCTCATTGGCTATGTCTGTATTTGGCGGAGGACATTTTTGGATGCTGAGACCAAACTTTATGGCCTAGCTCACCTTTGGATACATGAACTCTATTTACCCTAAACCAGGCAGGTCACACCAAACTCTTGGGAATGGTCCTCAACATATATTAACCTCCACATGCATTATCTGAGATATATAGTGCCTGTTAGTCTGAGCCACAACCTTATGTGGGATCAGGCTAACAGGGAAGTGGTATGACAGTTTATGGGCTGGTGTTTGAGCTCATGATCTGGCCCTATGGGGGGTTTGTGGGTTTCTTTTGTTGCTGTTGTTTTTAAATGGGATAAGTGTGTGATATCTAAGACTTACTGTATACCATTTGCACCATTCTGCTCAGATCAGGCAGCTGTTATATATTATAATGCCACAGTTAAGTACTCTTTTGGTAACCTCTCTAGGTTTTACTTTGATTTCTTTATGAAAGCTTGGGCTGTGTAGATTCATAACAGCTGAGAGATTGAAAACTACTAGAAGGATGTACTGCTTCACACATCTTGTCAAGAAGATACTGTTGATAACAAAGCTGTTGGAGGTTCAAAATGGAACTAAGCAAATTCATGGAAGAAAAAAAAAAAAACAACACAAAAGGCTATACCATCTATTGCACAAAAAGTGCCTTAACTACAAACTGATGGGAACTATTGCTATGTACTTGCCTGTTCTCATACCTTACTGATCAATGCCGGAGAAAAGTCACCAGGCCAAACAAGTATTTTGTTGACCTCAAATTGACATTCTAGTACTAATATTCATTTCTTGATTTTTAAAACTATGCATTTCAAATTTTCACAAATGGTTCAAGTTAACTTACTTCAGATACTACAATATTCTGCTGGTTGAAAACTTAACACTGTGACTCCTTGTTTTGTGTGATTGCCCTTGCATTTGTGTTAAGAGCTTAGAACAAAGCAATATTTTTGATTAACATAATTATAAAAGATAAAATGTGACAAACTTTGCAAAGCTAAAATGCAAAAAATATTACTGTGGACAGTAAATGCTGAGGTATTTCAAAACACCAATTAAATTCACAGGACAAAAGCATTTTCCAGACTGCCAAACAAATAAAAGCCTAGGAGGACATGCAATAATATAGGAACTGCTGGGTTAGGTTGTTTTTGGTTTGGGTTTTTTTTTTTCTGAAGTAGGAGATTAATAGGTTTGCTTACTGAGGGTCTAAAGCTACTCTAAAATGGAGAGTGTGGTCACCATATATGATGGGATATATTTGTAAAGTTAACTTAATCATCTGGTCAACATTTTGGGGGGCAGCTCTTTTTTTATCAAGATCAGCTCACTAGCTCAAACACATCATTATTTTATCTATGTTATTTTAGCAGTGGTGTTACAAGTAACCCAATTAAAAACTCAATGCATTTATCACCTAGGCAGGCTGTGGTGTGATAGTCTTCTTGTTGTCTCTTGTGAACAAATTAGAAGTGATAATTCAAAGTATTTTTAGTAATACTGACAAGGTGGGGATTTTTTGCCTGCTTCTGGCCATATTAAAACTGCCAACAAAAACCCCACAGTACATAAATGTGCATGTTTATGTGGTGTGGGAATATTGAAAGTTCCTGCCTTTTCATTTTGGTTTGGTTTCTCTGTTAAATTTAAAAGGAATGAAACTGTATGAAAGGACCTAGTAAAGGCAGAAGATGAAGAATGCCTATTTCGAAGTTCATTTATGACATAAAAAAATAAAGAAATTATAATGTCATCTTGCAGAACTGGCTTATTACCTGGAAAAAATATTTATCACTCTTCATTTTTTCTTTTTTTCTTTCTTTTTTTTTTTATTTCTTATTTGGCTCCAGATTCTATCCCTATTTTCACTCTTATAACATTCATAAAGTAGTGGTCCCTAGGGACCAGGTAAATTGAACTTCTATTAGGGGAGATTTTTTTGCTTTTGTATCATAATTTTTGATACATGGGTTGACTTTATACCTGTTAGAGTCTCCAGCAAAATCTGAGGGAGGATGTCTCTGAAAGACCGGATATGATTTACTTTCAATGGAAGTGGAAGGCACATTCCATGCTGAGATTGCATTATAAGCAGAGGAGGAAAACAGGTTAGGCTCGCTCTTCTTTAGTGCATTCAGAAAACTCAGCCTAGAGTTTATGTGTTGACAACACATTTTCCCCAAAAGTCTTTTGTCAGTCACAGTTAGAGTAAAAATTCTGGGCTAAGGGCACCTTTGATTTGACCCAGAGCAGTCAGGTACGAGACAGAAGCATGTGGTCATAACTTGAGCATTTGAACAAAATGGGAGCAGTTTAAAACTCCCTTCTTGTACCCTTAAGCAATACTACCCGCAATCCAGCTGCTAAACTGCAAACCTTACCTTGTTCCATATTATGGCCCCATTGAAAACATAGAAGTCTGTGGAGGGGCAATAGTGAGATTTAAGTTCTTTTGATTCAACAAACTTCAGGAATAAAGTGAAACACCACTGAAGTGGCTCTAGCTGCAGCAGTGGTGCTTTCAAAGCTTTTTCCATTCACTCCTGGGACACATTGCCAATTCTTTTCTCCTTTTCATAAGCTGTAGGAAAGTCATGCAAGTGTACAATGTTTTATATTTACTACAAGGTAACAGTTAGGCAGCTGAAACCCTTTGAACAACAAGTTCCATAGTATTTATCACAATTAATTAAAGGAAAAGAACAGAGGGGAAACATATGTAACCTTCATCATGTTCAAACGGAGTAGGTTGATGTTTTAAAGATTTTCTTACTGTCCTGAAAATCAGATCATAGATAGTTCAGAGAGAATTAAGGCTCTTTTCTTAATAACAAATGAGAGATTTTGAAGCTGTATTTCAGCTACCCATCAAACCCCAGTTCCCCTCCCCAACTTTTTCCTTATAATGTTTAGCACTTATATAGCACCTTTCATCTTCAAAGTGCTTCACAACACATTAACTAATTAATCCTTTGAGCACCCCTAAGAGATTAGTAGAAAACGGTGTGATCTCTGGCAGCCGTGCGAGAGCCTTGAGCAAGGCAATGAATTCTGCATCCAATAGGGATTATAGTCAAGGTCTCCTGAAGTCCGCAGCACCCTGGACTTATATTCTGTTGAAAACTTAAAGAAAGTGTAAAACTATTTAATGAGCAAAAAGCCCCATTCAAAAAGGATAGGTGGAATTGAAGGACAAAGTTTAATTTTACAATCTGGAAAAAAGTTACTATTACTCCCTAAGCAGTACCTCTTATTCATCCTATAAAATCTATATACTCATATAATAGGATCTTTAAATACCTGTAACTGTCCTGCTTGAGAAATAAGAGTCCCAGCTTCTGTCTAAGCCCTGCTGCTTACATTTACAATTAAACAGGACAAGGGTACAGGATTCAGCACTGGCATGTACTTCTCCATAATGCTAATCTTTCTTCAATGCTTGCTGGCATTTTTTTGTGAAGGCCAAATTACACTCTCAAAAAAAAAAAAAAAAAAAAAAAGCAGCTTTTTGACAGTAACACAGTTTGAATGCAACCATTGTATTCTGAGAGATAAAACAGTTAATTTTGTAGGAATAAGCTTTTCCAAGCCCCAAGACTAGAGAATGAACCCTGATCCAATTCAGTTATTGATGGATGTAGTCATCAATCGCAAAAGTTTAACAATGCCTTAACAATGGCAAAGATCCTGAATGCCTGATCTGATGCTGAGAATGTTCTCAGTGTACTTCAAGAGGGTTGCTTCATAAGAGACCATCATAGCTGGAGGAGTGGCAATCCACAATACAATAGCCTGACCACTTGGTTTTGTAGTCATGCTTATCCCTACAAGATCTTTTCTTATTTTACAGAAACATCAAGAGAAGGAAAGAAGATAAGTGATTTCCCAGAAGACTCAACAAACTGGTGGCCACAGACCACTTGTAAAATACCTCAGTTTTGAATAAATCTAGGTTTACAATTCCCAGCTCTGGCATGAGTGTTATGCATTAAAAGTATCATCCTTTTCTTTCTTGTAATAATTTTGGAAATAGTGAGTCTTGAACAGGTCTTGGCAGAGCAAATTAGTAGAATTCTGTTCTGCAAGGGTGTGTTCTAAACAGTGAATTTTGAACAAACGGAAATTTTTCTTGAAGCCTCATTTTTGGGTCATCGTCCCCAGAGAATGGCAGGAATTCGGTTTTCCCTTTGTGCTCAATATTTCCTGTTGGTTATCTCTAGAAAGCTCTCACACAATCAGCTCACCCCTCTGAAATGCCTAGCTCCTCCCATATACTGTCCAGGGAGATTTAGCTACCTACTTCCAGGTTTTGAGTTCAGTGCTGAGGGACAAGCACCTAAAATGTAAATATGTGCTGCCTGATGACTGCTGCTCAGTCATCATGCAACCTCCTGATGTTTCTAATGTTTATGGCAAATTAATTCACCAGGGGAAGGTGAGTGACAGTGTACTGCCAGCGGTCATGACTTCCTACTTGGGGCTGCCATTTAACATCTTGTTTTATTTCTTATTAAATAGAAAACTTTTTCTCAGTTTGTGATTATATTCCCTCCAGGGAAACATACTCAGCCTTTCTGTCTGTTTAAGAAAGAAAATAACAAAATTGTCATTAACTATGCACAATTCCCTCCTATCAACTATAGAAAAATAATTTCCAGGCAATTGTTTACTCCTAGTCTGCATTTTGTTGACTGTAGTACTGTCCCTTTTTCATGTTCATTGTGTGCAGATGCCTGCATGTACACATGGGTGTGTATACACAACATACATATGCCTATCCCCTCTGTTCTCCCAAACAGTCACGTATGTTTTTAAGGACACACAGATTTTTGGCTCCTAATGTCACATGAACTATATGCAGTACCATTTGAATGCACAGTACAGATAATCATATTCTGAGAAACTAATCACAAATGAACACTGAAAATTTGTAAATGGAAAATTATTGACCTCCTATCTTTCTGTTCCTCATTAAACGTGTATCTGTTCTTGTTCTCTATTTACATCTGAAGGGTTAAAATGACTTATGAAAGATCAAATACCACCTTACCAGATAAGTGTGCAATGAAACAAAAGTGGTGATGTGGTGAGGCACTGAAATATGAATTCGAAGTCTCTTTGGTGTTGCAAATAGAGTGACTCTATTTTATAGCATTGGGTACTTTTAATAAAATAGATGCCTTGACCAGAACAACGCCTGCCTCACTGCTCTTCCCTGATGCTATCTCTATAACGTCAAAAGAGGAGGAATTTGTAAGAAAGCAAAAGAAAGGAAATATAAGAATATATGGGATGCTTCTATCTTCTGTAATTAACTAATTTTGAAACCCATAGCCACCATGAAGTGAATGACAATCTATTACTGCTATCAGTTACTGTATAAACTTAAAGGCTGGAGGTATGCATTTCAGACATATAGGGATATAACATGGAAAAAGAAGTCCTAAGCACTTTTGTCACCTAATGTAGGTACATAGATTTCAAATTAAAATACAAAAATGTTATTGGTAGTATCTGATTCTATGTAATGACATTGGGGTAACAACTCTTGCTCATCGGGGACAAAACTTGAGCTCAAGACTCATCACAGTCTCTAAGACTAAACCTAAAACTTCCATTAGAAGAGGCTGCAATGGGTATCTCATGTCTTCAAAGAAAGTACTACAGAGAGGAAGCAATGAGTGTCAGTCACTGAGCATTCTCTCCAGTGCTGGAAATCTGCAGAACCCCTATTAACCAGTGAGGTTTGCTACTTTTCTGTAGTGGGTCTGTAATGTTACAGAGATCACCAAGGCTTGCTCAGTTTTCTCAATACTATTCTTGCTGCTCATCTGTGTAGGCACAAATGATACTGACAGGACCTGCTTGAGAAAATCAAAGGTCACTATATGACTTTGTGGACAAAAAGGAAGCAGTCAAGGTCTCAAGTAATCACCTCATCAGTCCTTTCAGTCAAGGGGAAAGACACAGGGAGGAGCAGTCACAATCAGCAGACCAACAACTGTCTGTATAGTGGTTGTCACCAGCAAAAATTCAGCTTCCTCAAACAAGGTGTCTCATTTGAGGAAGAAGGTCTGCTTGGAAAAGGTGAAATTCATCTCACCAACAGAGGAAATAACCTTTGCAAACGGGCTTGCTAAACTGGTAGGAGGTATAAACTCTGCTCATGAGGGGACAGGAGCTGAAACCCTAAAATAAAAGAGGAAGAACTGTACCTATGGGGTGGTGAGTGTGTCACGAAGAAGGCAGCTACAGTGAAGACTTTTACATTTCTCCTTAGAACTGAGGATATTTTTACATTTCTTCTCAGAGGAGAGGATGTTCAGAGGCTTTTAGTGAGTGTCTGTATGCTAATTCTTGGAGCCCAGGCAGCAAACAAGAACTGCACTTTCATGCCCTGTTGCTGGACTGACATGATCAGAAGCACAAACACTTGGTAGGATGGCAAGACTACAGAATAGTCATGGGTAGGCGTAAGCTACTTAGGAAAGTCAGGCAAAAAAAGGTAAAATTGTAGTCCTTGACCCTGTTGAGCTTCTGAGCTCCATAGTCCTGAGACTGTGAACTGGAGGTGTGCTCGCTGAAAGCCTCTGGTCAAGGTGAGACAAGGGAGTAACACTGGTGATGTGATGAGATTTGTTCACTTCACCTGGTCAAGAGGAAATAGTAGATAAGGTGTTTTACAAACAAAGAGTGGAAGTCTCCTGATAGTACGCCCTCATCCTCATGGGGGATTTCAATCATCCAGACATCTGCTGGGAATTAACAAAACATTGTGCAAAAAATTTAGGAAATTCCTAGAGTCAGTGATAGTTTCACAATGAAAATTGTAGAGGGATGAAAAAGGGGTATATTCTACTTGACTTGCAACTCAGAAATAGAGAAGAAACAGGTGAATGTAGTCAGAGATGGCAGCTTGGGTGGGTGGCAGTGACTGTGAGATGGTAGATTCAAGATCCGGAGGAAGGCTGGGATGATAAACAGCCTTGGTAAGTCTTTGGATTTTAGGACACCAGACTTTTGCTTATTTAAGGAATTGCTAGGCAAAATCTCCTAGGAAGCTGCCATGATGGCAAGAGTGTACTGATTTTTAAAGAAAACTTTCTGAAACCTCAGGGGTAAACCATCCTCTTGTGGAGAAAGATGGAATTTGGCAGAAAACCCACTTATACAATAACAAAGAACTGAAACACAAAAGTGAGCATGCCAGATGTGAAAGCATGTACAGGAAACAAAGGAGGAGAACAAAAATATTGCTTTGGTATTTAGGGACAAAATCAGGACTAACAAAGCCTCACTGGAGTTAAAACTAACTGGAAAAGGAGACAACAGGAAGGGATACTACAAGTGTGTCAGTCACAAAAACAAATTCAGAGGAAATGTGGGTGTGTTGGTGAAAAGTCTTGTTGGTACAAATTACTAATGGGCAATACGGGAAAAAGCTGAAAAGATCAACACCTTTTTTTCTTCAGTCTTCATAAACAAAGCCTGATCCCAGACTTCTGGGGATATCAATATGGTTTGGGAAGGGGAGGGATAATCAACAGTGATAGAGACTACTTGGGAAATCTGAGTTTATTTCCATTCATGAGGCCAGACAGGAGATATTTGTGGATGCTGAAAAAACTCATGGTTTGTGAAATAGTCTGTTGATTGGAAGAGGTGTCTGACATCTACAAAACGCTATAAGATATGTCTGCCTTCAGAATAAGCAAGAAAGAGGAACCAGGAAACTGTAGACCAGTCAGCCTTAGCTCAGTTCCTGGCAAGACAATGGGCATTTTCCTCTTAGAATCCATTTACAAGCACCTGAAGGAAATCGACATAGGAAAACCAATGCAGTCTTAGGGGTAGTCCTGGTTCAGTCAGGAGGTAAGACTAGATATCTCCAGGCAAAATTTCTATGACTGTATGATTTCAAGTTTACTTCTCTTCCACTCATAAATAGGTTCATTAACTAAAGCAGGCTAAGACAACTCATCCTAAAATACAGAACACAAGATTACTGCATTGGGGTAGCAGTCTTGAGTTCAGCCTTCATTTTCTATAGCAATTATGCATTTATAAATACATTTATTTTACATTTTTATTCTCAGAACTTCTACCAAAACCAGGAATCCTGCTCCTGAAAAAAATTATATGTATCTCTCTTTTCCAGACAAATGTATTAAAAAAGAGACTATATGCTCACTTTCCACTTGTTTGATTCCCCCCCATATCATTCTTTCATTGTCTCCTCTAATATTTTTTTGTTTTGCATTTGAAAACTCACTAAGATACCAAATAACTTGTAGTGTATTATGGGTCTTCTTTTGCTATGTCTGTATGAGCATACACCATGGAGATAGTATCCAGATGATTAGAAGAGCACAGTTTGAGCTGTGCTTTTAGAAAGGCAAGTATAACAACACTCAGTTATTCAGTATGCACGATACTATGACATTTTAGACAAAATGCTTGATGTGTAGTTTTTCAAGTGCTGCAGATTTACTGTTCCTTAACTAATACCTTTGCTGGGACATAACAGCTTTCGTTGTCTAGAAAGACTACAAATTGTTAGGTCCATTTTCTTTTACTTCACTGTAATATCAGAAACAATAAGCACAATCTTTTGAAATTTTGAAGACCACTGGTTCAGGGCAGTGGGATTTGAGGATGATCCCAAATCAGATGTCTGGGGATGTGAATGCTAATCCCACATTGCTATTCAGGCATTCTGTAGAACACCCAATTGTTCTTAGCAGTCATTAGCGTAGATATCTCCTATGTAGTGTGCTAGCTACTGTGAATTCTGTGAAAGAGATCAGAAATTAGATTTAGTCCTCTCTTCAGGTACTTCAAATCTGTATTATTGCACAATTAAACAACACTTTTTTTATTAAAAAAAAAAAAAGTAGTCACTTTCTACCTAAAAAGCTGAGAAATGGTCTGAATAAAGAATTTAAATCTTGAGTGATTAAAATTCTAAAATTGATCAATCTTTGAAATATTCTAAAGTCAGTGCTTATGAAAGCATCCTATGGGATTTGCACTCAGCAGGTATAAACCAGTGTCGTGGTGTAACCCCAGTCAGCAACTAAGCACCACGCAGCCACTCGCTCACTCCCCTCCACCCAGCAGGGTGGAGGAGAAAATTGGGAAAAGAAGTAAAACTCATGGGTTGAGATAAGAACAGTTTAATAGAACAGAAAAGAAGAAACTAATAATGATAATGATAACACTAATAAAATGACAATAATAATAATAAAAGGTTTGGAATATACAAATGATGCACCATACAATTGCTCACCACCCACCAACTGACGCCCAGTTAGTCCCCGAGCGGCGATCTCCCCACACCCACTCCCCCCAGTTTATACACTGGGCATTACATCACATGGTATGGAACACCCCATTGGCCAGTTTGGGTCAGCTGCCCTGGCTGTGTCCTGTGCCAACTTCTTGTGCCCCTCCAGCCTTCTCGCTGGCTGGGCATGAGAAGCTGAAAAATCCTTGACTTTAGACTAAACACTACTGAGCAACAACTGAAAACATCGGTGTGTTATCAACATTCTTCTCATACTGAACTCAAAACACAGCACTGTACCAGCTACTAGGAAGACAATTAACTTTATCCCAGCTGAAATCAGGACAGCCAGTCATCTGAGGTAGATATTATGAATTACACCAGCTAAGAATTTTTCTCTGTATTTTCAAATCAGTGTACAAGCAAACACACACCTACTAGAAAAGTGAACTGTGGTATCCCTGTACTCACACACTGAGCAGAGTTTCCATACCGAAGCACTGAGTGCAAGACTCATACAGCTGATTCCTGCTTTTCACTTCCCCACGTATCCAGCTCATGCTGACTAGCAGAGGGATCTTTTCTGCTCTGTGAATTTTTATACCAGACAGCCTGTCAGAGAGCTTGTGTCTGAAACGGACAGAAACAGGAAACAAAGAATTAGAGGAGCTGTGGCACTCTATTTTGGCAAGGATGCCCTGATCAGACAAGACAACAGAAACCCTCCTTCCATGGTTTTGTTCAATGCATCTCCTACCAAGTGACCTTGTTCAATCCCAGCAAGTCTCATGACCGATAACATTAGATGTCCTTGCCATCACTCTGTCAATATGTCACTCAGGAAGCAGACACCAAAGAAGCCTCATTAAGCCATATAAAAAAATAACATCTAGATGTTAAAAAAACCTACATTTTTGCCTCTGTCTTAAATGCTTACCTCTGATGACCAAAATATGAGTTCCACCTCTGCAATCAATCCCTTTTCACACATGATACCCAGTGTTTAGTGTACTGAACATTTTCAAAACCCCAGTGTAGTTACAGAAAAAGCTTTTCAAATGTAAGCCTGTGGGTCCTTCTCAAGGATACACAATAACTAGCACCCTGGAGATGATAAATTCACAGACACTTGGACATAACTCACTCCAATTACCTATAATGATCATTTGTTAAGTTAAACAACTGTGCCAATCAGCAAATTTCACAAATATGAAAACAAAGTTGTTTCAGTTGGGCAAAACAGAGGACATCTAAGAGAGGTGATCATAACAAGCATATCTACCTGCAAAGTGCATTGATGTCACAGGCTGGGCCTTTCCTTTGCTGTTGTATCTCTAAAATAGAAAGGTCCATTGAAGAAGAAAAGGTCAGAAGCTGACTCTAGCAGACAAAAAGCCATTGGGATAATGACAGTCATTATAGCTCTGGCCTAGGGATCTGTACCTCGAACTATCTGCTACTACTGTTTTTCTGTTTTCTTTTGGTTTTATGGTCTTTGGGGATTTTTTTTTTTTAAATCACAATAAGAAGGAAATACAAAGAAGAAAATGTAGCTGCAGAGACCAAACTTAGTGTCATGGTTTAACCCCAGCCAGCATCTAAGCACCACACAGCTCCTTGCTCATTCCCACAGTGGGATGGGGGAGAGACTTGGGAAAAAAAGTAAAACTCACGGGTTGAGATAAGAACAGTTTAATAGGACAGGAAGGAAGAAACTAATAATGATAATAATAACAATAATAAAATGACAATAATAATAAAAGGATTGGAATATACAAAACAAGTGATGCACAATGCAGTTGCTCACCACTCACAGACTGATGACCAGTTAGTTCCCGAGCGGCGATCCCCCCACACCCACTCCCCCCAGTTTATATACTGGGCATTATGTCACATGGTGTGGAATACCCCGTTGACCAGTTTGGGTCAGCTGCCCTGGCTGTGTCCTGTGCCAACTTCTTGTGCCCCTCCAGCCTTCTTGCTGCCTGGTCATGAGAAGCTGAAAAGTCCTTGACTTAGTCTAAACACTACTCAGCAACCACTGAATACATCAGTGTCTTATCAACATTCTTCTCATACTAAATCTAAAACATAACACTATACCAGCTACTGGAAAGAAAAATAATTCTATACCAGCCGAAACCAGTACACTTGGTAGTGCCAATTCTACTCTCCATCTGTATTTATCTTCAAACAGAAGTTCTAAATAACCTTCAAAGGCTTTGTCAGTACTGGGAAAGGGCTAAGTAGACAGTGGACACATTTTATTTCCTTGCTCTCTACCAGTCACATCTTTCTTACAAACCACAGAACTTTAAATCAATTATTAAGTCATGTAAAAATAATTCCTGATGACCTATTCATACCTTGCACAAACCAAAGTCTTCCCTCAGGGGAAACCTGACTGTTTTGTATGGTCCTTGGATGAGGAGTAACACAACATGTGGCCCACTTCTGCAACCCTTACCTGAACATGACTTCCATCAGTTTAATGGCAAAACCCACTCAACTTCAAAGAAACAGGAACAGCGTCGCTAAAGATCTAGTCTCTTAAGCTAGACAGCTCATCTAAAATCCCATCACATTATTAAAGCTTTGACTGTATTCCTACTCCATTTTTCACTTCAGTAATCTTTTTGCTTTCTATTCTTGAAGTTTTCTAAACTTGCAAAACAGCAATACTACATCTGCTCTTATACTGCATTTATTATCTATGTCCATTTCTTTAATTAACTACACTTCACTTTCTTAGTTGTTAAATCTAAAAAGTCAGTTATTACTGATTTTTGGTACTTCACTATACTATCAAGCTTCTATTCTCAGTACCTACTTGGTGTACGTGAAGTACATGAAACTACACAAAAATGTTATTCTACCAATATTAAATAAAATATGTATCATGCTTTTAATGGCCATATATTTCAGTTGGCCCTGTAGTTAAAAAGTACAATGCTATAAATGTTTGATTTTGAAGATTTTTAAATACCTTGTCAGATGTATTATTATTAGTTCAATTAGGATTTTTAGAGGAAAGTAGAAGTAAGAAGATGCACAGTGTAATACATGTTAGAAATTACATCTCAGTTTGAATGAAAAGCTTAGGCTAAAACTATAAAATTAACATCTTTAGCATTTTTTTGTTAGTATCTTCATTTTGCTTAATAAACCATTTCATAATTTAACTCCTTTTAATAATGGATTATCCCATCAAAAGCCTAGGCATACAGAAAGAAGGTTCTTATGGCTAAGGTCAGCATGTTGAAAAAATGAGACACTATTATCCTAATAAAAAGCACAGATGTTTATTTGGGTATTCTCACCTGTTTTGTAGCCAGACTTTCCAACAGATATTTCACTGTGGCTGAAATGCTACTTTTTATTAAGGAATATAAACCTAACATTACAAGCTTCCCGATTCACAGAATGAAATATCAATCAATACATTATCATAGAAAGAAATATTTTTCGGGTCATTAATTTTACATATTTGGTAATGTTCACCTAGGGTCAAGAGACACTGGAAAGGATTAGAGAACTAGAAAAGACAGAGACAGATTTTCTTTCAACATGGAACAACTGTGGGATGTGGCCAGTTGTGATTGCAAACAATACAATAAGGGATATTTTTGAAGGGGGGGGGGGAAGCATTACTTCTTCAAGTCCATACTATAGTTTCTGACAGCATCAAAAATAGTTCATAATCAAGCTGTTAGAAGGCTCCCTTGATATCTATGGTGCTTGGAAGGGATTCCTTATTCTGCTTGATTATCTCAGGGAGTTAAATCTATTCTTTCCATACTGTAAATCAATGTCTTGGGGTAGATGTCCTTTGAAGCTGTTCCAGTTTGCTAAAGCAATTAAAATTTAGTAAAGTATAAGATATCAGCAGGTTTTAATAACATAAATTATTGGGAAACCTTGATAAAAGGTACTCCTAGACTCACCTTCAGTGAAGCCAGAGTGTACTTTCTTCATGTGCTTGTGCTGTAACCTGTTTACCCAGAGAGGAGTTGAAACATTCAAGCTGGAAACCAGTTCAGCCCACAGAGGCTCCAGGTCAGGGTTTGACTTAGTTTTAGGGTTTGGCTTAGTTGCCTTAACTGTCTCATGGCATTAGAGTCAGGCACACAGGCCTAGCAGGCACAACATGGGAGCTCCAAAAAGCCTTTTTGGAGACACAGCTGGTTGTCAGTGAAATCCTTTAATCATCTGAAACAGTACATCTGTTTCAGGTAAGGAGCACAGTTTAAGAAAATTGAATGGAACCCTTCCTTCATAAGCAAACACCGACATTAGACACTTCCAAATTTAAGTGTTTACAGGCTGGAGATGAATCTTAGACTTTATGTTCGTGCTGCACAAAAAATGTTATCTTTTGTTGTATGGGATGCAAGATATTTAATACAAAGGGAGATTAACATTCCATATATTATTAAACATAGGGTTTTTTTAAAATTATTCTTATTTTCTCAAGTATGAAACAAGAAGTACATAATAGAAGGCAGGTTTTAACATGAAGACGTAGCCCAAATGAAAATTAACTGTGGAAGCATAGGAAAAATGAAGTATTCCAGTTCCTTTTGAACAGTCAGCAGAGGTACAAAAATACAAAGTAGCTTACGCAGGATAAGAAATAATTAGAGACAGTTGGAAGTAAAACTCAGAAATTAACTCAGAGGCAACTTCTAATTTACTAAAAAAGTATCTTTCATGTTTTTAAAAAAATGATAAAATGTGTCGCTAAACATCAGCTTCAGAAAACAGCAACAATTTGCATACTCAGTAACATGGAGAAAGAACCTGATGACTGAGTCAGGATTTCAAGCTTATATTAATTTGTATAAGCATTTCAAGAAATTATAATGCACAACAAAGAGATAATACAAACAGAAAAAAACTGTTAAATAAGGTACATGGTATAAAACAGCCTCTTAAGATTTCAGTATTTTGCACTTATGGATGTCCTATTAATTTTTTAAGAATGGAGTTTTGGAGAGTCATAAAAATATTTTTTATTAACTAAAACCAAAGAATTAGAGACGCAGTGGATGGAAAAATCCAATTAGTCAACATAACCAATTCTTTCCAATTTTCTACTCAAATCTGGGGTCACCAGCATTCCTGGATTAAAATCCTATAGATAAAGACAATTTAGGAAAAAATAAAAAATGTCATTCCTTTGTCCTAACCTAGAGCTTTTAGCAGACTTTATATTAGACACTGCACTACAGAATATTCAAATCAGAAAATTCTTTGATAATAGATGCTTGAGAATCACAGTCCAATTCTAAAATGAAGGTAAGTATTACATAACCAGTCCAGTGACAGATTAAGAAAATCATAGTTCTTTTTTACTCTTTAATAAAATGTGTTTTAGCTCTTCTGAAAGCAAAAAGTGTTTCCTGTTACAGTAGGTTTATGTTATACATGCACAAAGGATTAATCAACAAAATAGCACTGCTATCATAAGAATGCAGCTAAGTCCAGTTACCTTAAGCAATCAGAAATTTCTTTAAATGTTGTATCTCTCGGTTTTTGTGTGTAGTAGATCAATACCAACAACCATTTAAACAATCCAGTGAGGTTCAGATTAACAGTAGTGGTCTAACATAGGCTTGTCTGAGAAAAATGTTTTCTGTATGTGACTTGCCTTCTGTTTTAAAAAGTGCTAGAAGTCTTTATCCACCAAGTGTATTGAGCTAAAAGAAGCTTTGCATTGAGAATGGAGGTGTAAAAAATGTTTAACAGTATATAAATTGCTTTGTCATTTTCTTGGAGCTTTCTTGGCCACTGTTTTTTCTTTTTCTGTAATCAAATACATCAAACAATTTCCCAATGAATTTTTTAGTTCAATATTATTATAACTATGTTATTGTTTGCTTTTGCTTGTACAGTGCCAACAAGACTTTTTTTCTTCATTGCAGCAAACACATTTGCTGTATGTAATTGACATAACATCACAGTGTGATGGGTAATTTCAGTGAACAAAAGTATTCATTCTCTGCCTTTGGAACACAGTAAAGGAAAGCACTGTCTGGTTTTGCTGAGATTATGTTCAGGATCCCCAAGGTACTAAAGAAAAGGACCTTTATTCATTCATTTTACCATTTTTCTAAAATAACTAGGTTGAGAATTCTATTTTAACTTGAGTTACATAAGGAATCAAGAATGACCTAAATGGCCGTACTTCCCTGGCATTAACTGCCATGTGGAGTAAAACTGTGTGGCAATTGCATAGAGTCCCCTCATCCATTTTGTAGAGGTGTATCAAGGACACTGTGATATCATCCATACTTGCAAGTGTACCTGTCATCAGTTGGTGTAACAGCCAGTTGAGATGTGATGACAGTGGCACTTTATTAGAGTAATCCATCAACTTCTCTGTTTTAGTAGACCTTTCTTTCTTCTAGCATGGAACTAAGGAAATTGAAGGAAAAAAAATAAAAATATTACCTTTTGTTGTCATAAACAACCAAAAAAGATAACATTCCTTCATTTTGCTGTCCATAAAAAAAATTCCAAGTTTCCATACCATATATTTTACCATCACAGTTCAATACTTTCAAACAGCAAGCAGGACTCAAGCTACATTGAAAATAATTTTTAGTTTGTTTCTTTGCAATTTCCAGAAATATCTTTTCCTGGAAGATATTGGTGTTGGACCCTGAAAAACTGCAATTTCATCATGATCTATTATCCTATTAGTACTAGCAATGCTTGATGAGGCTGTGTAAGAATCTTTACATTCTCAAGGCTCTAGTGGTTTCATGGAACTAAGAAAGAGGTAATGCGATTGATGGGAACCTTCTATTCATGATGGAATGTTTCTTTGCATTATTTAAATTTTGATTTACTCCTACATAATTATGTATTTCACAGTCAAGATGAATCAATGCATTGAACAGATAAATGTCAGACTGTAATTGTCAAATACGTTTCATAGCAAAATAGACAGGCTCTTAATTTTAAATTACACTGAGTATTCCACACGAACCATCTTCAACATTAGAATCCTGCACAATACTACATTTATATTCCATTAAAGTCCACATATAACAGACCAGAAAATATCCCCAGATACTTTCTATCCATAATATACCCTGCATGAGGAATAGAATTTGGAATTTATAAACCTGTGGGGATACATAAGGATCACACATAATCAAATATAAATCATTTAGGGTGGGGAGAATGACAGGTACATCTGTGGTTTTGTTGTTCGGTACAGTAACAATTACTGAAGCAAAATGAATAGGAAAAAAATGTGACAAAAATAAAATATAGCATCAAATAGCATTGAACAATTGGGAAATGGGGGAGGGGGGTGTGTGTATCCAATGTTGGACATATTTAAGGAAGACCTTCCTTTCAGGATGTTTAAATAGACAGTGAATCTTTATGAAAGGAGTGAGTTACATTCATGATGAAAATGGAGCTCGTGAAGCAACCTTTATAGATAAAGACTGGACCTTTTCCAAACCATCCTTTCTTTCAAACCATGTTCTTTGTCTAGAATCCCACATTATTTGTCACAGTTTTAAGTTCTGTTGACATAAGCATATGCTTAAAGTTAATTTTCTGAATTCAGGGCCATTGAGTCCCCTTGCTATGTAGTAGGAAGAGTAATGGAATTTGGCTTCTGCAGCTTTCCTTAGTTCTTGGATGCTTTCTCCACAGATTTTGCCTAACCTTTTGATTATTAACAAGCTGGGTTTATGTTGAACCGACACACTGGCTCCAGCTCCAGAAGCTAGTGGAATGAGAGAGTTCTAGCTTCCCCTTATTGCTGATAATCTGCCTCAAAAACTGAAAAAGGAATGCTCTGGATATTCTTTTTCTCTATTGCCCATGGTTTTCTAATATGAAATAAAGAGAGAGAAAAGAAACTATAGGTGCTTAGATGATCAGGAAAGTGACATTGTTCTCTTTACGAGGGTCTGTCCTTGGACTCCAAAAATTTCTATTTTCAGGTTTGAGATACAGAATATTAATTGTTAGATCTTGATTATGTTTTTACTGCATGACTGGCAGCAGCTGCTACAGGTACAACTAAGTTTTACTTTTTTGTGTCAAGGATGTTTAGATATCTATTAGTGGGTCTTCCAAGAATGGAAACCTTGTATTCAACATTTACAGCATGAGCTCGTCACTTAAATAACATTATGTGACAAAGTCATGATTGAATTTCTTACCTCCTTCTCCCTCGAGTGTTATATTTTTCAAATTTCATTATAACTTAAACAGGAAATTCTATGCACTATTTTACTTTCTTCTCTATCGTCTTTGATATTAGGCAAGATGTGAGGTAACCTAAAAAGTCAAAACATGTTTTTTGCAGAAAGAGTTTGATGGATCCAGGCTATACAGGAAAATACAGTTCTGTTGCAGTAATTGCCCCTAAGAGAAAAAAATTAAAAGGTTTCATTAGAGCTGTGGCTGTTTCCAAAACAGACACAAGGCAGGTGGTGGCAACACTGACTAAGTCAGTCTTGTTTGTAGCCTTCCGGTGACTTGTAGGGAGAAAAAAAAAAGTCTAGGAAAATATTTTGTTGCCTGAACAAAATGTTTAGTGCCATTTTAAATGCCATGGGGTATCTAAGTCATCTGCCCAGGTGTGAGATGTGTGTGTATTTACATAAGAAAAATTTGGATCAACGCTAGCTGTATAATAAGTCAGTATTTCAGTTAATATCCCAGCCTCTTATAGGAACTGATTCTCTCATATGATAGAAAACCATACAGGTTAAAGGTCCTTCCTTTGCTGGTCCATTAGTACACACTTTTTGTAACAGATAGTAAAGTATGATTTAGGAGATTTTTTTGAACACTTTTATTTTTTTAATTAGCAAAAATCCCTCAAAGGTTGTTTACATTGCAATGTCTGAGAGACAGTATGTCTGCTTCAAATTCTGTGCTTATTTGCAAGAGAGAAAAAGAAAGAAAAACTTTCTTTTTCCATGGACATAAAAGATTATTGTCAACAAAATACATAATTTATTATATTTTACACAGAAAATACATAAACCTTGAGATCTATGTTTGGAATACATTTTGAAATTATAAAAGTCACCTCTAGCATCGTTTCACACTTGAAATGCAATCACAGTGACCCATACTTAATAAGATGTTTCTACTACAGCACACAGTCAGTTTAACGAGTGGTAATTTGAAGTAACTTTGATAAGGTTAGGTCATAGTTTGAGTGAGTTAATCTGAGTTCAGTGATAAATGAACATGCTGTGTTAACTGGTAGGAGCATGGGAAAATCAGAGCTAATAGACATTATTTTAACAAATTGCCATTTTAAATCACCTTCCTGAGGGTCTTTAAGCAGGATTTCATCAATTACATGCTTACAGCTCACATTAGTGATACACATTAAAAAATTTCCCACATGAATAATTTAGGAAAAAAATTGACTATCAAACCCCTGTGTGAGTTAGCTCTTGTCTATTTAAGCAAAGTTTTACTTAAATGATGCATGACGTGCAATATTTCAAAAACATTCCTTCTGAGATCATGAAGACAAGATACAGAGAAAAAAATGTCCTTGCAATGGTTCTATATTCTTTCATGTGCCTTTTAGTTTTCCTGTTGTTTAGCACCTTGGCATCTTTGCTAGGTTTTGTTATTTACTTCTCAGGACTGACTTGCTTTAAAAAAACTTGCTTTCCAGTAGCACTTCCTTTCTTTGACATTTTCTGCTAAGTGAATGGAGGTACAACATCTCTATTAAATCGATAGCATAATAATGAAAAGTGGGGGGTTTTTTTCAAACAATTCAATAGAAAAAATGTTATTAAAAAAAACCCACCACACTTGGTTTTCCTTTAATAGCAGAAAATTTTGAAAGCTACTTTGAAGACAGTGTGGAATAAGTTTTACACCATATGAAGGTAGCTTCTTCCATTTTTCTTTAGAACAAAATTGAGTTGTTTCACAATTTTTCTCGCAGGATAGGGGGTGGAAGGAAACAAAGATCCAGAACAAGTAACAAAGAACAAAACTGAAAGATTTTACCAACTTCTAAGTGCAGATCACATTTAGGAAAGTTGAGCTAAGCTTCCTAGTGTTACTGATTCAGGAAGGAAACCTGGGCCTGTTATAGCCAGCAGTTTCTCATTTCCCCAGGCTAGTCATTATATCCTGACATGGATCCCATTTGAAACAGTAACCTATTAGACCTTGTTTCAGGAGTCTCTTTTAGAAAGAAACTGAGCCTATCACCCTGCATTTTAGGCATTTATAGCACTGTGGAAAGACATTGAACATGGGTAGTGTTTGGTTTAGATACTGTAGGGGAAGAAAAAAACCAAAAGATTCCAGGCTAATAAGAATATTCAGACCGTATCTTTTCACATTGCAGGATATAGATATTCAGCTCAGCACTCAGAAATGGTGACATCTAACCTTTCAGGCCCTCCATAGCTTCCAGGGTGATATCCAAAACAGCAAAGGCACTTAGTCCCAGATTAATTTCTAATCAAGGCACAAGAGTTAGGAGCTCAGGGAAAGAAATATTATTGCCACAAGGGAAGAATCATTGCCGGAATGACATCATGCAGTGATTTATATTGAAGGTGGGATAAATCATCCTCTGGAGGGCTCTTTCTCTATTCACTACAGATAAAGGGAGCCTTTCACTAGTGTAATTCTGACTTCTCTACCTTACTAGATTCCTAAAGCTAGGGTCCAGATTAATTTAATCTAAAATTCTATGTAGAAGTACACTTGGTTGGGAAATGACAATCTTGGACCAAGAGGAACAGTGGGTGAAAAAACCCCCTAGATTTAGTTTACTGGTTATGCTGTTTGATTTGGAATGGAGAATTCTAAGTTTCTTATAACTACATTTTTAATAGTTCAAATATTCTTGCATATTGAAGTGATTTATATTTATGAACCCCTCTACATTACCAAAATTCAAATTATTTTATGTATTCCCCACAGTAGAAGCACTGGGCACTTACCTGGAAGTAACCTGGATGGCAAGGAATTTTAGCTACATAAATAACAGACTGATGGACTTGTGTAGAGATTAGTGATTCCTGGGCTTCAGCCTTTGAAATGAAAATTGGTCACCTGTACAGCATTCTATATTAAGTCTTGATCAATACTCACTCAAATATGATTTTTTTTAGATTCATTATAATTTAACTAAGAAAATCCTTTGAATATTTTATTCATATTTTCATTATTAAACAGTAATTGTTTTTGGTGAATTTAGCAATAAGAAAACAGTTTTAACTGCCATGGCCTGATGAGTGATGTTTTATACAGTAACACATATTTGAAAAGTGAAAAATAAAACAAGTTTTGGCAATGATATCTGCTTATGCATTTCTGTTACTAATGTAAAATAATGAGATAAAACAATTTTTAAAGAATTTTTTTAATAAATAAAATATTAAAATGAAATTTCCATTTCATATAGAATTCCACAGAAACTGGTTTTCCATTTTCAAATGAAAACATGTTGTGTAATGTCGTTATTTACCAGGAAATGGAAACCATCTTAATTTTGATCAGCATTTCTGTGGGTTGTATATCAGGGGTTGCAGGGTGTTTTATTTTGCTCATTGCTTTTTCAAGTCTTTTTACACGCTTTCACTTGCAATGATTCTTGATATTCAACCAGCACATAAGTAGGAAAGTATAAAAGGAGGAAGAAAATACTGCTTCAGACGGGAAATTCTTTGTCAGGACACGTAGAAATGCAGATTCATTACAGTGGTTATCTGCATTTTCCTGTAGGAATCCTTGAAGAATCCATTGCTCAGAGTTGCTGCAGGAAAGATACTCTAATCTGTTGAGATTCAGAGAGAGGATCAGAAGTACTCTGAAAAGTGAATGAATTCACCTGTCATTTGGTGATCAGAAAGATTTATTTTTGTCTCTTCTGGAGCATTAATACCATCCTGGATATGGACATATAGCAATAAGAGGTCAACAGCTACCATCCACACAAATATTTAATTAGCCATATTTCTTCCTGCATGAAGGTGGTAAATCATTCCTAAATATATATATGTTAAAGAAAAGCTGTGAGAGGAAAAGAAAAGCTGGCCACCTCATTGTAGTATACCTGGTGTCGCTTTTCATTAAAGTAAGAATCATAGAATCACAGAATATCCTGAGTTGGAAGGGACCCACGAGGATCATTGAGTCCAACTCTTGACTTAACATGGGGCAACCTAAAAGTTAAACCATATATCTAAGAGCATTGTCCAAAGACTTCTTGAACACTGACAAGCTTGGGACCATAACAACTTCCCTGGGGAGTTTGTTCCAGTGCTTGACTACTCTCTTGGTGAAGAACTTTTTCCTAATATCCAATCTGAACTTCTCCTAATGCAGCTTTAAGACATTCCCTCTCATCCTATCACTGCACACCTGAGAGAAGAGCAGCACCTTCTCTCCCTTCCCCATCATAAGGAAGTTGTAGACAGTAATGATGTCACCCCTCAGTCTCCTACTTCTCTAAACTGAACAAACCCGGTACCGCCTGTCTCCCAAAAAAAGTGTTTTCTTAAAAGTTCTAAGCTAGAAAAATAATCTTTAAAAATAAATTAAAAAATAAATATA
Organism: Buteo buteo; assembly: GCF_964188355.1. Classification (NCBI taxonomy): domain Eukaryota; kingdom Metazoa; phylum Chordata; class Aves; order Accipitriformes; family Accipitridae; genus Buteo; species Buteo buteo. The sequence continues at coordinate 23,621,307 of NC_134184.1, read as the reverse complement.
ACTGAAATTATACAGATTTTCTGTAAGAAAGCCTCTTCTGTCTCAGTAAGGCAGATCTCTTCCTCCAGGGTTACCATCAATCTTTCAACTTAGCAGCTTGTAAAACTGCAGCAAAATACATGCCTTTATGTGTCTAGGAAAAAAAAAAATAATCCACACCACCTCTCTCTTTCTGTGTATTAATTTAGGCTGTTGGCTGCATATTTGTTCCTTAATCCTAATCTCCTTATCTTGCCACTCTATATGGAGGCCCTATTGTCTGCTTCTCTCTCTTTTGCTCATCTCCTCCCACATTGAAATCCAGAAGCTTGTTACACCAGGGCATGCTCAGCTGGTGTCAGGGAAAGCGTAACCATTTTCCTTTCAGAGAGTTTCACTGACCAAGAATACAGCAGCTAAGAAACTGCAAGTGGCTGCTTTCTGTTTTGCTGCCCATCCATACCTTTTTGCAAAAACTCAACATAGCCAATTCAGAACAAGTCAAAACAAATACCATCAATCTGATGGGTTAATCATGTAAATCCAAATACATAATTTTCAGGCTTAGCCCAGTAATATTTCTGAGAAACATGTATCAGCAATCTTCTCATCTATATACATTGAATAACAAGTACCTCACAAAACACGTACTGAAGCAAGCATCCATCAATTTCTTAAAGTTATTGCACCAGAACGAGCATTAGAATAATGATGTTGGTCCTAAATTTATTACCATTTACATTTTTGTCCCAGAAGAACACTTCATTGACTGACAAATGTTCGTATTATCTTCTTTTTCTCTTTTTTTCCTTTGTTTTTTCTTTCTTTTTTTTCCCCTTGTTCTGGAAGTCAACATGAAGAGCTGATGTTAGCAACAATGTATCTGACCTCTTCACTTGATAATGCTGTATGGGCAGGTCAATATTTGCTAGGCACTATTCACTGAATTTGTATTTTCAGGTAATGAACCTTGTGGTTAATTAACACTTTAAATAATATTAAGAATATGCAGCTTAAATACCACATTAAAAGAAATAATTAGAAATTACAAAAGTAGACATCTATCACCCTGTTGATTTAAAATTTTCCCCTTAGGAGTCTTTAAGTGGAACATGGTGTTGGGAGGTGAAATGAAGGGTTTCTTTTTTTAAAGGAGACATTTATTTTAATTTAACTTCAATCTTTTTATACTACTGATAGTGCCATTGGCCATTCTATGAGCAGCTGCTTATCTCAAATTATAATGTAGCTTCATAACTGATGTATTTTAATTTCTTCTTCATTGTTTGGAGTAGAATGCATCTTATGCTGAAAAAATTTAGCTTTCTTCATCCTTATCTGCTACTGCCTTTTAAGAAATTCCTTTCCTTCAAAATAGTATTTAAATGTGTATATATATATATGTATATATATGTTCTATTATCCTTAGTCCACAGAATTATTTTCTCATGATCTGTGTATGGGTACTGCTACAAATCTAATACCTTGCTCTGTTATGCCATTTATACAGTATTCCATGTAGGGATGTAACACAGTTCTTTTGGACATATTCTGTCTTCTGGGCCTCTCCATCTTGCCTCCAGGCTGGACCACAAGGAAGTCACAAGACAAGAACACATTTTCCAAAAAATACATGCAAATAAATGATAGAGGAAGAGATTGCAGTATCTTACGGGGTGTGGAGACCAAGTGATGAACAGAAAGATGGTAATGTCAAAGATGATAGGTGATTTCTCTTATAAGCTCTCTAGCTCTTGTCATGTGTGCACTGAATTGTGTGAGAGAAGTATTTCAGCCTAACTTCAAGCACCTTCTGGACCGATACAAGTCAGAAGCCTAGCTGCCTTAGGTTTGGTCTACAATCAATAGTACCTTTAAAAAGCAATTCAAATCTTGAATTTCAAACACTTTGGTAGCCATATTAAAGATTATGCCTAAGCTACCTCACTCTTCATTTCATTTCTTAACTTGGTCTGGCAGCAATGCTGGACAAGGAAAGTTCAGCTTGAAGAGATATTTGCTCCATCAAGCCCTAAAGCCTGAGAGTGCAATTTCTGGTGTGAGGTTGGCATTTTTCCTTCTCTGCCTCCAATTCCATGACATAGCCTCTGTATGTTAGTATAACTAGCAATTAATTAACATCATTGTAGGTGTGACTCATGGAAATGTGGCACAGACCAGAGTACAGAGTCGTGATGTATCTTTTCAAGGATACCTTGATATAATGCATCCTACTGCTTTCAATCAATTCATATCATGATGCATCCATTATGAAGTAATAGAATACAGCCAGCTTTGTGTCTGCAGTATCATAAAAATTCAGAAAGTCATAAAATACCAAAGTGCTGAAGTGTTTAAATTGCTTTGAATTTGCAATCAACCTCACTCATCAAATGCTTAAATTACTATGACAAAGATTTAAGTGAACAATTCTAGAGAGTAACCAACAATGATAGAATAGTTAACTGCCACACCAGCCAATAGATTTAAATACATTAAGAATGGGTGAATTTTGAAGAAGGGGCCAAGATCTACCGTGGTGAAATATTAACAGTTATGTGAATAATTACCTTAAGTGAGACTTTGACGAAAAGATGACAGTGGCTAAACAAAGTTCACTAGATCATATCTGCTCTGGATTTCAATAGTTCCACCAGAAAGGCAAAAAAAAAATCACCTGAACTACAAGAAGGGGCTGATTTTGACCATAAAAGGCATTCTGGAAGAGTAACAGGGTGAGAGAATACAAATTTCCATGTAATATATGCACAATCTGCAATAAACTCAAAGACTTTATTTCATAGTGTTTTATTTTAAGGACTTAGCTTAGTTACTCCTGTAATGTGAATCATGCCTTTGGTTAGTTTATGTGAATAAAAACATTGTCTTCACACATAAAAAGGAGCACAGAGGAACAATGGCGGTGGGATAACCTGAATAATACCCTCATCTGGCTACTACCAGGCGCGTGACCCACCCATTAAAGGCACATCTCCCCACACACAAAAGGAGCACAAAGCCACAGTGGCAAGCAGGCTAACCCCAGCAGCCCCATGGAGAAAGAAGCCCCTGCCAAGCCCTTCCCAGGGCTGCCCACGGAGAATCTCAGTCTCCTGGTCCAGGTATGACACCCACCCCGTGAGTCACTGGGAACAGCTCTCCAGAGCACCTTTTGGACTGAGGAGGGTCACTGTCTAGAGATATGGCACTCCTTACAGGATGCAGGGGAAGAACATTTGAGGATTGTACAAGGTCTGTTATGGGATGTTAGGGGATGAACCAAAGGCAGGAAAAAGAGATGGATCAAGTGGCCTTCCACGATGGAGTAACTACATCAGTGGACAAGGGAAGAGCCATGGATGTCATTTACCTGGACTTCTGTAAGGCCCTTGATACGGTCCCACACAACATTCTTGTCACTAAATTGGAGATATGTGAGTTTTAATGATGGACTGTTAGATGGATAAGGAACTGGCAGGATGTTCATGTCCAAAGAATTGCAGTAAATAGCTCAATGTCCAAGTGGAAAACAATATTGAGTGGTGTCCCTCAAGGGTCTGTGCACAGACAAATACTGTTTAATAACTTCATCAGTGACACAGAAGGTGGGATTGAGTGCATTTTCAGAAATTTTGTGGATGACACCAAGCTGAGTGGTGCAGGTGATACACTAGAGGGAAGGAATACCATCCAGAGAGATCTTGACAGGCTTGAGGAACGGACCTGTGTGAACCTCATGAAGTTCAACAAGACTAATTGCAAGGTCCTGCACCTGGGCCAGGATAATTGCCAGTATTAACAGAGACTGGGGGATGAATAGACTGAGAGCAGCCATGGGGTCTTGCTGATACTGGTGGATGAAAAATTGGACATGAACTGGCAACATGCGCTTGCAGCCCAGAAAGCCGATTCTATCCTTGACTGCATAAAAAGAAGTGTAGGTAGCAGGTCAACGGAGGTGATTCTCCCCCTCTCCTCTGCTCTTGTAAGATTCCACACCTTTTGTTAGGGCCTGTAGTGACAGGACAAGAGGAACAGGTTTAAACTGAAAGAAGGTAGATTTAGATTGGACATGAGGAAGACATTTTTATGATGAAGGTGGTAAGGCACTCAACAAGTTGCCCAGAGAAGCTGTGGCTGCCCCATCCCTGGCAGTGTTCAAGGCCAGGCTGGATGGGGCTTTGAGCAACCTGGTCTAGTGGAAGGTGTCCCTGCCCATGGCAGGGGGGTTGGAGCTAGATGATCTTTAAGGTCCCTTCCAACCCAAACCTTTCTATGATTTTATGATCTTGGAGATTTGTGGAGGAACAAGTGCAGAAAAACAAAGGGGTGAGGGGAAAAAAGGCCCTGTTTCTTGTAGAGCTGGCTGGTCAGTACACTTGTCTGACTATGCCCTGTCCCTGATCAGCGCAGTCTGTCTTGTCTTCTGATTAAACTCCATTTCTAACTATTTTCCTGGGTGAGGGACTGTCTCTTCTGTGTGCTTGTGTGTGTGCATGGGAGTCAAAGTGCCAGCAGATGGAGTCATATCAGGGGTCTCTATGTTAGTGTCAGCACCTGGAGTGAGTGTGGGTCTGTGAGTGAGTGCTTAAGTGCTACTGATGGGCAAGCTGGACTAGCTGGCAAGCAGGTTAAGTGGCCTGGGAGCCAGGGAATTAGTTGGGTCTCTAAAGATGAGGCCATGGGAAGAACTGGTTATTGGAGGGGAGTCTCAGCCAGCTGCTGGAGAGTGTGGGATCTGGGGTTCTCTAACGGTGAGATAATTGAGAGTGTGTGTGTGTGTGTGTGTGTGAGGGTGTGGGGGCATCTATACCAGCAACTGGAGTGGGGCTGCAGTCTCAGGGGTTCCTATATCCAGATGCCAGAATGTGGAGAGGCTGGGATCCAGGTGCAGCTACTGGGGAGACTGGGATACAGAGGCAGCTACTGGGCAGACTGAGGATCTGACCCCAGCTGCTGGAGGGATCCACACTTCACGTGTCACATGTATATGTATATGTGTGTGAATATATATATATATCTTTCCCAGTAATGCATCTTCATCCTGCTCAGCCAGAGAGGGGAGCAGGATGAGGCCACTGGTGCTATCTGTGTTTGTGCAAGTGCTGAGTGTGTCTATCTGCTGATCTGTACAGCCGGCCATGTGTATGTGCATATAACTACGCATGTGTGTGTGTGCCTATTGGGAATGTTTGCTCAGCGTTGCTACTGGTTAGACCTGTGGGCACGGGCCTGCAGCAATCTCACCTCCCTTGTGCTTCTGGGTTTTGTAAACCCCTAACACTTTTCTTTCTAATTGTACGAGACAGGACCCTTGAACTTCTCTAACTTAGACACCTCCATTCATCACCTAAAACTGTATTTGACAAATGTTACCCTAAAACTCATATGGCAAGATGAAATAGGTAAAATCAAAGTCAGATCTATTGCCTCTGACAATAAGAGAAGACATTTAAAGTAACAGGACTTGTATATTTCCTGCCACTGTGAAACAAAATTCTTGAACCTGTTCTAGTATTTTTGTATGTATTTCATTAATGGCATTAGTTATTGACACTTCAGCTCCCTAAATGTTTTTTTTATTCATCAAACCAAGACAGTGATGCTTACTCTCTTTCTTGGACATTGTGAGATATAATTAATTCTTCTATAGCATCCAAATTGCTGGTACAACAGATTATATTAGTGGAAACCATGCTTATTAACTTAAAAGTATTAACTTTTAATTTAATTGTCCTTGCTTTTGTAAGTCTAAGTCAAATCTGCAATAATCCTGGAGTTTAGTATTTTATGTATTACACTAAAAGTGTTCAGATCTCATTCTCCCAAGTTCTAGAAATTATCCAACATATGTGTTCTTAGCAGATAGCTGATGGTCTGGAGGAAGTGGGTATTTACACCTTGGTTGCAGTGTGTCACCCTTCTGCTTCAGTGCATTGCATAGCTTTAAATCTTTTAGATCACATCATCTTGTGTAATGTCAACTCACATTGGCTTTTCTGCATGACACAATATAACATGATGGGTGGTGACACAGAAAATGTAATGCAGTATGACAGATCAGGAATGCAAAGGGTACTGCAATTGGATAGTTGGTGTCAAGTTAGATAGGAGGCTTCAAATCCAAAATGAATCTGGCAGACACTAATGGAGTGAATGTTACAGTAACTACTGTATGTGTGAAACTGTGAATTCTGCAGTTCATCATAGTGCATTGAACAGGTGCAGAAATAAAGTCTGAAATATTAGGAAGAATGAGTATTTGGAGTTGACATAGGCATACATATTTAAAGTACACTGAAAGTTTATATATTGCAAAAAGTCCCTATCCCTGCTTTTTAATCTTTTCTGTAATCACTACTTGTTTATTTCAATTCCTTCTTAAACTGTGGACTACCAAAACCAAAACAGTTAAAAATTACATGTCATGTGTTAGATTTACTGAATGTAATTAGCATCAGATAGTCAAATGCAAAAGGAAGAGTAGCACCCAGTTATCCCAGAGAACACTTTTAAATACCAAACTCCATAGCGCTTAATTCTTTGAACATTCCAATGAACTTTCTACCAGATAAATCTGCTGCAGAAGTAGGAAGTCCTAAGATTTTGTCAAAAGACATTCTGAGCCTTTCAGGCTGTGATCTTATTTTACATAAACAATGCAGTCTAATAGTACCTTATTATATTTGGTTATTTTTTAGGATAAAAAAGAACAGAAAGTCCAAAGAAGAAAAGAAGAGTAGACACAAGAGTACAAAATATCTTGTTCTGTATCAGATAGCTGGGAAGTGATATGAGAAGTTTCTGAAGTTTTGGTTCATTTTGTTCTCTTGTCAAATAATCTATAGAGCTGAAACTCGTTGTCTTGTTCCCCTAGGCAAGTCTTCTTTCTTTATCCTTTTTTCTTTTTTTCTTTTCCTGTGGCAACATGTTTTCTGCCATGTGTTAGCTATTCCTATGGTTCAGCTCTTTTACAGGGCAGGGACTCAATAGTTTTCCCAAAAGATTAAAAATATTTTGTACTATTATAGAACTCTCAAGTTTTCTCATCATCTGTGCTCCAGAAGAAGATAGAATTTACAAATGTGTATAGTCACTGACTTTCTTCACTGAAAGAACCGTTAAATCATCTATGATTGGACTGTAGAAAAAGACTAGGTTGGAAATGCAGTGCTTTCATCTCTGGAGTGTGGCAGAGGAAAGGTTGGCATGTAGGACAGGAGTTCTTTAGAGCCATACTTAATATTTCAAATGAAATATACAAACATAACCTCAGAAAATCTCTTGTGCAGGACAGCAATTCAGGGGATATCACAAAGTCTACTTTTCCGCTTGGAAAATGGAAAAAAAAAAGAAAAAGAACTAGAACAGTTTGCTACAGAATAGAACTGAAAAGTAGGGTGCAACAGACAGGGGTGATGCACCATAGCTGATGAGACACAAAGAGAGGTTTAATTCCCTTTTTGTACTATGTAGTTTTAGCCCTTCAGCAAAAGATCTTTTTAGTGATAACTGCTACCCTCCTCCAATGATTCTTTTGTGAGACTTACAATTTTTTTGCAGTTTTTCCCAGTAGTGTAATAGGACAACTTTAACAGTTAGAGGGAAAAAATAACAAACAGTACCCTTTAAGTGCCTTTACCAATATTTCAAAGGTAAACACAACTGCTTCACTGTTTCTGAGGAACAAGAAAATCAACTTTCCTGCCAGTTTCACCAGCAGTGATTTATTCCCCTGCTCAGTTTTTGCAGCTACCATTGTTTCCCATGAAGTTAGAGTAGCATGTAATTTTTACAAAATCACATGCAATGTTTTCTGGTGAATGTTATTTGCCATCCTCGTTTTGACAGGATCAATGTGATGCTCTGTTGTAGATGAGACCAGACAGAACACTAAAGATAAATTGTAGGGCACAGTCTCACTTGCCAGCAGACCGTCCGGAGATGGTGATGGTCAGTCAGCTGTTTACCATCACTCACCCAAAGAAGAGTATTTACAAGCTCATGGTTCCCTGCTCGCCCCCCTTCTGGCATGCCATGAGCTTGTTGCTTGAGGCCCTATACTGAATATTTCTGGTTCATAACTGCATTGGCAGCTCACTGCAATCTTTTAAAAAGAAGTGACTCAGCAATCACATCCTTCCTATTTGTAGAATCAAGATTGAAGAGGGAGGGTGGTAGAGTGATTCTATGCCCCCATGAGGTAGTAGCTTATCCTAAAGATATTGATTAGCTTGGATATGACCCGCATTAATCTATTAAATTACTTCTGAAGTGGCAAGTAACTGTCTATCCCTGACAGTAGGTAGGGCAAGAAGATGACTCAGTATTTTTTTAGTTGTTTCTACATATTGATCATTACACTACTTGCTCGTATATTAATTTCACTTAGGTCTCAGTTCTGTAAGTGTTTATTCATGTATCATGGCATAAATTTGCTTTTTCAGCTGTACTGCGGTTCTTTGCAACCATTTATGCATGAAATATAACATTTTGCAGAGTGTGGTCATGTTTTATCACGTTTCTGAGGAAAATTGTTTCTTCCTGTGGATATTATCTAATCCTGTGGTTTCTGGCTGTGAATCTTAGTGTTGACCTGTCTTTCATGTCCAGTTAGTATGTCTATTAATCTCTTTTAAATCTCATTTCTAACTATGGAAACTGGTTTAGCAGAGTAAAGCAAAAGACAAGATGGCTTTGTTGGTGTTCCTAGCCAAGTTTCACTACTTCAAATTTCAAATACCTTTTGTTACAAGTGGGACTGATTTGAACAGATCAGGCTCTTAGTAAAAAGGAAATAAAGTTTATTTTAGGAAACAAGGAAAAATGATCATCCATGACTCATGTTTTTTGATGTTCATATCTCATTGTGTCTATTCTCCAATATCCATAGTTCCCTCCAAGCTGTGTGGTCAAACAATCTCAGTATGTGACCCAGCACTCCAGGAGCCATAGTGTTGGTGAGGTTTCATATCTGTCCAGACTTAACTTGGCTGGGTTTTCTTCCTTTTTTTTTTTTTTTCACTCTTTTGAGTCATGATTAAAGAATCATCTTATTGTTTCTTTACACATAATATGATTTCTCTTGTTCTTTGTTTTTGGTTAACTTTAAGCATGAAATGTACTTGGACTCTTACACACAGAAATACACATGCTGTGCACAATTTTATTTGTCTAAATGGCACCAAGTCACTGGCCTTAGGGGGAGATCAAGTGAAAGGAAAACTGTTACAGATAGGGCAGCACTACATTTACTTTCCATTTCCCAGAGCTAATTACAAAAATGACTTTTTTGTTTCTGACAGAATCCCACCTACATTCCTTCCAGACTAGCGTTTAGCAGAAATTGACCCATTTCCTCTTTCTTTGAATTAAATTGGGCTAGCACCAAATAGCACTTTGTTGTGTGCATAGAATGCAATTATAACTCTTCCTTTAATCTTGAATTTATCCTCATGGGACTTTCACTCTTTATGAGAGAGGTATACAGTGTGTATACTTTATTACAGTGCCTATGAATGTTATTAAATAAAAATAAATTGACTCACTACAATGATTACAGTTTATTACAAATTAGTATTTCTTTCACATTTTGATTTCTTACTCATCTGTGATAGTTGGATTTATTTTACTTACCTTTAGGGGTGGGATTCAACTCCAGATAGTAAAGTATTTAATATGAACACCTGAAAAGATGTTTCTGTGAAAGAGAGGTGTCTAAAAAAGTAGTGTAGCCAGTGCTGATGTAGGACTTGATTCAGTTGCTCAAATATGGTCCCTGAATTTTATTCAAGATGTCCTATGGTATCTGTCTTGTCATCCAGCAGCCACTCCAGGGAGGCATATTTTTGTGACCAGTCCCTTGTCATATCTGCCAGTCCAGTGCAGGTCTTGCTGATATATGCAATGCCAGTTCAACAAAGGGAAGTGCAAAGTCCAGCACCTGCGACGGAATAATACCAGGCACCAGTGTATGCTGGGGGATAACCAGACAGAAAGCAGCTTGGCAGAAAAGCATCTGGGGGTCCTCGTGAACACCAAGTTGTACATGAGTCAGCAATGTGTCTTTGTGGCAAAGAAGTCTAAGGATATCCTGGGCTGCATTAGCCAGAGCATTGCCAGCAGGTCAAGGAAGGTGATCCTTCCTCTCTACTCAGTGCTGGTGAGGACACAACTGGAGCGCTGGGTCCAGTTCTGGGATCCTCAGTACAGGAGAGACATGGACATACTGGGGGAAGTCCAACAAAGGGTCATTAAGATGGTTAAGGGTCTGGAGCATGAGTTCTAGGAGGAAAGGCTGAGAGAGCTGGGACTGTTCAGCTTGGAGAAGAAAGGCTCAGGGAGGATCTTCTCAATGTATATAAATACTTGCAGGGAAGATGCAAAGAGGATGGAACCAGGCTCTTTTCAGTGGTGCTCAGTGACAGGACAAGAGACAGTGGGCAGAAACTGAAACACAAACTGAACATAAGGAAACACTGTGAAGGTGACAGCATTGGCACGTGTTGCTCAGGGAAGTTGTGGAATCTCCCTCATTGGAGATATTCAAATGGTGTCTGGATGTGATCCTGAGCAATCAGCATTAGGTGACCCTGGCTGAGCAGGGGTTTTGGACCAGGTGACTTCCAGAGGACCCTTCCAACCTCAAACATTCCATGATCCTGTGACATCCAGTGATGTGAAATAACTGTAAGTACTTATTACTGAAAATCTGAACTGAGTTTTAACTATAACTGGTGCCTAGGGAGTTATTATCTCAACCTAAAGTAAAAACCTAACATTTGGTCAAACACTCCCTTCTGTCCTACAGTTAAATGCTTACAGGGGATTTAACCCCTCTAGGATCCCTTCATACTTAGTGGAAAGAAACAGGTACCTTTTTAATGTAGATTAATTTGTCCTTTGATAGACATGTAATTTTAGGGCATAATTCACCTTACCCTAAAATGCCAGTCTCTCCATTGACCATAAAGGGAGCCTACCAAGAGTCACTTGGATGTAGGTGTCTGCTCATCAAACCATATTTGTTCACATAAATGTGCCCCTAAGTTACTACAGCTGTGCAGAACATCATCATTTGAATTTAACAATTTGTGGCTGAAAACATTCTTACCATATACTCGTGAAAGAAAATAGGCTGTATGAAGGAAAAATGCTCATTTTCATGCTTGCACACGTTCAAGATACAAACCAGTTGAGGTAGCTCTCAAAGTAATAGTCATGACACTAATGGTATTTATATATGAAAGACTCTATGCAATGGCTTGGCAGACAGGATTTTACTTTTTTTTTTTTTTTTTAGTGATTCCAAGCTGATCAATCACAAGCCAGATATGAACTGAAAGCTGTGTAGCCATGGCAGTATGGTTATATATTAGAGCTGAGTTATCTCAGCTCTAGTCTTCCTTGCTCTGAGAATGACATTCTAGCATATCATTGAACTAAGGCAATTCACACTTGGGTTCCTGACCCAAGAGAGAAGAAAAAGTAAGCCTGAAACTAACTGCAGACGTGGTCCTCTGTTGGCTGAACAAAGTTTTTGACATTCTTATATGATCTTGCTGTGGAATCGCCGGAGTATGCTGTGAAATTTTTATATGAAGAAAAAACTAAATATTATTCATTAAAAACAACATTAAGTTTTGTACATGTGATAGGATTCAGAATAACATGTGTTTGTTTATTAATTGTTAGGCATTCTCTGTATCCCTTTAAATAATTCAAAATCATCCTTTTGTTCCTTTTGTTGATTGCCATTGATAGATATCTTTTTCTAAAAATATATAATTTTATATATTCATTAAAAATAGTTAAGATTACGTTGCCCATATGTATCCAGTGTTCATGGCAAGGTGTTGGCAACAGGTGGCTGAAGAGGTGGCCTCTGTGAGGACAGGTTGGGACTGTCCCATGCCAGAAAGCTGGTTCCAGCTGGCTCCAAAGAACCAACTGTAGGGCACAGCTGAGACCCTCAGCCAAGATGGTAGCGCCTCACAGAAAGCAAATTTAAGACAGAGTAAAACACTGCACAAACAGTAGAGAGTGAGGGGAAAAAAGTGTGAGAAACAACCCTGCAGACACCAACGTGAGAGAAAAAATGAGGGGGAGGAGTTGCTTCAAGCACCGGAGCAGAGGTTTCCCTGAAGCCCACGGAGAAGCCCATGGTGAGGCAGGTTGTCCTCCTGCAGCCCGTGGAGGATCCTGCACCAGAGTAGGTGGATATGTCCTGAAGGAAGCCGCAACCTGTGGAGGACCCATGCTGGAAAAAGTTTATCTTGAAGGACTGCAGTCATGCAAATGACCCATGCTGGAGCAGGGACAAAAGTGAGGAAGAAGGAGCAGCCGGGAGGAGCTGTTATGGACTGACCACACCCCACTGTGATGCTCAGCGGACGGGGGAGGTAGAGGTATTGGGAATGAAGGAGTGAAGTTAATCCTGGGAAAAGGGGAGTGGGAAGGGAGAAGGAGTGTTAGGTTTTGGGTTTGTTTCTCAGTATCCCAATCTATTTTAATTTGCAATGAATTAAATTCATTTTCCTCAAGTCAATTCTGGTTTGCTTATGACAGGAATTTCTAAGTGATTCATAGGTGATCTCCCTGTCTTTGTTTTGATCTATGAGCTTTTTCATCTTATTTTCTCCCCCTGTCCTTCTGAGGACGTGGAGTGAAATTGCAGCTGGGCAGGCATCGGGCAGCCAGTCAAGGTCAACCCACCATATCATATCACCCGTACGTTGACACAAGTGATTTTTACATTGAACTTTCTAGAAATTTGCAGAATTTTCATAGACAATAATGTACAACTTTTAAAATACAAACAGATAATTGTGTTTATGTTATTTTTATTTTCTAATGTTCTGGTCTATGTATTTTTTTAGACTAAAAGCACTTGCAATTATTTTCACTGACCATCATTACAGTTTTACACCAGGAAATTGTTCACTGTGAGAAGTTACTGTACTAATATTAGGTTAAATCCTTCTCTTACTTATACCTTTGTTGACTACTGATTATCATACTTAAATCATTGGTTTATAACAGAAAAAACTGAAATCAGAAGTTCGTCTTTATCTCTTCATACATATAAGCGAAGAATTAGGCTTATAGCAAGACTAACTAATTAAAAATATATTTAAAAGAAACTTTATTTCATTCATACTATTGTCAGTCAACTGGGAACCTGCTGATGAGTATTCCACATGCAATGACCAAAGAAAATTCACATAATCATGGTCAAGATCTCCCAAAAGAGTTTTTGCGAGAAACCATATCTTTAAATAAAAAAAATGAGTCAATTGAGCTACTTAATCAAATTCCAACAATTTTTAGTGATGTTCCATATTATAAAAATAAGGAACTCTAAAGCTGTGAAAAGACTAAACTTATGCCAAAACAACCTGCTGTAAAAAAAGCAGAAGTCTTATATGAAGCAGATCCCTGCAAAGGCATTTGAAAGAGAGTAAACAATAAATGCAAAATGCTGGATTATCCTTGCCTCCTTTATTAGTGAAAAAAAAAGTGTTGAATTGAATGGTGAAAGATACTTTTCTCCTAATAGCATCCAGCCTTCATTCAGCCCAGAAATAGCTGCAGTCCTTGTCCTAAGGAAACTAAATGCAGATGTTACAGTCTCCAACATTTACTGCACATTTTTGGCATGTTGGAGATGATTACTGTTTGACAATACTTTGCCAAGCACACTCCTTATCCAAGGTTTCATAAAATAATAATCTGTGCACCATGATAGTCTTACACAGCTGACAATTGTTCAATATAACAGAATAGTATGCAAAATATGTATAAAATGATAGCATAGAATCATAGAATATTTTGAGTTGGAAGGGACCTTTAAAGGCCATCTAGTCCAACACCCCTGCGATGAGCAGGGACATCTTCAACTCGATCAGGTTGCTCAGAGCCCTGTCCAACCTGACCTTGAATGTTTCCAGGGATGAGGTATCTACCACCTCTCTCGGAAACCTCTTCCAGTGCTTCGCCACCCCAATTGTAAAAAATTTCTTCCTTGTATCTAGTCCAAATCTACCATCTTTTAGTTTAAAACCATTACCCTTGTCCTATTGCAACAGGCCCTACTAAAAAAGCTTGTCTCTTTTTCATAAGACCCCTTTAAGTCTTGAAAGGCTGTAGTAAGGTCTCCCTTCTCTTCTCCAAGCTGAACAACCCCAACTCTCTCAGTCTTTCCTAATATGAGAGGTGCTCCAGCCCTCTGACCATTTTTGTGTCCCTCCTCTGGACCCGCTCCAGCAGGTCCGTGTTTTTGCTGTGCTGAGGACCCCAGAGCTGGACGCAGTACTGCAGGGGGGGTCTCACCACAGCAGAATAGAGGGGCAGCAACCCCTCCATCGACCTGCTGGCCATGCTTCTTTATATGCAGCCCAGGATAAGGTTGGCTTTCTGAGCTGCAAGCACATATTGCTGGCTCATGTCCAGCTTTTCATCCACAAGTACCCCCATTAATGTAAATTAATGTAAATTAAGAAAGTTTTGCTTTAAAGGCTACCAGAACAGAAAGACCTTATTTTTATTTTTATAGTCGAATGCCTAATATTTGTACTTTAATGCATCTCTCCTTATTTCTAAATATTTTTGATGTTCTACATCTTGATAGTCCATTTTCTCTTCTGAATAAATTTGACTTCTTTTCTTAGTTTTATTTAATTTTTCTGGTTTTCTTTTGCCACCCTTATGCCATTGTTCTGGTTCAGGCATTTGTTACTGAACATAAGCAGAACAATTTAGCTAAAATAAGAACTTACCTAGTGCATGGATACCTAAATGTAAATAACAAGCAAAATCTTACATTTCAGATTCTTGGCTAATTGCTATGATAAATATGGGACAGACTGCCACTTGTGTCCTTAACATTATTAATTGTGAATGACTCAGAAACTGTAGGATCTAGTTGTGATATTTTAGATTCATAAAAAAGAATAAACTAATAAAACTATTTTTCCACTTGTGAGTTGTTATATTTTAGAATTTGAAACTGTAACAGTGCTAACAGACATTAAAAAAAAACAAAGCAAAACAAAGCAAAATACACTTGCTAACATTTCTTTTCCCCATCAGCGGTATTATCAAACTCTATTCATTTCACAGAAAAATGTTTCTTTACAAAAAAAAAAAAAACAACCAACAACAAAAAAACCCAAACCACAAAGAAATATACAACTATATATGTAGAACACAATAAAAATATAAATAATCCTCAGTGTATACCTGAAAAACCCGTGCAGGGACAAATCCCATCCCGTACTCCCATATTGCAAGGGAATTTATTGGAGGGTCTTAGGAAAATTTCTCTCACAACTCAAACTCAGAAGGTGTTATTCTATATATCTTGTGTATTGTCATAGTACCCTATATAAACACCATTAAAGTCAGTGGTTTCTTCCAGTTGTGTCTTAAATTGATTTTCATAAGGTCTTATCCTTCTCCTAATTACTAATTTCTTTTGATTGTAGTAGGCTCAATGAAATACTCTCGAGCAGAAATGTAGGGTTTATTTGTTTTATTGTCAACTGTAACAACTGATGATATTATCTTGAAAATATGCTAAGACTAATGGTACCAATGTTAGATCACTTTTCATCTACTGAGGTTATTCAGAGAGTAGAGCAACATCAGTGCTTTATACTTTTGATCAGCTTATTCCAATGTGGTCTAGAGACAGAGTATTGTGCATAGATTCATACTTTCATTGTTTGCTGCAGTGCATTAGAAAATCAATTTCTTAGAAGAATGTTGTTGCTGTACATTCTCTATTATTTCTGTTATCTGCAGCTTTCAATAATATTGACAACTCGTGCTGTCACTGCTCAGTGCTACACACAATGAGGCCACTCCTGCTGAGAAAGACCTTCTGGTACCAAATTGATGCTTAGTTCATGCTGTAAACATTGGCATTTTATATAAGCACGACTGATTAGACAAGTAATTTTAGTGCCCAGAGAGTCAAAGAAAGGTCAGAGAAAGCTCTGACCATTTAATGATGACTATTAATTTATTGATTACAGACAAGCAAGACAGTTGTATGGTGACAGAAGTAGGTGCTATATCATAGAAGATTACTAAGTCTTTATGATATTTGAAAAAAAAAATAAAAGGAGATAATAATAGTTGAGTTTCTTCAGTCTAAAACTGTAAAATATATTTGGAAGGGAAGAGCAAGATGGTAGTCAGTTTATTGAAGATAACAGCACACAGACATTCATTGAGGCTGTGCAGTTCCAGTTTATACGCTCAAGAACAAAACCAATGTCAGTTCAGGTGATAAGGTGATAAGATATGTTTTAATACTTGAGATCAGGAAACAAAACATCGCTTGTGTTATTGAAATGAAGACCATGGAAATTCAGGAGTTGTTAAGTACACACAAATTACAGACAGGATGTTTCTGAGTGAAAGTTACAATCCCACCTTCATTCCTTAGTGTATTTTGTGCTTGGTAATAACATGGAAAAGTCCTACGTCTTGAAAACAAACTATTCTTAAGATGAAAGAAAATGATCTTGGACCCAGCATTAAAAAATTGTGATTTGTTGCCTTTACAAATTCTTTGCTACTGCAACAGAAATTCCTTTCTGTGAGGTGCAAGAAGCTTGCATCAGTTATTGCTGTTTGATTGCCCAGGCTTTGTGATTAAAGCTTTTGCCTTGTTAGCTTCTCCCACCCAGCATTTATCTCTTCAAAGCACTTTATTCTTTTCAGACCCTAAACCACCCATTTTTCATCCATGCTCAAACATCATTCAAGTACCCCATTACCTGTGAGACTACTATGTCTGAACGCAAGCTGACTGGAGATTTAGGTTATTGGCATACTTTTGGCATTGTGGTCCATAATACTCACCCAAGTATTTCCTGAGAATTCTACAGCCTAAGCTTTTCTACTCCAAATTCCCATGAAACAGGTGAAAAAGGGTAACCTACCAGTTTATTTGCAGGTAACTATTACTCCTAGCAGATCATACATACAAGATTTAACAATAGTTACTTTTTTATAATGAATGGCATCATTGAAGGAAAAAAGGAAAACTAGGTTGGATTACATTAATCCTGTAGCAAATGCAGTAAAATTACAACATTTTCTTTTAAGTGATCCTTCTATATTAAGACATTATTTTTTGCAGCACAGTTTCCCTTGGAACCAAAGTAATAAAGAGGTAAAATGAAACCACAGTTACCACATTAAGGCTATTGATCCAGAAATCTTCACATGGAACCACACACAGAAATGACCATAGGTGAACAAATCTCCACCTCTTGTGTGTGGGAACTGAGAGACAATCATCTGAAGTACTGTGCCTCTTACCTTTACACTTTCAGTGGACACTCTCCAAGGTCATGGACCTGTTGCCTGGCATGGCAAGAGTCAGCTGTCACTCAGTACAATTGAGAAAAGAACAAATCTGTTTGCATTTTCTTGCAATGATTCTCAGATCAGATAATTATGACAACTGAGTCCAAGGATGACAAAAGCTTATATTTTGTTCCTTAAAAAAATGTCCGTCAAAGGCATGGATACTGTTCTATTTTGAATAAGTGCATAACTGTAATGTGACCAAGACCATGTGTGCCACTTGAAGAATGAAAGTTACTTATGGGTCAGGAAGTGAAGCAATCAATTTCTTAGGGCTTCCCTCCACCATTAAATCAATGAAGGATCCTAGGAAGGATGCTTTCTTTAGTAAAATAAAACTTATATTTTGCTAAAAGCAATCATTATGAAAAATAAAAAAAAAACTTGCTTGATTCAACTGTGTGTATTTAACATATGCTGCCATCTGCATGAAAAATTCAGAATTCTTATGAAATAGAGAAAAGGTCACAGAAGGCCATTTCAATTAAATTGTAATTCTTGGAAAATTAGAGTTTTCTTTGACTCATATATTTTCAGGTGGATAGAGACTTCAAAACAGAAAGTAGTTTTAAAGTATTATTTTGGAAATTATGTGTATGCAATGATATGCAAATGAGTGGTCTGGTTGATTTATCTTCCCTTCCTAAGTCTTTTGAGATCCATGCCTTCCAATCTAAAAACTCAATCTGCTATGTATGAGATTATTTGAGAACAGTAATGAATTACCTACATAGGCAAAGACTATCCTGAATATTCTCTATTTAATTCCCATAAAATTATCACTGCATAACCTGCATAGAAGAGAAAATTACTATTTTTTTCTTTCCCTGGAATTTGGTTTGGACATAGCCTCAGGTTTGGCATAGTCACTGGAGATGTCATATATCCTAATTTATAATAGGTAACAAATTCAGATCTGGTTCTCCTACTCTCAGTGGAATTTCATGTTGAGAATATAATTTAATTCTTCCTTTACAACCTTAGAAAAGGCAAAAATGCTGATCTACTAAAGAGCCTGAACTCTATAGCTTTATTCTATTTTAGTGAATGTAGCAATATGGTTGCTATCCCACATGTGAAATGAAAAAATTCTGAAAAATTAAAATGCATTAGAACATGCTGAAAATCAGTTTTCCTCCAAGGACAGGATTTGATTCCCAGTAGTTAAAATATAATTATCAAATAAAGCTGGGATTGTTGTTGCATTTGGGAATGATATTTGCTATATTTTTATTATCTCTATAATTTCCAAAATGTTAATGTATGCCTACATTTGCAGATCAAGTTTATTATGTTTAAATTAATTATGTTTCCAGTTCAGATATTTTACTTTTTGTTGGATTTTACTGTGATAGTTAATTATTCTATAAGTAAAAGTGACCTTGTTCCTTAGCACAGAGGGGGATACATATTTATTCACAGAATCAGGCTTTTGCATCCTAAATTAGATAGTAAGTCTTGTTGTATTCTGACAGTATACACTACTACATTTTATCTTAGAAATGTGGCATTGTCTCGTAACATCATGGAAATACCAAAGAAAAGAAATGGTTTTATAAAGCAGAAGAAAGAAGGAAAAAACAGCAGGATAATGTGAAAGAATTTCAGACCCTATATTCTTCAGCAAGTGTTTGATAAATTGGCTATAAGATACAGATTATCACTAACCGCAAATACCAATGTAATAGCTGGCAGTACAGAATAATGCTAATTATACTATCTTCAACTCTAACTTTTTCTTTTAAATTGTTTTAATTCAAGCATCCACAGAAACCTTGTGTTCCATTAATTTGCATGTTGCATAATTTCTTTCATTAACAACAATTAGTGAAATTCTGACTTTGGACTTTTTTTCTTTACATTTGAGTAATGGAACTGCGAGAATGTAAGTTTAGACTTTATGCAATGACAACAACACTTAATGTAATTTTAAAATAAATTAGTAGTATTGCAAATGAAAAGGATTCTGTGAATCATTGTTTAAATGCATGACTGAGCTATTATTAGTATATGGATGGGACACAGTTATACATTACTTAAATTTTATGTCATGGCATAATTATTACACAAAAGTAGCTTTAATTATGTCATTAAGAACTCAGATACATAATAAGCAATGACAGGATGGAGTCCTAATTAAAAACAAATAATTAAATAAAACAGGCATCACCCAGTTTTTACAAACCAGATACCAACCATTTTCTGGTTTTTGTCCATCAGTCTGTCCAGTCTTTCCATAACAAGAGTCATATTAGCTGATTCCTATGAATATCTTACACTCCCAAATCTCTAAACTCTCTAACCCAGTTGTCAGGGATCAGAACCATTCCCCTCACTGCACTAATTAACGTGTAAAGGGGATGATGAGGGGACTGGCTAAGTATGGAAGCAAAGGATTATATACAGGTGTGAACACTGGCAGTAATTTGCCAACCCCCCCCCCAATATCCTTTGAAATGTTTTCATTTTTGTTCAGCCTCTGTTCACTCTTGCAAATCTATGTTTGCTGGATAGATAATGTAGCAATGGAAAATGGCTCCATGGCAGGTAGGAAAGAGTTAAGGCACTGGAGAGATGGCCAAGACACAAAGGCTTTTGGAAGCAATCCACCAGGGTCCTACACAATCAAATAACTTGGTTCCCTGTTGTTGAGGATTTCTCGGCTGGACAAAGGCATGTGAGCAATCCAGCCGTTAGGTGGGAATGAAGCATAAGTTTACAAAATGCTGGAGCAGACAAGGACGCTGTGTCCTTGTACGCTGGGAAAAAAAGAAGATAAGAAGAGCCTGACAAACAACACCTGGATGCTGAAGAATGAGATAAGTGACTGCTGGACACCTCATGAAGAAGCTTGCGCAGTCAATAGAGAATAAGATAGTGTCGCGTGAAATGGGGTATTGTACCAATTAGAGTATTGTATAAGGCGCGTGCACAAGCACGTAAGGGATATAACTGTATCAAACGTTGCAGTAAAGGGACTTCACTTGATCACATTGGCCTGTGCGTGATGACCCCTGTAGATCCTCCGCAATACCCTGTCACTTTACAAGTTGTGCTGCCTAACTTCCATGTTTAGCTCATTTCCAAGTATTATTCTGGAATAAACGATCCAGTTTGCTTTGAGACAAAACCCAGGTGAAGTTCTAAAGATTACTTGCCTCAGATACCCCTCCTTTTCAGCAATGAGGAGGAGGCTATACCAGTTTTCTCCCTCTCTGATGAATCTACATGATTCTCTATACAACCTCCTCAAGACTTGCATCTCAAATCTCTCTCTCTCTCTGTAAGAGTGTGTGCTGTCATCCACATCCCAAGAAACATGTATTTTCAGTACCTGCTACAAAATACGTCTCTAGGAGTTGAGATACAGTCCTTCTCCCATTACATTAGCAACTATGAAGTTTAAAGACACTTAATGGTGTACCATAATGAGCCAAGGTGACTCGATGTTTGACTCTTGGTTTGACTCCTTCACAAACTCATACAGAAGTAGAGAGCTGACCTATCCCTGACTGCATTTTGTGATAAGAACTAAATGAAACAGGTGGAAACTCTTTTAGAAGTGAGGTGGAGGTGATGCAACTCATAGCTGGTGACAGATACACCCCTGTAAGAAGATTGGGACAGGCCTAGTCTGTCTGGGAACTATCCTGTGGGAACTATCCATCAAGAGGACCCTCTAGACTAAACAGGGGTGCTTGTGTATGTAATAAACTAGTGTGAGCTGTTTATCAGGTCCTTTCATATGAGTTATTTTTGCTCAAGACCAGTTGCTGTAGTCCTTCACATGAAAAGGAAATAACTATTCGGTGAAAGTAACACAAGTCACAGTGCAAAATTCATACTTTTTAATCCTGAAAGACTGCACTTTCTTTCTCAAGCATTGCTTAATTTACATATCAAAAAGTGGTTTTGAAAGTTAAGAAACATTCCAGGAAAAAAAATGTAACTTCTGTGAGATTGTGAAAATAATATGTCAGTTATTATGATGTTAACTGGCAGTTAAAAACATGTTTAATAGGAACTAGAGAGACATTATCAACTCATTTCCATGAATGAGCCAATTTTGCATTCATTTTTAATGATTATTCAAACAGAATGTAGTATTATATAATTTAGATTTAGCATCCATCTGGGTATTAAATTCTATTGGACATAACATGTGAGATTTTCCTATTACATAATTTTCATGAGCACTGTGACATCTATACCTGAGGACACAAGGTCTATTTTAGACATTTGTTTCACCATAAAATGAATTGTACATAGTAATTGTCTGTTTCTCTTAATAGATTATAAGAAAATTTGAATTACCTATTCATGAGTAAATACACTTATTTTAGGGTAAAGGAATCTTACCCAGCATGTCTGAACCTTCTAATAAAGTATGTCTTAGATACTCAGGAGTCTGCTTCCAACTAGGACTGTATTGTTGCAGACAGGACTGAGACTATGAGTTCTCCAATTTACAGGGAAGGGAAGAAAAGAAAAGAAGGGGGAGGGGAGAAAGAAGAAAACAAAAAAAGAAAGGAAAAAAAGCTGCAAAGTGAACTTTCTTATGGCTCCCTTGCAGTTTTAAAATGGCACACAAAAAAAATAAAGGCTATTGATGGTTCCAACTAGGATATCATCTCATGGTTGGAAACATTAACATTTTTTTTTTAAGTCATTAGGATAATATAAACAATTTCATCATAAATACTTATTACAAAAATAATTGCTAGATGTAATAATATTCTAACATTGTCTTATCATAAAATGACTTACAAACGTATTAAGACCCTGTAATGGATGGTAATATGAAACACTGTGATAAAGCAATATGCACATTTTCTTACAACAGTATATGTGCTTTCTATACTTAATGTATGACTTTAAGTTATGAAGTGTACTATAGAGTGCCGTATAATTTGATAAATATAAAGAATTATGTACACGAAACTGCACATACAGTATAAGTAATTTCCCTGAGGAGACTGGTGACATAATAATAAACCTCAAGAACTCAGCTCAAATGATTTGTTAATGTCACAAGTAGCCCCAAATGGAATTACAGTTTCTTATGTACACTACAAGTGTATGCAATTTTTATAAAATAAAGTAAAAGAAATCATTCTTTCTGATCAACAATACTAGTTTAAAAATAAATGTAAGCAATATTTTCTCCTTGCTATTCCCTCAAACTGCTCTCCTCCTCTTCTTCTCCAGCCTACTCTTGTCACTTTCTCATTCCACTGTTTCTTTGGCTTCTTTTCCCCCTATTCTCTATCCTCTCCAGCAAATAATATTTTCAATCAAATCCACTTATTGCCATGAATTTCCCTAGGGGAGGACATGAATCAATAGCAGATTAATGTTATTCAGAACCTTCAGTGAGCTACTAATAAAACTACTGAATACTCACAAAAGAGAGACATTTCTTTGCAGAAGGAAACACATTTAAGAATATTTTCTAGGGACCTACCTGGGATAATCCCCACCCAAGAAAAAAGAACTGAGTAATTCTCTATGGTAATACTTCCCATTCCATCAATTATTTCTTATATAAGGCCTTAAAAATGAGAACAGGCTTCCCTTTTTCTCTCTACATCCCTGAACCTGCAATATGCTTCCTTCCCTAACAGAAAACCAGCCACTACTTTAGAGTTTTAAGGGAATAAGCTTAGAATTCACTCTAAACATGTTACTTTCCCTCTCACAATCCATAATAGCAAGAAACACTACACCTGAAATGAGTATTCAATATTTGATTATTTGCTCTAAGTTAGGGAGCAAATATACTGTGCTGTGTTTGAAATGAAATGCTATTTGCTACTGAAACATTTTTACTGCCTATGATATTTTATTATTTAAATTTCAACCATCTGTTCAAATCAGAATGCAATGTAGAACATTACCTGTGGCATATATACATTATAGTAATCTTCTAAAAGAGTAAAATTGAAACATGAAAAAATCCTTATGCACTAAACATAAACTCTTACTGTACTAATCATATAATAAACATGTATGATGGATAGGTTCTCCTTACAGTCCTTTTTCCTTAAATCTTATAAAACTTATTGAATCTCATGTACAATGTTCTGCTTTTTCAAAGTCAAAAGCCAAAATTTATGTTTCAAACAAATACATCCTGAGTACAATATGCAGTTCCTCAGGTTTCAACCAGGATGTAGTAGAGTTAGACATGGTAGAAAAAAACCACCTGAAAAGATCAATTATATTGAGTTTCTGACTTATGAAATAATACTAAAATGTCTAGGACTCACCAGTTTGGAAAGAAGATGACTGAGAGGAGGCAGGACTGAAGTTTACAGAATCATGAAGGCAGAGGTTAAGATGACTATAAAGCTATTATTCACCAAATCTTGCAGTGCTAGACCTCTGAGGACATTTGATGAAAGGAGGACAGAATAAATTTAAAACACATAGAAGAAATTTCTTCTCTTATACAGCAGGTATTAGTGAACTTCTGGAACTTTCTTTGCCACAAGAATTTTTGGTGCTAGATAACATCATCAGGTTCCGAAAGGGATTAGACAATCTCATGGACAACAGGTTCCTAAACAGAAGGAGAACTGCCCTCTAATAACCATACTACAACAGTCGTGAATGAAGACAAGAGGAGGAGCAGCAGAAAGTGGCCAGGTTCATCTGCTCTACCTAAGCAGTGTCACCTACTCCAGCCATCAGAGACAGTAAGTTGGGGTGGATGGTTTCTTTCTCTGATCCAGGCATGGATGAGCAGGACATGTTTTGTCTTACTGTGTAGTGTCCTGAAGCAATTTTTCTCATTTTATCAAGAAACATGCCAACCTCAAAAGCAACTTAAAAGGCGATACAACTTTACCATTCTCTCTTAAGAAACCCTAGGAAAAAAGAAGTCATGGCCACTATGGAAGAGACTTTTTTTTTTTAATTTCAGTTTAGACAAGGAAGATTGACCAGAACAATAACAAACTGTGGAACGTAAAGTCCAGCTTAGCTGATGTAGTCCTATACTTGAAGTTCTCTGCTGCAGACAGAGTATCAGAAAAACCATACAATGAAAAACTCTAATTGAGCTCTGACTGAGAATTTTATTAAGTTCATTTGGAAACCTTAACCTGTCTGGGAATGCTACATATTTTCAGTTGTTCGTAAGGCAGTTCATCTTGGACAAAAATTATTTCTTTATTTTATTTTCAGAGATCTCTGAACTATCACTTTTTTCCAAGCAGTCTAAGATACATGCCTGGAATGAAAAATTAAAGTTGCAATTATTATTGGCCAAAAAAAGTTTTAAGGTATGGAAAATGGATTTCTATCATGGGAAATGTTAACCAAACATCTGTTCATGCAACCCCAGATCCTTTAAAAGATTTGTGGATACTATAAGCATTCTCCAAAATCCAATAGTTTTTTATAGGCATTTCAACATAATCAAAACTCTATTTAACAAAAAGCAAAAGAATAAGATTGTTTGTCTCACACGGAAATAAAAAAAAAAAAAAGGCAGTTTTGAATGAATACCACAAAGACAAAATAAAAAAATATGTATGGATAATTGAAGTATTTAAAAATAAAGTAACACAGGTAGATGTTCAAGGAAAAATGAAATCATACAGAAAATTTTGTCATCTAAGATTGTAAATTAAGATTTAAACTGAATCCTCTTGAAAGAATAGTTTCCAAGAAATCCGTCTTAGTCTACATCATGACATTGAAGAACACTAGTGCAACAAATAAAATAGACAGCAATGTAATAATTACTTTGTTGTTCTAGATAATCAAAATCAGAATTGTTCTAGAAACTGAATATACCTACTTTTCTAGTTATAGAAGTAACAGAGAATTTACATTTTATGTAACCTATATGGCATACTAAAATATACTATCAAAAATGTAATAAATTGTAATAAATCGTGGTTGTAAATCTCCAAACACACACACTATCTTGTATCACATTTTAAAAACAAGGCATTATTTGCAAAATATAATATTTGATAGGAAGCATTTTTATTCCTTTCATACTAGGAATTAGTGCACTATATTTTGTCAGAAAACTAACTACATAGACAACATGCTTTTCTTTAACTTTTTCAGTCTATTTCTTCAAAATAATACAGTCTTAAAATTACAAATTTTTTCAGTAACTGTGCAAAACTAAACATCAAAGGATGAATCATTTCTGTGATAAAAAAGCAAAGTGTTTCCCATCCAATCTATTATTTATTTTTGAGCAAATTATTGCAAGTGGTCTGTGTTGTGTGTTTATTAATAATATTGTCATCTTTGAGGCCTGTTATTTAAGAAAACCAAAAACTATATTGAAATAAAATGTTGAATACAGAAAAATAACTGTAAAGCTAACATATGTGACAACATATTGTTTGCTACCTTGTGTAGAAGAGCTAATAAAATGCTGTCAACTTAAATATTACTTTTTGACAGTTAATTCAGCTTTTTTTCAAATCATGATAAAACACAGCAAGAAAGCATGGATATTTTAATTTCTTTTTTTTTCTTTCTGTTTTGCACTAATGTAATTTACTCGAATCATCTTTCAGAAAATATTCAACTGGTTTTTTTTAGAAAAGGCTTACAGCAAAACAAGCTCCCTAAAATTAATTTATTTATAAATAGAATCACATTTATTTATGCATTTATTTGTTATATTCTTCTAGATTAAGGTGGTGCAAACTCCAGGAACCATGTATATTTTTTGTGAGAAAATAGTATCTTTTTAACTGTGAAACCAATGTAGTTCTTCCAAGTAGCTTAACAGCCCAGTGCAGTCTCACAAAAATTATGTTTTTCTAGTGTTTACTTATTCTGGTCTGCTGGAAACCTTTTTCATGGATTGTTGGCACTTAGAAATTCTTAGTGGAACTATGATTAGAAGCACAGTGCAGCTAAATGCTTTTTTTTTGTTTCTTCTCATTCAGTTGTTTAGAATATGGAAAGGCATTTTCCATCTTCTACTTCTGTTTTATTCAAGCAGCTAATATGTGTGGGTCTAAATATGCAGGTAAATGGGAGGGACTTATTTAATATCACATAAACATCTACATGACTGTTTTAACAAAGTTGTCTAAGTGATAGTATTTGTCATTATGTGATTCGTAGGTACAAACTACCGAGCCACCAGTAGACAGAAAGCAAACAAGATTTTTTGAAAGAAAAAACATTTAAAAACTTCTCCTTTTAGAGACTGAAATTTTGAAAAAGCAACAATGAAAGCATATTCTCATATTTCTTTCTTCTTGCTAGATTTCTTCAAACTGGGGGTGGGTGGAAAGCAGAATAATTTAAATTGGACTGGAAGCAAATGCATGAGTATTTTCTTTCCTCCTTTTTTTTTTTTTTTTTTTTTTTTTGTTATAAAATCCACCAGAGAGTATCTTCTTCAAAATTCAATTCATCTTCTTGAGTGTTAGTGTTTGCTTTGGGAGCGCTACGTTATTAGATTGTATGGTGTATGTTTGGAGCTATATAACTCCCTATCTCCCCAGCGTATTCACATCAGAAGAGTCTGTGCATGAACTATTCTACCTAAAGGCACATATAACATTCACCTCAACCGGTCTTTTAAGTGAATGTCAGAGTAGAGGAATCTGATTCAGGGATGCAGACCTAAGAACACTTTTTTTTGGTAACCTGTTAGCTGTTTTGACAGAGCTAGATGAGACCACCTTGAAGAAGAAAAACATGAGAACTTTGGAATATATAAGTTTTTTATTTTTAAGTCAGCACTTGAGTAATATCCTGATCAAGGAGGAAAAAGGTCAGATGTGAAGAACTTAGTTTAATCAAGCTACAGTTTTATTAATTTAACTCATTGGGGAAAGATCTAAAATTATTTTGTAAAATACAGGGCATTATTTTATCTAAAATCATTCCACCTGGGAAAGTGCTGACATCAGTTCCATTTTCTCCACTGCTGGTCTCTGGCCTAAAACTCATATCTATCCATTCTCCCATTAAACCAGCAAATAAGAAGGGGAGAGATTGTTTTTCTCCCCTCATCCCCCAGTTTTTGATAAATAGGCTTAATAATCCCTAGAAACAACATCCTACCACATTCTGTTTTCCAGTGGAACTTTAAATTATGAGATTTTTAGTATATCTGAATGATTTTGTGTATCTTGCAAAGCAATTCACAGGGCTCCTAAAATGATAACTCTAGGCAGCCCAATCCGCTGATGGACAAATTTTATTTTCTATTATAAATATTTTTATACATAAATTTATATGCCCAAGTGTTTACAAACACACACAACTCTGTAAAATTAAGCAGTAATATGTAGTCCCCACTGACAGCATACTACCATTCCATTGAACAGATATCCTTGGAATATCAGGAGGGTGGAGCTCATATACTCTAAATCTGAGGATGCAGATCTTTTAAAATCAAGCTGTTTGCAATTTGTTCTCAGTTTCATTGTCTTGTTGCCTTATAAGGTTTCCTGTTCCTTGTACGAGACTGGTAACTTCTGTTCATCTCTCTTCAATGACTCGGTGTGAAATAGGGCAGTAGGTTGGTGCAATGGGTTTTGTTGGTTCGTTGGTGGGTTTTGTTTTTTTTTTTAATTGAAAAGGACCATGTTTATCTGGATGAAGTGAGAGATTATATGTTAATAAAAATAGCATGAAAGTTAATACTAATATTGTAATCAAATTAGGTAACATCAAAGAAGAGTAGAATCTTAGTTAATTTTTAATTTTCGTTATTATATTCTTATGAAAGTTTTATTATAGAATTTGATTGTACTTAGTTGCCTGGAAATTCAGTCAGATTTCATTTAAATGCTGTTTTATATATTATTTCTGTGGCATTGTTCTTGAAGGAATATGTAGCATGCATTCTATTCACAATTTTTAAAAATTGATCTGTAATTTCTAAAATTCTTTTGATTCGTACATATATGCTTATATGTTAGAGCCAACAGAAGATTAATCCATGCAATATATTAAGTTGTGTCAACTTAGAAACTCCTGACCTACTCAGCATGGATAGGGAAGGTGAAAGAAATCACTATGCCTAAAGCACTTTGAGAAGTGAATCAATCTTCTCAAATCCCCAAGTAGACTAGCACAGTCACTATGTCTAACCAGAAAATTGATCCTATGCAAAGATGAAATGAGTGTCTGATTGACAGGAAAGGGTTTATGCAGCTTTTCAAATGTCCTCAAGAAACAAAAGCTAATGTGCAGATTTTTTTCAAGGTTGCCTTTTGCAAATGCTAACAGGGAAGGGAAATCCATAAAAGCAGCAATACCCTCGGCTGCAATTCTAAACAGAGTCATGACTTTGTTCATCATAGATGCCTCAAATCCAGATAATATTTCATTATGAAGGAGCACTAGCTATTATGTAGTATGTATTCTAATTTGAAAAACCTGCTCTAAGTGCCAGTCTACTGCTGACTTTTGTAAGACTCATCACAGAATGAGTTCATCATGATTAATATTGAGAGAAGCAAATGTTAGCATCACAAATTTTGTGGATAAATATGATCCAGTTTTATAAACATTTGCCCACTTTTCAAATTTTTGATATGAAAAATGAATATGTAAATACCAGTTGTGGCTGGCAAAAACAGTAATTTGAACATTCAGAGAAAATACTGGAACTTTGTGAATATATATTTTTAATAAGAATGTCCAGTTTCAATGTGTTTTCTTAATGTTTCTTGGGTCAAGAATAGAATGCCTGAGTTATTTTTGTGACTGCCTTTTCTCACTGTTTAGGCATGGGCACCACCACCAAAACCAGTTATTTTAGTCTCCGTAGAAGTACTTAGAAGTATTCTGAGGTAAATGAGTGTGCCTGTCTGTCTCTGATGTTTCGTCCAAAGTATATAGTACCCTATTTGGCATTAGAAACCATGTGTCCAAGAAAACTGGCATGCTTGCTAGCACCAGTTAAGAGGTTAAAACTGCATCTTACTTCAGTAGTGACAGATGCTTTGTGCATATTGAGCTTAGCAATCCCATGATATTTAAATAAATAGTATATTGAACTATTTGTTTCATTGCAGCAGAGATAATAATGGGGCCTGTAACAAGGAATATTATGAAGATTTTCCTCTTGCTAACTTAAAACTTTAAAACTTAAAAATCACATTAATATAGATGCTGTTTTGTTAGGTCTGTGTTACATTATTAAGAGCCACAGAAACTAAACTTGTTCTTCAAGTTGTTTAATGAGTCAGGATGAAATTTCAGCATGTTGTCCTAGACTAGAGCCACTTTTCTCTATAATGGACTGGAAGGTGGCAAGCTGTTCCACTGAAAATGGCTGAAATGCATTTTAAAATTTTTGATAGAAGTTTAAATGAATTTCTGTATCTGGATAAATTCACCATGGTTATTATCATTCTTTTATGTACAGTACTTGTAGCCATGAGATCCGAGGATATTGGTCAGACCTTGTCTGCAGGTAAAAGCAGTATCTTATAAAAGACCTAGTAGTATGGCTAGAAAGAAGTGGCTAAGACTTCAGGAAGGCAAGATCTTCTTCAGGACTGTGTAAATAAATTACCTTCCTAAATCCTACAAAAAGATATTAGCCTTTATGTACAAACTTCCTTCTAAATATTCTAATAGGCTGCAGTTTAAACTTTATTATCAGCCTTGTAGACTCCAGTAGCACCCATTCTGTCTCTTCAACCATGAAATATCCCACACAGACTGCGCGTTCACTTATTTCTAGTAACACAATATATTCTACACAATCTTGTTACTACTGGTTGCTGTGTCATATTAGCTAGGATTCTTCACTGCATATATCAAGTGTCACTTGATTTTGTGATAAGTAATACAGCTTTCCATTTTTTTGTTTTGTTTTGCTTTTAATTTGTTAAGAATTGTG
Organism: Buteo buteo; assembly: GCF_964188355.1. NCBI lineage: Eukaryota > Metazoa > Chordata > Aves > Accipitriformes > Accipitridae > Buteo > Buteo buteo. The sequence continues at coordinate 23,591,090 of NC_134184.1, read as the reverse complement.
ATATAGGTTCCGAATGTCACCTGATCCACCATTTAAAAATGAAATGCTGTGGAATTCTGTCCTTCAAATAAGAACTTCTACATTTTTAAATAATTAAAACATTTTGCCAAGTTAAACTACTATTTAGATATTTTTTAATTAATTCTAAACATAGGACTACTGAGAGGCTTGGGGGTTTTCTTTTGTTTGTTTGTTTATTTTGCTTTGTTGTATTTTTTTTTTACTTTTTATTCCTTTTTTCTTCTCTGTATGTTTTGACTGCTTTAGAATTCTCAGCACAATATTATACAGACACATTTGAGCTCAGTGGCTATTTCTGAAGCTCCAACAGACAAATCCAGATTTGAATGCAACTCTCTGGGCACTGGATGCATAATTTAGCAATCAGATTTTGTATCTGCTGCAGCATGACCTTGACATCTGTGTGCATAAAGTTTGTTATATTTTGCACATATTTTAATACCTAGCAGTAGATACTTAGATGAATTTAACGTTGAAATCTATGTAACCATATCTGTTTTTTACTCTTGCATATTAATGACGTTTCACTACAAGTATTTTTATTATGGTCAATAATCAAAATCATAGATATTTGTCTAATGTGTGTTAGATTTTTTTTCCCCCAATAAAATTTGTTTCAGCATTTATTGTTGGTTAGTATCGTCCAGAGTTGTCCTTACCTTACATGGGTGTATTTTCCTTCAGGTTTTCTTTTCAAATAGAGGTAATATGTGCAGTTTAAACATTTCTGTGTGGATTGTTTTTGTTTTATTTTCTTTCTTTCACCTGAAGAAATCTCCACAAGATGCACTTGACTTAAGGATGACAAAGTGCAACTTGTAGTAGATCTTACTAAAATTAAACTTAAAGTCAAGATTCACAAGAAGTAAGTGAGCACAGAACAGAGAACAAAGTCTTAATCTACAAAGCAGACATCTAACTCACTTGACATGCAGTATCCTACTTGGATGTCAACAGATGGTTTCAAACTGTAGCAAAGGTTGAATTTCTTTGACATTTGAAGCACAGTGGTCTTTAACATCTGCTGTCCCCTGATGTGTGCTTGACAGCTCATTTCAGCAAGGGATGCACAACATCGTATAGGTATTTTTTCTCCAGCTTGTACAGCTGGGAATAACCTGGTCCACAAAGGATAATACCTTTAAAAGTATTTGGATACACCATTATATTTACTAGACTTTTTTCAATTGTTTCAGCAACTTCTAACACTTACAATTAGAGATCTAATCTGCTATAGAAAAAAAATATGTGTTTACACAATAGCATGTCCTTTTCCATTGCTCCAAAATAGTTGAACTAAATACTGATTTTCTTGTATAAATGTCAATCATTTACAAGCAAATTGCTTCAGCAGTAACATTGATGGAAGTAAATAATTCTGATAGAAAATATTAATATTTCATTTATTGAACCATGTTTATAATTCTAACCTATTGTTGCAGTTAATTTATCTTTTTTTCTTCTTTTCATAAAATAAAAGTGAGAATCCAAGTAAAAGGGGATACAGAGAAGCTTTTGATATCTTATCAACATAGCAAATAAAATCTGTTAAAATGTTGTTTTAACTGTGAACATTTATTGCGTTTTGGGTATAAGCAACAACCAATGCAATTAAAGACAACTTTAATAAGATGGAGCTACATTGAATTCATGACTTTGCTCCCTACTTCCTTTGCCTTGCCAAAATACTCCCATGCCCCAAGGGGAGTTGCATCAGTGAGTTGAGATAAATGGCAGAACAGTACTATGTATTCATTAATTTCTGCAAGAAACATATCCCAACTGTGAGATCTCTAATATCTTTGTTAAATGATGAGAGACCTCCCCCATGTAGGGTGTTACTTCATGGTTGCCTTCAGCTGATCTCAGACTGCTCTGCCATTTCCTGTCATCTCCAATTACTAACCCAACTAAAAACTCCCCAGGATGGATTGGAAGCAATGATTTTTTTTTTTTTTTTTTTTGAGCCAATTAAGAATAAAAGACATAGGAAAAATGAAGACTAGCAGATGTTACTTTCCACTACTACCCTGATCTGCAGTATCATCAAATTCCTTTCATCAGCTTCCCTGTTCTGAAGAATAATTGTTATTAAGTTTGGCTACATTAACTGAATTTTATGACCACTATTATTTACACTTTTCAGTGACCCTTCTCTAAAATGATAGGTGACTTTTTATAGAAAAAACTGAACAAACACAGCTGACATAGGAAACCTACCAGGTGAAGACAAATTTCTGGGTTTTTAGATATAACGTCCGTAGAAAAGCATCAAGTGTTTAAAAATAATTCCAGAATCTCTTTGTTTTAGAATTAGAATTAACACCTAATGCACTACATTTATTCACTTTAAGGCAACTTCATTGAGGAATTTTCATAAGAAATTGGCCATGACAGAAGACATGTCCCCTATAGGTCTTTTGTCATATCTCTCAGTCCTGTGTCATTAGTCTTAATCATCCTAGGTCATTTCAGACAGTACTAACCACCACTGTGAGGGTAACTGAATTAAGCCAAGAGTACAACCAATGGAAGCTGAAAGTTGTCGAATCTTACTGAGAAGTGATTAAATTCAATGGACACCTATTAAATTCAAGGGTTGCCTAGTAAGACAAGATGCATGAGCAACCTTCCACTCTTAATCATTATGTGATTTTTGAGAACACAGTGGTAACTGCCTTATTTAGATTATATTGTGCCCTGAAATGTATGACCCTACAGCTCTCTGAATTCTGATGCTGGTAAAGTTCCCCAGGTCTGTTTGATTTATTAGCAGAGACATAGCCCAAAGAGCCTATATGTTCAATCAGTCTGTAGAATTTTGTGGCACTGAATGTGTACAGAATAACTCCACATCAAGTGTGCAATAGACGAAACCTGTTCAGTATCTATCGCCTGCTAATGGTAGACACCTATTCAATGCCAAGAGCTGGGGCTTTGGCAGTGCAGGCCCATGCATTAAGACAAAACTGCTACTCATGCTGACTGACATGCATGATCATTTTGTCAGAGCATGATTTTTTAAAAAAATCTGATCTCTGCAACCAGTCTTTGTCATAAGACATAATATAAACATTTATTTTTGTCTGTATGGGAGAAAAAAAAGTCATTCAAACACTGTCAGCTTTAATCCATGACTTTCTACTGTCTGACATTGAGCACGCTGAATAGATAGCTAGTTCCTATGCAGATACCTTAGCAAATTTAAAATCTCAGCTCTTACATTCCCTCAGAGAGATTTTTACAAATAAATACAAGACTTTTTCTTTGTCATATCAGGCTTGCTTAGCTTTATTATTATCACATATAAACTTCAGACGTTCAATAAATCAGTTGTGCTGTCTTTGAGCTCATTGTATCCATGTCAGAGTTTCTACCCTCAGGCTTTCAAATCTAGCTTATGCAGTTTTTTACATGGATGAATAAAGTTCATGAACTGATACACTCTATATTCCTCGATTTCCAATCATTCCTTTTTTATAAACTATGTTTTTAATGTTCGGTGTTTTAAAATGTGAATATCACAAAATTGTAAGTAAAGTTTTGAGTCCATTTTTTTAATTCCCTATTTTTTTCAGGACAATACTCCTGCAAATTGTAGAAAAATTATCTTTAGATGGTAAAGAGCCTTAAAAATAGGAAACAGCTTCCCCGTTAATTAAATATTTAAATATCGATGAGTCAGGACTATTTATTTTGTATTAAGTGTTTGAACATTTGATAATGAGCTACTATCATTAACTACAAGATTAACTTAAAGCATGTAAAAAAAACCCCTTGATCTTAAAGAACTTAGACCATTAAATGGCAAACAAAACCAGTGTATTTGGAAACTGATAGCTCTTGCTTGTGTGCTGCTCTGTTTCTGCTGAAGGTCAGTACATATACATAAGTGAAATATTCATATGTGCTGCCTCACCTATCTGCCATGTTAAATAGCTTTAAGTGATTGGGAGTATTCAGGGAATAAACATTTCCTCTGCAAACTTCCCACAAACTTCTAACCTCTCTTTACTAAAGGACTTCTTCACTGCACACATTTATTCTAGCTTTCTGGGAGTCTATGGGGCTGGATTTTCTCCCTAATGTATTCTTTTCCACACCAGTCTTAGAATGCTAGAAAGTTCCTATATTTTAATAGGAATGTGGTCAATTCATAGTAAATGTCATCAAAATAATGCCTTGTCTCACTCATGTAATTTATTGAAGAGACGGGAACTTTTAGTACTTCTAAATGTGAATAAAAAATGCCATCACCATTGGCAGCAGGGATATAATACAATGAATCACATCACACATCTGGTAGGTACATTTAGAGTTATTTGAAATTGCCAAATGGTTTCAATCACGGATGTAATAGTGGTCTCCTGTGACAAGACTTTAGACAATTTAAGCTTGTATGTCTTGCCATTATCTCTTAGTACCTAACTCTTGAATTTGAGAAGTGGAATGAAGGAAATTCTTCTAATGCACATTTCTAATATGACAGGATGTGCCTGCTTTGACATATTCATCTCTTTATCTAAGTAGATTTCTCAGAAATGGTGACTAGGTTTAATCCATTAAACTATTTTTTTAAGTATTTGATGATTAAAAACAAGTTTCCAGTTTGCTCTTGTCCTTTTTAACTTAACAATAAAAGTAGCTTTCTGTTTGTTTGTATATATTATATTACACTAGATTTTCAGAAAACCTTGTAGGTTTTCCTTAGATTTTGTGAATAAAAAAATATTACCTTCTTCCTTCAAAGATTAAGGATGATGTGGAAGTGATACCACCTCTCTATCAACATAGAACTACTTCATATCTTAGAGTAAGAACAGAAAAAATTACTCATAAGACTTCTTTCTTTCTTTTTTTCTTTAAAAGAAAGGGGGGGGAAAATATAGTCCTCTAAACCAGTCTATAGTATATTAGTTGCAGTCAAAACTACCCTGTATCATTGATAAGTAAATGATTGAGGAAAGAGCTGAACTCAAAGGTATGCACAGAACTAGTAAAATCAATAGAGAAATTAATCTGCTTGTAAGTTAGATGTTCAGAAAGTGCTTACTTATGTTACTTATGAGTAGATGACTAATGCAGGTCTAGTGGCCTATGTGATCTAAGATTAGACAGAGTAAAGTTTAACTATCTGAAGTTAGTTGATATGGTCAGGTCTTACACATCTAAATCTACAGAATTCTAACTGTAGTTTGCTAATGAAGTTAGTTGTGAGGGAAGAAACAGAATGTCTGAAATAACTAATGCCCAGCTCTGTACAACGCACAATTTAAAATCAAAATCAACAACCTGAACAGCACTGAAAAGCCATTACAAAGAAAGGAAACATTAGAGACAAAGCAGGCACAACCAAGAATACTGCTGACAGGCCATGGCCAATGACATATTCTGCATGTAATAAATTGCCCTTTGCCAGTTTTATTATTTAAAAACTTCAGGGAATAAACCAGACAAAACAGAATAAAACTTGAGAATCCAAAATGATATTTGAAACTCCTATTTGAAAGCTATGCCACTGCTATCCCCCTCATTGAAATATATTCCTCTTTCTTATTCACTTCTCATGCCTTGAACAGTAGTCACTGAAACTAAGCTGAAAAATTAATGACACTACAGCCATAGCTGTAGCAGTATCTCTGAGTGCTTCCCCTGGATTTTGAACTGCTCTTTAGACGTAGTTGCAGGAGTGGAAGAGAAGAGAGTTTTATAAACAAATTACATTAGTACTGCCAAACAGAGTATGTAGTCTAGTCTGTGTATGAAGTGTTTGGTCGGTAACAGGGGGTTTTTTGATTACCTCCATGTGAGGGAGGGTAGTGCTTAGAACTACCACATCAGGAAAACTATCACATTAGTATAAACAAATTACATTAGTACTGCCAAACAGAGTATGTAGTCTAGTCTGTGTATGAAGTGTTTGGTCGGTAACAGGGGGTTTTTTGATTACCTCCATGTGAGGGAGGGTAGTGCTTAGAACTACCACATCAGGAAAACTATCACATTAGTATTATCATAAAATTCCAGACTGTCTTTCTAGGTACAACAATTACAAAACATAATAGTCAGAGGAATTAGTTAAAAAATACAAATATAATTAAATCATTAATATTTATAGTATCTAAAATATGGTTTAGAACTATTTTCCTGTAGTCTAACTTAAGTAGCTCTAAACAATTCAATTTTCTCCATGATGTTTTTTTATGTAAAAATAAACCATTCTAAACTTTTTTCATTCTCTCTGAATCCATCACAGAAGAGAGTTGGGGGGGGGAATGGAGGGGGAAGAAGAGGAAGTGAAAACACTAAGTGAATGAAATGAGAGTTTGGTGCCTGAAGATTATACAAACATAGCACAACAAAAATTACATTAGCTGGATCTATAGTTTGCTTACAGAATGAATTCCATGTAAGTTTTAAGGTACACTTTTAACAACATTGCAGAATGAATTAATATGCAAAAGTTTAAGTTTGCCTGTCAAAAGTCATTCTACTTCAATGTCTGTTATCTTTTTCTTACTGGGGGATTTTGAAAAAGTGGTACAAGCTAGACAAGTGAAAATGACAGGCATATAACATGATTTCATATTTACTGGATGATACCCCTGCATTTGGAAATCTAAAATGAGATTGCATTTGGTAAGGTTTGTGGATGCAAGAGAAGGGTATTAAAACTTTTTTTTTTCCTGAAATGTGATTTTCAGACTATTTATATTTTTTAACTTTTTTAGAATGATTCATTTTTGTGCTTATGGCATGCTAACCTAGAAGTGAATTTACGAAAAATGTAAACATTGCAAATTCTGGAAACAAAAAAAAGGTCTCATCCTGAAAGCCCTTATCTCTGAATCTTACAAGTCCCTTACTAATATATTCATATTAGTTATATTGTGTAAAACCAAATAAAAGAGTTGTGACTCCACTAAGTATGGTCAAGGAGACTACTAAAAGCCCTTACACGAAAGAGTGTTTGTGTTTCAGAAACCTGTAAAGATGGTGCAAGCACCTCCTCCTTCAGTCCCCTACTTCCTCCTCTGAAATAGTCTTGCAGGGACAGTGAGACTTTGAGGAAATTACTCCCCAGCAGTTTTGACCATGCAAAGAAAAACTTCCAAGAGAGGATAGTTCAGGGATATAACAACTCTGGTTAGAATCAGTGCATTTAGTTGCTCTTCATGGAAATTTCTTCCAAACATCTCCAGCAAAGCATGACCTTTAGCAACCTCAGCAGGACTCCATTTCAGCAATGAAAAAATATGCTACAGGACTTTCTTTACATCACTCAGATATTTCTTAAAGTAATAGAGCGAGCTGCTGGATAAAAAAATCTGCACATTGAGGAGGATGTATTCCCTTCAGTTTATTTTACTATTCTGCTGATGTGCCCTTCAGCACAGATACTGGTTTCATAATTCACATTTCGCATTGATTTCATGTAGTTTTCATCTCAGCTTGGAGGATTTTCATTGAAGTGTTGAACTGACCTGACCCTTTTGAACTTGTATGATCTGGCTCACACAGCATAAGACAAAAAAAATTTTGAAACTGTAATGAAGAATTCAGTTTCATTTATGTACTATAGATTTTTGTTTAGCTTCCATTTCCTTTTCTCTTCCTTGCTTGTATGCCACATAATGATTAAAATGCAGTCATAAGTCAAAAACAGACCATAAACTCCTAGAACATTAGAAGATTATGTATTATGAAAACTTTATGCTGTTTATTTCAGTAGAGAAAGACTAAAGGAAGCAGGACTGTATAATAATTCATACATATTGTATGTTCCATCTGTTAGTTATTTGGTATTGTTTAATTGATGAGTCTAAGGGGTTAATTCAAGCAGAAGCTGACAGCATATAGAGAAGGGAGACAATGAGTTGACAGCAGCTGTTCCAGCAAATACCTGAGACAATGCAGAAAACTAAATGCTTTGAAGTCTATCCCTGCCCTCCTGCTGAGCTGTCAAACTGGTTTGATCAAGCTCCAGTCACAGGTGCAAACAGAAAGATTTTCATTAACTTTATAAAGGGACACACTTCCTAAAGCTGGACTCAAACCTTAGCTGAAACTAAACTTCTGCACCTGAGATCTTCAGATAAGTTAGACCTATGCAAGTGTGCAGGTAAGATAGATAGGAAATAAATCTTTTCTTGTATTGGAACTTCTTTTTTAGTTGTTATTCCCATTTGAAATTCAAACAATATTTTATTTGGCAAAGGCTGTTTCAGATCACTGTACTAACTAATTCATTACACCTCTGAGAAGGCTTGAAGACCTTAAATCTATTTAGACCTATTCATTAACCACATAAAGTTCAGTAAAAGGATTAGGTCAAAGGTAACATGCAGTTCTGCTGTCCTGCAGGTCTTGACTCAGGTACAGGTCAAAAATACAACTAGATCTGACATCGTGACAAGGATGACCTACATGTGAATACATAATGAGACATGGAATTATGTCAGTCAATAGAAGAATATCGTTCCAGCTAGTGTGTAAAATGAGAACAGACATACTTGCATATCAATTACAGATTCAATGAAAGAAAATTTCAAGCACGAGGAGAGCCCTATTATAAAAATTTACACCACATAAAAACATTGTTAATATGTGATGTGCAGCTTTATTCTAGAAATAAAAATCTCTACTACTTAAGAGTTCTTAAAATATAACCGTAGTTCTGAGATGGTTGCTTGCTTAGTAGTTGTTACTGTTTAGTAGTGTAACATCATCAAGCTTGCGAACACATCATTTGGTGTGTTTTTCTTCCCTCATTCAACCTTGAGAGAGTTACAAGGGCAGAATCTATTTGGTGACAGTAGGATTCATCTGATCAAAACCAGACATCTAAAGTAGAAATGTTTGTCTGAGTCATTCCAGACTCCCTTCATAGTTAACAGTGGAAAAAAAATCACTTGTAGGGTATGTTTTATTTTATTCTAACATAGCCATGTAAAGTAGGATAGAAGAATCCCATGTTATTGCCCAAGAGACGTTCTAGTTGCTGTGGAGTTTAATGACAGTTAGAAAGAAATTAGTATGTTGAAGTCAGGAGGGCTGCAGAGTGCTAAAATCTGTGTAAAAGTCTTAAAAAGCAGCTTAAGGTCCTGCGAGGCTGTGTCTGTGAAGGGAAGTTATAAATCCACCACGTGCCAGCCTGGTGCACCCTGAGACCTGGGGTCTGTGTCCCAGATCGATGGACATGGCTGCTGTTTTCCCATTTGAAGGTTTGTCCACCATCAGGGAGGCTGAGAGTGTATTGCAGAGAGGCACACGCACGTGCACACACACAGAGGACACTAGCACAGCTGGCCACACCTGGTGCCACAGTGTGATCCCTTTAACAACACCCACACAAGCACTACCAACACTCATGTAAAACTTAAGTAGGGATGGCAAAGTCCTGATCCTTCTCTCTGCCTGATCAGAATTGAGGTTCGCTAGTGAAAGCACACACCTGCACCCTCACAAGCACACCCATATTTGTGGATCCCTCGAATATCGGCACGAGCTCGCAGCCTGTCTAATAGCCCTGCCCAGATTCTGGGCCCTCATACCCAGTATACAGGTGTCCTCCTACCCACTGGCTAGTCCAGCATGATGTTGTTCACTGGCAAACAGATGCACATACTCACACACTTGAATCACAAGCACCCCAAACTCGCAGATCTTTCAAATATCATCATGGGCTCTCAGCCTGCTTAATGTCCATGCCTGGACCCTGGGCACCCTTACTTACCCAGACTTTGAGTCTTACCAGAAACAGGCTTTCCTCCTACTTGTCTGCTAGTCCAACTTGGAATTTGCTAATAAATGGCACATATGCATACATTGGGTTAAAATCACTAGGGGAAAATATATGCTGTGGTCTCTCCAGTTGCTGGCACATAAACTTTGCAGCACTCACCGATGGGATAAATTACACAGAAAGATATTTAAGAAAGGATTTAAAGAGACGATAGGCTAGATTGCAGTGATCACGTGCAGGGCTCAGTCATACAAGCACACTGACTGGTGCCTGCTTGCGTGTGATAGGCCACTTACATCCTTCCTCCTCCCTATTTTCCCACACTTGTTCCTCCCTGATCTGTCCTGATTCCTTTCCCCACCTCTGGCCCTCCCCTTAAACAGCCCAGTAATAGGTTCTGCACAGTTCCACAAGACCTTTCTGGTAGCCCATGATAAGTGTCGCAAAGTCCCACAGGGACCCCTCCAGTATCCCATAATAGTCATGCTAGTCTTCTTTCCCCTTTCTTATCAGTTACAAAGTTCAGGTCAACTCCCTTCAAGGCTATGCCTGAGTGTTTCCTTAATGGCCCATCAATCAGCCAGTGAAGAGTTCTGGTCTTTGTTATTGTCTCTGTTATCACCTGCTCCTCAGGTTTGTGTATCTGTGTGTTTAATTTATCACTTCCTTTGTTATTTGTTATTCCTTTTATACTGAATAGTCCTTAACCAGATAACTTAATGAACCAGATGCTCTCACATTCCACTTTCCCTTATATTTCCCAGACTGATTTTCTAGTGCCAGCTGATGCTTATTCTAGTTCTGTTATATTTACTGGACATTTATTGGAGCATGCTCTGGCTCCCATTTGAGGCATAAGTCCATGGACTTTTGGGGGCTTTTTTTGTTGTTGTTTTTCAAATGGAAACCAGAGATGGACAAGAAGTAAGCTCTGCCATAATCTTCTGCATGCTCATCTCTTTCAGACCACATAATCTGGTTTTGGTTCATTCTTAGACGTCACGACCACATGTAGTTTCAAATTGATTGGAAGGTTCACACAATCAGTAGGCAAAAGATGGGTCAGAAATGCAGTCTATTGCTGACAGGGAGTCCAAAGAAGGTCACTGTAAGAGAGGTGTCACCAACAGGAAAGCAAGCTGCAATTGTGAATGAAAGGAATTAAGTGTTTTTAAAAGAAAATGATCTTTGGCTATTACCATTGAAGTTATTGTACACACTTCTTGGAATTTACACTCATTATGTTGCAGTAGTCCTAGCCAAATGATCTCTCAGAAATTCTTTTTTTTGCTTGGACTCTTAATTTTTCCTGTTAAGCATTGTATTTAGATTGTCGTGCCTGGTTATGTTTGAGTTCATAACAAAACAATGAGTTTGCTAAAACATAACTGGAAGGAATTTGTATGCTGTACTTTTGAAAGCATAGTTCTTACATTATCTCATTTGCAGTAGCCTGTCTGGACATTAATGCTTAGTTCTGGCTTTTTTCCTGGTTGCTTTTCATTCAGCTTACTAGTAACCCTGTGGTTTTCAGGCAAAATTTGATTCATTTCTAAAGGCCAACTTGATGAGAAATTTACCTTTGGACTAAAGCAATAGAAACATTAGATTGAATGACAGTCATACAGTCATAGAAAAATGTAGGTTCGAAGGAAGCTGTTGGTACCACAAAAAGGAGGAGACAAGTAAAGGGAAATAGCGTATGAGGGAAAGCCTAGGGAAATTTCTAGAGAGTTTGCTCTGTTATTCTGACTATTGCTGGGAAACTAAACGAGTGATGAGAACAGTTCTTCCCACCCTTACAGTAATCATTATCCAAATGTCTGCTTTGATGACAATAGCATAAGCAACCAATATAGGTTTCCAAGAATCTGTTATATGGTTTTTTTGCAGGAAACATAACAGGATCTGCTTTTGCCTCAAGGAGCTCCTATTTTATTAACACATAACATTATTTCCTGTCCTTTCCTTTCATCTACATTCACAGCATTGGTCTCCACAACACATTCCTGCACACACACACTATATGCTCAAATCAGAATTACAGTACTAGCAGAATGAAGTTTGTCTTCTTGTTGTAATAGTATATCATTTATCTTAGCAATTGTATTTGCAATCTGAAAACTCACAGTACATGTTCCAGTTAATCTTAAAAATATTCTGGAAATCTAGGATGGGAGGAAAAAGCCTTGATTGCTGAGTAACTAGTGCTGAACTCTTTAATAATTAGTTAATTTACTAAGCTTAAGGTTAATATCAGTTAAGACTAATGATGACAAGAAAACTATTGGACGGTTTTTCAGGACCCATGCTAATACAGGTCAGAAACCAGCCAAATTACAGCCCCAAACTTCTTCATAGCTAATTTATGCTTATTCCTTCTGGATGAATATTATATTTAAAGAAGTCTTTATCTCCAACTTTTTGTTTTGGTTTGGGTTTTTTTGTTTTGTTTTGTTTTGTTTTGTTTGGTCAGTACAGGCCTTCTTGATATGCTCTTCATTCCTTTTCTTAAAAGATACCTTCCCTACATTATTCTCAAAGCCTTTCTTTACACCTGTTACCCTCTTAGCCTCTTGTATCTATATGATATTTACTTTTCATATGCAAATTTCAAATTAGTTCCTTACACAATGTCATTAATACTTCCTTATCTGTATTAGGAATACATTACTATAGGAACACATTTTCTTAAAAAAAATAAAATAACTTAAATAGCTGCATCTTATTTGTGGCTCATAAACATTCATAAACATATGCATTGGTATGCATAATGCATTTCTTCTGTTGTCACAACTGGTAAGTCCCCATTTTATGTCTTGTTGTCTTTCTCTACATTTATTTTGATCCAATGAACCTATACTGTGTAACAACTAGCAGCTCTACAGGCCATTATCTTGCCTGCTTCTGCTGCTATACAACTGCAAATCCAGTAAGATGTGTAGACTAAGGATGGAAGACAAGGTTTTATACATCTTTCCTTGGTTTAAAAGGCCAAAGACTCATGTGAATTCCATGAATTTGTTCACCTACTGGAGTCAGGCCTTCCCAACTACCTGACACTTTGCCTGCCAAGACCTTGGGGAAAGAAAGGAAAGAAAACAATGCATTTCAAAAGACAAACTGGCTTTGTTCTGTAACAAATAACGAGTGACACATCACACTGAAGGCTCAAAGGGCTGCTTTGTTTACCAAGTGAGTTTTGCTCACATAACATTGTACATCCATTGTAGATCCTTTGAATCAGGGCACCTTTAAACAGAAGAATTCAATCCAGCCTTGGTGTTTCATATTCAAAATGCCTTTTAGTACTAAAAACTCTTGGAGAAAATATCACTGTCCAATAAACTTAGTGTCATCCCTCTTCACAACACATAAGTTGACAATTTTGCATATAAAATATTTTACATAGCTTCAGCTGCAAGTCAGATAAGTTAATTTTTTTCATTACTTGAGTTTAACAAGTTCTGTTAACAGAGCCGAACAAATTCAGTAAGAACAATCCTCTTATGCTGGTCAGGGTACTAGTATGTTTATTTTTTCCTTTTCAGATCTGCACTATGTACCCGCAAATAGAGAAGACGTTCAATGCTTGTTTTTTAGATGTCAATGAAATGGATTTGTACTTGTGTGAGACTGAAATATAATCATCTTAGAACAAATAAGAGTCAGTGAAAAGAAAGATGTCTTGGACCACAAGATCTGGACAGGCATGAAGTTATGAAAGAGTCAGTAAAGAGATACGTAATAAAATTCAAAAGGTTGCTATTTAATGCATGAAAAATAGATTTGAGTCACTGTAAGTGGGAAAACTTCAATGATTTAATTGAAAATGAAGATGTTTTAAAGTTTAATTCAATGCATATTTCATACATTTGGAAGTGAAAGCACGGTGAAATAAAAATGTTAAGTGTGAAATCAGACATTTTGTTGCTAAAGGGTACAAAAATAATATGGGTGATGCTAGTAAAACTTACTCAGTTTTTATATATGATAATGATACTCTGAATGTTTTGATACAGTATTATAGCAAAATAGTATTGTTCATCGGGATTAAGTAACGTGCAAGGAGGTTGGCATACAAACAGATAAATGGAGATTGCTGTATTAGCAGCATCATACTCTATATATTAATGAAAGATTCCTTAATTTTCTTTTTGTAAATCTAAGCAGGAGGTAGTCAACCAAGAAAAGATCTGAATTATAAAGGATTTTCACTAATTTTCAGTGTATTTTCTAATACGCAGGAATAGAACCACTTAGCAAACTGGAAAGATTTTTACTTTTGTTTCAAAAAGTTATATACTTAACACTGACAATAAGAGCAAGACTTAGCACACAACACCTAAGCTTTTAAACTAAGTGGTATTAATGAAAAGCTTGACAAGGAAATCTATTCATACTCATTTTTTCCAGAAATAGTGTCTTTTGGTTTAGTCTCATTCACTCTGAAGTTTAAAATAAGTATTCAGGAAAATCTTTATTATTCTTCATTTTTAAAAGGACTTGGATAAACAGTAATTTGGAAACAGACAAATCGTCTTGTACTGAACAAATATAGAAAAAAATTAAAGCAAATGTTTGTTGTGGGAGGCCCATAGACGTTAATTTGAATATAGGTTGAATGGTGTCTGATAAAGCAGTTCCAACATGATTTCCATGGTTATGGATATCTTTTCAAATGACAAAATACTTTTTCTGGAGAATTTTTACTACAAAATCAAATATCATTCATACTATTTATAGTCCACATAATAAAATACAGTGAGTAACTCATTTTGTAAGCAGAAATATCTAATATATGGTCAGAAACTAATTAGGAATACAGTATTTATTCCAGTAGAAGCTCTCCATTGTAGTGATTCAGCTTCCTTTTTAATCAGTGTGCTAAATTAAGAAGCCTTTAAAATATTTCATACTGAGGTGCCACTACATAGTTTATGTTAATGTAAAAATAAAAATGATTTGCAAAGGAAAGGGTTTCAAAAGTTTAATAACCTATATTTAAAAGGATAGTCATTTTTATTACTTGCATCAATTTCAGAGTTAAGGCACCTACTGCAATTATTTATATGGTGCATATCAGTGATACTTCAAATACTGTCACCCATCTCTATGAAATGTGAAAAAATATTTTTTGGTATATTCAGTATCAGGAGTTTTATAATCCTACTACTCTAAGCTAAAAGGATAAAAAAAATCCCCTACTGATATTTCCTACAAATAGGAAACGACCATGTGGTGAATAATTTCCTCAGGAAGCTGTGCTGGCACAAAAAAACCCTTATGTGTCAATCTTTTTAACTGTTTTGATGCAAACTCTAATAATGTCTTAGCTATCCTTGAAAGCTTTGAAAAAAAAGCTTAGGTAACTGTCCT
Organism: Buteo buteo; assembly: GCF_964188355.1. Classification (NCBI taxonomy): domain Eukaryota; kingdom Metazoa; phylum Chordata; class Aves; order Accipitriformes; family Accipitridae; genus Buteo; species Buteo buteo. The sequence goes on along the minus strand of NC_134184.1, from coordinate 23,575,945 downwards.
TCTTCATATTATTTACATTGTTGCATTGGTCCTTTTTTATTACTGAAATTACATTTATGTAATTAAAAGCAAAGTGCTTGTTTTGCATTTTACCTTTTCTAACTCCTGCAGGTCCATAATAAATAAATTAGAAAGAGTGTCTATCATTATAACAAAACTTAATAATGGCCATTGTGGTTTGTAAGAACTGTCAAGGCTCTGAGGACACCACCAGCCCTGCCTGTCCCTGCCCACCCCCCAGGGCTCCCCCACCCAGCCCAGGGCCCAGGTCGCCATCTCAGCCCCCGGGACCGTCATCCCCCGCCCCAGCAACATGGCAGCAGGGCCGGTCTCCAGCTCCCCACAGCCCTGCCCGGCCCGGCCATGGACACCCCCAAGCCGGGTCCGTCCATGGGCCCACGTCCCAGCCCGGCCTTGGCCTGTCCTAATCCCCAAGGACATGCCCGATGCCCGGCGCTGGGGCTGCCCTGGTGCCCCCGCTGCCCTGCTTCTGGCTGGGGCGGTGGGACAGGCCTTGACAGACCCCATGGGATTCCCCCTTGGGTCCCTGGCCTTCACTGTGCACTTAAATAAATACAAGCCTTAGCGTATTCGGTAATACAAACAAGAGGTCTAGGAGGGTGTCAAGGTAGCAAAAATCACCAGTCTTTCATACACTTATTTACGTCCACGCATCTGTGTTTTAGGGGTTCCTCCCTGGAAGGACAGTTTTGAACTGTCCATGTTCTTTTTGACATCTAAGGATTGAGTAGGCATTTGGGTTAGGAAGTAGGACTGGACCTAGAACCCTTCTGGTGCATCAGATATGTTATGAAAATTTTTGATAGGATTTGGAATCCAGTTACCAATCACTAAAGTATCTGCATGATTTCAGATCTATGTATATACTATGTCCTTACGACTTCAGGTAACTGCTCCTGCTTAGCTTTTAAGCTGTGAAGGCATCGCCTCACTTTACACTGAAGGTTTCTTCAGTGAACTGGCTGACTAGTTAAAAACATGCAGAAAATCACTAAATGCTGACTTTGTTGCCTTCATCTCATATAAACTGCCTATGCTGCATTTTCTGACAATGTGTGCATCCCTGTCCTTAAAGAGTTTTAGAACTGGAAAGATTCATGCTTTTTCCTCTACCAAAAGGCACCATGCATTGCGTAGTTACCCGGCATGAAAACCTTTTCTGACTTATAACTCCTGATGAATTTTAGCATACTGTCAAAAGTCTTCAGTCATCATGGGTTAATTTCACAAGCAGAACATAAATACCATAATTCACAACTAAGCGTCAGTAGTTCCTCAATGTCTCTATTTAAATTTGGCAACAGAAAGTAGGTACTAAGTTGAAGTGTACATAAAGGCCTCTGGCTCAGTGTTTCTACCTTGGAAATGGCTGTTTCTTGCCTAATGGGATTTAGCATTATTTGAAAAACAAGTCTTGCCTTAGAAATATGCAAATTACTTTCTTCCCTAGCTCCCAAATTTTTCAAATGAAGTCCTTGCTTTCAGGTTCGAATTCTCATTAAAAAAAACAAACAAAACCAAACCCAAAATCAAAACCAAAACAAAAAACCTGCAAAACAAAATAAAGGGAAACTGCAAAATATCTAGCCATTTGGGCTGTAGGATACCATTTTGGGAAGCAGAATATGACAGTTCAAAACCTCCTAAGAAGAAGTTTGAATGTAGAGGCATACAATAGGCTATAATATTTTTAAAGTGTACATGCTTCTTTGTGTAGGTAAAAAAGGTGATGTCTTCGAAATTACTGGAAATAATGAAAACCTTATTCCCTGTGTCTTCCAGGTGTCTCCTCTTGGCATGTTCTTCTTTTAAAGGGTTTGTACCTTTCAGAATGGCTTTCAAAGTAAATATATGATAGATATCTTTGTCAAAAAAAGCAGCTTGATTCCATGTTCCAGTTACTATAGGTCAGCATCTATGGTCCCTGGATGCCTGGGACCATAAGGGCTCTCTCAGCAGTCCCAGAGAACAGATTGGCTATATAAACACCACCAAACCAGCACACGCAGAAAAAGAGAAACCCTGCTGCTTCATTATTTTTCCTGCAGCTGTATGGGCTGTCTTGTGCCTCACTTATAGTTTTATAGGGAGTAATCATATTGAGAACACCTGGGGTGACATGTAATTACAGCATGATTGTGTGGAAAAATGTGGGTCTATTCAAATTTCTCAGGGGCTATAGACAGCTGGTTCCTTTTAATTCTTACAACAGCATGTGTTCTGTAACAGCTGGAGATGCGTTTTTCTATTCAACCTCATTTGATGGATTGATCATGAGGCAGGTGATCAGCAATTTCTAAGCTGTAATCCAAACTCTGCCACGAACTTGCTGTTAGATTTGCGCAAACCACTTAGGGTCAGATCCAGCTGAAGTATTTAAACACCTAAAAATGACCTAGGTAGAATATAGACATTCGTGTCCAGAACTGCAGTTTTGAAATCCAAGTTAATCCTGTCTAGCTTCAGAAACACCCAGTACAAAAATGATAGGGAATTGCTGTTTTGTTATAATTCTCTCTTAAAGATCTAGACACAGCTATTCATAGTTTATTTGCAATCTCTGATTCTTTCCTCATATTTAAGGATGATCGGCAGACCAAAAAAAATGAATGTTGGACTTGCTGAGATATAAATCCCATTGAACTCTTGAATTCTAACACTCCAAAAGAAAAAAAAATAATTGTTTGAAGAATGCAATGATACTACTGGTTTCTTTTGAAATATGGCTACAGGAGAAACCTATTTTAAACCATTTTTATCCATAATTGGTTCTTTTTTCTGCCTGGGGGAATGGAGTTTCATATCTTCCTTTCCTTTCCTTTCCCTCCCCCCTCAGAAAAAGCAAAGTCATGCCCTCTCCATCAGATTATAGGCTTACCGAAAATAATTCAAGATTTTCCAATCCACAGAGCAAGAAAAATTGAATATGATTAGAACTTAATCATTTTTCTTTTTAATGAGAACCCCAGACTCTCTTATTTGACACCAAAAATTGCATATTTATCTTATTCAATGACTACTTAATATCAAAAGCCTGAATATAGTCATCAAAACCTAATATCTCTTCTTTCCGGTGCATGCTTGAATCACTTTAGCTACTAAATCACATTATCTGAGGTCTAGTAAGTATTGGGGGTTTTTCCAATTTTTATACTGTGAACAGATTTTACAGAAAGGGAGAATACTGTTTTCCTGTTCTTCCTCCATCATGGGAAATGAGACCTTGAACCAATGTTCGATAAAGAAGAAAATGAACTGGATGTTTTTCACCATGTATTGTAAAGGAAGTCTAGGAGCTGAGCAACACAGCATGTAGCTGCAGGTTGATAACCCTAGCAGCACAATCCACAGACCTGTTTCACAGGAATGAAGTTGAATGTTGCATTGTTTATCTTCTAGAGTGCAAAGCCATTTAGGGAGAGATCTAAAAATCCCACATAAGCATGCAAAGTGCCATTTAGTTTACATTTATGTGCACAGAGCAAACAAAATAGTTCACAAAATAGTTCACAAAACAAAGAAAAGAATGATCAAAAGAAAACAATGACAAAACAATGAATATCATTTAGCCCCCCCAAAGGCCTAAATGCTTCAGGGTATGGTGTTTCTATATCTTTTTTTCAATGCTATCCTAGAGATGTTGCCATTTCAGCAGGGCTGAACATGTTGATGCCTATTTTATCCTTCAGTGGGACAGGATTTAAAAAATTAGATATCAGTATGTTCATATTCCATTGAGACCATAATCCAGCATATGCCTTCACTCAACAGGGTACACCTAAATCACAACAAGAAACAAACCAAGTGTAAGATGTAAGAGCCAAAGACATTTTCTGCGTAAAATTCACCTTCAGAGGAGCAGGTGATATTGCTCACTAAAATGTACTATTTGCTTCAGTGACTGTCCAGGAGACAGAGGACTTGGGTTGAATGGTTATTTCAACGGAAAGGATTTCAAACATAGCTGAGGGAAGGTGAGAGTGAGAGGTGAGAGCTGACTACTCCTTCTATTGAAGCAGTACAAGACCTCAAAAGCTTAAAGGCATATGAATCTTCTGTAAAGACCAGGGAGACAAGTATTTACCGTGGAAAAGTGAGGCCTTTGTCTTTGCCTCTGCACTGCCATTTTACATTCCAAGGGGACTTTCTACAACTGCTGAGCAGTATTTGCCACATTACCAACTTTACCTATTTTTTATCCAGGCCTTTCCCCCGCCCCCCCCATCAAACGTTCAAACATCTCAGACAAACATGGTGAAGTCACAAAGTGAATGTTTTACTTTGAAGCCTGATAGTGTCACTTTACTGACAAAAGTATTTAGATTGTTCTCTTTCACCTAAGACAATGCTTCCTGCTGAACAGAAGTTATGGGGTTTTGTTTGTTCTTTGCTTGCTCCTCGCTTAGAATTTAACTCTGTGTTGGAAACTAAGAATGGACAAATCTCTCCTACTGTGGTTTAACCCCAGCTGGCAACTAAGCACCACACAGCTGCTCACTCACTGCTCCCACCCAGTGAGATGGGGGAGAGAATTGGAAAAAAAGTAAAACTCATGGGTTGAGATAAGAACAGTTTAGCAGAACAGAAAGGAAGAAACTAATAATGATAATAACAACAGTAATAAAATTACAATAATACAAGGACTGGAATATACAAAAGAAGTGATGCACAATGCAATTGCTCACCACACACTGACCAGTGCCCAGTTAGTATCCAAGCCCCACCCCCAGGCCAACTTCCCCCAGTTTACACACTGGGCATGACATCCCATGGTATGGAATACCCCTTTGGCCAGTTTGGGTCAGCTGCCCTGGCTGTGTCCCCTCCCAACTCCTGCTCCTCAAGCCTTTTTGCTGGCTGGGCTTGAGAAGCTGAAAAATCTTTGACTTAGACTAACCACTCCTTAGCAACAACTGACAACATCAGTGTGTTATCAACAATCTTCTCATACTGAACCCAAAATGTAACACTATACCAGCTACTAGAAAGAAAATTAACTCTATCCCAGCTGAAACCAGGACAACCCACAAAGTCTGCACTGAGAAAAGTTTTGGGACATTCAACTCTTGATGTCTAATGTAACTCTAGCAGTGTGTTTTGTTACTACCTTAAGCTAACCAGCATATATATATAAAAAAATCTAGGACTTTTGGTAAAATTATGTTGACAATGATAAGTACTAGAGTAATACAATTAAAGTAAATTGTCATCTTTGTTATTTTGCAATACTATAGAGTTGCTTCATGTTAGTTTTTCCTGTTGTTTTTTTTTTTTTTTTAGTTTTCACAATCAATCAAAATAATACTTGCTTTAATGAGTGTCTTTTCAGGTCTCCACAGAACTCATCAATCACATCAGTATCATTTGCTGCTGAAGTGCAGTAAAACTTTATGATTGACACATCACCTAGGTTTGTCTGAAGGTGAATTGTAATGATCATGATGCTTATGACATTGTGTACAAACACACTTATACTTGGATGTGATAAACACAGTTGCATTCCAGAAAGCAAAATAACTACTACCATCACAACATGGCCTCAGGATGCTCCATCGAGTCAGCTTTTTGGTCTTTACATCTTTCCAGCTTTTTGGTGACTACATAAAGTTTCCCTTCACACACACTCTTGAGCATCTCTGTGGATACCATTATGTGTGAACAGATAGTTCATGGTGATGAAAACTCAGTAACAATAGTGATATTTTCTTGAAACAGTCCTCTAGTGGTTTTGAAATGGTCTTCTAAAAGAAAGAAATAGAATGCAAAGAACCCCCACCAACACTTCTTCAAACGAAGTTATGCCTTGATTCAGCTTTGTGTTTCAGTTAAAGTATGTGTGACTTCCAAATAAGTTAGAGAAAATTATTCTTCTCTTAGATGTTCAGAATTTGTCCCCACACTATTTTCTGTTGGACATTTGGATGGCTAGCCCAAAGTCAGTCAATAGGATATTCCCTATCACCTTATGCATTTATCCCTTTAAACTGAAAATAAAGAAATCCAAAACACCTTGTAGCATTAAGCATGTGCATTAAGGTATTGTATTTAAATCTATACTAAAACTGAATATCTTAATAAAATTTGTTGGCCAAATTTCAGACTGAAAAGACTTTTCAGGGTTGAGTTGTACATCAATTAGGACAGTTCTATAATATTTAGTAAAATTAACGGTGACATTCACACAAAGAAAAGAATTGTACTTTGTTAGCAGGCTAATACCACTATTTGGAACACAGAATTAATTTTGCAACCACCTCTGTAAGTTACATCTTCAGTCCCTGTCAAACTTTTAAAATATTATTTGTTAAGGAGAAATTAAAAAAAGAATTAAAATATTTTTAAATGTCATTTAATAAGAACAGTTTCCTTTGATTAGGAGTTATGTGTAGATGTAAAGAAGTTCACATTAGTCATCTCTTTAGAGAAAATAATGACCCCTTCTAATGTGCTATAAATGTTACTTTGAAGTTAAATGAAGTATGTCTTGTATTACAACTGTCCCAAATTCTTCCTGTCAATCATATTTTTTCTGCTTTTCAGATAGATAGATAGATACTGCCATTCTACTTTATAAAAATCTACAGAAACATTTGGTGAAAATGACAGGTTGACTAAGCAGATTTCTACATAGAAAAAGCTACTGAATTTACAGAGCAAACTAAATTAAAAAGTGGAGAGAATTTTTTTTTCCCCCTGAATTCCTGAAGTGCTACAACACAGCATAAACAGAAATCAAAACTCTTTATTTTTAAACTATTATATTTTAAAGTAGTGCATTCATATACTTTACAACTTTCACTCAAAATCATGAGAAGTCTTGAACAATATTTCCATAATTTTGCTTTGATAAATATTTATCCCATAGTTACTTCCAAATTAAAAAAAAAAAAAAAAAAAAGACGCAGGTGTCACAGGCAAGAAAGAATAGTTGACAACTCATGGTAGATTTGGACAATGGGGTGTATATAAGAACCAACAAGATTAGAGCTTTGACCCCACTTATTGGCCTTGCACACTCACTCACTAGCTCACAGCATTGTGTTTGCTAGGTCTCAGCTTCCCTTCCCTGCAGGACGGTTTCTGTTGTATAGGTACGTGCAGTGCTACTGGTCTCGCTGGCCAAGGTCCCTGAGCATCCCCTGACTTTAATATCCATGGAGCTCTCTGATTGCTGGAATCTTTCCTCTGAGTCTACTTGTTTTTGGGAAACCTTCTTTTTTGGCCCCAAACCCCAGGCTTTTCTAGTTGTTGTGGCTTAACCCCAGCCAGCAACTAAGCACCACGCAGCCGCTCACTCCTGTCAGTCCAATGGAGATCTAACTTAAGGGTATTGATGTCTATTTTTCCTTAAGTTCACATATGCATAGAGCTTCTTTCTTTTATCTTGGATTAAGGAGTATGGAAATAATATCATAAAAGCTTTCTAATGATTTGTGCTAAGTACCATTTACTCAGTAAATTACCTGATTGAGTAAATGTGGTCTACCCTGTAGTATAATCCTTCTTACCATTTATGTAATTTCATTCAATGAGTCTGAAACTTTTGGAAATATCTGTATAATCTACTGATACATTATTTCTAACATTAGGAAGGCAAAAAGATGTCTCTTCTATCAAATATTGATTTTTATCATCAAAGTTCGTGCCTTAGACGGTATCATAATATTTTCTCTTCCTGGAGGTGTTTGCTCATGTTTGGATATAATCTAACACTCAATGATCTACTTACCGGTTTTTGTTATTTCCATAGACAAGATGCTAAATTCATCAACATGACAGAAGTAATTTTCATGGGCCTGAAGCTTTATACACAAATAGTTGCAAGAGCTTACCCAAGTGATTTTGTCCTTCAAATTCACTGCAGGTTGTATTGCTACTATCTGATATCTGATCTGAATTCAGTTTCATGTGTTCACAAAGTTCAAGATACTATTTAAATAGTGTTCTTGAAAACATGCAAGGGGAACATCATGTAACTGTGCTTAAACTTAAATATGTACTGAAATGAAATTTGAAGTAAAGATAATTTTTGCACAATCAACTGCAGATAAAACAGTATCAGTGACTCAGCATGACAAATGCAAGGAGTGAGCTAGATATCAGTACAGTTCCATAAATCACTTTAATATGAATATTTTAATATGAACCATGGTAAAATAAGAGTTGTGTTTCTTTTGTTTTTTTTTAATCTATAATTATAAGATTTTAATCAACATATTTTTAATCAGTTTTCTGGAGTTTCCCAATTTTAGAATGATTTTAATTTCATTTTTTCCCAGGACATATTCATAAAGGTAAGTAAATATATTTGTATGCTAATACAGATATTATTAGTGGTGGTATGCTTACCACTGAACCTGATAAAAAGTTAATTAAAACTATTTAAATAAATCTTTAAAATTTTCTAATTCTTCTGAATGCTCCAATGTTTACAATTTTTAAAAATCAAAATATTTGAAACATTTTCATAGTTTGCACATTCTTATGATTTTAGCTTTTCTTATTAAAAGCACTTTTATATCATTTCAAATACTGCAACTGAAGGTCTTTGTATATTTTTTGGTCTGTTTTATACATGCTTATGTTTCAGTGTTCTTGAGCAAAAGGCCAGAAAACAGAAATTGGAGTTGAAGAATAGAAATTCAATTATAATATATTGAGATGAAAATTATTATGAAGGTAAAGATATAGAAGCATATTCTTTGAAAATACATTGACTGAAATAATGACACTGCTCTAGTACTGGATTGTTTATCACTTTATCAATTGCGTTGCAGCAATAGTTTCATTGCAGATAAGATTGAGATGGATTTCTAGATGAAGATAAGGGTAAAAATTTATTTTGGCAAAAAATACATTTATATGGGGGTTCTGTTTGCTTGTTTGTATTTTAACAGAAAACTTTGAGGCTAAAAGTTGGTCTGGTTTAATCTCTGTCCCATAAACTCCTAATCATGGATTTTTTAAAAATATCTTACGAGAAATCTTGGTGATAGCTGATAGGGAAATTTGTGAATCTTCTGAAGGTACATTTCTTTATCTAAAATGTTAATTCTACTGAGATAATTATTTCTTGGTTGTTTTGGGTCTTTAGTTTGAAACCAGGGAATCTGAGTCTAGGTAACTGAAGATTCTCAGAAACAAACAGTATAAACTAAAAAACACCACCTTTTCTCCTGCATCTATTAGTGATGCATCTTTTTTACTATTGTAAGGCCAAAAGAAACCAAATTGTTACTGCCTTCAGACTGGATTGTTGTCATTTACTATTAATACATCTATTGATTTTTTTTTTTTTTTTGTACAGTAGTTCTATTCCTATAATTGTTTTTTGTTATTTCTGATCATTGACTTTGACTTTTCAAGCTAGCATTGGAACAGATTCATAGTCAAACTATATCAGTGACTATGATTAGAAAATTGTCTTTGACCAATATATGCAAGGGAGGACAAATCAAATGCAGATGAAACTTAGGCAGCTGTAGTTCAATTTTCCAGAGATACAAAGTAACAAAGCATCTTATAATTTTCAAGCACTCAGTGAGAGAACCCCAAATTTAGAGATCCTAAGTGTAAAAGCCCAAATATGAAACCTATTTACGCTCTGGCCCATTTGGTTTACATGCAAAAAGGATATTTACTACTGTGTTTTAAGTGATACATTAAAAAAATAGATCTATTTCAAAGATCAGTACTGTCAATCATTAAGAAAATAATAGAGAAAATTTAACAAAAGTATAATCAACCCTAATTGCAGACAGAAGACTATAAAAGCTAAAGCTGAATAAAAAAATCATAATGTATGATTTAAAATTGCCTGAAAAGTGGTTAAATAACTCAATGAGGATTTATTTAGTAATTCAGTAATTTATGAAATCGGAGGTGTGGTAGGTTTACATTAAGAATTCATTCACTCAGTAACTATGTCATCATGGAGTTAACAAGGTAAAGTGCTTATAGTTCATGGTTCACTGTTGCTTAGTAGGTAATTTAAACCTTTAAACATTAAAACGTATTGCTGTTTTCTTTAGAGAGAAAATTAATCACAAAAGTGCTTTGTTCAAACTTGTAGAGGAATTTGACACAGTTTCACATCAAGGCAAAAGTCAAGCTGGAATGAAGAATGAATCTCATACAATATGAAATATTTACAGCCTCAGAGATCATTATTCTGATTTTAACCTCATTTTATCAGTAATGTTCTTCTAATCAAAAACAGACACACATTTGTCACAGCAAGACTCATAATTACATCTAGTGGTTCAAAAACTCAGTTTGAAAGGTATAAACTAAAATGAGAGAGGACAGAAAAGAAGTAATGCCCTGTACAAAGTGTTGGTAGGAATCTGACTTGGCATTGTAATCTGGAATGTCCAGTATATTTCAGATGAATGTCCAGATGAACCTCATTCATCTTTGGAAAGCAGACCAACACAGAAATCTCTGATCTCCGGAACAGCAGGTTCAGTTAGACTAAAAATTTTGTATTATTTTTTTGAAAAGTGAAGAAGTGTCTCCAGTTTCACTGATATTTAGCTTTGTAGTTTTCTGCTCTATAAATGCACTTCTGATATTGAGGGATTTTTTAACCTGTGCTAATTTTCAGAGGAACATTTCTACTACTGAAGTGTGACTGATAAAATTTTTTCTTCCTTTGCATAAAATGGGAGGTCAAGCAGTAAAAAAAAAAAAAAATCCATCTTTTATTTCATAATAAGAAACAATACATTTATTCTGGAAATTTTATGAGTAATCCTACTATTCCTGGAAGACTGGAAGACCATTGAGGAGTCAGTGATTCACATAACGGTTGACCTGAGTAGGGCCAATTCTGTGCTGGGCTGGGCTATGCATACACCCTGGCCTTCAGGCCTGTGTTATGTTGCAAAAATCCTTTGGCCACAGGATAAATTTAGCCAGTTGATAGTAAGAGAGGTACCTGCAGGCAGCTCCCACTTGGTAGCTACCAGCTACTGGCAACTAGGCCATCTGCATGTCCTTGCCTTTATCAAAAAGAAGTTGACATGTGAACATCTTTCTTGTTTGACAGAATAAAAAATGAATAGAGTTGTTTTCTTCTAATAAAATTGTGTAATGTCTCAAATGACCAAAATGGGCAAACCTTTCCATGCAGAAGGATCTGTATGGTGTGCTGTGCTCTGACTGGAAGCCCATTTGATGCTGCACAGCTCAGTGTTCCCAGCATCTTGAGGGTCATAAGATTATCTGTGCTATCCTCTCCTCCTTTATAGTGTTGACTCTAATATATAACATTTTAAATGGTACTTTACAAAGTCTGAGTGCCTTTCTTACTGGAATCATAGCAAACCAGCACCTCCTGGTACAGAATAGCAATAAGATAAACTCTAATAAAGTCTCATCAAAGCTAACAGACTGCCAACGGTTGCAGTGAGACAGTTCATAGCAAGGGTAAACATGTATATTTCTATACCTACCACAAACAGATGCTTTGATCTTGATTTGCATACCATAGTAAATATAAAATAATTTAATTTCATTACTTATTTCTGTTGTTGCCAAATACCTTTTTTTTTAGGTTTGCAATTGTGCACATAACTTTAAAATTATTACGAACTCAAACTTGAAGTTATAAACATCATAACTGTGCAAATGAACCTTGTGGAAGTAACATTTATAACTTCTTAATAATGCTGTAAAAGTAGCAATTATTAAAGGAATGATGTCCAAAGTGAAACAATGAAAACATTCACTGAAAATGTCAAAATTATTTTAAACACTCCCAGTAACATTTGGAACAACCGCTTTGTAGGACAGTCTCACTGTTAGGCCTCTGAGTCTGGTTAGCCAATGGCAGTTACACATGTACATGATATCCTCAGAGGATCTCTTTGAAAATTAGAGTTTTCTCTAGCAGAAACTTCTTACTGTGAAACTAGATGTCAGGTACACATGGCAGGTTTCCAATATCTTCATGCCTAGTGTCTCCCACTTGCAGCTTCTGAAGATACAAACCCACCCTATCTATGGGAATCTCTACCTGTGAGGACCTGCATGTAATTTAACCTTTTTCTGGTGTGGACTAATGTGTTATGGATCAGATACAAGTGGGTTTTGGCTGGTAATACTTAACATAATCTACATGGGAAACAGATCATGAGTGGTTAAGAAACTCTTTTAATTTCTTAATAGATATCACAACAATCCCTAGTAATGTGATTGAATGCATCTAAAAAATTGAATGCAGACCTGAAATTTGACCTTGTAACACTAATGCTATTTTCAAATGATGTCAGCATAGACTCAAAATCAGGGTACCCACATGCAAACAGTTTATTAACGCTGGTCCCTGGAAATTCCTGTTAAGCCACTGGTTGTGATCCTTTGAGACAGCGCTGGTTAGCACAAATGAAAAGTATTTTCTAAGACTTGAACAGCATAAAGGATCATGTACCAGTGCCCAGAAACTTTCTGTGGCACTACTATTTTTAGTATAGGCACAGTCTAAGCAGCCAGGTGCAGATTAGCTTTTACCCAAAAGCCAAGTAAATACATTCTAGTGGGACATTGTGTTTCAGGAGTATTTGCAGTCACTCAAGAATTTAGGGAACTGTTTGGTCAGCTGTGTGATTTCTTTCTATTTCAAGTCAGTCATACTGTTTTTTTCCTTCCCAGAACTTATTTATTTATTTATTTACCGCATGAACATGACCTTATAGAGGCCTTCCTTCCCATAATGTATTCCTACAACACGTAAAAGATCTCTGGGATCTAGCTTTTATATCAATGACTTTCTGCTGCAAAGAGATTAGACTTGTTTGCATTTCTTGCCACATACGCTAGCATACTTTTCTCTGCATCACGGATTTTAAACTCAGCTTTCCCAACATGGTCTCACATTTTACCTAGTTTAGAATGAATTACTATTTTTTTGAGTTTACATTTTTAATATGTACTGTTAATGAGTGTTCTGACATTTTAATGTATTTTGGTATATCCTACATGGTTGAACCCAAACCCATAGCTTTACCCGTAGGTAGCTAGGAGTAGAGAGTAACATAGAGGAGCCCACTCATTTATTCATGAGCAATATTTTCTTCACATTCTTCTTGTGAGTGATTAAGTAAAGATTCTTCTGTCCTTTGCAGCAAAATTTACTAATGTGTTGTGCTCTAGCAGAGACAACAGGGAGAAGGAAAGCCACTTATCATTGCTGTTAACAGTTTTAAAAAACAAGAGCAAAGCACACTACAGATGCAGACAGCTGCTCCAACAGAACAAAACCAAGCTGTGCTTTCCAAAGTATTTAGACATTCAGAGGATTCTGTCCCTTTGTAAAACACTTTAAAATCTATTCATGAGCACTTCTTTATGTTTGATATTGCTGTAAACCCTGCTCCCGTTGCTGCCACTACTTCTGCCATGGGAAGACAGGGAAAACTTTTATATCTTTTCTGACCTGTATGTACCACAGGATATAAATGCAATAGACAAGATGCTTTGGTAGTCAAAATTAACAGGAAAAACAACAGGCTGATTTTTTTAAAAATGTTTAGCAACTTCATAGCTTTTACTAAGCTCAGTGGGAGCTGAACTGTTTGGAAAGCAGAGCACATATTTAGGCACTTTATATTTAGGCCTTTCTTCTCTAACCCCTCAGGATAGTCTGTCTTTGCACTTGTATCTACAGTACTTACTCTTTTACATTTCACAACACTGTGACTTAGAGAAATGAAGCTGTCTTCCTCCCCCACCCCTTTTTTTTCCTCACTTTCCCCCTTGCTTGTGATGTGTGTGATTGCATTGTAGGAGGTTTGGCTGCCTAAACTTATTTTTACCCTACAGGTGACCTTCTGCAAGCATTTCAGCCACAACACAATTATTTCTTTTCAAATCTGTATTGCACTGATAGAAATGGAAATGGTTTCAACTCAATTCTACTGTAGAATAAGAAGCCAAGATAGAAGAACTGTATTACTCAGCAAATCTCAGTTCCATGAAAAGGCTTATTGAACAGCTAGTGAAGCAGAGACTAGGTTAAATAACTCACTGTCAGGTACCAGCTGTCATAAAAGATTAGACACGGTCATTGGGCACATAGAACTGTTAATTTGATTCAGCATTTGTATTCCTTTCTGGTATAAGATTCAAATGTTTCCACTTCAGGAGGCACTGAATGGACAGATTTCTCTTTATGGACTACTCTATAATCATTAGAAGGAACAGGGTAATAGAGACTATTACCTTATACCATAGGGAAAAAAAAAAAAAAAAAGCTCCAAAAGGCTTCTTGCTGACTGAAGATATTGGTTATTTTGTTTGTTGTGATAATATTTGCTACGTTACTGTACAAAACCCACTTTCACATACAGGTAAAAATATGCCATAAACCTTCTATTTCAAAGTCTTAGACTACACACAGAAAGAATTTTAGTGTAGGTGTTAATGGACCATAACTCATAAGGTGATAACAGACTCATAAATCCCAAAGTCAAACAGCTTTTATGCTAAGGAAATATTTTTTGTTTGCATTTAAGCTTTCTTTTAAAATATACATGTTAACAGTTGAAAGCACCTATTAAAATAAAATGAAAGAATGGGTAAAAAAAGACTTCCCTGTGCATACTGTTATTTCAGACATCAGTGGGAATTCCTTGTCCTACATTCAGCAGAGTTGCTCTATGCATTCAGTCATTTAATGACCATTGATTCACTAAGTCATAGGTCTTATATGATCGAGGTAAATTTCAGATATTTGCCACTCTATTGGGTTATACTTACAAAAATGCAAGCAAGATGTGTATTTGTGTCTTCCTTGTGCAATAAAGCATCTCACAGAGGACAGATGACCTCCAGCATCTCTGTTCATGGTTTTATATATGGAATTGTTTATTTATTTATGTATTAGAAATAAGTGTTAAAATAAATATTGATTTATTGCTTATGAATTAATCCTCAAAAAGAGAGCCAGCGAAACACCTTTGACCTGGTCCCAGTTATCTGACTAGGTGTCTACATAGTAGTAAAACTCCTAGTTCTCAGAACTTGTCCAACTTAGAAGCTTTACTCCAGTTCTTAGAGAACCAAAAGTGCAATTACTCTTTTGCAAGCTGAAAAATGTCTTATTTCACAGAACTTGTCAGTTAGACTATTCCTTCCATAAGGGAATCATATTTCCTTCATGAAAAGCAAGGGAAGACAAGGCGAGGCAAGAAAATTCATATTTCAGCTTTAAAATGCTGTCAGTAAACTGTTTAGTTGAATTACAAGGACTTTGTCTAGTGCAGAAAAGCTTGAACTACAATTAAGAAGTATATAAACCCAAGGAACTGAGATCTAGTTTATTTGTCCAGTGAACAGGTATGTGATAAGTTTACTGACCTTTTTCTTAATTAGGCAAATTGATATGCTAATAAAAGATATCTCACGCAAATGAAATGAGCATCAACATGTTTTTCTTCAAGATGTTAGTTCAGTAATCCTATAACCTCAACTGGAATTGACCTTGTTGTGTCAGAATGGGAATGTCAACATGAATAATCCTGTGTGAACCTACCATCCTAGCAAAGAGAAGGTAGCAGAAGAAATACGAAGAAGGAAATAAAATTCAGTCAAAGATACCCTAGAGTCATCAGCGAGTCACAGTGTTGTCATGCCAATAGGCATTCTTCCGTAATAGAGTTTCTATAGAGATTGTCAAAAAGATCATAGCTGATTACAAGCACTGCAGTGAGTTGGAGCTTCTGTTTTCCTGTAGAGATCAGCTGAAAGTACTGAATATTTAATTGTAAGACAATTCCAGAGATGTCAGTTTACATGGCTTCTCCAGTTCTTTTTGACCTACCTCACCAGAAAACCAAGTGTTTTGTCCATCAGTGTGAGACGTTAAATAAAAATAATTTTCACTTTCTTGCTAGATTAAAGAAAGGATATCTCCTCCATTCTTTGAAATTTAAAGCAAAGAAATTAACAAAAATCATTCTTTGTATTTAGTGTAAATTAAATCTATCTAAAGATTTCTGTTACTGTATAGGACAACTCAGGTAGTGGCTACTCACATGCTGTCATGTGAGTGTTTTGAAGCTATCTTATATTTTTCCTTACTGAAAATTCATAAACTTTTAGTTAGCTGGTTCATAATTTGGTTCATTATTCATCTATATCTGACTTTCTTGACAAGCTTCTATGTCTTTCCCTTACATCAAATAACCACATGAAGCTAGCTTTGCTTGTGTATAAGGTGTGTTTATAGAACCTAACTTTTCCTTTTTTCTGTCTTTTTCACAAGTCCATATTCTTCCAATAAACACTGGGAAAAAATCCTTTTCACAAGTAATTCTTGCTATTTTTTTCCTCCTCTATTTATTCTTTAAAGTGATGAACTGAGGAGGGGTAAAAGTTAGATTAACTTCCCCTAACTATAATGTAGTTCAAGCAGATCCCTTCCTAATTAAGGTAAAAAGCTCTGAATCGAGACAACAGCATATTGTTGAAGTAGAAAAATTATGGTAGAAAAGGTTAGAGTATAAAAAAAGAGAGCAAAACCTTTTACTGCTTTGAAATTGAAAGTTATATTTTTCTTTCAGAAGTGCCACATATCACTGAAATTGGAATCACCACTGAGGATTTAGGTGTATTATACAACTTACACAGGCTGTTCTGACAAAAACATTTCTTAATTGGTTTTGATAAAACAAATGAGTGTATTGTCCTGGATTACATACGTAATATGCCCTTTTTGAAGCTTTGCAACTGAAACAAAGAAGCGTCAACAGCCATTGGGTTTGCATGGCAAGGTTTTGGTAGCAAAAGGGCTACAGGGGTGCCTTCTGTGAGAAGCTGCTGGAAGCTTCCCCTGTGTCCAGCAGAGCCAATGCCAGCTAGCTCCAAGATGGACCGGCTGCTGGCCAAGGCTGAGCCCATCAGTGATGATGGTAGTGCCTTTGGGAGAACAGATTTAAGAAGGGAAGAAAAAGTTGCTGTGACACAGAAATGGCAACCAGAGAGAGGAGTGAGAACACGTGAGAGCAACAACCCTGCAGACCCCCAGGTCAGTGCAGAAGGAGGGCAGGAGGTGCTCCAGACGCCGGAGCAGAGATTCCCCTGCAGCCTGTGGGGAAGACCATGGCAAGGCAGGCTGTGTCCCTGCAGCCCAGGGAACTCCACAGGGGAGCAGATCTCCACCTGCAGCCTGGGGAGGACCCCACGCTGGAGCAGGGTGATGCCCAAAGGAAGCTGTGACCCCATGGGGGACCCACACTGGAGCAGTCTGTGCCTGAAGGACTGGACCCCGTGGAAGGGACCCACACCAGAGAAGTTCATGAAGAACTGCAGCCTGTGGGAAGGACCTGTGCTGGAGCGGTTCATGGAGAGCTGTCTCCCATGGGAGGAACCCCATACTGGAGCAGGTGAAGGGTGAGGAGTCCTCCCTCTGAGGAGGAAGGAGCAGCAGAGACGAGGTGTGATGAACTGACCCCAACCCCCATTCCTCATCCCCCTATGCTGCTGCAGGGTGTAGGTGGAGAATCTGGGAGTGCAGCTGTGCCTGGGAAGAAGGGAGGGGTGGGGGGAAGGTGCTTTAAGATTTGGTTTTATTTCTTATTACCCTACTCTGGTTTGATTGGCAATAAATTAAGTTAATTTTCCCCAAGTTGATTCTGTTTTGCTTGTGATGGTAATTGGTTGAATGATCTCTCCCTGTCCTTATCTCAACCCAAGAGCCTTTTGTTATATTTTCTCTCCCCTGTCTAGCTGAGGAGGGGAATGATAGCGCAGCTGAGTGGTGCTTATTTGCTGGCTGGGGTTAAACTGCAACAGTATTAATGTTCTTTCCTCCTCTTTGAAATAGGAGGTGAAATTTCTCTCCCTTATTTCTCATTATATACATATAGAAACTTACCCAACTTCTTTAGACTCTTCAGTGAAGGAAAGTTACATCTCAGATTTGTTCCTGTCGTTGTCCTTGGTTTAACTTTTGATTTATAGTGTTTACCTTTCCAGAAACCATTTTCTGCAGGTGTACAGAAAAATCTGTTTTAAAGTTCTACCATAGTAGTTCATTCCATCTGCAGAAACAACAAAATAACTTGGTTTGTGAAAACTTTGATATTTGAAAATAACCGATCAAATGGGAATTTTCTTTACTGTTACCAATATGATAAGCTACAAACATGCTAAAAATAGAATTCTAGAACTAACTTTGTATTTAGCAATTACCTAACATAATGAAAAAATAAAATCCCCAAGTCACAAGAAAAGGATGAGTAAATCAAACTACCTCTGAATAATTCTGCTGGAAAGAGTGTTCTTTATATTGTCTTTTACCTGAGTAATCTACCAGCCTTGTTAGTGACCATGGATCGAATGTGATCATTACACTTATGAGAAGATTAGGCACATTAGAAATATCACCAAATTCAGTAAGTCAATCAGTAAAATGCTCTTTATCATGAATAAAGGGACCAAAAAAAATTATTTTGGAGTATTCCTTTAGAAGAATTGGTTGCTGATATGAAGAGAGAGAGAGAGAGATGAATTCAGAAACAATAGTCCTAAATTCTTCAAGTTTTCAAATAATTTCAGATTGTTATTCCAGAAGATCCTGTACTTATTCATACAGCCTAGAATTTCATAACATTATCTTTCCTACCTCACATGGGGGGAATAGTAAAGGAACATACCAAGTGGAAAACCTGACCATCATATTAGTCCATTCTCATGTCTCTTTTATAGATAACTTTTTTCACGAAGAATTCAGATATCAGGTACATGTAGCAATTACCAGTCTGACGCTGTAGACACTGAACTGAATGATAATCATTTAACTGACCTTACTGGCCCTGGGTCAGGAATTTAAACAATTTTGGCTGTTTCTTATGGTATAACAGATTTTTCATCTGGGTAATATGTCTGGAAATTACTTTTTTAGACCTTAGTTTCAATGTAACCTCAGATTCAACAGAGCCTGAATCACCCAGAATGTACCCACTGAATGTCCAAACACTTCAGCCCATTTTATTACTTTAATTATTACTGTAACCATCTGGGAATGGCTTAATGAATCAGGGTAGGAGCTCCAAAGCAAGGGTTGTCTGTCTCTCGTCTTTGTCTTTTCTTAAGTATTTCCTTCTGCTTGAGAGCCTCAAAGAATAAGCTGGCAGACAAAGGCTCATAAGAAACATGATTTCTTAGTTCTTCCTTCAAAGACAAAGATTAATAGAATTAGTAAGTGGAATATAGATGATTACATACTCCAATATGCATAAATTATACTTCTAATATGAGCACAGCATACACAACATCAGCTTATGAAATTATCCAGGCATATTACTGCACTGTAAGGAAGGATTGCTTCATCATTTTTCATTACTCTAATACCTTCGAACTTGCTTTACTAGCTTAATTATGACACACCTGTTAATAACACTTATGTGACTGGAAAAAAATATATGATATAGGAGTCATATTGTGCCAGAAAGCATGTGACAAATAAGCAAGTAATTCTTTTCGGAAACACATTTGGTGAACTGCTTTGGTGAATTAAGTGCTGTATTTTCCTTTGAGGCTACAGCTGATAATTGGTTATCTCTAACATTTACTCTTTATAATATTGTTTTAATTTATGGCAATCTCAATTAAGTGACCCAAGATAAGATAAATGTTGGATTCCAAATGAATTTAGCCTATGCAAATCCCATTTGCAACATTTTAACTGAATTTCAGAGGAATTGTCTTCATTCAAATATAGTTACCACCTTGTAGTATATTATCTCAGCCAGCACCATGATTTGGAAACTTTGCTTAAAACAATATTTGATCAGTGTCATTAACAGAGCAAATCAGGATTTGAGACAAAGATTTTCAATGTAGAGATGCTTTCTGTTTACCTGTTGAATGCACAAAGAAGAATAACTAAAAGGAACAAATTCTCCAATGTGTTTATCTCATTCATTCAATGCAAAATTTACTATTAGTTACTTTGAAAACAAAAAGTATGAGCAGTTGGACCTTCTTTTAACAGGAAAGATCATATGTCTTGATGTACATTTGTCATACTAAACTCAGATGGGCAAGTAGGAGCAGTAAAAAGAAAAGGATTACAAACTTTTATTCAGTATCTGTACTAAAACAAAACATAATGAACATTCTGTTTTAAAGAATAACAAAAAGAAAAAAAGGAAAAAGATTGCATTTATTTATAAAAGCCAAAGTGTCTGGAAACACTAGATATATCATTAAGGCAACGTTGCCCTAAATACCTAGCCAGTCTAATCTTTACAGATTTAAATAATCAATATAATCAAGAAATTATCAAATATCACCAGAGTTTCTCCTTTCACCTGACTTCTTCAGTTCTTTTTCTGTCCTTCCTTGACATTTTAAGTTACCTTTATCTCTATATACAATACCCACTATTTTTAAATGATGGAATTCACACGCTACATAAAAATGCATTTTGTTATCCTTCAATTTTCTTTTTCATAAGAAATAATTGTATATCCAACAACATTCCTACAAAGTTGTCTCTTGCTTTCACTTTCTTACCTTATTCTGTAGTATAACCAAACATAATGTTGGTAACTCCCCTGACACAGGGTTAATACATTAGCATTTTCACTTGAATTCATCAAGTACATTGCTGCTTTAGAAAGTGACTTATGAAAGGAAGAAAAGGGAAGAAATTTACTGGCAATACATGTCTATGAAGGGTTTTTTTATCCCATATTGTCCCATTTAAGTAAACATTTGGATATTCTTCTCAGCCTTGCATACTCAGCCTGTGATTTGAGAATCAAGTTGGCTCCTTTCCATCTCATCTATTATCACCAATAATACAGGTTTTGCAGGCCAAATTAGTCCCTTGTTTGCACCTGTGCCCCTAATGCCATCACTGGGTTTGCACAGCTGTAATTGCCTCAAATATAGTAAACAGCTCAGATGATGCACAAGGTGGAATTGGATCCACATGTGAATCTCTTTTAGCTGTGTTGACTGTAAGGTCAACCAAAATAAAAAACAGCAAAACTTACCCTTATGACTGGAGTTGGTAGATGTAATATTTTCAGGAGCAGTTTTGTATTCTGATTGCTTGGAGCCTGAATGCATTTTGTTACACTGTTGGGATGGATAGGAAAAAAAAAAAAAAAAAAAGGAATATGATTTAGACTTTCTGCAGAAAACAGAATTTAAATTCACTGAGTAATGCTTTGCAGTTCAAATATGAAATGAGATCCATATTCAGTTTTTCCAGAGGTGGGGAGTTCAGACATGTAGTAAAGAAAAAGTTACCAATAATTACTGTAAGATTTAAAGATAGTTCCTGACTTAAATGGTTATAGTAAGGAGTAAAGTTTTACTCTTTAAGCAATGGGATTAAAAATAAACTCTTTAATCCACCAGATTTAACTTCTTACTCTTATCCATGCCTTACTGGTTTTGGGTGTTTTTTTTTAACCCAAACAGCAATCCTCACACTAAATCTAGTATTAGAAAGCCTGGGTGAAATATTTTAAAATTTCTGACTATTTATTAAGTGTAATCATGTCTGGGTATTCTCTACAGTGATGATGAACACAGCATGCAGTACATAATATTCTTCCTTGCTGTATGTCAGAGAGCATAAACACAGAAGGCCAAAAGCCCTTAATCTCTCAGGCAAACCTGTCCGGGTTGCAGATAAGGGCCTCTCAAATAGTTCTACAGTCCCAAAACACAATTCTTTTCTATCCAGCAAACTACTATCTAAATTAGCTTTTATAATTGCATCACCTGCTACAACAGGAAAGTAGAGCCTGATCACAGCCTTCTCATTCATTTTAGCAGAAATAGGTTCAGAAGCTTAGAGAACTGATGATATTTGAATGCCAGCTACATAAAGCTATATTTGAACAGTCTAATGTTTCCATTCTCTCTGGACATAAAAATTACACTTTTTATAACAGACTTTCATTCCTTTGAACCTGTTTTCCCTTGATATCAGGTTGCAAAGTGCTATCCACCAAGGCATCTCTCCAATCGTTAAAGAAAGACCTTTTGTGATATTTTTAATTAGTTTTAACCTTCTTCACATCTTCAAGCATGGTTATGGACACTCATTGATTTTAATTACCATACTGATAGCTTACTGCTTTGCACTCCTTATTAAAATGACCCTCTAGCATTTCTTTCAAAAGAGTCCTCCATGTAGGGGTTTTTTTACTTTTAAAACATTGATTTGAATTTGTTTGGATTTTCTGTGTTAAAAAGTTGAGCATTGTGCCATGGTTTAAACCCAGCCGGTAACAAAGCACCACAAACCTGATCGCTCACTCCTCCCCGCCCCGGTGGGATGGTGAGGGGAAAATATAAAGAAACACTCATGGCTTGAGACAAGCACAGGGAAGGATCACTCACCACTTACGGTCACAGGCAAAAAACAGACTCAACTTGAAGAAAAAAAACAAAATAAATTTAATCTACTACCAATCAAATAAAAACAGGATAATGAGAAGTAAACCCAAACCTGAGAACACCTTCCCCCAGCCCTCCCTCCTCCCCGGCCCACCCCCATCCTGGTTCTCTCTCCCTCCGAGCGGCGCAGGGGGACGGGGAATGGGGGTTGGGGTCAGTCCGTCACACCGTGTCTCTGCCGCTCCTTCCTTCTCACGAGGAGAAGGACTCCGCACTCCTCCCCTGCTCTGCCGGGGGGTCCTTCCCACGGGAGATAGTCCTCCATGAACTTCTCCAGTGTGAGTCCCTCCCACAGGCCGCAGTTCTTCAGTCCTGCTCCAGTGCAGACTTCCCCACAGAGCGGCGGCCATCTTGAGGGGCCTCCGCTCCCCCGCTCCCCTCCGTGGGCTGGGGGGACACAGCCTGCCGCCTGGTCTCCCCACGGGCTGCAGGGGCATCCCCTCCTTCCTCCCTGCCCTCGGGATCTGCACAGGGGTTCCTCTCCCATCCCCATCCCCCGACTCCCGGCAGGTTTCCCCTCTGGAATCTGTTCTCCCAGAGGCGGGTCCGGCTCCCAGCCGGGGAAGCTTCCAGCAGCTTCCAGCAGCAGCCGGCCCTGCCGACCCTACCCCGCTACCAAAACCCCACCACACAAACCCAAATCATTCTGCCTCTCACCTCTGCAAATCCCATATTTAAAAATTATCACTAAATTCACAAACTTCACTCTCATTAACAAAAAAAACCTTCCCATGACAAAATTAACATAATCACTATCACAGTACCAAACAGAAGTGGACAATTTACACATAATCCACCCATCCTCCATCCACCACAATTACAATAACCAAAATTCCCAGGGGTATTCCACTAACATTGTTCAGTCCATGTTTTGCCTGTTATGTCTCCCAATTACTACCCTTATCTCAAATGATTCCACTTGCCCCAGTCAGGACCACAAAGGACTGTCATGTTTTAAGCCCAGCCAGCACCAAGGAGGCCACTTGCTCACTGCTCCCCCCACCCTGTCCCCTCCAGTGGAGTGGGGAAGAGAATCAGAAGGGAGGAAAAAAAAAAAAAAAAAATAGAAGGTAGAACCTCATGGGTTGAGATAAGGACAGTTTACTGGGACAACACAAGGAGAAAAGTTACAATAATAACAATAGTAGTATGATAAATGAATGTGCAAAATGAGTGATGGACAATGCAATTGCTCACCACCCAGAACATGGTACTCCACCACTTCCCCTGCTGTCATACCACCTCCACCCCCCCAGCCTACTCCCCAGTTTATATACTGGGCATGACATCACATGGTATGGAATACCCCTTTGGCCAGTTTGGGTCAGTTGTCCTGGCTGTGCTCCCTCCCAGCTTCCTGTGTAAATTAACTCTATCCCAGCAAAACCCAGGACACATTGTAAGAAAACTACATGTTTATCAATTTGTATAAACATAACAGTTTTGAAGACAGACAGGAACTATATAAAATGTTTTATCCTGAGTACTTATTTTGAATTTTTTGGAGAGGAGGAAATTGCATGTTTGTCACATAAATGTGAAGCTTGTAAATTCATTACATCCATGGAAAGAAGCAGAAATCTGTTACCAACAGCAGTGTCGAATATTAATTCTCATTTGCTCAGCTTCTAGCTAATCTCCTAGGGTGTTTATCACCTAGAAACCAAATTTGTAAACAGTAATAGCCGTTATAAAGCACTTCTCATCAAAGTTGTGTTCACCTTCTGTTCCAAAGAGAAGGCATTTTCCAGCTGACCACCAGAACTAAATCATATATTTTCCCAGTTTTTCAAATACCCACATTTCAGTTCTGTAAACCCTCAGTCTCTGCTGTTAGTTTTCTACATAAAGATGTGCAGTACTTAGGCAGCATAACACATTTAATAGCAGTGTGGTATTCTTGCTTCTCCTTCTCTCTTTCTTCTCTAGGTCATACAAACTCTGTAAATTACCTACTTCATTATTGATAAAACATATTGAAGCAAGGTCTTGCCCTGCCCTGCATGAGAGAAAAATTTGGAGACACACCAGAGAAATATTTCCCTATTTGGGAATCAAATGCATCAAAATCTTTGCACTCCCTCAAGATTATGAAACACTAGCACAGTTAGAGATGAAAGTCTTTCCAAAGGGAACAGAAACATTACAAGGTTTTAGTTGTGCTTTTTTGTTCATCAGTCAAAAATTCTGAATCAAACATAGGGGAAATTTGACACTGGTTTTCCCATCTGAAATGTGCTCTGTATTTGTTAAGACACAGTGTCTTCCTACTAAGATATCATTCTTTGCATTCTCATAGTTCAAATACTACTGTAGATTGGGGAGTTTCTGGCTTCCAATTCAAAAGAGTAGGATATTTACATAATCTAACAAGCTTCAGTTGTTCTCTAGCTAATAAGCTACAGGCATGCCTCTTTTCCTTTGAATTAGTGAATATTTAATATATTTGGGAACCCTTTGAATTTTAGGGACCTATATTCTTATTTGGTTTTGACCTTTCTTCTTCACTGGTAAACAACTACTTTTATTGCTGATTTTATGTTTTCATTGATCCTTGTCTCATATCCCATTCAGAAGAATTTATTAAAGAACAAATACAAAATAAATACAGGTATGTATTTGCAAAGCCAAAGCAAGTCTGTCTAGAAACTAAAATTAAAGAGGGAAGAACAATTTCTAAGGAAAATATCTAATAAGGTAACAAACACAGTGATATCCTCAAGTGCCAGACTATGATAACTGTCATTACTAAAACTATCCAGAGCTTTCATGTTCTAGTGAAGAAAAGATTCTTGCCTTTTTACTTTCCATTAATAGCAGTAAATATTTGTGGGTTTTGGTTGTTTTTTTTTTGTTTGGGTTTTTTTTTTTGTTGTTGTTGTTTTTTAGAACTCCTGTTCAATAGAAAGTTGGCTGGACTGTGCATTATAAAGAACATTCTTATTTCTGGCTTTGGTTATTTTGCATAGAGACATTGCTGCTGTGAAGTAATTTTTAAGCCAGATTTCCCTAACATATATTTGCTCTTGTTCAGTAAAAACTTTTCATAGGAAGAATTTTGAAGACTTAGTAATGATAGAGGCATACAGGACTTTTGAACTGGTTCAATTTCCATAATCCCTGGTAAAGGGAGTTTTGGCCCTAGCTCAGACCTGACTTGGAGGAGTATCAAGACAGATAAGAATTACCTGGGTTTTGGTCTTTTTCATTGTACCACATTTTCATCACCTAATACCACAGGTTTCATTAATATGCTATATAAATACAGCAAACATACACACACAAAATTTCCTCCTCCTCCAGCCTTTTATTTCCATGATCCCTTTATCATACCATATTCACCACTAGCATTTGCTGTGACTCAAAATGATGAACTAAGGAAGCCAGCATGATATTTGTGCAAGTGAAAAAGTGATTCCTGGAATGCCCTTAATTGCAATGAAATAAACAAAGCCCCTTCAAGTTCATACCAGAATTTGAACTAACATATAGAAGCGAACCTCTTTTATGCAAACGCAACCTACATTAAAATATGAAGCTCTGCGTAAAGCTGAACTGCTGACTCTGCATTATTGGGCATAAAAAAAATTAAAAAAGAAAAAAAGGATAGCAATAATTGAACCCAGAGTTTATTATTATTGTAGAATGAAGCATATACAGTATGTATTCTAAACTACAGTGATGCAGATCATTCAGCAGATGTCTGGATCTCAATCCACCAAACATTTGAACTACTTTTCTAAGCCATTTCCCGTAGTGAAAAGTAGATTAAAGATTCTAATTCCTCTCACAATGACTCTACACAGTGAAGTGATGACATTAAGTATATTTTTGAGCTAATTTTCTAACTGTTTATTTTCATGATATCTGTGTCTGTCTATCATGTGCTAATCTGTTTTTTTACGTAAAATGTAAATGAGAATCCAAAGCTTCAACATTTGGTAAAGCCACAATGTTTTATGCTTTCTGATCTCCCTAACTGATTTTGGAATTACCCATTCTTATGCGTGAATATTTCCAGATATATGCCAAGTGTACCAGGCATAAATGAAGTGCAAATCGTGTGCATTTTAGATTAAAAGAACTCATAAATAAATCATCTGCACACTTGCAGTATCTCTCACTTCCCTAATAAAAGAACTCCAGGACACAGACACAACTGATCATAGCCTTGTTTCATAACTTTCTAGCTTATTCTACCGGTCAGAATGTCTGGTATTAGAGAATTTAAGGAGTTCAAGGCCAGAACAGACAAAAAACAGTGTTCAATTTTACTTCATATATATCTTGGTCAATTAGGTTTTATAAAAGAGACTTTTAACTGGTCTAAAACATTTTAATAGCCAAGAGACTTTTCTCTGTGCCTCATGTGAGAAGAGACCAGTAAATCATGATGCCCAACAGTCCTGCAGTGGCAGAGAACTTATTGGGTGAGGTACACCAAAATGGTAGTAGGCAGCAAATGGCATCCCATGAAGCAAAAAAATAGTATTTCTGCACTCCCAGAAGAGTCTCTTAGGGGCATTCCCTCCACTGTAAACTTCAGTGGACACACAAAGCCTTAATAAAGGATTACACTCATCCCATCTTCTCCAGTTTAGAATCATTATAAAATACTTCTGCTTATAAATCAAACAGGTGAACAGAGGGTTTAACAAGTAGGTTATGAACACTCTGTTAAGTGAATACATATTAGAATTAACCCAATAATGGTAAAACCCAGTAAAAGTCTATTCAAGTGTCAAAAACTTGATACAGACTAGGGGTATTTAAAGCCTATAAAGTTTAGCAGTAGATGTGCAAATAATACCAACACTAGACCATTGCCATTTGTTGCTCTATAGCCTTCACCAAGATTTCTTTTTCTTTCTGTGTCTGGTCTGTGGTAAACAGGCTGAGGAACATTTAAATTATGTTCCAGTTAGAGAAATGTCAGTTATTTAAGAGTCTTGGACTATTCCTAAATTTTTTCCCCTATCTTATCTAAATTTACTTTATCTAAGAGTAAGATCAAGTTAAGGCATAGAACTATGTTTTTCAGCTAGTGAAGATCTCAGGGGTACCGTATGTAACTCAAATGATTAAAAGTAATTGACCCTTAAAGGTGGTGTAAAATCAGCATCTAATCTTCCTGTTCCTCAGAAAACAAAATATCACACCAAACAATAAGAATAAATTATTTGTTTTGCACATAAAAGTTATTTGCAATAATTAACTCTACAGATACAATAATTACCTCCATAGATTTTACTTGCTTTTTTATCACATGCTGAATTTTTCCTTATTCATTTTTAGAATATGGTTAATAGGTACAATACTAATTATCATAAGGCAAATCAGGGCAGCAGTTTAAGATATCAAAACACAAATATATTTCTGCTCTACAAACAATCCTACCACTCAGAAATTTCCCTATGTTATTTGTTGGTGTAGAATGGACTTTGTGCAACTATAATTACCCCTACACTGCATCTACCATGAACAAAAATCAGTCAGTTCACAAACTATCAAATCTTACTGAATGCTTCATTCCCTCTGTCCTTCTTCTCACCATGTTCTGCTACTCCGTAACATTGTGTCTCAAATCTACATGAAAATTATAATCAAATCAAGGGGAAAGTAATACTTTCTTGCTGCTAATGTAGCAAATACTACCATAAAAAATAGATTTTTACAGTGAAATCTATGACTGTAAGCAATTCCCCGAGCAAACAGAAATTTGTCTTTTTCCTTAAAAAAAGTGAACTTTGAATAAAAAGGGTTGAGGACTGATGCTAAATAAAAAGCAATGTCATAAAGTTTAAAGCATATTGATGAAAAAATGTTTATATTTGAGCATTATTGTACAGTAAATGAACCTCAACTTAAACGTTTAAAACATCACAACTAGAAATACCAATTAAATTGGTATTTCTTAATTCCTTAATTTCTTAATTAAAATCTATATACATAATTACACCTAAACAAACATGAGGCACTGTGGTGTTATTGGACTGTTTATATACATGAAGAAAAATATCATATTTTTAATATCAAAGCTTACCTGTAAAAGTTAAATAAATCAAAATAACCACACTATGCAAAATGCAGAACCTTTGGTACACACAATGTAATCCAGGTTCCTTGCTGGTGATAGCTACTGCATGGGATTCAATAGTTGCATTGTCATAAAACTGTGAAGAATGTGGTCAACAGTTAACATTTGGTGGAGAAACTCATTTACATTGGCTCAATATTTTGCGATGGACAAAGTTGTTAAGAAGTTAGGGCTCACTAATGGAAATAAAATATTGTTTCACTGCAGGAGTTCAAAGAAAAGCCACCAAACAAATGAAAAGTTGTGAAACTACTTAAGCTTTAGGCTGTGGAGCACTGTACAAAGACTGGAGCCATTTTTGACATATACCAAATAGTTGTCCTTTCTTGTTGAAGTATGAAATATTTTTGTGGAGTAGGAATTTTCTCATCTTCTGTGTATTGCATTGTTTCAATAAAAATTTTTACAGTATAACATAGCACTAGATGCTTAGGAACAGTGAAGAAGTTTTTATTAAAACCACACGGTGCAATGATTCATAAAGTTCAACATGCTGCATAGATATTTATTCATGAAAAGCCATTATCTTTATGAGAAAACTTATAATTGCTAGGTTGAAGAAATTATAATTTCTTTATTATACCAAACAAAATACATTTTTCATTATAGTACTGCTTAATTTGTTGCTTTGACTATATTTCATTTCTTACAGTCTGAATATACAGATACAATTCAAATAACTATCCAAAATTTTTCTTACATAACTTCATTGCTGAATGTAGTAAATAAACTAGAATTTTATAGCAACAGGCTTTTGTGTAGCATGTCAGCTTCTTCTTTAGAAAATAAGCATCATACTTCATACTCTTGGAGCAGTCCTATCTTTGTTTCTGCCTCAGTCAGAGTCCTTAAGTGAAAAAGTGCAAAATCTATGTCTGTATCTATAGTTAAAGAAAAAAAAAATAAAATCTAAAAATATCTATATTTTTTAATTAATATTTAACTTGAGGAGAGGGTTGTTTTCTGTCTCCTAAAAGCTGTTCACCAACACCCAATTTTTATGAGTGTCTAACGTGATGTCAAGAATTTAAAAGTGTATACAATAATGTAGTTATCATAAGTATATATTAGTATGTTATGCTATGATTTTATGATTTGAAAAATATACATTATTGATCTTTAACAGTTAAACAAAAGAAATCCCAGACTAATTTCAGAATTTACTATAGTAGTTTCTCTAGAGATCAATCTGTATATTTTCTGTGGAACTGTCAAGCTTCCCTGAGGTGTAACATCATTCAGAGCTGTATTGCTAACATTAAGTCATCTATGGACATTGATTTTTTGTAACCTATATAATATAATAATGCAATAATGAATGTTTCTGAAATTAGTCATGGAAAAAAATAGTTACACAAATGTTTATCTAATCAACTTAAAAAATCAAGACACATTAAAAGTGGATGAATGACGGATAGCCATTCTGACAGAGATACAGGTGTTAGAGAATGACAGATGCTACAAAGTCAGTGTCTGATTTTGTATGGAAGAAGAAATTTGGCTGAGTTGCAACAAAAATACTGAAATAGTACTTAAAATATAAAAGGAATTAAAATAATGAAGTTTGGGTTTTGTTTGGGATTTTTTTGTTTGGGATTTTTTTTTCTTCCTGTCTCCAACACCTCAATTTAATGTAGAAGTTTCCTGGAGAAAAGAAGATGTGAAAGCATTGAGAGATTTTGTCTTTAGTATAAAAAGTAATCACATCTTAAAAAACTGAATGTTAAATACAAAGTAGTAGTTGCATGGGTATTGACAGAACCCGTGTTTCAAAGCTTTCTTTTATTTCTAGTATGCATTCTAGCCACATTAAGTGCTTTATTTAAATGTATTTTCATCAAACTTATTCTCAGTATAAGATACTGTCAACTAGTAAGATTGTGCATAAGTTACATTAAGATTAAAAATTGAAAACTTGTTATTAAGGTATCAAATTTAATTAGTTTTGACTCAGGGGTTGGCAATTTTTATGTCCAGAAGAATTTGATAAAATATCTTTTGTACACTAGTGAAAACTCACTTAAGATGATAAAAGTTATTTAATTGGTACAATATGCTACATTGTACTAAGTACCAGCCTTTCAGACAAAATATTTTTAACAGTTACAGTACTCAAAATTTGTTCATTTATTTTAATGAATATTAAGAAGAGCAAAAGCAACTTACTGAAATACTCTAATATTTAATTTGTTTATGTTTGATTGTTTAAGAAACCATTTCATCAATGGCCATATACAAAGAATACAAAGACTCAGCCTTCTAGCAAATGATATGATTATAGAATCAGAATCATTTAGATTGGAAAAGGCCCTTAAGATCATCAAGTCCAACTGTTAATCTAACACTGACAAGTCCACCACTAAACCATGTCCCTCAGCACAACCTCTACACGTCTTTCAAACACCTCCAGTGATGGTGACTCAACCACTTCGCTGGGCAGCCTGTGCCAATGCTTGACAACTGTTTTGGTGAAGAATTTTTTCCTAATATCCAATCTAAACCTTCCCTGGCACAACTTGAGGTCATTTCCTCTCATCCTATCGCTTGTTACTTGGGAGAAGAGACCGACCCCCACCTCTCTACAGCCTCCTTTCAGATAGTTGTAGAGAGTGATAAGGTCTCCTCTCAGTCTCCTTTTCTCCAGGCTAAACAACCCCAGTTCCCTCAGCTGCTCCTGATAGGACTTGTTCCCTAGACCCTTCAACAGCTTCCTTGCTCCTCTTTGGATGTGCTTCAGCACATATTTTAAAGCAGTACTTAAAATAGAAATAGGTTTTTGATGACACAACAAGTTGGTTTTACACTTCTTGGAATTTCATGGCTGCATCCACAGAAGTGGTGATACAGAGCATTGACTATAGCATTGGCACCTTTTCCACATGGATCAAGTCCTAATTTGGCAAATCATATTATTTCAAAATAAAAGTGATTCATAAGTTGTGGGGAACCCCCAAAGTTAAGAGGAGAAAGAAGAAGTAACAGAATTGATAAGATAGATCTTTTTTCTTACAATATTACAGGTAGGGATAGTAAGTGCCCATGCAAACATTTCAAAATATTCTCTTTAAATATCTAATTCCAGGGCATTAAAAAGTGTGCTATTTGTCTTCAGGGCTACTTATATAAAATGTACTCCCTATTGATCAAAATATTATAATTATAATTAAGGCAAAGAATACATTTTTGTAGTGCAATTTAATTATAAATGAACAGCTTAGGTTACATCAAAATGTCCATTATAATACCATTTTCACTCAGCTATGCTTCCTTTGCTACTTATGCTAGAAGGAAAATAATCTGTTAGTCAACTGTGATTGCTTCCTTTCTCTTTATCCAGATAGTTGCTCAGATTTCTTTTTCTAAAGGACATCTCTACCCTGTAGTAGTATGGAGAAATAGAGCTGAACAGCAGAGTACAGGGAAACCAATACAAGATTTGAAGAAGTTAGATCAGTTACTGGAAATAGTCCAGTTAAGTGGCCTGGAGCTCTGGCTAGGGTAATTTATTTTATCAGAAATTCATCTTATTAAAAGCCACATGTGAGCTAATCTACCTTATGTGAAGCTCTGTACTGCAGTAGCTGGAGTGTTCTGGGTACCTAACACAGCCTCGACTTTTTTATTCTGTTCTGCAGTGTGTGATGCCGAAGAGACTGTATTATTTCTTGGTAGAGTGGAGCAAAGAAGGCAGGAGTGCAGGTTAATGGGAATGTCTGGCAGGTCAAAAACTTCGCAAATTATTTTAGCAGTCAGTAAGAAGCATGGGATTCAGAAGGGGGGAGAAGAGAGAAGACCGGGTGCTAGATTTGTAAAGACATCTTTATACAACATTGTCATACCTTATTTTTCAGCACTTACCTGAATTCTCAGTATTAAATGGGGAAAATAACGTTTTATTTTTCCCTCCACAAAAATCTCAGCCTTTTTGTGAATAAGAAAGGCTGCAGAAAGATGGCTCAGACAAATGTGGGACTAGGAAATCTGAGTTTCTGTTGAGGTTCTCTATTGATATTCTTTTGAGTTTATCCTCTCATTCCAGTGCTCCTCCTCACACTTTTCCCCTGCTCCAGCTCGGGTCCTTCCCACAGGCTGCAGTCTTCTAGGAACTGCTTCAGCGTGGGTCCTCTCCAAAGGGCAGCAGTTGCTGTCAGGACAAGACTGCTCCGGGGTGGGCTCTCCACTGCCTGCACCTCCTTCAGGGCACATCCACCTGCTCCAGCGCGGGGTCCGCCATGGGCTGCGGTGTGGGTAGCTGCTCCCCTGCGGCATGCTCAGGGAGCAATTCAGTTATCTGAACACAGGTATCTAATGGCCAGCTGCCAGCTGAGAAGGTGCAAGTCTCTCATTGTTTCTGTTATGTCTGGCAACATTATGGAGACATCTTGGACACCGTGAGACATCTAAAATGGCGTTAGACCCCTGTGTTTAAGAAACTGAGCCACTTCTTTACTCTTCTTCTAATAGATACTAACTCTTTTTCAGAGAAGACTGTGGAAGTGTTTGACATAACTAATGTATCAATTTCACCAGCCTACCTGAAATCACTGAGCTGGATTTATTCTCCCATTCATTTCTATCATTGCCTGCTTGAAACACAGAGACGGGTGAATTCAAACAGAATTAGGCTCCTGAAAGAAAATGCTGGATCACAAATTTGTGGTGGGGAGTGGATATTTAGGGTTAGCACTTGGGTGTTGGGGTTTGGTTGGTACTTTTAATGTTTAATTCTGCGAACAGTGCTAGATGTACTTTAAAATACTGGGTGAAAAATATCCACAGGGGTGTAAGGTTTTCCAGGAGCTTGTTATAGCTACACATAGACCAGGTTAGAGAAGCACAGTGGGAAATTAAAAAAAAAAAAAAAAAGACAAAGGAAAATACCTTTTTAAAAATAAATCCATTTCCTGCTAAAATTACAGAATAAATTAGATTACAGATGTGTTAGATTGATGACTATCTTGAGCAGCTCTAGAGAGAGCATTCTTGAGGAGAATGTAGATGGTTCTGAAAGAAGATGCATGAGGCACTAAGCTGGTCTTGCCTGTATGAGTTATCTGTGTCAGCATGCATGAGGCACAAAGTCAGAAAGTTATCAAGGAAGGTCTTGCAGGTCTTTGCAAGAAATTTATTTGACAGAAAACTTCTGGCTCTAATCCCAAGTACTTAAATGCTGGAAGTAGCTTGAATGGGATACATAGATCAAAAATCAAAGTATAAAGGTGTTTGTTTTTATACATTCTCTTTCCTTTCCTCAGCAGAAAACACACCTGAAAGGCAGCAACAAAGAAAACAACATAGTCCCATTTAAATGCACATATTTTACCCTTCCTATTGGGACACAGGAACTGCTACACAGAGCTTGTTTCTTGTGCAGTATGGATTCAAGAACTAAAAGGACTCTTCTGTGTATAGTCCCTTCACATTACCTTCAATCATGATAGAGGTGTTCATTCAGGAGAAACAGCATGAGCTGACACCCTCCGCAACAGTGCCAGTACCCCTTTCTTTGCTTCTGCCCAGCAAAACCAGTCCTGCTCCCCAGATGTCCTCTGCGTCCTCAGACAACCAGTCCTCCAGCAGCCCGCCAGTGCAGCAGAAACTGAGGCAGCAAAAGTAAAAAACATCATTAACATGAAAGATTCCTGCACTTGGAATTGCTTGGCTCAGCAGGTATCTCAGGCCTAAATCTGCAGTTTGGGGCATTATATCCTGATTTGGAGCTTGCTCTTGTGGAGTGGGAATGAATGCCCACAATAAGCCAATCTCAGAGCAGTCTGTACACCAACACTGCTAGTGAATCTTCACCTCCAGTTTTGGCCAGTCAAACCCAGGAGTCTGGTTACCAGAGAAGCACGATACAGACAGCAACATTTACCTTCTAGAACAGCACTCAGGGACCACTGTACGAACAGACACCCACTTAGATGAGGCAGGATCCAAATTAATCTCCTCCTCTCCATGGAAAGATCTGACCCAGGATGAGAATGTTTCAGTTCTGTACAAGCCATGCCAACCCAATCCACACAGGCAATTGAAGGTGCAAGAGGCCCCGCAGTGAAATCTTATTTCCCCTCTGCTCCCAGTATCACACCTCTCGGTGATGGAGTGTCTGCATCACCCCTGCTGGCATCAGCCAGCCAACACTCAGTAGCTCTGAGCAGCCTGAGCCACCGCAAGGAACTCCCCAGTAAGACCAGTGCTGAGCTCAGCAGTGCATTACCCACCGAGCAGGACGCTTTGTCGTCATTTACATCCTCTGCGTGAACATCAGCTTCAACTCTTCTGCACACAAGTGTGGAGTGTGAAGCAAGCCTCTGTGATAGCCATGGAAGTATTCTAACGTAATAACAAAATTACGTTTTAGGAATATTTTTGTAGTGTTCCCTCTGAACTTTAGCCACTGTTACTGCTAATGTTTCTGAAAATTATGAGTAAGCCTGAGCGATGTCATGCCCATTACAGATTACAGTACTACTTTAAAAATTATTTCCAGTCAAGATCCAAAAATACCTCTTTGTCATAGTCATTTAAAAGGTATGAAGGCACTTATGTCAGATGCTTAGCAAATATCAGAAGAATATGAAGAAAATGCCATGTTTATAGAAGTTAGGTATAGTATTCATTTTAATTACTATTTTTAATATTTTAAATTATGTCACTTCTTTGGTAGCCACAGTATTATGCATGGCAGCTGAGTCTGCTACAATACCTGCTATCAAAAATACAGGAGTGTCAAAAATTATAAAAAACTTAAAAAAATAGAGGAGTTGTTTAGTTATTTTGGTAAATCTACCTTGCAGCTCAAGTATACTTTTATGACCAATAGAAAACACTACCTGCACAAGAGTCTCTTCTCCTGTAGCTTCGTTGTGTAGCAATTGTTTTTCCTCTTTTTGATTAATTTTGAAGCTGAAACTAGGCAACGCAATGTAAAGGAAGTCTTTCACCAGCAAACTTTAGAATCACTCCAGAAGATTTTTATGTCATTTGGGGATGGCTGCTCAAGTTCAAGTCAGTTAATATCCCTTCCTATGTTTTGGCACTACTCTGACATGGTGTTTAGAATCCAAATAAGGATTTCTATGGATGATATTAAACAATGATTATTTAGAAAATAACTTGTTATAGTATCAGAATTATTTTCTACTAAAGTTAAGAGATTCCAGCTGGCACCTGAACTGCAGCTGTACAAGTAATGTCTGTACATACAAATATTTAATGGCAGTCACTGCTGTTTAAAAAGCATTTTCAATTGTTACCATGCATTGTAGTACTGTTTCATGTGCATATGTAGATACAGTTAAGAAATCAGTGGGAGAAAATCAGATATGTTTATAATTAAAATAAATGAACATCTAAGCAGGCAAGGTATTCCTAGTTTCAAGCTAGGGAGCTGAACAAGCAAAAAGTATTGTTCATAGAAAATATGATTCACACCAGGTAAATACAATCAGATCCCTAAAAAGGATTTCTTTGTAGTGAGCTCTAAACACAGCAAAGAAATAACCACACCAAATAAATCTAATACTGTTAAAATTCACAGCAGTATACTTACATATAACTCATCATAAAAGCAGTAACCTTGAAAGCTACTTAAGCACAGCAGACTTCACAAATCTGGAAAAATATATGAAAAACCATGCCTCTATTTATTTTCCTCAGTCTTCCAACATTCAATTTGGCTGGGCACACAGAGAGCACAAGACTACTGTTGATGTGATTTGATTGCTACCATGTATAACTAACGGGGCTAGATGTCATCTATTATTAAACAGGAACCCAGAAATGGTTTTGTTCAAGGGTTGTTGTTTGTTTTGAAGGCATTTCCTTTCTGGGTTTTTGTTCTTGCTTTATTACACATGGAGTTTTCTAAAATCTGTATACTTTGTACTGAATTAGTCATAACTTAATGTATAGATCTATGTTTATTTCTTCAAAATCTACGGTTAGCAAAAATGTATGCAAGAGTTACGAAATTTGGTAGGAAAATATTTAACGTAGAACATGTAAATAAAAGCTGGATGATTTCACACATTTCCATACATGGAAACTAATTATAATATCATGAACTGTCATATTTTAAATAGTGAGGAATGAAAAAGTTATTTACTATCATCTTCACCCCCTTTTTCATTAATTTCAAATTATGCCTTTAAATTGCAGAAAACCTAGGTACCCAGTTCTGCAAAGAAAGACAGGAACTAAATGCCAACGTTAAGGTTTTCTCATGATATCTTTCCTCATATTGTACCTAAATGTGAAGCTATATGAAGTTCTTTACAGCAAGCTCTAAATGTCTGCAACTTAGGAAATATAGAACAGCCTGCATTCTGATAATGCCACGAGCTAAGGTGATTAATTCTGAGTTAAATCCTAGCAGGATTTACAATCTGAGCATTTCTAGTCCCAGCTGGCAAAAGAAAACACCAAATTCCCTGTAAACATAGTCCAAGATGGTGATAATGTTTCTGTCAAGCTCTTTTTTCATTTCTTTCCCCTACTTTTATTTAACAAACTAATACTTGGAGAACTTGCCTCAGGTGGAGTTTGGGGTTTTTTTTCTGGTAGAAATTCTCTACCTTTCTTCTAAGCTGTTTGTCTTTTCATACAATATTTATTGAGCCAGAAGGACAGAAGGTGAAAATGATTCCTCAGGTTAGTGATCAGGGCATTTATTAGAAAGAATGGACATAATGATTCACATTCCTATCCCAATGAATGTATGCTGAAAACCTATGGATCCTGCACAACTATCTGCAGGGCAAAAATGTTGTGACTTCCACTTCCTTTCTGTGGTATGAAGGGATGTACTCTAGTCTTAATTGCAATAAACTATTGGAGGTTTTCACAATCACATACTACTAAAGTAGTTTAGATTGTACTTTCCCTGTGCAAGAACACATAAACAGCATGTCATACGTGGTGGTCTCCTTTTGCCCCAATGAGAGTGATATCACTATATAATGCAAATTTATTGAAATTTTTTGCAAACACCACACTTTGAGAAACTTTGATCAGAAATTCAACCCAACTTTGTATACAGCAAGTAGTAAGTGGCAGCTAGGTGATCATTTAGTTCCTAGATCTTTCCATGAAGAAGGCAACAGATATTTTCCACTTGTCCTGTAATACAGTATTAACTCTTTAATGAGCTGATCAGATTACTGAAGTGCCAAGGTTCATTCTGTATGTAAACCCAGAAAACTATCAATATAACTGGGACTGAGATGAAAATTAGGAAGTGGGATGGGAAAAAAAAGTGAAATAACGAACAACATTTTGGTACAAACCCCTTTAAGCACATCCCTTTCTTTTCTCAAATTGTCCTGATCACAAAGTCATAACACTCAATGGAGCCAAAATGGACATCAGACAGGTTAAGAAAAAACACTTCAGTAACAAGTTATCCTGGAAACATTAGTTGGTCTTCCAGTATTTTCCTTTCTTGCTGCTTTTCCACATAAACTAGACAAACACTGTTCTCCCTCAAACCCAATGAAAGCTCATTTTCCTACTTTTCATAGACAAATTAAAACAAAAGAAAAAAAAAAAGAAAGGTATCCTAATTCACCTTTTCTTTAAATACTACAGTTTCAGTTCAGGATAACTTCTGGTATTTAAGTGTTTTTATGAAGCATGTATTTTAACTTACTTCATGATAGTTTCTGTCAAGCGATAAAAGTTTAAGGTTAATATGTCAGTAAAATATAGAATTAGTTTTCAAATGTGTCATTTGAATTTTAAATTCTTTGAAATAGTTCCTCACTTGAAGTAAATCAGCATAGTTCCTTGTATGAGTTCTTTACAAATCAGCCTTCTCAAAAAAAACCCCAAACTAAAACCCCTTTGATACTGATGGAAAAAGCAGTATGCAAAAATCTTAAGAAGATTGGTTTCTTTGTGGGATGACTGAATGCTTCTGTATCTATGTGAATATCAAGCTTATAGACATGATGTGACATGCTTACAGACATGAAAAAGGTTACTCAACAATGATTTGTACTAAACTGACAGATTTTAACACTTAAATCATTTTCAGCAGATTCAAAATAATCTGCAAAACAGCCATTGATAACATTTGTCAAATTACATCTTTAATTAATGATTGAAATTAGAAGGATTGGCAGATATTTGCCTCAATATTCAGGAAAGTTGTATTTGCTGTGGACTTTTTGAGTCTCTTACATTTATCTTTGGGGGAAAACAATGAGGCATATAAGTGTTGTTAATTTAATCCATGTACCATCACTGTATTTGTTATGAGTCCTGTGTCTACCCAAGTTACCAGACAATAATAAAGATAAATAAGCATCTGACAGAGCTCTGCAGATACTGTTCTAAATGACTGAGTCAGACTGAAATTTGTCATATTGTCTAATGTTTAACAATGAAAGTAATCCAAGGACAGTTACATTCTGTACAGGTTCTTCATCACTTCAATAGCTTAAAGCCACAAGGATAGTTTTTAATTGCTTATGTGATATATCATTTGATTGTCCTCTTCACTCTGTACAAGAAAAGAACACAGCAAATTAATAATAAGCTCAGGCACAACCACAAAGTAACTGCTACAGGATAAGATTGATTTATATCTAAGGTGATGATGTCTGGGCTCCGGATAACTAAATAGGGAATATAAATTTCCTGCAATATCTCAGATCATGATCACAAGTTCGGTATTCCAAATTTCTGTTGATACAACAGACTTTGATATATGGCACTATGGTATACACTTGTGTGAATTAACTTTGAAAGTATAAGAGTAGATAGGAGTTGAATGACTTTCCAGGATATATTCTTTAGCTCTGTCACACATTTATATGGAGCAGCAGGTACTGAGTTTCTACACAAAAGTAATAATGAAAAGTAATGCAGACAGAAATAGCTTGCCTCTAGCAAGACTAATGGCAAGGTCAAATTGCATCAATTAAATGAGAAAGACTCCAAGATAAAGTTCATTCCACACATTATGAGCTTTTTCCCTCCTTCCGAACAAGTGCCTGGTTTTACAAGTATAAGGCTGCTTAACTGTAAATTCATAGATCTACAACAAGAAGCAACTGTGAAAAAAGACTCCTAAAATAGTAAACAAGAATATTAGATAATGTAAATTTAAAAAAGCCCCAAACCTGCAACTTATAAAAAACAGAAAGTATCTTCTTTTAAATATTCAGAAATACAGCACAATTGCTGTCAATATGTCCTTAACTGCTAAACACTTTTAAAATTTCAGCATTATTTTTCCTTTTACATTTTGTTAAAGATTCTGAATAATGTTTAGAAACAAGGTTTAATAATTAAAAATACATAAAACCAGCAAGCAGATTGACATTTTCTCTTTTGAAGTATGATTACTTTGCAGTCATCTGTGAGAAAATTCTCCTCTTGCTAAATTTTGGTCCTCAAAGCTGATTATAGGTATCTTAACATTACACATCCCTCCCAGGCAAGAACCTTGCATTTGAAGTCTCTGCTTGTTCAATATAAGTTCAAATCTTAGTTTCAGCCCTTCTCAGGTCTAAAATTAGAGGTAAATGAACTACTGTCTTACTAAACTCTAATAGGCAATTTGAACAAAAGCCAGTTTCAACTGATCCTGCACACAGACTCCTAAGAAGTGTGGTTCAAGGTAAACTTTCACCATTAGTTTTTCTCGCTTTAAGCCACTGCCCTACGGCTGATGCTTGACGATGGATGAAAAAGCAGGAAGGCAGCAGAGCCCTCAAAATTTTGCAGGGCTAGATAAGACCACAATCATAGCAATTATAATTTGCAGAGACCTCTGTGTGATACCATGGCCTATGACTTGGAATAAATGCTGCTTTGTGGTACTCTGAGGAGAGTTAAATAAAGCACATGGATGAAAATGTAAGGCAGTTTGAGGTTACTCTAAACAGAAAAAAGAAAAGCCTAAAAACATTAAAATTTCTTTCATCCAAAATGTCTTGGTTAAATGTTTACTTCCTGGGTTTTTTTACTTGTCATCTCAAAATGCAAAGAAGAAATAATAATAATAATAATGATTACCATGAAGAGTGCCAGCAGTCTTCCAGAACAGTGAAACTTAAGAAAATATTGACACTATTTTGAGAGGGATTTTCAAAGTCTCAGAAGGAATAAGATAATTTATATTGAAGCTTAATAATAACCATGACCTCAGAGGCCAGCCAAAATAGAAAAGCTTCACAAAAACATGCCCACAGACATCCAAAAGGATTTTCTCACCGACATCCAAAAGAACAAAAATTCTCACCAAGTTCTTTTTCCCCTATGAGTAGTGCTGAGTAGAATGCAATGGGGAAAATCACAATCTCTTGATGGACAAGTTTAAGACACAGAGAGAAATGAAATATATCAGAAGTTGATCAGTAGTTACACAGAAAATAAATTGTAGATGAAACAATTTATTCTGACATGAAAGGGGAGGGGTGGTGCAGAACTACACATGAGATTTATTTATAGTATTAATGGAAAGAAAAATACAGAGAAAATGCCAGATAGGTTCCTCTCCAGATATCTTGTCTGCAATGATGCACTTATGCATTAAACAGCACAATGTGTAAAACAGTTAAAACCTTCTTATTCTACTTAATAAGTAGAATAAGCACTTGATAAGACATGAACAATTTGTGGGGTGAAGTTCAGTTTTCTTTTTCTGCTGATTTCAGTAGGGACAGAATTTCCACCAAAGTATCTTGAATAAATCTCTGTTCTGATTAGATGACTCGCAGCATAAAAGTCTGATTTTCAAAACTGGTAAGTAACAGAAGGTTTTGATTTAGATGCTTAAATGGTATCACTTCATTACTGAGAAACAAATTCAAATTCAGTACAAAACCTGAATTCATTATTTCAATGCTTTGTCTATAAAAAGTGTATTCCCTTCCTTGTAACACAGTTCATGAGAATGGTGGTGATACTCAGTTCAGCTTAGCTGATTTGTGACAAATTCTGTGCAGACAAATGGTAACTCTCAGATCTTGATTAGAAAAGTCACTGTACAAAAATAATTTTTCAGAGTTGGTTTTATGACTTGTATTTTTTCACTTCACAGTTTAATAATTTTGTTTATTGATTAGTTTGTTGCCTACGGATATAAAAGAAAACCATGTGTATCAGAAACGAGTTATACGTGTTTGCAGCCTGAATGAGGATAAATAGACACACATACACAGACACCAGTTATATGTAAATGAGTTATATAACAACAGAAAATATCCTTATCTTTATCTAAGAATCCATACAACTTACAGATTGTATTTAATGTAAAATAATACCATAAACTGGAAAAGTACTGAATTGTATGTAGGCCTGGTTAGGGATTTCTGTCAACTTCTCATTGGAAAGCTTGAGCTGTAAACCTAGCCAGAAGCCTAGAGAGAACCTACAAAAACCTGATCCACTTACATTCATGCGGTGGTGTTAGACTTCTACTCTTCTTTGTATTCCTTCTAGTTTTACTTTTTCAGTGTCAAAACTGTATGTAAATGGTGTAATAACATAGTTGAGCGTTAAAGGGGAAGACACAAATTTAGTTCCCCTCTCTGCAAGGTTTGGAGTAAGGATTTGAATGTAGTTCTTCTGATGCTGGGGAAGAATATATACTTCTATAGACTTTACATGTATACATATGTGTGTGATACTATAGATATGTACAGAATCCTGGTAAGTGGATTATGGAACCAGTGTGTCTTGAACCAATGAACATCCATTATGGCTTGAAGAGAAGCAGCTGAATGAAAACTGTCAAAACAGGTAACAAGTAGTCATATTTATTAGCTGTGATCTTTGTTTAAAGCAGCTGTGATTCTTTGTTTAAAACCTGCAATGAAGAAATAATTGAATAATTGACCTGCATAATTGAAATCTCAAAAAGCTGTGTGGGACAGTTAAGTAATTTCCCATGCAGTTCTACTTTTTCCCTGTGATAAAAATAAATGGAACAGAAGGACTTGTCTGCTTTTCAAAATAGAATGTAAATGATATTAATAGTTTTTCATCCAAATAGCTAAGCTTTTCAAACACAATGGAAATACTGTCTATGTAAAAAAAGCCATAATTATTCCACCACTCAATCATAAATATTTAATTCTTTGTTTTATCAAAAGAAGCTTTAGAGAGAAAAAAGAATTTCCTCATGTATGCAATATGATTACACTGCAGGTCAAGTTATAAAAGAAAATAAAAATCTTTGTACTATTCAATTTAAGTGTTGCTTTGTCACATAATTGTGATGATACGTTTATAATTTAAACAAAAATACCTAAAAGTCTGACAGGCAAAAGGAGATTTAGGGTATCTTGAATGTTCAGAACAGAAAAGATAAGAGTGATGAATTACCAGTGATAACAAGTAAAGACTATCAAGGTACAATTTTCTTCAAACTCTCATTATTTTTTATTGTATACATTGTATTATTGAGTCTTCTGGAACATGTTGACTTTATTCATTCTCTTTAGGAAATATTCAGTGAATTCAGAGCAGAATAAATTCTAGGCTTTCAATCAATTTCCTTATTGTCCTTGATGCATAGCAGTCAGGCATTAATTCTGTGATAGCCAGTGCATAACTCAGAAAGGAATCTGAACTGGAGTATCTAATTTAAATAGAAATTAGAGTTCTTTTAAAGGGACTCAGGAAAAAAACAAAATTCTTAGGAAAAAAAAAAAAAACAAAACAAAACACCATAAAGCAAAATCCTCGGAAGTGCTTTTGAATTATTGATCAAGTTGCTGCAGAATCATTCTTAAAATGAAGTGAAATTATAGAGGCCTATTTGTATAAATGGGATTAAGAGGTGTTCAGTTTCTTCCTTCCTATTTTCTTAAGTCATACTTTCTAGGGAGGATATTTTGATGGTACCATTTAGTTGTCTCATTTATGAAAAAGAAAACCCAAACAAACAACAAAAGAACACACCACCAATCAACCAACCAACCAACAAATTTTCTAGTAAATATTAAGCAAAGTGATTACTGAAACTTATTCAAGGATACTGTTTAAGACTTTCTAATTCTGTATGGTTTTGTTCAATATCTGTTCAAAATTTCAAGTTAAAAATTCCTATGGAATTACTTAAGCATTATTTTTTATTAAGGTTATTTATTTTCAATTTCTTCTTCTTATGTTTCTACTACTGTCATAATTTCATCTCAAGATTTTCTAGAATCTTTGTAAATATTTCTAATCCAGATAGGGTTACTCTACAATATACCTAAGTATATCAATTGAGATTTATTGTCCTTGAAGAAAGCTACATTAATTTTTAGAGTTTTGTCTTTTAGGATATCAAAGTGATCATGTAAATAAAGTTTTTTTGCACACTAAGGGCCAGGTTTTACCACTGCACGCATATGTAAACCTGTGGATGTATATAATATTTGTAGATATATTTGTTAGGATCCATCATTTGTAAGGATTAAGTGTAAGGATCCAAAGTATTTGTAAGGATCTTGCTTCATCATTTCTTGTTGGGGAAATTCAGAATGAAGTTGTCTCTCTTGTCTTAAAGATAGACAAACTTATCTTCTAGGATAAATCCTCACTCTTTGAATTACTCCACTGAAATACTGGGACAATCAGTGGAATAAGATACATCTACATTTGAATTATAGAGATGAAAACTCACCCATGGTACATGAGAAAAGGGTATGTGTGTATATATATATATGTGTGCGTTTACTTTTTAATAACCTTCTCATGAACAAATTCTAAACCACTTTCTTGAAAATATGTTGTCACCTTTGACATTTCCAAAATGTTTATTGCTTTTGCTGTCATGTGAGTGTAATAAGGATCAGAACTGAAAAGACCATCTTGCTTGGCCTGTAGTGAATGTAGAACTGGAATGGACCATATTGTATTTTACTCCAGGTTCTTTCTATTTGTATTCAGTTTAGATGGCAAGGTTTTGGTAGCAGGAGGGCTGCAGGGGTGGCTTCTGTGAGAAGGCACAAGGAGCTGTCCCCATGTCAGAGAGAGCCAGTTCCAGCTGGCTCTAAGATGGACCTGCTACTGGCCAAAGCTGAGCCCATCAGCGATGCTGG
The DNA here is from genome assembly GCF_964188355.1 of Buteo buteo. NCBI lineage: Eukaryota > Metazoa > Chordata > Aves > Accipitriformes > Accipitridae > Buteo > Buteo buteo. The sequence continues at coordinate 23,531,353 of NC_134184.1, read as the reverse complement.
GGGCACCTCTGTGATAACATATTAAAGAAAGGGTAAAAACCACTGTGCAACAGCAGCTGGGAGAGAGGAGTGAGAATATGTGAGAAACAACTCTGGTCAGTGCAGCAGGAGGGCAGCAGGTGCTCCAGGCACTGGAGCAGAGACTCCCCTGCAGCTCATGTCGAAGACTGTGCTGAAGCTGGTTGTCCCCCTGCACGCCAAGGAGGTCCACAGTGGAGAAGATATCCACCCTGCAGCCCATGGAGGATTCTGCACTGGAGCAGATGGATGTGACCCTGTCACAAAATGGAGTGGAAATGCACCATCACAGACCTGAAGGACGGTGCAGCCCATGGACAGCCCGTGCTGGAGCTCCTGGCATGAGCTGCAGCCTGTGGTGAGAGAAGCCCACACTGGAGGATGTTTTCTGGCAGGACCTGTGTCCCTGGGGAAGGGACCCACGCTGGAGCCATTCTTGAAGACTTGCAGCCCATGGGAAGGACCAACATTGGGGAAGTTCATGAAGGACTGTATCCCGTGGGAGGGACTCCTTGCTGGAGCAGGAGTAGAGCATGATGAAGAAGAAGCAGGGGACAGAAAGCGTTATGAACTGACCACAATCCCCGTTCCCCATTCTCCTGCAGTGGGGAGGAGGCAGAAGAGTCAGGAGTGAAGTCAAGCCTGGGAAGAAGGGGGGATTGGGGAGTTGGTTTTGTTTCTTACTATCTTACTCTACTTTTAATTGGAAATAAATTAAAATAATAATCCCCAGGTCAAGTCTGTTTTGCCTGTGACAGTAGTTGGTAAGGGATCGCCCTGTGTTTATCTCAATGCAAGAGCTTCTTCATCGTATTTTCTCCCCCTGGCCTGCTGACAAGGGAGAGGGAAAGAGCAACTTGGTAAGCACCTGGCAGCCAGTCAAGGTTAACCCACCACACCATGTTACAGTGGAAAGCAGAAAATACCAACATTTCTCTTTAGCCTAATACAAGACAAAGGTCCTTCTAGATCTCATATCTAGAAGTTTCTTAATATTCTGAACTGAAAACTTTGTATCTGTGTACAGTTTCTATTATTCTCTTTTGATTCTAAAACACTTTTAATTGTTTACAAAAACAATGTGTGAATTTAAATTCAAACATCTCTCTATTACACATTCAACACCAACCTTATCTCACTCAAGTCTTTGGGATTTAAGTCACAACTTAATGACTTTTCCAAGAATTCTGTTTTCCATTCTGAAGTTTTTCCTCAGACTCATTTTGCACTGTGGATTAAGTCCTACCTAGCCTCAGTGATTTATTGGCTTTGAGTTGCCCCAGCCAACTTATCACTTATGCCTTGCCGACCCTGAAGTAATCCAAGATAGCAAGTACATGGCCAATAATAGATGCCATCGGTTAATGTCTTTTGTGTTGTACACTAAACATTCTCCTTATACTTCAGTCTCTTAAATGAATCCCTCAACATTTTAATTGAGCCTAAAATTTTCTCTTATTTGTCTCCAAACCAGAATGTTTTAGCATGGTATGAAGATTTTATTGACATGTGTTTATACTGACAAGTGGTGAAACTATAATTGAATTTTTTTATGTTAACAAAAAAGATGTCAAAAAACTTGCATCAATTCTTATTTTCTCTTACTCACTAAATAACTTACAAGGGGAATACGCCAACTGCCTCTTTAAAAAATCACTAACCTAAAAGCCAAATTTAGTATTTTGGAGAACTTTGTAAAAAAAAAATTACATTTTTATGCATCTTTATAACACCTTAATGCATAACTGTTATAGCCTGAATGTGACCTGAAATAGGTTTACAATACTAAAAAATTTAAAATCATCATTTTAGACTGCTCTCTAACGTTACTGGGACCTTGACAGGCTGGAGAAATGGGCTAACAGGAACCTCATATAGTTCAGCAAAAGGAAATGCAAAGTCCTGCATCTCACATACGAGGAAAAGCTGAGAGAGCTGGGACTGTTCAGCCGGGAGAAGAGAAGCCTCAGGGGGATCTCATCAATACCTGAAAGCAGAGTGTAAAGAAGATGGAGAGAGGCTTTTTTCAGTAGTGCCTGGTGACAGGACAGGAACTGATGGGCACAAACAGAAACACGGGAGGCTTCATTTGAACATAAGGAAACACTTTTATCACTGTGAGAGTGACTGAAGAGGTTGTGGAGTCTCCATCCTTGGGGATACTCTAAAGCTGTCTGGAGAAGGTCTGAGACAACAAGCTCTTGGTGACCCTGCTTGAGCCAGTGGGTCGGACGAGATGACCTCCAGAGGTCCCTCCCAACCTCAGCGATTCTGTGATCCTATGATTATATTTCAGGCTGTGAAGCAACTGCCATCTTTCCCTATGGAACATACAGAAACATTTTGCTCAGCATGAAGGCGACAGATGCTAAGCCCACCATTACTGGACTTCATATTATACATTTTGAGTTTGTTTTCTTTTGTGTGTAGCAAAAATGGCAAGTGAAGGATCACATGTCTTGCAAGATGCTTAAAACAAATACGATCAAGGTGCAGAACTTCAAAGCTATTAGATGTTGGAAGAAGTCTGTAAGAAATAAATGAGTAAGCAAAATATGGATGTTAAAAACATGAAATAAAGTGTAAAATATGTTTTGATAACTTTATATTTGCTTTGAATTAGAAAGTATATATACACATAAACTATATCTACATATAAGTTATAGGAGTTTTTAAAATAGTGCAAACACCTGAATTAAGATTCTTAAATCTAGTTATTTAAAGCCTGAAGTTAGACTTTTAAATACACTGCTTGTGCATATATGTTTAAGTACTGTCTTCAAGCACATGCTCTTGAAAAATGTCAATAAACAGTGTAAGTTGTTTTAGTGAATAAGCAGATATCAATGATATTTATAGACAAGCTTTTTTTTTTTTTTTTCTTTTTTACACTCTGAATACTGAATTTAGTCTCTGAATATGACAAATATATCCGTTTCAGGAAAATAGAATTGCTCTTTATTGTCAGAATTTTTGAGTACATAATTGGGTCTTAAACCTCCATTGATTATAACCATAATTTAGGTACCTCAAGCTCAATTCAGTTACTAACACCAAAGTCTCCAGTAGCATTTGGAGTGATCTGAAGTTTCTGAAACATTGCCTTGGGGTTGATAAATATAACTCATTACTGGTAGCTAGTGCCATCTTGAGTTGCAGAAGTTCCCACCTGGGCTTCAGTTCCCACCACAAAAAAGTGGTTCTCTAATAGATTCAGTGTCACATCTGAACCTCTGATGTGTCAGGTGACATTATGCAGTTGTGTATAGACATTTGCATGCCGCCCCAGTTAAATTAGTGTTGGTTTGGTCAGTATTACTTCTACTTACTGAAAACATGTCTAAAGAGTGCATGTATCTATATATAATATATGGTGATTTTGTAGTTTATGAAGTATTACATATGTCTTGCTGCCATTTCATAGGACAAAATGAATTCTGGAATGTATGCTTGAGAAATTCACTGCATTACCATAATAAGGGATGGCTGGATTAAATTTTTTGCTTGTGGAAACTCTAATTAAAATGAATGAAAGCAGACATTTGCAATTACCATTGCAGACTAAGGGGATCAGTTTCAGATCTAACAGCTTGGTGCTTACTTTTCCCCAGCTGAGTCTTCCTATTGATAATAATTGGATGCTGGTTCCTTGAAGAGCAAAGGTATAAATTACCAAATGTGTTGCAGGATGACAGAACAGAATAAGTCATTTTAATGTGAATGGAAACTAAGAGATTCTTTTCATAGAACCTGAAAAAAAAGGACCACAAGGAAACTCTGAACCTGTTAATATCCAGGAAAAATCTGTACATGAAATACAATAATTCAGTTAATTCATTTCAACGCTATAAAATAGTGATTTTTCCTTCTGAGAAATTTCAAAACTACTGTTTTAAATGGACTGAGATTCTTAGAATTCTTAACAGTTATCCTGTAGATTGGTCTCATAAAAACTTTCAAGAACCATTCCCTTTCAGGTGAGATTTTGCTCTTATAAATTGAATGAGAAGACTGAAATTCAAAGAAGGTGTCTTATGTGATAAAAAATTATGGAAAATCTTTACCAACTGTCATAGACTGATCCCTTTTTCTTTCAAGGCTCTCATTGACAGAAGAAGATTGTGTAGATAAACACAAGAGTATTCTTCAAGCATCATTTAGTTGGCAGTTCACTTTCCCCACATTCTATAATATCAAAAAACTCCATATTGATTTAAGCTCCGCTGCTTCAATTGCTGAGAACAGTTAGATTCAAAGACACATTAGACTTGAAGATAAAAAGCCTTTATCTTACAATCAGACCCCTTCCTGAACAGTTTGAGATACCAAGTATCTACAATAGTTCCAGTGATAAAATTGGTTGGTCTGTTGGATTGACAAAGAACATTTACTTTGTTAAGCTTGTCCAATTTTTCTGAACAATTCTGCAAATTTATTTGTTAGTTAAAATTATTTGATGATTTTTTTTAATTTTTTTTTTTTTATAAACACACTGGACTCCCTGTGTTTAAGTGCCTTCGAGACCTGTTTGGTGTCCTTAGAAGTTGGTCTGGAAAAATGCATGACATGATAATTTCTTTTAACTGTTATGAAACATAAGCAGTAAATCTTTAGGCAATAGAAATAACTTAAGACAGTGAGAAGTACTTGATGAGAAGACTTAATAGGAGAGAAGCAGTCCTAAATATTGCCTGTATTCATCTAGATATTTTTATTTACCAATTCATTATACTACCTAAACAACTTTTCTGAGATCAGTATGATTCATTTTTCCTCATGATATTTTTATAAAATAAGGGAGTGCTGTTTTCTGCATTTTGCAGATAAAGAATTTAACTACAAAGTCACCAAATCTTACTGCCAAGAAGAAGCTTGGACACTAAAATGGGTATTGACTGTGTCAGTTTTACCTAGACCACAATTACAAACCTGAAATCAAATGCTTAGTTATTACTGAATCATGGAAACATTAAAAATATGTAGGTAGAATAGAATAGAATAGAATAGAATAGAATAGAATAGAATATTTTCAGTTGGAAAGGACAATGATCATCTAGTCCAACTGCCCGACCAATTCAGGGCTGACCAAGTTAAACCATGTTATTAAGGGCATTGTCCAAATGCCTCTTAAACAATGACAGGCTTACGGCATCGACCACCTCTCTAGGAAACCTGTTTTACTGTTTGACCACCCTCTGAGTACAGAAATGCTCCCTAATGTCCAGTCTAAACCTCCCCTGGCACAGCTTTGAACCATTCCTGCATGTTCTATCACTGGATCCCAGGGAGAAGAGCTCAGCACCTCCCTCTCCACTTCCCCTCCTCAGGAAGCTGCAGAGAGCAATGAGGTGGCTCCTCAGCCTCCTTTTCTCCAAACTAGACAAGCCCAAAGTCCTTAGGCCCTCCTCATAAGACATGCCTTCCATAAGGTAGATCATCTTTATGAAAAAAGTAGATTTTTAATCTTTTCTTTCATACAGTTACACCATGTCTAAAACTGGTAAACTGCTGGGTGTCAAACTAAAGTAAAGCTTTGTAAGTGTTCACAGGATATGCTTCCCTTTAGTTGTCTTAGATAAGAGGACTCATTTTTTTATTTACTGATTTCTTTATTAAAATGGAAGGACATAAAGTGAAATGAGAGAAAACAGGTGAAAAAGAAATAATATGCTTCAAGTAAAAGACAGTATAACAGGAAAGCAAAATTCTATTTTGAATAAAATGAATGCCACTTTCTGCTGCATTTTTTTATCCTGGGCCCAACCTGGGCCCAACCATTAATAAAATTACCCAGTTGAAGGCATGCATTTTTCTGCATTCCCAAATACATACACATGTGGCAGCCATACCTAGAGTGAAAAAAAAAACCCAAGAAACTACCCAAAACCAAATGAAAAAAAACCCCAAACCTGCCATCTCTTTCTGGAGGTAAAATTGGTTGCATGAATTTCCATGGTAAAATGAGGAAAACTATACATTCATGATTGATTTGAAGTATGAATGAACTATCAAAAATATTTACAAATATATTTTCATTTTATTAGCTATGCTGTTGCTTTTCTCTGTTTTCAAGAGGTCAGATGCTTGAGAAGTACCCGTCTTCATAATGATACAGACTAAGATTACATTCATAAAAAAGGATTTTTTTTTAATTCTTCTCATTTTATAGGTACTTAACTTTTCTGTAGTCAAGGAAAGAGAAAGTGCAACAAACATATCTCTAAGGAAATTGCAAAAGTTTACGAGAAAATTAATTTCTTAGAACTTAATCTAGTTATTCAAAATGTCCCTGTGTCAATCCAGTAATAACTGAATGTGAATTAATTGATTTAAAATAAGTTTATTATGTATTATTAGGTTTTATCATAATTAAATAATATTTTTTTTTAGATTCTTGTCAACTTAGCACTGTGTTTATTATAAACACACTGAACTAATTTCCTGACCCATATGAAGTTGTGCAGCAACCTTAAAAATGGTCACAAAGGTCTTCATATGGAAATGTTTACTATGCTAACTGGTTACCAAAAGTGAGATGAATTTTACTTTAAAAGCAGCAATGATTGATTAATTATTATATTTATAATTTGTGTGGTTTTTTTCTTAACTGTTCTTCAGTAGAACAATACAAAGCTATTGGCATTAAAAGACTAAATAGTGAAAACTCCCCATCTATTTTGTCTTAATTTGACTCTTTTGTCTTTTTTTGTTTAAAGATGAGTCAAAGTTAAATATACAAATTTTGGATGTTAGAAGTTTAAAATCTCTTGTTTATAATTTCCTGTTTCCTACAACCAATTGATACATGCTGTATATTGCTATCCACTCTTCCATATTCACATTATTTATATAGACAATCAGAATTCAGGAATTATAAGTATGCATTTGAGTTAACTATTCACAGTTAACATTTAAGGCTTTGTCAATTAAATCATGCAGGCAACAGACAAAACTGAAAGGTTAAATTATGCAAAATATGTATTTGCTATTTACTGTACTATAATTGTCACAAAGTACAGTCTCAAGTACAAAACTGTTGACTGACTTGGGCATTAAATAAACATAATTAAAGAGTTATGTAACAGTCAAGAACCTAGCTAAGTTGACAGGATAACTCCATAAAGACCTTCAGAAGCATGTTTATTTTTCATGCTTACATAGAGCCTACAGATGTTTATCTTAATGGCTAGGTGATTCCGATTTGTGCCTGGTTTAGACACTTTATGTAGTCACACTGAGTAAAGGTGTCATATAAGTCATGAGTAAAACCAGGTCATCCAAGAGTTTCCACCTAGTTCCAGCAATTAATAGTCATCCACCTTTGCAGTGTAGGAACCAATAAATATAGCAAAAGTCTATACTAGGATTTTGGTTTGGCTCAGGAGTGCACTTCTGAGGCAACTCTTGCAGTCATTCCCACTAACCATGCTTTGGTACACCTTATTGGGTGGTCTTCAGTGTTTGAAGTGGATTCCTTCCTAAAGTAAAAAGTAGTGCCAGCTACTGACGAGTGCTCAGCTCAGGAGACTGTTCTGGAGCCAGTTAGAATTAACTCCCTTGAAATACATACACTGTGCATGTCAGGTCCTCTGCACTAGCTGTTTCACCTTAATGATCTTAATTTGGCTGAATTATTTGCTGATATAGACATAATCACACTAGTGCAGTTTACAATTGTTCCAAGGTTAGATAAATTACGTCTATGTAAGTTACTGTGTTCCTGATACTAATGTAGTTGCCTAAAAATTTAAAGACAAATAAAATTTTCATTCTGTTTGATTCCCATTATGGGTTTACAGATAATGGGTTTGAGCAATGTGTGAGTACAGAATGACTGTCGGAGCTTGTGCCATTGTGAATTTTCATGACTACTTCACACAAGTTGAAGGAGATATGAAGGATCCTTTTCACTGTGTTAGAGAAAGGAGCTGAGGCTCAATGATGTGGAGATGGAATTATTTGAGGCAAGCAAAGGCCTGGAATAACAGGAGATAAGGGAGTAAATTCTGGCTGAAGCAGTCCATCTACAGTTGGAATCATATCTGGATGTCAGACAATCTATCTTTCCTAAAGTAAGTCTGGCAATAAGTTATTTTCCACCAACTGTTGCAACCACTTTACAGAAACAAAATTACTTGAATTGGGTACAAAATGAAACAAATCCATGCCTAAAGTAACATTAAGTGCTGGTAGTCCCACTCATTAGCTGTCTTCTCTAACTCCGGGAAAACAGTTCTTTCCCAATTTTCGCATGATTTAATGGAACTGTATAGATCCAAGTTTCTTCCATATTGATTGACCTGGCATTAATGCATGAATTGTGTTTTCATGTGCTTTCAGCTTTGTTTCAACTAAACTTCTTTTCCTCTTCTCCAACTATTTTTCTCAGTAAAAATTTTGCACATAATGTGCCAGTACTAAGCAAAGCATCATAATAGCCTAATACTGTTGTTAAAGTTGAGGCATCATAGGCCAATTTAAAAAAACGTAAATGTTATTATTGGACCATCTTAACTGGAACTTGTGAACAGACAAATTAAGATCTGAAAAAGGAACGGAACTTTTTACACAGCCATCTAGTCAGTACCAGCTGTATGGCTGCAAGTCTGAGGTAGCTTGTATGCAACGTCAATAAAATCGCAAAATCCTTTTTGTGTTTACTCTATCACAAGGTGAATGTGAAAACCATTGTGCTTAATTCTTGCTGACAAATACTTTCACATGTATTGGCAAACAGTCAGCTATAGTTGAATAGAACAAAGCAGCTGCTTGCAAAGCTCAGCCAAGAGCCAATAACTGTTAGTCTTCTTTCTCCTCTGCAGCTCACTAAGGGATTGTGTCAAAAAGTCAGACACATATTTCAGAAGCCCAAAAGAGACATTCTTGCATTACCATCCTTTTGTCTGTACATGCTCAAGAACATCAGTTATTCCCCAGGCACAGACTGATTACGTGATCTGTGCACCGAAGAGTCTGGGAAGTCCTGGTGGGATCCTGCCCTGAAACTGTTATACTCTGCATGATGATAATAAACTTGTCTTGGGGCCATTGACTTTGTTCCTGCCAGTCAAAGATTGTCCTTCCTTCACCCTGAATGTCTGTCATGCCAAAAAACTCTCAGCAGAGCTGTAATACACCAAATACAATAAAAATGCATCCCTTGCATAGGCTCCGTATCACTTCTTTGACCAAAATCCAACTGTGTGTACTCCTCTTAAGAACAAGTTTTGGAATAGGCCCTTAATGACTTTGTGAAGGAGAGAGAGAGAGAGCAGAAAACATCCTTGAACCTTCACAAAACTAAGAGAAACAAAGTCTTCCTGAAATTGTAGGCCAAGTATGATGCACTGCTTAAGCTGTGAGCCTATATATGGTATGTTTATTGCTTTCTAGACACAGAATTGTAGGACAATTCTCTTCTCTAAGGGATTAAAAATCAATCATATAAAATTTATCTTAAAGTTTGTAAATTACAGTGACTAATAAGTCTTCTCTAAAGAGACTAGGAATTGACTTTGTATTCTTTCTTCAAAAGAAAAAGGGGACTATTCCTTGGCATAGATTCCTGACTGTTAAAGAAATGGCATTGGATTTTTTAAAAGTATCATGAAACTGCCTGTGGTATAAGCCCTTCCTCATTAACTAATGGCTCTTGATTATGCTATTTAAAATGTATCTTCTTGTAACTTTGGTGGATTATAACCAAGAAATCCCAGTTATGTTTTTTACTCCAGGCAATGTCAGCTGTTCAGGTGGTGGTTAGATTGGGACTGAAATTGCCTCATCTGTACAGTTGGGCTTGATACCTTCATAGAAGTCCTTAAAGGGCATAATTTAAAATTGCTACATGAAAACATAAAGCCTGAATCTCAAACATGAACAAGTGTTGCTAAAGGTCTTTTTCATATAGAGAAGTAAAAATATCAAATTCTACAAGACCATTTTTTGTTTGTTTTCTGCTGTTCAGAAGTAAAATAAAAGAAATAAATCAAATACCTGGAGGTTCTGGTAACAGGTCAACAAAATCACAACCATGAACTACATAACTCAGAAGGGGTCCTTCAAAATGTTCTTGGTTTTGAAATGATTGTCGTTTGTATGAAAACAAATAAAACACTTTATAATCACTCTCAATGTTTTCTGAAAAGCGGTTATCAAAAGGAAGGACCAAAATCTTGAGTCTTGGCTTTCTTGCAAACCATTCATCAACCTTTTCCTGCTTTCAGACCTTCATCCTGACACATTGTTTCCTATCTTTTTTCAAAAGGCTTCTAGTTGTATTCAGCTGATATTTCTGAACTCCAGTAATGTATCTTCATCCAGGTGCTATCTTATCCCTCCACAGTCAGCTGTGTTCTGTTTACCAACAAACGATAACCATTGTACTGGCAGGTAAGTTCAAGGCATTCTGTAGATATAAGTGCAATAGCAAGCTACTCATGCAGGACTTGATTTCACTTAAACGCACACACAGAGTTTATTTCGTGACTTGAACAAGGAGAAAAGTGAATCAATTTCCACTTCCATTTGGCCTTCTTCAAGTTTGATAGTTAACAGTTTTAGATTTTAGCACTTTGAAAAGTCCTTGAACATTAAAAAAGGAAGGAGAAGAGAAGAGAAGAGAAGAGAAGAGAAGAGAAGAGAAGAGAAGAGAAGAGAAGAGAAGAGAAGAGAAGAGAAGAGAAGAGAAGAGAAGAGGAGAGGAGAATTCCTTCTAAGGATAATGAAGATTGCAAAATGGGAAAAATCCCACAAAACTAAAATAAAATTTCATTAAGAATCACAACAACATTGTTTTAATGAAAATCATTCTGATGTTTCCCAGTTTTCTTATTTCATTTATTTAATCTCATCTTTTTTCCCACCCTAGACAGCTTGTTGCCCTTTCAGTAACAGCTTAAGATTCAGCAATCCATTTCAACATCTTTTCTTCCATAGAGCATTTATTCCTGAAAGGTATGTAAATCATCAAATTGGGTGAATTTTAAAAGTTTCTAGAAAGTTAGCAAAAGCTGGTGGGGATGTCATTTTCTCCTTCCTTTCTTTTTTCAAGGTCAATAGTGGGCTTTGCTCAGATTCTCCTCTAACCAAAGAAAGTGACTTGAGATTCCTCATAGCCTTAAAGGAGATCTCCAGGATCAGTTAATTAAAAACCACCTGTCTCTTTCTGTAGTTTTGCTGAGCATTAAAGCTGGAGTAGCAGGCAGAAATAGATTCACAGGGTAATGTTTACAGCTGTTGGTGAATAAGACTGTAACTTTTTTACTTTAAATATTTTTGTTAGAATTGAATAAGCTTTGTTAACAGATTTGATGAGCTGGAAAGCAGGAATAAGAAGGAGAATGGCATAAGAAGAATAAAATTTCTTTGCTTCTGTATTTAGGTGGTAGGTATAGTATGCACCACTCAGTTTAGAACACTGTAAATTGCTGTCCCAAAGTATTTTGGATAGCCATAGTCCAAAGCCATAGACTATTTTATGAGTTTTGTTGAACGGTGTCGCATGCTTTGCCTTTGTGATCACTCTACTTTGTCACATTGGTTTATTTCACCTATTTGTTACCACAGTTGTCAATACGGGATCTAATACCTATCTTTCTTTCTGTGTAAATTCAAAAAACCCAAGCACTGAATAGTAAGGCAGGTTGGCCGGCCGGCGGGAAGGTGCGGGGCCTTCAGCTGGCCCGTGCCACCGCACCGCACACCTACCGCTCACCCTGTTGTAAAGGCCTGGAAGCGACTTTCTGGTTTGTTCCAGCTTTTTGTTGTTTTCTTTTTGTTTCTGTACTAAAGCACAAAAATGCTTCACCTAAAAAAAGATGCTAAAATTTCAGCCGGAAAAAATCCTACGGTGAGGTTTCCTAATTCAGACCAGTAAGTCCATCAAAGTTGCTAAGCTTATTTTCAAGTGCCGAGTAAGTTTGCCTTTCTTCACAAGCCTTAAAGGGACTCATGAATCATAGCAGTAGCCTGAAACACTTTACATAAACTCTCACAAGTAAGCTAGTGGAATATTAAAACACGATAAGCAATGGAATCAGCAAATACATCGAACGCTCAAGTTATAGGAAAAAAAGAAAGCTATTAGACCAAACTCATTTTCACTACATTAAAAACAAAGGGGGGGAAAAAAAGGCCTTTTTATTACTTTTTACAAAATAGTTCTAAAATTAGTACCATAAAGAAGTGCCTAATCGAGACGAGGCTGTAATCAGGCTAGTAACTTCTTCAGAGAGAGATTGGGATAGGAAATGCAATGATAAAGTCCAAATAGAATGCTTTAAAGGTAATTGCTCTCTCCTCACATATACATAGAAAGGTCAAGTGTAACTAGATGCTCAGAGCAGATTTGATTTCCCATAACCTGTATTATCTAAATAAGCAGATCTGCCAATGACACTAAGGAAAGGGCTCTAAATCTCAGTGCTAAAACCTACCAGGCAGATTTGAAAGGTGAATGCTCTTCTCTGGAAGAAATGAATCAAACCCAGAATTAAGTCCACCCCCCCATTTGAAATGTGCTGCTGTGTTTCTCCTCCATTCTGAAACTTACTTGAAGAAAAAAGCAGAATCACCTTAAAAAGAAAAGCAAATGAGTGTTCTTTTCTTTGCAATGAACATAAACAAAACCAAAGCTTATCTATGAGCAGAAAAAGAAAGAGGAAAAAGGAAGATCAGTCTGATCAAACGACTATCACTGATGACAAGAACAAATATTTAATGTTGGTGTTTTGATTCATTGAGTGTTCTAAGCCTTGTAATTTGTATGCCTTCCTGGAGTTAAATCCTGGAGGTACAGAATTTATGTACCACAGGTACATAAATGCCACAGAACGACATCCTTGAAGCACCTACTAACCCACCATTTTTTGTATATCAAGCCTTATGATTTACTGATTACGTTTCCATGGATTTTTCTAAAGAAATTTCCATGTCCTGTTCTTTAAATTTTATACAGTGATTTTTCTTTGTTTAGACCTTTAGGGATCCACTTAGATTCTTGAAAGAAGAGAAGAGAATAGGAGGAGGTAGCAGGAGAAGATAAACATTATTTTTTTAGTTATATTTTATTGAAGAAATTTATACAGCCAAAGAACATATAGGAATACTTTTTAATGAAAAGAACCCTCTTTCCCCTTTGAAATGCTATATATTTATGGGAACACAATCTCTGAACAGTTTTTTTGAGAGTTTTCTGCTTTTATTTGTTTTCAACACTGTAAAATGTAATAAATAATTCCACCTACATTCTATGACAGCATAGCATGAGAAAATGAATTATAGAAAAATTATTCTCCTTCCATTACTAAGCATCTTTTAATTGAAATTTTTACAGAAAAATATTTAATTTCCAGGATGTCATAAGTGCTTCAGGATCACTTATCAGGTATAAATAAATAAATAAATGTAAAAGTCTTTTGAAGTCTTTCAGTAAAAGACAATTACAGGTAAAGTTTAGCAACTTCCTTTCAATAGAATCCCTGAAGAAGCTTATAAAGTTTGTGTGCATAGCAACATTTTTCTCATAGTGATGATAAAGAATGACAGAAGTACTTTATAACAGACCAAAGTGTGTTAAAGTGGAAGAGTATATATGTATATCTCAAGAGACAGAGATTTATAATGCTACTTAATCATTTTAATTTTGACAGAGTTTCTAAATACTGCCAGACCAGATGTGAGAAGGAATTTGGATGGTTGCGAGTTGCTTCTGTTGTTGTTTCTATTTGCCCTTCTTACAGGCTGATGCCAACATGGAAGGTCTAATTTAGGAAGTTGTAATAGGAATGTTTATGACACTACTTTGGTTAGCCAATCATACCAGTAAGTATGATAAGTAGGAGAGAGTAGGATTATGTCACAGCTGGAGATATAATTACTGTATAAATTACTCTTTAATAGCTTCTGTGCTATGTATTAGGGAACGTGTCTCAGTTTTACCAATTAACCTACTGAAAAAACCTTCCAGTAAATTCAGCTGTGTAACTGAAGAGACAAAGTATTAGTCCTGTTATTTTTACATTGTTCTATCTGAACACATATTACTGATTAATTAAGTTCTATAAATTTCCAGTGGAATGAAAAATAAAAGAATCTCGTATGACTATAACATTTTCTGACACACAAAATGAGAACATATTGCATTCCCTTGACCTTCTACCTTTCGAAAATTCCCAGCATGAAAAGAAATGTGTTTCTACCCCAGAATGACATTATCCTGGCTAACAGTTGTAGTCATCTTACTCAATATTTAGATCAGATTCTATAAGCATTAGTATCTCAAAAGGATTGGCCCAAATTTCAAGTCAGATGAAGCCAAATGTCAATCCTAGAGAAGCACTAAACCTGTAAACCACAACAGGATCACTCTTTTTTTTTTTTTTTGGATTTGACAAAGAAATACTGTCCTCCTGTCTTTTCCTGGTTTGTTTGGGTTTTTTTCCCCTGTCTTTGATGAAATCCTGTTTTTAGTTTCTGTTGAAGGCTTAATGCTGTAAGTCAGTCAGTCTATTCATGATCCAGTAAATGTCCTCGAGCAATTGTTTAATTTAACTTGAATCATTATGAGCTTAAAAATGAAATAGTTGTCTACATGTTTTCTTGGTCTAATGCTTAGCACTTCAAAGGATCAACAAGATTTTGGTGCCACTAAGCAGCTCTTAGGCAGGCATGAGACTTCCCTTACTTTAAAGAAGACATCTGAAATAGATCACATGAACTTTGCTGAGAAGCTCGGTATTTCCTCCACTGACTATAAAGCTGGCCTAAGATGACTAGCTTGCACATCTCAAGCTCAGTTCAGATGCCCACATACAGATGTCTAATGTAATCTGGGATGCCATAAGGTACTCCAGCTGGCCTCCAGCTGCTACTCCAGAACCACATGGGTCTTCCATAGATCCTCAGTTATATATGTCACCTCTGAAGTATTCTTGGTCACTTCTAAAGACCTGTTTGTGGACAACTGAACTGTGGTCCAGCTTCTTGTATGAGGAAAGTTCTCTGCCTCTGTTGCACAGAAGACTTTTAAGTTAAGGAGGAAGTTAAGTAGCAACTTTTAGATGCCTTAAAAAATGAGCAACCCTTGACTACAGCTTTTTGGATTACATTTTGATTTAGGTTTAGAGATCTGAGGTGGCAACATTCTGAGGTAAAAGCACCATTTTTTTCTCATTGTTTATAAAAGAAAAATGGATGGCTTCTGATGTAAACAGGACCTTATAGGCATCTATTTTGGTATTGAGATACTTAAACATGGAAATCTAATGTTATCTCAGATGATCTAGATATTACAGCTGTCCTCTATCTGCCTCTCCAGAGGCATAGTCACACAAATCCTAGGCTATATGTGCTAGTCCTTCATAGACATCTCAGATTCCCCCGAGGGAATCTCAAATGACAACGAGCACCTATATTTCAATAACTGCATCCCACTCCAAAAGCTAGTTGAGCAGGACCCTACCACTGTGCCAAAAATAAAGGATGACAGCAGTCATGGATTTTTGAATGTGGTTGGTTTGGTTGTTTTTTTCACCCAGAGTAATTTGGAGTAAATTCTGGTACATCTGGGATCAAAGGTTTACAGGAAATATAAATATGTATTCCAGTTAAAAAAAAAAATAATAAAGAAAAACCAAAAATGCCAAAGCATTACAGAACCTCACAGACCACTACAGGAAAATCTCTGCAGTTAAGTAGGAAAAATGAAAGAGCATCAACCTACCAATTCATCTCTCTTTCTGTATATAAGATGGTTTCTTGAATCCGTATCAGATTATATGCTCAGAAAAATTGCACTGGGATTTTTTTAAAACATAATTATGTAAGCAAGTAGATCTTGTTATTTCCAGGAACCAATGGGCTGGATGGATTATCTGAAGTAGAAGGAATTGCAAGTTAGGAGCCAGATCACTGCAGAAATAACTATGAAAAATTACCAAAGGCTGAGGAGAAAGTTCAAGTGTAATTTATGCTTTATTACTGTTAGTAGAGCACCTATAGAATGTAGGGGTCGGCGTTCGGAAGATCTCGCGTTGTCACGGAAAGTTAGAGGGTTAGTCGCAGCCTTGTGATGTACCTGTAACCCCACCTCCCCTTGTTAGTATAAAAGGAATTAACTGCGCAATAAAAGCCGGAAGTTGGCGCTCACACTGCGTGTGTTATCTGTCTCTTTCCCTGGTCCGGGCCGACCAGTGATCTAAGCGTGGCACCTTGATATGTAGCGAATGCTACAATAGAAGTCCCAGGAAGGATAAGTTTTAAGAATCATGTGCAGACTCAAATCAGACTGCATACAATCTTCAGCTGGTTACTGTCTACTAGAATAAGAATAATGGAAGGAAACCATTGGGAGTTTAACATTTGCAGCCTTCAGCTGAAGTTTGTCCAGCTCCCTCCTCTAATGTCCATAATCTCAGCTACTGACCACAGTGCATGAATCTTTAAAATCCTTGCCTTTGTCAATAAAAAGTTGTTCAAAGAGTTCTAGAGTTGGTTTTAGAAGATTTCCACAGCTTTCCTGAAATAGGTAGGATTTGAATAAATTTAATCTAGTTTGTTAGACCATGTAACGAGTATTAAAATTAAATTGTCAGCATATCCATCTCTGCATCAACTCAAAACCAATAAAATGGAACAAAGTAAATACTAAATACCTTCTATTTTGGGGGAAAATGAATAAAACTTCTTCTTTCCTTCTAAACCCAGTGTTTTGTTTAGAGTGGATGCACAGAATAGTAATTATCACATTTATTATTCATAGGTTTTTTAGGAAACACAAATCACCTTTAAAACAGACTGGGATGGATGGAATGCTGTAACTTTTTTATTACATATTTAAAGCCGTTGTCTGGAATGGTAAAATCCAGTCATAGATTGACACCAAAAGTAGGCTGTAACTTTAGTAGTCAATGATAAAATCTGATCATTGTAATACAGAGCTCTACTCATACATACAGATAAGGGGTTTATGCTTTCTTCTTTCCTTTTTTTTTCAGTAGCATATTGAATGTCCTGTCAAAAAAGACATGTCTGTACTGATAAAATATCAAGATTTCTATATTTTTTCTGAAAACATTAGATTCATTATAGGGTTGTGTAGTGCTATATCAGACCAAGTAATGCTTCTCAAACTCTGTTAATATTATTTTATATCTTGAATTTATCCATGGAGCAGTATCTTGAAGAGCTGAAAGACTGATGAAGTTAGATACAGTTATAATATTGGTCTTATATTTTAAGACTTCTACTTAGAAATACTAAATACTTTCAAAAGCTTAGTATGATATTTCCAAATCTGGGTGTGGGGGTTTTGGTTTGTTTTGCTTTTTGTTTTTGGTTTGGGTTTTTTTTTTCCCAATGCTTGAAATTGAAATGAGAAAAATTGCTGTTTTGGGGGAAAAAAACAACCAACCTTGATTTGGGAAAAGTAATTCACAACAAAGTTTCAAACTTTTCAAAAGGTTTCATTTACTCCTTGGAGAAATCTTCCATTTGTTAAAGGTTTACATTACAGAAGGAAATTCATTGATGTAATTACTACACAACAATTCCATGATAGATAGATAGATAGATAGATAGATAGATAGATAGATAGATAAACAGGAAGATATGGGTAAAAATGCATAGCTATATATTTGCAGACAAACGTATGCATAATACATTTGTACATATATCTATTCAGATAGATGATGTCCAAGTAAAAAGATATTTATACAAAAACACACAGCATCTGTTATGCTAGTTTATGGCATTTGTGGACTTCAAAGATCTAAACAAGACAGCAAAAAAACCTTTAGTGTAACTAATGAGATTAATGAAATGAACATAATTAAGTAATGTCATGAAGAATCAGACTTTAAATAAAAGAAGTCCACTGTTTAGGTAGTACCTGTGAAGATCAGTTTGGCTCAATACCAGACCATCTTGTTTCAATACATTGATCTGGGTCTTTTCTGCTCTCAGAGAACTCTTTCTTAGAGAAAAGATGAACATTTTCTTTATGATCAGCTCAGGTTTGCAGGATGATCCTTTTTCCCTGCATCTCCTTGTACTAATTCAACATTGAGCATCAAGCAGAAGTAGTAAAGTCGGTTTGATAAATATTTTGTTCCTATGTCTTTTGTTGTCATTCTTTCTCACTATGAATGGTTTTACTCACAATCACAATTAACACAAGTATATTATGTAGTCACTTGATTCTTGCCTATGACAAAACTAGAAGTGTGACAAAGAATTACAAATGTCCCTGAAACAGCTACTCATTATTAATGTAACAGTTTAGGCTTAAAGAATTGACAAACCTGTCATTTATAACTATATTTGAACACTGTCAATGTGTGAGGACTCAACTGCCACCAAAACCAAAACAAATACTGATTCTATTGATTAAGTCAAAGTAATGGACATGATTATACTAGCATATTTTAATGTACATCTTTTCACTTTCCAAAATAGACACAAAATACCATATAATAACATCTTTTTTTCTTTCAAAAGATAACTTTTCAAATATGATTACATTTTTCAACCTTTTTCATCCTTTTTATGATGGTTTTCATAGGCTTATGAGGGGTATTTCATTTTTTGCATGAAAAGCAGTAATATGGTAATGTACTTGTCCTTGCTTAGAAAAAAATACGGTGGTTTTTTATGTAATAATTGGATTTCACATAATTGGAAATGGAACAATAGAAGAGTCAGCAAATTTTGGCCTACCTTTCTTCATGTCTAACTTCTTTATAATGACTTGAGCAAGCTTTGAGTCAGTCTCCTGAAACTTTATTACAGGATTTTCCTTTATTCTATCACTCATGTGTTCATTTATTTATTTTAAATCCACATTTCTTAGCTCCCTGGAATATTCACACTATTTCCTAGGTGACTAGGAAGTTCCCATATCTTCGAAAAGTTTTCAGAAATGTTCAGAATCTTACATTTAGATCACAGAAATAAGTACATTAAAAGCAAGTGGGTGACTAAGGTAGAGAGAAGATTTCACTGCAAACCTTTAAAAATATTTTCAATTGTTGGGTTTTGGTTTTGTTTTTTTCTCATAGAAAAGTGATCAGAATTTTGATCTTTCGGTTCAAATGTAAACAATCATAGATACAGCTCACTTTATAGTAGAGTAGGCAAACTTTAATAATCATAAATCAACTTCAGAAGATAACTATATGCCATTTCCTTCCAAATAACACAGGCAGAATTTGTCCAGCTCACAAAATAAAAGGTAAGATCAGAAGTTTTCAGTCTTGTCTATGCAGAAACTTAAACCACTTGGCTTGCTTTTGTCTTATAGGAAGGACAGAAAAATAGGATAATATTACCAGAATCACATAAATTGTTTGAATTACTAAATTCCTACATCATATAGGTGATTGATTTGTTTTTCCTTGAAGCAACAGTCATGAGCTTCAGAGTCATTTATATCTATCTGAATGTCATTAATGTTTATAGAGCTCTTATTGTTCACTACAGCCAGGAAATGTGAGCTCTAATACTTGAGTACACTGAGATCATCGTATCCCATTCTTGCCCATCCTGGCAGTAAAAATGGCTTTAGGTAGTAAATTATGTATTTGTATTTTGTAAGATAACAGGTGGTGCTAATGTGAATGACAAATAGGATCTTGGTTACTTTGTTGTTTGTTGCACTGCAGAACACTTAAACGATTACATCAGATTTGTTGGTTTTGTTTTCCCCAAAGGGTTTCCTGCGACACAATTGTAACTTTGTCCTTGCCAAGAAAAGTCAAACGGAATATTAAAAAGGTAGCAGAGCATATACCTGAACAACTGCAAATGAGAGAGACAAAATGAAAGCTCACCTTGCAAGTGGTATGGATTTAGCAGCCTTCCTAGGCTTAAAGAAGGCTATGAGGCAGATGAAAGTCAACACGTACTCCCCCTCTCCCCTTCTCCCCCAAAGGAAAGAAATCAACCCCAACAACCAACCCATCATGGTTAGTGCACTCAGAGATAAGTAACTACTGGAAAGGCATTAATCTTTTCCAACATTCATCTGCAAAGTCTTTTGAAGTAAAGATATTTTTCAAGTCTTTATGTATCCCTCTGTAAAAACTTTCAGGATGAGTTCTGTTCCAGCATAAAAGGTATTTCTATACATAGGTAAACAGAGATGTAATTAAAGAAATTCAACATGTTTAATTTTTTGCCTAAAGTAGATTTCCAATGCTAATCCATATTTCTATCACTTTCTTCTGAAATTATGGAAGGGTCTGAGGACAAGAGTGAGATCAATTTGAGCTGTGCTCCTGCATGCTTTAAGTCCTGGTCCCAAGTGCAATAATTACACAGTTTGCAAAACTTTGCATTGGTATGTGAAATGAGACATTGTTAAATTCAGGTAATTTTATTTAACTTTCTGCAAACTGATCATATGTAACATTTTTCCCGAGATTTTCTCTTTCCAGACTATTGTGCTGCAATCCAAAAAAGATTTTTCTTCCCAAAAGATATAACTATCAACTTCCACATGCCTGATCCAGCACTTGCCCTGTTCATTCATCTGCTTTGTTCACTTTCTATTAACCTCTGATGTTTTTTATTTCTAAGGATAATAAACATGAGTAGAAACAGAGTCCAGATTACAAAATTATTTGAGTACTTAGTGGAAGCTAACTGCCAAAACAGAAGCTAGTGTCAGTACTGCAATCATAATATTTTAAGGATATCAGTGACAACTTTACAGATATGTAATTAGTTTCATAAAATCTTGGGCACACAAACAGTTTGGAGGAACTCTTTGCATTTGAATACATTTCTCCAGGAGTTAAGAATTATACACATATATATAAAATCCACTCAGGACAGGAAAAAATACTGTGTTTTACATTAGACTGAAGTATTTCAAAAACATTCAATTGTCTCAGGAGAGCTCAGCTGCTATGACAATCAAAAAGGTCATGGAGTTAGTTCTGGCTGTTAGTGGCGTGTGGGTTGCAAACATGGTATCTATAGTGATAAACCACCTACAGTCTAAGGCACATTGATAGAAAAATTAGAGTACGAGGTGGACAAAGATATTACCACTTCCAAACACAGCAGCTTTGCCCAAAGTCACTTCATATTTTATAAACTGTGTTATAAAGTCAAGAATTCCCCAATCGACCAATGCACAATTGAATAACAGCTTGGAATTGGAAACTGGAAATTATAACTGGCACAGAAGCCAAGCATCATTCCATTACATATTTACAGTAAATGTGCCAGTTGTTGCATATAACTGGAGACGTGAATGTGATTAAATACATAGACTGTGTACATCTTCCAAACATACATAATAAATTTAATTTATGCATATATATAGGATAGTTTATCTATCATTGATATGTATGCAGATTTAAAAAGTAACAAATATTTTTGAACTCACTACAATTTTCTGTTCAAGTAAGTGCATGCAAACACAGTTTCATAGTTAATTTCTATCACTGGGAACTTTATAAATGCCTTTAAAAACTCTTTTAAAACAATATATTACCTTTGGGAAATGTTTAAGGCTTAATAACACAGTATTCAGCAAAATGCATGTTGTTATTTTAGGTCTCCTAAGCCCCAACTTGATGTTACAGTCTCACATTTCTTTTCATAGCATGTGTGCTTTAGCCATTAAAACAGATGAATATTGAAAAGATCAGTTTAGCCTAGCATATTATTGACTTTACTCATGTAAATTGAGCATGATATTGTTCTGTTGTAGTAGAAATTTTGTGCAGTAATAGAAACAGAAAATATCAGAACACAGGACTCATTTTTAAATCTGAGGAGAATTCTAACTGAGTTGCTGAGATTCCACTTGTGTAAACAGGTAGCGTCCCACTCATTGATAGTAGTGACAATATAAGAATGTGATACTAAACAGATCTTAACCTCGAAAGAATCTCCTTCTTGGACACAATCAGACAAAACCAATTTGATCATCTTTGTCTGAGTCTTACTCCATCTAATCATAATCTCTATTCAAACTGTTACTGTGATTTAAATTATTCGGTTTTAGCTTTCAGGTAACAAATCTGTGAATCTAATGAGAATTAGGAATATTGAAAGTCTCACAGTTGAAGCATTTCATGATTAGACTGAGGTAAAAAATCATCATCTAGATTAATAAGCAAAATGGGCTAACCTTTTGTCTTTCACCATGAGCACATTCTACAGGCAAACTTCTTGTTTTCTAAGAAGTGCCTTCCTAGTTTTATCTTTAAAGCACAGAATTACAGTGATTGTTTTTTTCAGTGCCATACATACATATAACACATCATCCCCATTTGCCTCTATATCAGCTGACATATTAAAAAATCAAATCATTTGCTTTTCTTCCTTTCTAGTTGTAACACCTTCCATATTATCCCAACTAATCTTTTACTTGGTATTCATCAGTGGACCTGTAGTAGCAGGCTGATCTTGAACTTTCAGAAACCTTCTGTGGGCAGTTGCCTTGAGCTGAAAAGCCACACACATTTTAACAGAAACTATGCAGTTTTCAGTGCATGATTAGGTTTTTAAATCCCATTGTAATTCTGGCAATGAGCCCTTCTTGGAACAGACTCTCCCATTATACAAATATTATTTAACTTTGTGGAAGCGTAAAATTAATTTATACAATTATTATGGTAATTTATTAATATAACTGTCGTATGACATATGGCAGAATGTTAGAATATTGGGTGATTATGGACAATGTTTTTCACAGAAAATAAAATCACTAGCTGCACCATCTAACAGTAAAAACAAAAAGCAAATGAAGAAAACCTCTTACCTAAATTCATTGTTTTCAAATCCAGTCTTGCAACACTTTGTACATGGTAATACTTGCACTCGTGTTATTCACACTGGCCGACAAAGACTATGAATAACAGCATTAAAACCACAAATAAGCCTGAAAAACTTACGGTGTGTATACTATATACCCACTGGCAAAATAAATATATGTATTATTTCAGTAACAATGACATGAGCCAGTCTATTTAGTATAATGAGATTAAAAAGACTCAATCCTATTGAAATAAAATGGCATTTCTGTGACATTCAAATCCAGCAAATTCATAGATGCAATATGCGTGGTGGACTAGTCTGCCTTGTGGAAAGGTCAGCCTAATACAAAAGACCAAAGCAAAATATGCAATCTATGAACCAAGAAGCTGCTGAACTAATAGATAGGCAGTATCTGACAAAATCTACCTAGACATTTAAGGCCAGGCATAACTTTCCACTGAAGTGATGATTACTTAGGCTGAACATTTATTAAACAATGAAGAAACATGTATATTTTATATATGGCAATGTCTTCATTTAGACTTGTTCTTCTGCATAAATTCTGGAATGTATGCACTCAGACTGGAAAATTTACCAAACCATGACTGACAATAATGTTATTTAGCAATAGAGAGAAAAACATGATTATCTTCAGATGAGTTATTGGTGAGGATCTGGAGAATATCCTACACCTTTCTATGTTTAGGCTTGGCTGCTTTTGCTATGTGAGCATATCTTAGCAACAGTTTATACTCAGCAGAATTTATAATTACTAAAAACTGAGGAAGGCAATGAAGCATGCATTTTAATTGTGGAGAAATGTAACCCTTGAGAAAAATCATACATGAGAAAGTGTAAGACTAATAGATTCATTTTAAAATGTGTACTTGCGTGTTTTGGTCACACCCAGGAGACAATGAACTTGCAAAACAGAGAAATGAAAATCTTCATGAGGGAAAATTCAAAATGATTGGAGAATGGTAAGTATCAGAAAATATGTCTTTGAAAATATAGGATAAGGGATTCTGAAAATGAAATATTGCTTATATAAATTAGAGAATGCAAAGGACGCAGGCTACAGAAATGAGTTCTAATTCTGCCTGTTTGACATGAATTTTTTCATTCATTCATTCTTTCATTGATTCATTTAATCTGCCTTTCACCTCATTTTCAATATTAAAAAGTGAAGTGTAATAGTTTATTTCTTTATTTCACAGAGTACTGTGATGATTAATAAGTTATCACCTTTAAAGCTCTATGGCATTTACAGCTTAGAAATATTGTACTCTATGCTGACTGCTGGTTGTGGCATTTACAGAGATATCATGAGATTTTTGGAACTTCTGGTTAATATTTATATTGTGCGTATATTTAGAACAGAGATAAACTGTGCAAGAAACCTAACATAACAACCTCTTAGCTTTGCAGATCGAAGACAAAAAGTGGACTAGAGGGCAAAAGTAAATATCTAATCTAAAGCACATGTCTTTCTGCAACAGGAAATTCAAGTAAAATTTGGATTTTTGGGTTCATGTACAGAAGATCATGGGTGAAAGGGTGCTCACTTAACATATAGCTGCCTCTGAGAAGAGGGCATCTGCTTTAAGGACATCTGATTTTAATATAAAGTGCAGAGTTTAATTTACAGGGGACTTAATGTGACCAAATGCCCATCCACATGAACACACTAACCAATCAAATTTTGAAAATTGAAACCAATGCCTGTTCACTCAGCCTGTTAGGCATGATAATGTGACTTAAATATTGAACAAAATTTAAAGTTTTGTTGCAAACAGCAGGAGAAATAGAAACCTGATGATGGTGACTAGTCAGAAGGAAACACTACTTTTACTTTTTCCACTATATTATATTTAAAAAAAAAAGAAAAAAAAAAAAGAGGCAATTCTAAAGATAGAACCAGAATTCTCCCACTGAAATCAGACAGTTAAGGTGCACAAACCACATAGTGTACTTTATTTCTGAAGAATAACTGCAAGTATTCAGTGTTGTCTCCTTTAATAATGCAATTACCAGGTCAGCAGGAGCATCTAGCTGATAGTTTAGTATTATCAAACCTTTCTGGGTAACCAGGCCTTACTGTGAATACAGTTGATCTTGTAGTGTGTGACCCAGGTAGCCCCTGCTCTCCTTCATCCTGCAATCCAAACTTCGTACTGCTCAGTGGGCAATATGAGGCAATATTCCTCACTTTGCTAGCTAATCTTACCAAAACGCTGCTACTTAGCCAAAAGTTTCTGCTAACCTAGGTCTTTGCCAATGAGTTAGCACTAGCATGCATCCAGAACAGAGGAGACCTGGAGCAGTCTCAGCTCACGTCAGACTTCCAAACCTCTTCTTTCATCTTACAGCTTATGAGCAACACAATTTTGTCTTCCTCCTCATTCTTCCTCTTTTAAATAGTAACATTTACCTTTTCCAGAACTGGAACCTATTGCCTTAAATAAAGTTAAATGCACACTCATGTTTAGGCACTGTTTATTATTTCAGATTTTTGTACTTCATTGCAATTAGGACTTCTTTCTTCATTTCGTATTTGGCACATTTTTTAAACACAAAAAATAAAAACATAAAATAAATGTGCTTGTTGGTCCATTTAATGTAACTACCTTTCTCTCCACCAGATGCTTCCACAAGGCTCCTTCTCTTACTTCCTCTGGAATCCCCTCTGCATTTTTGTAGTGCAGGGGAATGGGTAGAGTCATAAAGAGGTGCTGCTTTTTCTTAATGAAAATCTCACAACAGAAAGAAAATAGCAATGGATATGGGCTTAATCCAGACACTTTCATGAAAAAAAATTGAGGGGAAGAATATGGTTGTGCTTTTGCCATATGACAGGAGCTTTCACTATCTCTAGAACAGCTAAGAGGAGGTTAAGCTATAGCATGTTCTATCTGCATTACAATTAACCTCTCTGTTGTAAAAGCAGAGCTTTGAAAGGATTTTCTGATTCCTCTGCCAATAAAATCTGTAAAACTGGTAAGTAAGGTTACCACCAGAGCTATGTTATTGTCATAATATTTTTATTAGAAAACTGTAGAATAAAAAACACCTAAGAAAAAAAGAAATAAAAATATCCATTCCTTCAGTGTCAGAATTCAGTCAGAGAAGGAACAGAAAGGCTGGTAGACTCTAACCTCTGACTCTTCCACTCAAAAAAAAGGAATATTCCAATCAGGTTAACAAGTAGCCTTTTTGGTGCTCTTTGCAGCTAAAAGCAGATTTACCTCTTGGTTTGCTGAATGCAATATAACAGTGTTCCATTTGCACTTCAGGAGTAACTTCAGAAGCCCCAGAGGAAAAAGACAAAGAAGTTTTCTAGCAGTTTTCAAAAGCAACAGCAAGAATTGAACTATATGTGAGGCTTGGGATATTGTTAAAGGGGTGAAAAGGGAAAATGGGGAAGAGGTCAGTAATTGGAGAGCAGAAGGTTAGAGGCTGCCTGCTCATTTGGGGGATTTGTACTGAGAAAGAGACCAGGCTTGTTTAGCTGGTTGACTGATTTCATCTGGGAGATGTGATTTTCAGTGTGTACTGGGTAGAAGGAAAGGGAAAATCAGGAATAATTATTTTTGGCAGAGTTAGGTAATTCCCAGTCCCAGCCATCTTCATTTGGTCACCAGCTGTTACTGCTGAAAAGTATTTTGTGTTACACAGTATTAAATCTCCATTTGTGTTCCCTTTCCTGATTGCTGTTGTTTTCTCTGTTTCTTTTACTCCAAATTTCCTGGCTTTTAGAAATCCTGCTTTGCAAACTACTGCTGCAGTTCTAGAATATCTACAATGCTTAATTTATTGATATTTTTACTTATAGCTATAATTCCTTCTGAATGTACTTTTGGTCTGCAAATATATTAGTCTTTTTCGGTTCATATAATTAATGTGCTGCATATTGGGCATATTGCCTGAAGTTCACCCTGCTGCTGAAAGCTAGACTGAAAGACCTGTATAGGGAGAATCAGCAATGAACTTAGGCTGAAAAGTTTGTGATATCCTTAATGTGGTCACACATTATCTAGAGTATTTGCAAGCAAACAGAACCATAAAATATTCCAAATCTCCATCAAAACAAATATGTACCCTATAAACCTTTTACGTCCCAAAGGATCTGATAGCTCAGTGACTAAGGTAGTCATGCACTGAAAGAGAAACTGAGGCCAGGGCTAAACTATTCTCTTTACTCCAGTTTAAGTACATATTCAAGTTTGGCCCTCAATTATCCATATGGCCCATGTATTGGTTTGCTCTCTGACTGATCTCGGCACACATGGACTGTTTCTACAACTGGGAAAAAATGATTTGGAGGTGAGCAGTACAGAGCAACTGTGTCAGGCTTGCCAAAAGTTCACTCAGCTGTGTTTCTCAAAGGATTTCTCAGTAGAAGTCTCCCCATGTACTCAGATTCAGTATTCTACAAGTTTATTAATGGAAGAACGCTTTACAATGCTGTATCAAAATGCCTGGACTGATACCTAATGGCCAGAGGGGGCACTTGGGTATCAGAAAAGCACATAGCTTAGTTCTGAGGAGGGAAAATAACAAATACACAGCAATGCAGAGCATCTTCTGGAACACCTTTCAGATTATTACAGAACAGTTAACTGAATCAAATTTAAAATAAAGCTATAGTGTATGTATATATATATATCTCTATATATATCTGATTTTTGACACTACTAGTAAAGGATCAAGTCTTTGTTGACCTGTTAGGGCAGGGTCTCTAATACCTGTCTGTTCTTGCTTTGGCCTAAGCTGCTTTCAGCTTGTAACATTCCCTTAGAGATCAAGTGGCTGTTGCCAATCTGTTGTAACTGAAGCCCTGAGGACATTGTATGGAGTAAAGGTTTGACACCCCTTGGCTGCCCTCAAATAGTACTGCTAGCAAGCAAGACCCCCTTTTTTCAACTGAGGCTGGCAAATTGTGCAATTTTCAAACTTTAACTGAGAGCCAACAAGAAGGAAACAGTCTGATACAAAACATACCAAAAGACCCCTAGGTGAATTTAAAACTGAGGAGGAAAAAAACCTACCATGAAAATTGTATCAGTCTTGGTGAGAACCTTGGGATATTGCCAGTTCATGATAATCCTTCAATCCCTTTCCTGGTTCTTCCTAAGGAAGTTGTCAACTCCAAGGCAAAGCAAGACAAGGAAAGGGTTATTGTCCAAAAGATGGTCAGCAACAGACCTTTGCAGCTTATGGTGTTTAAAGTGAGTCTGTGAATGTATCAGGTACTGCTTGTTTAATTCTATTTTTTTATTGTTCCTTAGCTCCAAACTGGCACAGCACATCAGACAGGTACCTTACATTTCTTGTGAAGGATGCCTGGGTCAGATCAAGTCATCCAGGAATGTAAGCTACAGAAGAATCCAGCAGTGGTACACCATCTTTATTCAGTTCCTCCTTAAGGAGGAAGTGTAATATTCTCCTTTAATATTGCCCTCAGCTCCATTAATTCCTTCATGAGGAAAATGGAAGAACATAAGGAATCAGAGTGAAAGATTTGGCTTTGACCATCTGAGGAAGAAGAGTCCTTGGAAAATAGACTGTCTCTGTTTCACAATGGGATGGACAAGTAGGACCTCCTTAGCCACTCTAAAACATTATTCTATGGATGGAGGGAAACAAAAAGATCTGTGTAGGCTTTCATGTAAATACCTGTAGTTGTGGAGGGTTTCATGTTAATAACTTTAGTAGGTGGGATCTGCTTCCCTCCACACCCCTTCAAAAAAACACTTACCTATTTCTGTTGTCCATGCAGAATATTTGGCACTTGTATTGAGAGGCCTGTCTCTCCCAATACCTGCAATTTAGGTGCATGCTAAGTGCTCATGTTTTCATTCTAAATTACCTCTTAAAGTATAGTGTACAGCTATAGCTTTGAATATGACATCAGAGAAAAAAAGAAAAAAAACAAACCAGAAAAAATTGTAAGTTAAAGCCTCATTGCAGTAGTTTTTTATGCAGAGTGATTTTAATTGCATTGCAAAAACCTATCATTTGCCAAGCACTAATTTCCAGCTAAGAGGTAGTAACATCCAGCTAAGAGGTAGTAACATCCAGCTAAGAGGTAGTAACATCCAGCTGAAAACTACTTTTTTTTTTTTTTTAAATCCTCCTATCCAAGGGATGCATTGCAATTGCTGCAGTTTTAGCCAGTTAAACCCCTTTTCCTTACACAGTAGGTTAAAGTTTAACACACTGAAATACTATAGTGAAACCACATTATCAACTTTTCAAGAGTGACATCAAAACCAGATTATGATTTTGAAACCTGTCCCTGTCCCACATGCTTGGTAGAAAAGGAAGAATGTTCCTCTCTGTAGAACATCTGTGACTGGCCTTCTAGTTGCTTTGATTTTTTAGGAGCATTGCAAAGCCTATTGGCATTTTTCTGTATGTTTGATATAGAAAAAGCACAACCCCTCTGGTATTCCCTTCCAAACACTATATAATCAGTAAGCACTTGCCATAGATTTGTCACCCAAATGCTTTCAAGAAACAGTAAGTGGGGACAGGCCTGAGACAAGTTGTATTTATCAGCTGAGACAAATAATTTCTTTGCAGTTATACTTTATACCTGTTGTACTTGCCAGTTTCCAGTACGGATATGATTGTTCAATGCAAGTCACGTGGAAGTACATGTCCCTGAAGCTAAATGGGAAGCTGGATACCACTGTGCTTATTGGGGCATGTACCCATCATGGATAAGTTTTTAAGGTGTGTTGACATACAAATGAGCTGTTTCAACATAGCGTATTGGTCTAGCATGGGGAACAATCATCTAATCAAAGCATGTACCTACCAGTTTGGGTACAAGACAAATTATTCAAACATTCCTGTTAATTGACAGGCAGTTTAATAATTTTAATTTGAAGTCTCCCTTGGTGATGGATGAAATTAAGGATGAAATTAAAAAGTTATATTGAGTTGAATGATAAACCAGACTTTACCATCCATAAGCACCCACAATGGGAATTTTCTAAAGGGATTATTAGGGGAAGGTTAATTAGTATTTCATCTGGGAAATGGTAACAGATGAGCTAAAGCAAACCTACATATAATATTGAAACAATTAAAAAAATCTTAAACAAAAAAAAGATAGATTTATTAAGTAGATAACATGGATAAAAAGTCATTTTTGTTGCTGTCCTATTAACTGAAAAGGAGGCAGTTTTTACATACATTTGAGTTAGGGAGTTCAGAGAAAAAGCTATTGATGTATATATTTCCAAATGGAAACCATGGAATTAAGCTATTGTGAAGGATCCAAGAGGGACGCCCCACAACCAATCCTCAAAGTTATAATTATAAAAAATAAGCTTCATTTTTCAGTAAGTCTTAATATGTAATTATCAGATCTTCATAAAACTAGATGCATTAGTCATCTGTTTAAAATTAGAATTATCAGCACAGATGTTAAAATTTAAGTGTTGAAACTGTGAATTTAAAATACATATTATTACACAAAGAAGTAAGTCCTGATTTTCTTGCCATTTAATAAATAAAAATGTATTTTTAGACTCAAAATTTCATCCACTGAATAGGACTCAATCTACTTATAACAAATTAGTAAGATTACTACTTAAAAACAGTACAGCACAAATGTCTTAATAAGATTACTCAGAAAGATATCACAGAACAGAGCATGGCAGGTCACCTAATGAGTAACCAAGCCAGCTAGAATGTTACCCAATGTTACATGTGAAACATCCTTTTTAAATATTTAATAACTGGTTATCGTGGCTCTTTTTTTCTCTTCTTCAGATCAAGTTATGGAACTTGGGCTCCAAATATCTTTTGCAAAGAAGTTCAAACACCAAAGATGCCTTGTCCTGAACACAGGTAATACTACCCGCTCACCACTGCAGACTCTTCTGAACCTTGTCTATAGGCTCAGGAGCAGTAAATGGCCTTCACTCTTATAGCACAGACACCAATCAACTAAAGTTGCAAACTCCCCTGAATAAATACATATAGCAAGGCCTTCAAACAGGAACATCTGTTCCAAGTACTTTGGGAAAACAGCCAAGAGGCAAAGACATATCCAGGAGAACAAGTGCTGAAAATAGTTTGCCAATATGAATTTTTCAAGAAGCAGAAGTGCCCCTTCCTTGCTTATCTCTTCCTGAAGAATAGAATAAACATTATGATTTACATTTATTCCAAAATAAGGGGAGAAAAAAAGTAGACTAAAAAAAGAGCAAGGGCCTTCTAGGCTGTAAAGTAGATCTAATGTTTTGTAGAACTTCAGTAAATGAAATATTTTGTAGGTTTCTAGGAATAATTTAAAATTCTGTTGTACTATTTCTTCTTTTAAAAAAAAAAATAATATTTTCAAGTAGGGCTGAATGAAATTGTCATATTTGAACCAGTCTGCCCCAAACTCAGAAGAAACAATTAACTTCCACACTTCATTACTGCCCTGGCCATTGATTTAGAATATTATTTTTTTTTCTTTCTGTTTATATACTCTTTCTTATTAGGTATTTAGAAAATGTCTAGAGTAGTGATGGACCTTGTTGTGGCCTCCAAGTGATATTAAAAGTCAGCTAACTAAGAAGAAAGAAGGATTACCAGCACAAAATCCAGTCTGGGTTACTTTAGGGTCTGGAACACAACACAACACAACACAACAAAATATAGGTCTTTCAGGAATTTACATATATGATAAGTCTTTATCTAATTGGTGCTGTTTTCCATGGATGTACATGGATGTATATCAGAAACAATTTCTGTAAAAGCCACTAAACTATTGCCATCCAACAGCAGCATGGAATGTAAGTAAGAGAAACAACATTAACGGGATAAGAAATGGTAATGTTTTCCTCTCATTTCCTGTACAGATGAAGAGATATTTTTACATTTGGAAAGCTCAGACATTCTACTCTCAGGAGATGGGGAGAAGCCAGTTGCTCATCCCTGAATCATCCTCTCCATCGCCAATAAATTGAGATTACACTGAGACAACATCCACATGTGTGTTCCCCCTGTGTTTATGAATCTATCACCATCAGAGATTCAGTGGGAATGTGTATAGCTGTTATTGTGTTAAGATATGAGAATGGATATTAAATCTTCTTCCTGCAGGTGACGTTTGGAATGAACACACTGATTTGTGTCTAAAGGAGAATTAATAGAGCATTTAGTTTAGAAAATATTATTTCAGGTATCACAATTCTGATTGTGTTGCACTGAAAACAAAGGGAAAAAACCAGCAAAAAATCCCTCTGTAAGAAATAAAAACCAATTAAAATTAGAATAATTGAAATTTACCTATTTTCATATTTGAAAGGCTTTTGGGGCTTTACCCTGTCATATCTGTTTGTACATACATTCTCATTTTAGATGAACTCTTTGGTGTGGATACAGCTTCAAGGAACAGAGTTTATAAGTTCCAGTCTAGCTTCTAATTCATGAGGTGAGATAACTGTCCTAAGAAGTCTCAAAATCAGCAGGTCCAGGAGGATAAAAAGGGTGCAGTTCCTCAGCTGCCCAAGACATCAAAAAACTTGGTCTGCCACAGTTTACTTTCCTCCTTAGTGCTATCAGAAACACTCAGGTGAGATAGAACAGCAATATGATCCAAGTGACAATTAATGATTTGACCTGCTCCTCCAGGAATAAGACTAGGGCAGCTTCCTTTTCTCTGTGGATGGGGAGTTTTAATATTTACCAGTCTTGGGCTTCCATGTAGCTTCACAGCTCATTGTGTCATACAAGAGGGATGTTACAGGGGTGCTAATCACTGACCAGGGATGGGTCTGCTCCTTGTAACCACATTCTCAGCCTACATGTTTGTAGAACCTGCAGCTTAAGTTAACAGAAGACATTGTCTTGGGATTTATGCAAGTTCCCCAGTATCTTCTGTACATCAAACAGCCTTCCTCATTAACAATGTTCTCTAAGAGATACTCCTACTTCTCCTGATGTCTGTAATGTACAGACTACCTCTTAATCAGGTTCACAGAGGTTTATATATGATTTCCATGTTTACCCTATCAAATTTTCAGTGTATTGTGCAAGGACTCGATTTGTTCACTACAGGTTTTCTTGAAAAGGACTCTGACAAGGCAGCAGAGGAGAACAGGGAATGCCTGTCTGCCTTGTCCCAGCTGCTGCAATCTGCTGGGACCTTCTGGAGGCGGAAAGATGTTTCCCTTCGCAAACACAGCTGAACATGGCCATCTGGGGAAAAAAGTGTGCAGTAACAACCGGGGGCAGGAAGGGAATGAGAACACCACCAAGTAGAGAGCTAGTAATAGAAATGAACAATGGAAGGCTCCTGAGGGGAAAAGAGCATTTGCCTGAAACAGAGAGCTGACTCAAAGCTGAGCTGCTGAAATGCCAGAAAAGGGATCCACAGAGAGTTTTGTTTGGCCCAGGAAGGCCCTTAAATCTCCTGGACTGTAAAGTAAGACTGAGAGAAAGGGTTTATTGCTACTTAATGTTTCTACCATTGATATACTGGAAGCTGTTGCTAAGTGTTCTCTGATCACAACTTTGTGGCACTCTCAACATCTTTTTCTAATGTTTATGGTAAAGACCTGCTGCTTTTTCTCCATCAGAATCCATGGTTACCTAAGTTCTTGAACTTGCACCTGATGATTTACCATAGCTATACATCTTTGAAAAGTTTTACTGTTAAATATCTTAATCTCAAACAACTTCTTCTACAGCTATTTAGAGATGGTGTGACTCTATTTGATCACTGAATTTGTGGTGCTAGATGTATTAGCCATAATGATCTCTAAAGAGGTTTATGTTCTGAATCTAACTCTAAGAGAATTGTACCCTACTTCTGTTTTCCAGAGCTAAGATGAGGGGTTTTGTTTATTTGCTTTTTTAAAGAAAATTCCGTTCAGTAAGACTATTTAAGCTCTTAAACAAAGTATTTGTAAAAGCATCTAGATCTTAATAAAAAAGTCCCTTTTTTAACTTTGAAAATGTAGATAAACTATTTGCTCTGTAAAGAGCTCTGACTCAGATATGAAAAAAATAACTTCTGTTTTCTGCTCATGTAGCCTGGTTTTACATTATTCTTTAAGATCAGATAACTTCCTGATGAATCACTCTGTAGCATATACTGACACTTAGTTTTGACCTAGCACACAACAGTTCAAACTTAATTCATTTTTTTTTCTTAATTTCTCCTTGCAAATGCTTAAGCCTTATTTATAAACATTGTTTTCTGTGTCAGCCTTTATAGCAACATAGAGAAAACAGTGGAAAAACTGGACCTTATTCTGCTCTCTTTGTAAAAATATTAGGCTTGCCTTAAGGTTGGAAGGCAATCATTACTGACATTTGTTTTTTATTTAATTTTTCTCTTTCGCTCTTCACTTGTCTTTTATAATTCTGAAAAAAAAAATCAGTCACTGGTGAACAAATAATCTTTTCTTTTCTTTTCTTTTCTTTTCTTTTCTTTTCTTTTCTTTTCTTTTCTTTTCTTTTCTTTTCTTTTCTTTTCTCTTTTTTTTTTCCCCTCCTGATTAGTCCAAACCAAAATGATCTGTGGAATCCGACCATCCACCTATAGTTATTTCCTATTTTCAACCCATCTATTCCATTCATCTGTTTACCCTGGTGCTGTGGCTAAGGGGAAGACAGTGGATGTTGTGTGCCAAGGCTTTAGCATGGTCCTTGAAACTCTCTCCCATAGTCTTCTTTTCATCAGATTGGTGAGATGCAGGCTGGATATGTGGGTGATAAAGTGGGTGGAAAATTGGCTGGACTGCCTGACTCAGAGTTGTAAACTTTGGGGGAAAGTCCAGCTGCTGGCCAGTTACAAGTGACATTCATCAGGGATCAATGCTAGGAACAATATTTTGTAGTGTCTTTAATGACCATGATGATGGGAGGGAGTGTACTTTCAGCAAGTTTACAAATGGCACCACTTTTGAAGGAACAGTCAATATGATGGAAAGCAGGGCTACTCTTCAGGGGAACCTCAGCAGCCCAGATAAATAGGCTAACAGTACCACCATGAAGATCAACAAAAGCAAATGAAAAGTCCTGCACCAAGGGAGGGATAAACACAAGCACCAGTACAGGCTGCGGACTGATTGTCTAGGAAGCATCTTTGCATAAACAGACCTGAGGGTCCCATTGGAAAACAAGCTGAGCAGGTCAGCAGTGTGCCCTGGCATTGAAGAAGGCCAGCTGCATCCTGGGTTGTATTAGGAACAATGTAGCCAGCAGGTAATGAACCTTCGTCTTTATTTAGCATTGGCAAGACCACATCTGGAGTACTGTGTCTAGTTCTGGGCTCCCCAGCATAAGAAGGATAATGAAACACAGTAGTCCAGCACAGGCCACCAAGCTGGACTGGAGATGGTGGCTGGAGCACAAGGTATATGAGGAAAGGCTGGAAGGTTTGGGTTTGTTCAGTCTGGAGAATAGAAGCTGAGGTGAGACCTTATTGCTGTCAACAGTTGCCTGATAAAGGATACAGAGAAGAGGGACCCAGCCTCTTTTAGGAGGCATGCAATGATAGGCCCAAGGAGCATAGGAAATTCTGTTCAGATACAAGAAAACATTTCTTTACAGTAAGGGTGATCAAATACTGGAAGGGGTTGCCCAGGGAGGTTGTGGGATCTTCAGCCCTCATAGGTCTGAGCAACCTCATCCAATTAGCTCTTCTTTCAATGGGGAGTTGGAGCAGATGGCGGCCAGAGGTCCCTTCCATCCAGAATTATTCTGTGATTCTATAAGCCCTCTTGTCTCTTGCTGTTGCTGAATTTGTTAAAATTATTCAGATCTTTCTTGACAAAGGAACAGTTTAATCATGAAGCAGGCAAGTATGATTCTTCTTTTTAATTAGTCTATCATCTTCTCTTTGCAGTAAATTAAATATAACTTCAATAAACGTTAATATGCCTTTCCTTAGGCTGACAATTTGGTGTATTATGGAGAAGACTGTTCATATTTACTGTTGTCCACTGTTGTTGAGTTTCAGATCTCTATTACACTTATCAGAGCGTCATAAAAACTTTATTATCCAACAACTTTTGTACTCTTTTCTTAAGTGAAATTGCATAGCAGAATGTTCCATATAAATAATGAAAGTTAAGCGAGTTGCTTCCTCTGTTGCAATTTTAATTAGACCTAATCAAAACAAGTCATTTTGCAGGATAAACTACACAAATGATGGGCAAACAAATTACAGTGGTTACTGATAAAATACCTCATTATTATCAAGTACTTCAGTTTGATAGTATACCCATGAATATGTAATTATTCTAAATTGTTTTAGACAGTTTATTATTATTTTGTCTAGTGGACATTATTTTGTACTTTGAGTGTGGCTCTGTTTTCTACATGCAAAGAAATACATTAGATATGTAATTTATATTAATTCATCTATAAAATCCAAGCAGCTTACTAAGTTTTAATCATGCACTTCAATATTCTAAAATGGCTGCGAGTTTATGTGCTCTTGTATTTTAATTAACCAGATTCAGTAGTTATAAGTTCAAATTTTCCTGTTTTCAGATTTTAATTAGGTTTAGAACTTGATTCCCACAAGTTTTCTATTTGTAAACATAACAATTTTCACTCCTTAGATATTATCCCTAGGTAGGCAGGTAAACATAATGAAATACATTGTCAAACTAGTTCAGAAGTATGCTTTATCTTCTACTTATTAAAAGTTATAATTTGTGATAAATCATAATCATTTTATCTCCAAAATGAGAAGGCTTTTGAACAAGTAAAATAGATCAAAACAGAAAGATACTTTTTCCTGGAATCTCCTAAGTGTAGCTGTGTTTGCAGGTGTATTCAGCTCAAAAACCATAATAGATTCCTGTGGGCCGAATTCAAAACAGTCCAGAGATCTTAACAAATCTCTTTGAAATTAGCTTTGAGAGATGTAAAAGAAGAGGAGGGGAAAAAAACCCAACAAAACTATCAACATCTCAGAATTAGGACTTCTAAAGTCCTAACCTTATATGTATTTCTATTAAAGCTAGGTGGTGTCAGAACTTGGAACTCGTAGATCTGAGAACACATTCCTCTCTGAATTTTGCATTATTATGTCATATGTGATTTGATTTGATTTATTTACTTAATAGTGTAAGAACATGGGGACAAAGAGGACTTACAAAAACAATAACTATGATTAAAAAAAAATCAAAGATTTTAACAAAATTTAGCTCTGAATTGATAACCAGTCTTAAAATACTTATTTTAATGCAGAAAGCATTAAATGGCAGTAGTGGGTGTGTATTCAGACCTTTTTATTGAATCTTTCTTGCCCAGCAGGTCTGAGTTTTCTTGTTTTAACTTGTAGTAAATATTGTCAAAGAAAATCCAACTGTAAAGATCATGGGTGTTCGGAAAATTTTTGATGTGCTCATGGAAGAAGTTAGTCCATTGAAGAGGGATGTGCTGGGACGTTTCTGAATGATCTGTTAAAACTATATGCTACCTGTCTCTTCTGTAAAGTCCAATTCCTATTCTTGGTGTAGGAAAAAAAAAATCTGTTTCCGAGCAGTGCAGTAAAAGAT
Organism: Buteo buteo; assembly: GCF_964188355.1. Lineage (NCBI taxonomy): Eukaryota > Metazoa > Chordata > Aves > Accipitriformes > Accipitridae > Buteo > Buteo buteo. Next base: position 23,494,034 of record NC_134184.1, on the reverse strand, counting down.
CTTTGTATAAAAAAAAAACTTTTATAAGAGCAGCTTTAATGGGTAATTTATGAAAACAAAAGCTGGGTTTTTTTTGGTGAAGTCTTCAATTTAAAAGTTAAAGTTTACAATATTGCTTAAAGTTTAGTAACAACAAGACTTTAAAGACAATTCCTATGTATCCAGTATCACCTCATGAGTACCAGAAGTCTTAAAAAAGTTCATTACTGTTTAACTAAATCTACAGGTTTACTCAGTCTTCTTCATGCTATTACTGACAACAAATAAGTCAGAAAGTTTGACTCTCAGTTAGAGTAAAAAATTATTTTTTAACCCTCCCTGCATAACTCAATGAGAGTTCTAAAATAAAAATGTGATAGACAGATTTCTGCTAGTGCTTTGTAATTGACTAGATACTAATGAATGTGGAATAGTTTCTACACTGTGGCTGAAATGAGATATTGTTTTATTAGAAGATACAATGAAATACATATTTTGTACTGTTTATATTTGTTAAATCACACTATTGTAGAAAATAATTTACAATAGTATTTCTTAAGTATAGATTTTCCTCATGTTTTTCCATATTTCTTGTGCATTGAGTAGAATTGTAATTACTATATTTTCTCTAGGAACATTGGAAAGCGAGGCATCTCTAGGCAGTTATTCAGTTGATCTGAGTTCACAAGATGGGAACAGGATCCTTTTGATGCCAGGTTGCAGGTGAATCAGCTTAAAGTATTTATCAAACCTGCCATCAGAATTAAGTCTCCAGAGCTGGAATGAATCTGAGCATTGAGTCAAGAAGTACTGTAGAATTCAGTGCCAAGTGAATGATCCTTATGGCTTTAGTTAATGCAAGATCCTTGTTTGCTGTAGGATATTGTATGCATACATATTGTATGTAGCAGGTAACTGCTAGTTGATTAATACCTATAATATTTGAAGGAGATTTAAAAGTGATCTACTGCTTAGTTCATAGGTATACAGCCAAATGGAACTGTTAGAATTTGCTGTTCTCGTTCTTTTTATAGCACAGGTGAACCAGTAAATATAATCTCTGAAATAAATAATAATTTCTACTTCATCTAGAGCATTTTTATAAATATATAGTCTTGATTCTAAATGAACAGCTACCATATTCCCATCTAAGGTTTGATAATGAATGCAAATTTTCAGGTTTCATAAGACTCTTGTAACTCTTTTCTAAATAATTTCCAGTTTTTAAGCAATTTTTTTTGGTGTAACCATCAGATCTGGATACAATATCTTATGAATGCCCTGCTAATTTTATAAATTCAATAAAAAATGCTTAAGGAGAATGATGGCACCATTTTCCTGCTCCTACCTGTTATGCCTTTTCATTTGAAAGTATTATTTTTACAGAAGTTCTTTCTGTCATTGAAAAATGACACACTCCAAGTCTGCCTTTTGTAATATACCATAGGAAAACAATAATTTTTTTTGTGCCTAGAAATTGTATAATCTAAAGTTAAACCAAATAAAAAAAACACAGAATAGGTTCAGAGACGCAAACAGAATTCGGGGAAGCACTGAAATACCATTCAGTGACAGAGAAGATCAGTAGTGATTTGTTTCCTGAGGTGCTATTTTCCAAAGAGTATTTTCAGCCATCAGCCAAGTGTGAGTATATCAATATTTATTCATAATTCCTCTTTGGATTTTCAGAGAACATTTTTATTGTTATGTTGGAAAATATTTATCAATATGTAAGAGCTAAAGCATGTAACGCAGAGTCAACTGAAATATCTTATGACATAGACATATAAGACATTAGGTCTAGAAGAAATTTATTTAATAAATACTCAAATTGAAAAAGAAGAACTACAGGTTTTATTAATTTTAGTGAAATTAATTATCTAATTTTGGTAAATATTTGCAAATATTTTTGGTCACATTTTGATTCGGGATGGGGGGGAGTTTATTAGGGAAAGAGGAGAAGGGAGGGAAATGATGGAGGCACAAAGCACGGTAGAGAAAGATGTGTAACCTGAGGTAACATTAGAATTTTTTTAACTACCTTGTGAAAAGAAATGCACACTCACCAGGAGATGAAATTCCTGGAGTCAGCATCTTTCATTATCTGAAGATATTTGTAACCATACCTTTCATTTCATGGGCATTTGCTAGCAGGAGAAATTTCCAAGCTCTTTGTTTTTGATGAAGATCCACTCTGCTTGAATAGGCATTCACTGAAGCAAAGACTAAGCTCAGCTCTTCCAGCTCCTGAATACACTGCAGTGCTCCAGGTTTCATTACCAGGAATGTAATTTATACCAGCAGAAAATTTCCTAAGAAAAAATAAGAAAGGCCCTTCTTACGGCACTACTTCCTCTGATGGTTTGACATTCATTCTTCTGCAGCAGCTGTAGAACAGCTCTCAGTTATTGAAGGAAATGGACAAATGTATATTTCTAGTCTAAAATATTTGAGTTCCTGTTAGTATTTAAGTGGGATGTCCAAAACAAAAGTATAAAATACCATAGTCTATGAAGATTATCTATATTGAACACATTAGCTCAATTGCCTGTAAGCTGAGAAATGGGACTAGAAATAGGTTGAGGAGAGATGTTATTGTGTGTATGTTCTTTAAATATTGGTGAATAAAATTGTGAATAATATTGGATTGATCAGTTTTATTAGTTTAGTTTTGTTGTTCCTTTTCTTACAGTAACCCTTTGGTTGGGTAAAATAGAATGACTTTCAGTGGGATTACACTCTAGATGCAGATATTTAGATGTAGGTGTATAAAGTACATGCTTCTAAATGAAGGGCAGGCGATTAAACTCCTGTTGTCAATTAAGCTTTTCAGCTGATGGAATGTAGATGTCTGCTGTTGGATAAGACCTAGACCTAGACCTCCCTGACAGTCTCAACTCAGGTACCAAACATGGGTGTTTGGTGCCGCCTGAGATGCCTTAAGATATCACACCTGGCTTCCAATTGTTGTTGCAGGAACATGCAGATTTTCTGTAGATCTGGTATCTTGTTTGTAAGCCCTGTGAAGATAACCTAAGACATCTTAGCTGGTATTATACGCCTCTATTTAGAAAGCCAAATCCTGTCCAAATTTTTTTGTGAAATTGTTTTAGCAAGAACCGATATCCAGTCGCAGTATTTTGTTCCCCATTTGATTAATTTCAATGCAAAAATATATTTGACAGTAGAAATGAAACAGTATCCCAATTTTTATGTGAAGTGAAAAAATGTAAATTTTGTATGAAGACAATGCTATACATCTTCACTTACATCAAGTAATGCTGGCACTCTGGAAATTATTGAATAAATCCCATCTGATTTGTGACAATACATTGAACATATCCTCTGCCTATATGAGATAGCATTTTCTGATCTTAAAAGCTGCAATAATTTCAGTATAATTTTGAATTAAATGTTGATTATCTACAGCCTGGACTATGTTTAAATACCTTTATTATTAATAATCATATTTTGCAAATGATTCTTTGTTTTGAATCTTGCATTGGATTGATGAACTTAACTTAAACTTTCTGTAAGACTTATGCCAATCCCAGTGTGACCATATACACAAAAAAGGTCACATCAAGAAAACCTTAAGCTGCAAAGATCCTTGTTTAGCTGATGAATTAGAAGTTTGATTCTGCTTCATATTAAACTATTTATTTACTTTTATTTATTTAACATATTTCTCACATTAGAAATATGTATATGACAGTTTTAGAGAGTAGACTTCCTCCTGAACTCTAAACTTTTCTCTTGGGTCAAAGACTGTTAGAAGACAGAATAAATAACATCTTTATGATAATTAGGCCAGCTGTACAACATATGTACATGAAACATGAAAAATTACAGCAGTCACAGTGGAGACCTTCTACTAATAAATACAGGGTTTAATACTAAGTGATGGTTTTTTTAGAGAGAGCTACTAAATAAAAATGTTTTTAAAAAGCAAAGTAGAATTGTTTAGGCATACAAAATAGGGCCAAATAGCTTCTAAATATTTCCTGTGTGTCTGCAAATTTGCTTTTGACGTAGCATAAGACACCAGGTTCCCACTCTAGTAAACTAAGCTTAGTCACTGGAAGATATGCATGTTCTATAAAAAGACAAAGTTCTGGGAAATTAATTCAAGCACTTGCATCTTGAGCATCCTCACTGTTTAGATGTTACCTTACTCCATAGCTCTGCTTCTGACAGTTTTCTCTAAAACAAACCTGCCTTGTATAACATTCCTGAGGTAAACCTAACCTCTAGGTGAGGTGGGGCAAGTCATAACCCTGACTCCGTTGCAAGCAGTGTAGGCAGAAGTAAATTTACACACTTTGGTCTCAGGGACAAGGACTAGCATCTGACTTTCTTTTATGTAGCAACAGTCTTAACTTCCCTTATCTGTGATAAGCATACAGAGCATACCTGACACAGGAGACCAGGATGAAGTGTTTCAGAAAATGAAAAGTTTCTCATCTATTTTCTAATGTTCAGTAGCAGCAAAGCCTTCATCTTTTGTACAGCAGGATCTGTGTTCTGGAATATTTCTGCATTTTCCATTAAATAATCAGTGGATGAATAAAAAAATGGAATACTGAGACTGAAGGACTGAAGCCAGAACTCCCCATTCCTTACTGAGTTCAGTAAATTCCAAGTAGCTTGGTCTTTGTTTTTCCTTTTTTCAGGTCAAGGCCCCATGAATCTTGCATACTTTTCTGTCTGCTATACTGGAACAGATTTAACAGGAGGGATGAAGGCACCTCAGACATACACTTTTTAAGCAGAGAAGCCTGATGATGAGCTTGAAAACTGTTTTCCTTAGCTGTTCAAAATGTCATTGATCTCTCAGTTCTCTAACAGAAAGAATTACCTCAATAATTATTAATTTGGAATCTTAACATAATAGTACCTGAAACTTCAATGTGAGTCTGAAATGGCATATAAAGGCACTGCTAGTATAATAACCTCGACATTTTACTGACTTGACAGTGCTGGATATCACTTTACTTTTTTGGTCTTTCCTTGCACTGAGCTGGTTTGAGCTTGTAGAAAAAGTCCCTAGTGACCAATTGTCTATTGCTTGACTGTTGTAAATGAAGCTCTCGGAAAACTACATATGGCAAATGTCTAATGCCCCCAGGCAGTCACTTCATAACAAACGGTAGCCCTTTCTGTCAGCTAAGACTGGGGAGGCTGTTGTGCAGCTTTTAGACTTTAGCAGGGAACCAAAATGAAGGAATCAGATTCGCAAAAGAAAACGTAAAGATGTGGGTTTGAAAATTTAAGTGTGTGATAAAAGCTGGCATAACCAGAAGAAGCCTCCACTATCAGCATTATACTCCTAGCAAAAACCACAGGATGCTGCTGACTTGTTGCAACATTGCACCCCCAATCACGCTCAAGGAAAAAGAGGTGTGTTAACTTTGGGATTCAGAGGAATGTTAGCTGGGTGAACATAACACCACAACAGAGGGAGATACTAGGATGTTTTACATAGCAGCTGTAACCATATTATTAGTGAAGCTTTTCCATATTAATTAGATGTTGACTATTACACTGTTAACATAGTAATTGGATGAACAAGGAGTTCTTGTTTCCATGTGTCTGATAGGTTCCTTTTTGTCCATAACAAGGCTTGGAGTGCAACCTCATAACGTATATACACCAGATTCTTTGTGGATGCAGGCACATTTGTTTTTTTCTGTTTCTAGATCCCATTGTGGTTTAAATAGGACTTGGGCACCCCACTATTAATATAGGTCAGTTTTAGCAAAAGCAAAGCGTAAACATAGATACCAAAGAACTTTATATGTTAATAATGGAGGAATCTTCTATCATTAGGCACTTCTGAAGGTAATACTCACTGTGTGAGCTTTTTTTGTGCTCCAATTTCTGTCCAAGTCCTACTTTGGACTGAGCTTTAATTCAATTTTAAAATTTACACTATATAATTGATGGAGGAAACAAGAGTTTTCAGTGCTGAAACAATGGATGAATGATTGGATCTTACAGACTGGATGATGTTCAAATCCAGTTTGGGGGCTGGTCTCAAGCTACAACGTTACTCAAGAGTTGTTTGGGAGAGTGCTGTCTTGCTCAGCCAGATACTGCCCTAGGGTCACCCTAAACAATTTGACTGCATAGACAAGCAGATTCTTGGAATGCTCCTTCACTCCCTCTAATTCACTATTGTAGATGTAACCTCCATGTGTTTCCATTTGGCAGCTGCCAGGGAACAAGGGAGAGGGCTCAGAAAGAAATCAGGGAGCACAGCTTCAATATTTTGCTCTCCCAGCTGAATGCCATGTTCATTAGATGAAAGAAATGCTTTCATGTCTGTTCTCCTTCTGGTCAAATGAATGTAAATGTTTGATTATAAGATACATAAGCTTCAGCAAAAGACATGTGATGTACACTTGTATAGTATAGACTAACTTAGAACATGTGCCCCATCAATTTTATTTAATTAGCATTCTTGGTATTAGTCTATGATTACGCAAAAAGTTCCTCCTACATTGCTGTTTTCAACTGGACTCAGTAAAATCCGAGTGAGTTAGGACAGTGTGAGCACATTTCTGGGAGTTTAATTACAGAGTGAGAAGGCTATAAGGGATCTCAAGAGGTCATCTAGTCCATCCCTCTGCCCTAAGGCAGGTTTATTTATGCTTATGTCATGCCTGACAGATATGTGTCAAACTGGTTCTTGAGGACTTTGAGTGACAGAAACTCCACAGGTTCTCCAGGCAATCTATTCCAGCTTTCCAACACTCTTTACTACTAAAAGCTGTGGGATTTCTGTGTCGTTTTGCTGCTGTCTTTCTAATACCCAACATAATTCTTTTTAACTGTAATTTAAACCATTATTTCCTGGTTTATTTACAACTCATATGGAATATGAAAATACTGGGAGGTTCCTTTTCTAGAAATTATGTAATCTCAGGTGCCTCGACACTTCATACATCAAATACTATCTTGCCCCTTTTAGTCCCCAAAGAATTTTTTGTTTTTAAAATTAAGGAAGAATTAGTCTAGATCTTTATGTAAACTAAGTACCTAAGGTTTTTTTCACAGACTGAAAGACAGAAAACAGTTGTACCTGGTGCAGGTGTCCAGGCGCTGACATTTGGGGGGGTCACAGGGTGGCCCCTCTGAGGAGCGGCCGGGGCTGCCCCATGCCGGTTCCAGCTGGTTCCAGCTGGCTCCAACCCGCCCACCCCAGGGCACCGCTCAGCCCCACAGACAAGGCCGGGGTGCCTCAGGGAAAGTGTGCTCAGGAAAGGTCAAAACACTGCATGGCAGAGGGGAGAGTGAGGAAAAAAGTTTTCACCAAGCTAATTTAGACAGCGTACACCAGGTTAGCAGGTATAAATGCAGTGAGCATCTGTGGGTAGGTAACGTGAAGTTCTTCATCCTTTGCTTGGGCCTCTGTTGTTGAACTCCAGGAACTGCCTGAAAGCTGAAATCCGGAACCCCAGTATTCAAGTCTGCATAATTATACAATAATAAAACACTTCAGCATTAGGGAGGATAATTCTTCTTAAGAAAGAAAAGTATTATTGCAGGTCCTCTGATGAAAAATAAAGGCAACAAATAATATTAGTTATTACTGGTTTACTTCTGTATGAAATATCATCTAGACTTCCTGTAGAAAATGTTAGGCATGTGGTATTTTATTTTCAGAATTATGCAATTTAAACTGGCCACAAAAGATGTGTGTGTAGAAAGAGGAAGAATAATGATAATGCATAAAGTGCAGCTTTCAACAGTTATTAGGCACTTGTATGCACAGACCGGTGATTATTTTACTTAAAGTTATCTACCTATGAATTAGTCATTTATTTTATGAGCACAGTTATCTGTATTCATTCGCATCCCTTTCCAGGCATATTTTGCAGCCTGATTATGAAAACTCTGTCAGAAAAGATCAGTAAGAAAAGTCTATGAAGATAGCAGAAAATATTTTAGAGAAAAAAGAAGCAGAGAAAAGTATTGATTGAAATTGAACAGAATTAAAGAGAGAACAGAGAGAGAGAGGACACGGGGGAAATGTAAAGTGTTCAAAAGAAAATTAATATTATGCTGAGGGTTATATGTGTCCTCTTTCTATAAATATATTGTAAGCAAGAAATAAATGAGCAAACTAACAAACAGCATACTGTGTGAATACGGAAAGAAATGCTAGAAGTAATAAAGAGAAAGAAAGAGCCAGATGCAAAGCCTTAAATGTCAAGAAAAAAGGGCGAGTTAGAATGACTGTAGAGCAAAGTGCAAAAAAGAATAGAATAGAATCATAAAATAGAATAGAATAAAAAAATAAAATAAGATAAAACAAAAAATAAAGAACATGTAAAAAAAGATAGGAACTTTCACAGAGGCTGAGAAAAAATAAAAATGTTTCAAGCACAGGAAGAAAAGAGGTCACTGAGACTGCAGAGCATGTAAGAAGCAGCCAATTCATTTGCCTTGTGTAACATCCTTAAGGTACAACTAATCTGCAGGTGAGCTAGGGCAAGACTCAATCATTTTCAGGCAAAATTTCCAATCAGTTAAAGGTATTGGCTCTCAAAGTATAATGCTGTTTTTCACACATCCTTCCACCTAAGATTCAGTACAGTAAATAACTCTCTTGGACAGTGTTTGCTTACATATTTTTTTAAACATGAAATAGCTGGAAGATAGAAGGAATTGTTCCCTCTGATGTTCCTTTCGGTATGTTCAGGGTTGTTTTTTTTCTCCTCTGATGTTCCTGGCTAGTGTTTAAAATTAAGCATGGACCCAGCTCCATGCATGAAAAATAAAGTAAGCTTTGGTAGAAAGTTTATACCCAGATAACAATTCTGGATGAAGTGGAATAATTTCTCTGTTATTTTTATGATGTTATTATTTTAATATTAACTCATCAGTGCTAGAATTCATTGTTACATTTGGAAAATGTAGATATAGAGTGATCACTGAACAGGCTTTGCATCAATTCTACATATTTCTAGGTAGTAGTTTGCTACTCTATCAGTATATGTAGCTAAGTAATTTGGATCAGATCATCCTAAAATGACCATATATATATGAAAGCTAGCAGATAAATACTCACTTATCTTACTGTAATATTTGTCCCTTGATTGCTCAACAACGGGAAATTCTCATTCTTATTTCCATCATTCATAAATATCCAAAGTCATTTAAATCTTCTCCATGGCTTTTGCAAACTCTTAAGAAGTAGCTGCACTATATTATTTAAGCCATAAACTGCACTAGTCAGAAAAAGAGCTTCCACTGGAAATGTTGCAATGGGTAAGATGGCAGCCCAAGACCTATAGAGAGAAATAAATTGCCTTATTGAATTCTAATTTTTTTTTAATGCCAAGGTTTTCCTAAATTCTGTGCTAGAATGTTCAAATGGTTAAGAACTACAAGGGATTCATAATTTCTATATTTGATAGATTGGTTTAGAAAGAAGAACTAGATGTTTTATATCTGTTAGAAAAACCCAACCAAACAAAATCCTCCTTCCATAGGTGATTTGTTTCCACAGATAGAACAGTTAGATTTGGTTTACTATAATACAATACTTCATTGATAATCCCAGACATTACACATTTCAGTTTTCTAAGTGTTCTTTAATACAGAACATTTATTATCTCAGAATGTTTTTGCACCAGTTTAAGCCATTGGCTAGTTTTTAAACAAGGAAGATCATATTACTGATCAAGTTACACTTCTTAACTTCATGTGTATATTTCCATGCATAGTATAATATCTTAGATCTATAAAAATTAATGACAAAGATTATCTTATGTTTGCTTGGGCTGGGATTTTTTAAATATGCCTGTTATATTAGCTTTGGAAGCAAAAATCCTGGTGTGGAAAATTAGCTTATGGAGTAATCTGAATTAGTTTACCACCAAGCTCATGCACAGGAAAATCACTTGCACAGACATCTGCTCAGTTTTGACCCCTGGAGTTTGTAATCCTAAAAATGTTTTGGGGGTTTGTTTTGACTTTTCTAGGTACAAAATGTTTACACATACACATACACTTTTATATATTTATCAAGCCAGTATTATACTTCCTTTAATCATGACACTAAGAAATATTTAATTTCTAAGTTTAAACTTCATTGGTGGTTGTATAGTAATTCTCTCACCTCTATACAGCTGAATCTTCATTAATTCAAGTAACTTGCAAATCCTGGGAACATTTTGTATAGAGTTGTGGAACATTTCTACCTCTAGAAAAAGAAAAATAAACATGGGGGGGGGGGGGAAGAGCTAAGTAAAACAGAAAAAAAATAAAGCTTTGATAGATGTCAGGATGTATCCAGAACAATTTAGAACTCTGTCTTTACATAGTAAAGATGAAATAGTACAGCAAGACTTATATTTAACAAAAATAAAGTAAGCATAACTTCTAGTGTAAATGATTTCTTGAAATTGATTTTTGTAAGAGTTCTTCAAAGCTCAATTAACTAGATAGAATAGAATTATTACTCTCCAGCAAAGAAAGCACAAAAATATTTACCTTCAAACAATGATTGGAAAAAACCCATGGTTATTCTATATCTGGATTTAAAGAATGAACAAATTTCAGTAGAATCAGATTTGACAGAGTCTGTTTATGCTTTATTCCACTACCATAAATGTCTATTATGGTATCTGGATTGCACATAGACCTTGTTAAACAGATTTTAAATGTCATTTTAATTTAAGAGGGAGCAAAGTTGGAAAATAAATAAACCATTTAAAAAGTTCAGCATTCACAGGCCATTATTCAGCTGTATGTCATTTTGTATAACTATATTAATAAACTTTAAAAATATATTTATAATTAAGTCAATCATTTCTTGTTTGGTTAATTTATAAAACACAATCTCCAAGTTCACTCTTTGTAAAGCAGATGTTCAAACAAAGGCAATTAAATTATAATTATTAAACTCCTGCAGTTGCTGTCTGTCTCTCAGTCTGCATGATATTGTCCCCTAGCAGTGTCTTGATGCTATTGATCAAGTGACAAATAAAGATAGATTGTACTGGGCAGACAGGGTGATTTTTAAGATGTTAAACCAGATTATTGTAGAGATTAAGTTGCAAAAACAAACTTTCTAAGAGAAATATTTCCTACCTTTATTCTTTTAGTCACTTTTGTCCCAGCTGTTGAAAGATATTTATGATTATACTGAATATCGAATCATCTGATGTTAAAGCCTATAAGTTACCATGACTGGTATTTCTCATGCTAGTAAAATACTCCTTTTATAAATCTGAAGAATTACGCTTGCTAGATTGCAATAGCAACAGCAAGAAAAGTAACAAGACAAGTAAAAACCAACAACCCATGAAAAACACCTAACCTCTTTTCATATTGACATACGACAGAGCAATTTCTTACAAAAATATTGAAGGGGGAAAAAAAATGAAGAATACTGTTGTTGTCTTTATCTCATGCAAGGTTCTTTTTTATCTAGTTTTATACAGAATTTTTAGGTGCTTGTGTAGCAACTTTTGCACCACATTTTCATTGTAAGCCATAGCCTACAAAGTTGTTTTCCATATTCAAAATCATTGCAACTGCATGAGTCCAGCACTGAAAAAAAATTACAGCTCATGTCATATGACAATGAAAGAAGGCAGATATCGTCTCGTTGCCTAACACCACACTTGTGTCCCAGCTATTTTGCACTGAGGTAAGGGTAAATACAGAGAAGCCAAAAGGAACACTGTCAAAAGACAAACTCTCAATACTTGGTTCTTGATTACCTGAAAATCAGAATGCAGTGTTTGATAAATGTGTTAAATGTATGAGACTTCATTCTAAGTGTTGTAGCAGCGATAATAATAATTAAAAGTATGGTGAAGCTTATGCACTGACCCACTGCGTTACAAAACCCAAGAGATTTTGCTCAACAGTAGCCATTCTGCTTATTAAAAAAAAAAGTATCTTAAGTTACAGATCAGTAGAGTCAGTAATTATATACAGTTAAGGACAGTTAAAGAGAGAAAATATTTAGCAATAAAACATTTAGAAAAGCTTGCCCTTTGCAGAACTTTCATTATATCTAAATTAAATAATACAGTTCATACAAGTGTGATGAAAGGTACTGTTATTATTATTATTATTATATACTGATGTATTTATAATCAATAATTTATTTTTACTGATATCTTTTGTATGCAATTTATATTTTGATTATCAGTAATTGTAAGAGAATGTATTTTCAAAAAAATGAAATAATGCATTCTTTCTCATTTGTTCCCTATGAAAATCCATTTTAGTTTTGAATGATGGACTACATGTTCTTTTTCAGATATAACTAAATTATACCAAAAGATTTATCAAAAGTGTGTAAGAACTTTAGAATAATATAATCAGAAAGACCTTATTATTCAGAGTTATTACAGTGGTTAATAATAATGGACCTTGCAGCTCTGAAACTTTTTGAATCTCTAATAAATATTTATATATACACATTTATTCCTTTCTATGTTTTTTCCTTCTGATATAGTAATTCCTGAAAAAAAGGGAATTTCTGGTATGAGGTGCCTGAAGTAATGCTCTGAAATTTATTTTACATTTTAAACAATCTACCTTAGTCTCATCTTATAATCTTTATTTCTGGGAAACTGTGGTTTGTCTTTAGTTAAAGTCCAGCATTTACCTTGAGTCAAAATGAAACCACCAAATTCATTATCTGTGTGACCTGAGGCTATACTTGAATGTGCATCTCCAGAGGTTACAACCCACTGATATAACGGACCTTAAACATTGATGTTATCTCATCTCACTTGTGTACTTCTGTCATTATGCTGAAGGACTTTTATATGAAAAAAAGATTTCTCTCCCTCAGAACACACAGCTACTTACTATATTTTAATGCATAATGTGAATAGTGGTATTGGAAAAGGACAGTATTTATTTCCTTCTGTTTTTCATATGGGTGTTTTTCAGTCAACTGAATTTAAAAGCATTATATTCATTCTATGTAATTACTTGAATTTTTATCTTTAAGAGTTCCCTCATAAGCAAAGCAAGAGATAATTTACCTAGCATTTTTTTTTATTATTTTTGTCAAGGTTGATGAAATAATGAAAGCTGAGAAACAAAGTATTTCTTGATTCTTTCATCACTTAAAGGTTTTAACTCAATCACTTTCTCAAATGTGTTCAGTACCACATGAGAAGGAAGGAGAAAAGAAAAAAAAATAGAGAAGTATCATTAACACAATAGCATGTTGTCATGCATCTATTAATAAGGTTGTTATAAAATCCTTTATGTTATTTAGAAATATTTTACACATATTCTACATTGAATTTTGTGGTAAATGTTCAGAAATTAAATCCCTTAAGTTCCTCTTGTGATATAATAACTTATTATCATTGTATTCTTCATGAAGATTGAATATGTTGTTCAAGTTGAACAGATACTTCAAGAAGGTCCCTTCCTTTCCCCCTACTCCACCCCATTTTCCTCTCCCTTCTCTTTGCTACCCTTTCCTGCCCTGCCCTGCCCTAAGCTGCCATCTCATTCTTCTGTCGTGGTTTAACCCCAACCGGCAACTAAACAGCTCAGAGCTGCTCTTTCACCTCTGTCACAGTGGGATGGGGGAGAGAATCAGAAGAGCAAAAGTGAGAAAACTCGTGGGTTGAGATAAAGACAGTTTAATAGGCAAAGCAAAAGCCACACAAGCAAGCAAAGCAAAACCAGGAATTCATTCCCTACTTCCCATGGGCAGGCAGGCGTTCAGCCATCTCCAGGACAGCAGGGCTCCATCACGCCTAATTGGGACTTGGGAAGACAAACGCCATCACTCCCAATGTCCCCCCCTCCTTCTTCTTCCCCAGCTTCACATGCTGAGCATGACGTCATATGGTGTGGGATATCCCTTGGGTCAGTTGGGGTCAGCTGTCCCGGCTGTGTCCCCCCCAACTCCTTGTGCCCCCCCAGCCTGCTGGCTGGTGGGGTGGGGGGAGAAGCAGCAAAGCCCTTGGCTCTGGGTAAGCACTGCCCAGCAGGAACGAAAACATCCCTGGGTTATCAACACTGTTTCCAGCATGAATCCAAACAGAGACCATACTAGGTATTATGAAGAAAATTAACTCTATCCCAGCCCAAACCACAACATCTTCTTACTGTGAACTGTAGGTGAAAACATGTACCTGTACACACACAATTCAGAATAGTCAAATCTGTGTATATATCAGGTGACTGGAGAAGAGAAGAGCTTTTGCTCTGAGAACAGTAAGAATTAGCTGATTCTCTATAATGTAGACTTCCTTAGAAAAGGAACAATAAAGAAGATAATAAATTTTTATTAAAAATTAGGAGCAGGATGAGTTTTAAAATTTTGCAGAAAACATTGTCTACCTTGCAAGGAAAGCAAATAGATTAGATATACAGAACTCACAATATGTTTTTATTATAATATCATAAATCATATAGTTTTGAAAAAGTTGTAAAACTCTGGTTTAATTTTTATTTTGCAACTGTTTAAAACTCCAGTGGTCATTAATCAGCCTAGGAAAATAAAAAAAAAGGAAGTTAAAGGTTATTGGGAAAGATAGTTCACTTAAGTTTGAAATGGCTTGAAAAACTCTGCTAGACTTTTGGATTCTCTTTCTCCTACTTGCAAAGCTTCATATACTTTAAATTTAATGAGCAATAGGCCATCTGTCAGTTGTAAAATTTTGTACACTAATACCTTGTCGAAACATACTAGTTCAGCTGCAATGAGAGAGTGAGAGAGAAAACAATTTATTGAACTTGCCTAATCTTTTATGCAGTATGAATACATTCCAATAGTTTTACTTTCACTTTGTTAGGCAGGTCCCTGGTGGTCAGAAAATGACATCTAGATTAATACTGTCAACAGTCCCATTCTTTCAGTCTTCTATGCATTCAACAAAGAAATAACAAGCAAAAGACAAATGGTTGGTAAAACTTCGATGCCAAAAACAAGCAGTCTGAAGTATACATGGTGGGGCAGGGCAGCAAAGAGGTTTTCTTTCAAGGATTTTTGTTTGTTTTGTTTTGTCTTCTTTAAGTTAATTGGACATGTAATTTCAAAATCTCCCATTCCAGTGAAAGCAGGAGTGAAACTTTCGGTCCGCTTATCTGGACTACCTTCTCAGCTCTACTTTCTCACCTTCTGCTGAAAATTTGGTGAGGATTCTTCAGTACTACTTCTTATAAAATGGTAAAATATAAACACACAATTACATCTATCATGAGATATGAAATTGTTTTGCAATAAATGACCCATAAGTATGCTTCTATTCTCTAGTTCAATGTTGTCTTACTTTTGTAGAATGATGACTAACACTAAACTAGCTCACACAGGTTTCTTTTCAGATGTCTTCAGCTCAAAAGTCAGGGCCTAAACATGTTGTCCTTACCTCATCATCGTAGTACAGCAACAGGAATGGGAAAAAAATCAGTATCTTTAGAATAGGGGGGTGCCCTCTACCAACTAATAGGGGGTTCCCTATGAGACATGGGAGTTACTTCATACTGTTTTTGAAATGAGCCAGTATAATAAGGCAAATACTATGGAATGATTTTACTATACTAATTAGAATGCGCATGTGTACAGTAGTCTTGTTTCCATCAAAATGCCTGTACTAAAATAACAATATTTTCCAGCAATTCCTTACAGAACTTGGAAAGAAACCATGCTGTATATTTTTCAGAACACTTGCTTTTTAAATGGTTACCACTGCACACATGCACATCAGAAATATATGTTAAAAAAGTAGATTTACTTCACATTTCTTATGGTAGTGGATTTATACATGATCCCTTGAAATCAGTGATATCCAGATGGATTCTATTCTGTTCTTTTATGAAAAGGGAGAAAAAAATTCTCAAGAGAATTATACTTCTCTTGGCAGGTTTAAGAAAACAGGTTTTGGTAGAATAAAGAGTATGAACACATTAACTACAGATTTAAATTGAACATGAATTGTTTGTGCATGAAAAAGATGAAAGCAGCAGCAATAATGCCTCACCAGTAATAAACAGAAAAGAAGGATAGCCTGAATCTTTGTGGTACTTACGGGTTACTAGAAAGAAATTACAATATAAATGCTTTGATTCTTTCGGTTATTTGCCATCTTGAATATAATACACGTTCTTCCCTCTCGAGTCTTAAATATGCTCCTGGAAAACTATCCTCTGCTTGAAAATATAGGAAGAGACACAGTGGTTGAAACCAGATTTCATCCTAACTTTGTTTTTTACCTCTGAGAGTGACTATTAGTGTTCATTTAGGGAAAAAGCATAAGGAAAATGGAAAGAATGAAATGCTCCTTTCCTTGTTACAATTTCCTGATTTCTAGCAAACAAGTAGTACATATTTTTTGTGAGAGTTCAAAGCAGCTTGAGCCCTTGGAATGTATATGTACCTAAATCGGAAGAGTTACTGGACTGAACATGTAATGGACTGAGGAAATGAGGGGAAACATTAGGTGCAATAAATTGGGACACAAAGTGTAGAAGTTTATACTTAATTAAGTCAGTTTAATATGCCATTATGTTCTCAGGACATGGACAGCAACTCAAGACATTACATATTAAGCAATCTAATCCCAAAAAGGAATCTAAAACCAGGAGTCATTTTCTCGGGATGTGGGAACTCTGCTCTGTCTCACCTCTATGCTTAAAAAGGCCTAAAATATAGATCTCCCAACTCTGTGCAAGTCCTCTGAACAGTAGGCCTCTCAGTAAAATGCATGCACTGTTGGCAACATGAGTGACTTGCTTTAGATGGAATTTTCTATTTTGGTAGCCTGAATCAATGGAAGTGCTTAAAGAAATTCCTGTTCAGGCAGGAACCTGTGCCTAGTTTTTTTTTTATTAGGTGCCTCAGGTAAAGTGCTTATTCATTATATGGTCAGCGGGGATCAGTAAGTGATTCTGAAGTCTCCCAGAGACTCTCACTCAATTAGGCAGATAGGATCTCCCCTTGAAAGCCTTAAGGCTCTTACCTGTCTTCCATGGCTATATAAGGAACATAAGCACTTAAATGCCCATTGCGTTTTTTTGGTCTGAATGCAAAGAAATAGCGAAGCCAGCAATAAGTTTATGTAACTTCCCTATTTTTAACAACATGAAAACAACATCCAAACCAGGATTAACCATCTCCCTCACTGCTTCTACATGAGCGAAGCAAGTATAATATCATGTTGCCTAAGCTCTTCTTGAATCAGAAAAGAAATTTACCTGTATAATTTTATATACCACACAATATAGTAAATGAGCATTTATAAGACATCAAGTTTTGGTTCCCCACCCTGTACATATACAGAAACACATCAGTTTTACATGTAAGTGCTTGAAATACCTAGGACCAGGTAGCCCATTGAATAACTCAAAAAATGAAGGGATTTTTAATTGGATATGATCCGTGAACACAAATGGTTGAATATCAGTAAAATTCATCTAGATACTATTTTGGCTAATGCTCACATTTAGAATCTCCTAACATCTGCAGTGCTGTGTTTTCAGCACTCATAGGTCTATTGATATATTAATCAAAGGACTTTGTGTTTAAAGATTTGTGAGTGGGAGACAAGGGCTTTTATTTTGATGGTATTGAAGCCCAAAGGTAAAAGCTGAATTTATGTCTCCAATCAATGAAGGACATCATGTACAGTATAATACAACCAGAACTCTTTTTATTTGGTATATACTTTTGTTTTGATACTTGGTCTGTTGAATTCATAAATGCAACTTTTCCTAGAGCTGGTTTTTTGTATTCTTGTAACCTAACTTTAAATGTTTCACTTCTTCAACTATTTATGAAACTTCAGAGATATTTATAATGATTCCACACAATGGATTCTGTATCAGCTTTTTGTATTTTTAATGATATCACTTCAGGGTGAACAGGCAGTTTGCCTCCCAGAGGTGCTACAGCCCTTCTCAGCACTCAGGGTTTGTTTTGGGGTTTTGGGGTGTGAAAGGCTTCTCTTTTTACATTCTTATGTGTACTGAATGATGTTATTGGAGGTTAATCATCTGGATTCCTCCTGTGAGACTTGTATCTGACTCAAATAAATGTTAGTTTTCCTTTTTGTATGAAGTAAAAAGAACAGGAACAAACAGGAAAAGTACATGCGTAATTGCAACGTGTTAAACCGCAAACATATCAACAACCATTCCCAATATGACTTTGTACTTCAGCCCTAAAGTTCTTTCAGCTGTGCCAATACAAGCTTGGATATCGTCCAAACAAATAACTGTATCATACTGCATCACCATTTGAAATACCTTCATATTTGTTGCGGTGTGCATAATTTTAAAAAAGGCAGCACTTCCTACCCATATGGTTATATTGACTCCTGGGGTTTAAGTTTCATCACTTTTCCAGAGATCTTCTGTTGCTCCTTTGATGTTGGTACTTCTGGCAGTATTTAGAAAATATTGCTGTCCCTCAGAGTATATCTGAGGAGAGAAAGTGCCTTTTAGAGTTTAGACAATCTACTGTTGTTTTGAAATATTATTCATCCCTGTAACACATAAACTTAAATTCTTTAAACTTGTTGACTTTAAACAATAATACCATGTAAACTGTAAAAATTTGAAGTCTCTTATTCTGAATTATGATTAGATGTTGTAGATGTAATCAAAACTTCCATAAATGTAACTACTATCAAACCAGTATTTTTTAAGAATTATGTATATTTTTTTGTGTACCCACAACACACGAGTTTTCATGCTGAAATCTGCATCCATTGTGAATAGAATATCATGAGTGTGTCAATACGGGGATAGGAAAAATGAAATCTAAAAATGAAATTAATAAACAGAAAACCAGTATAAGTCTGAGCAATCTCTGAAATACTTCTGCTATCTGTAAGTTTTCAGAAATGGATTTCAGAGCATCAAAGTGCTCAGATATGAGGATCAATATTTAGGAATCTTACCCATATCTTTCTCTTAATAAATCTCTATCCAAGGCCTGTGTTGAGCTTATATGAATTGTCTTTCATAATGGGAATGCTGCTTATGCTGGCAGGTGTCACATGCAAAACATTCAGATATGTTTATTTAACCACAATAATGAGAAATATTGTGTAATGGACTCAATGAAAACTGCGATGGAGGCATCTGTATTGCCTACAGACACCCCACAGTGATGTATGCATGTACTCTACATATGGCCAAATTGTGAGAGATTAATATTACCCCAAATAGTGTATCCAAAGTCTCAATTAATTGTATACACAGTGAAGATGAGTGGCATTAGAAGTTTCTTAAGGAAAACCTATTTGGCCTCACCTCCCGTTGCAGATTGTCAGGGGTTGCTCATAGGCAACACGTATGTATATATATGTGTGTGTGTGTATAAATATATGCCTACTTATGTGGATCTTCCAGAACCTCCACAAATAGCACTAGGTGGTTTTCTGTATATAACTGAAATGGGCGCATTAATCTTTGGCACAAGAACAAAAACTTGACAGAAAAGGGAAACTGTCATGTTAAAATAAACTTTGTTCCTCTATTTCAAAACAAAAAAATACACCCTCAGTTCAGACAGCTGTATATGTGGAAGATGAAAATCACAATGCTGATTTGGTGCTATCATAGTACCAAATGTGTAGAATCAGGATTTTTATAACATTTTCAAAAAAGTTACAAATAACCCTCCAACAGCCATCAGAGACTTAATTCCAAATTCTCTCTTCAACTGGTTTTGTGGGCAAAATGCTACAAACACAGCCAACAGCATTCAGAACAGAAAAGGACAAAGAATGGTCATAAAATATTTGTTCTGAGTTCTTTTTGAAAGGTTAGAAATACCTAAACTAAGAAAATCACATCAATGTATTTCACTTTCTTATTTTAAAGGCTTAAAAAAGCCTGATTATGTTTTGTCAGGTTCTGGAGATGAAAAGCAAACAAACATCAGCTTTTTTGTTTAATTTTAGGGAGAGAAATGAAAATCATACCAAAGAGACAGAAAAATAGAGACCAAGGCAGAGGAACAGAGAAAACTGATTATCAGAAATTGGCCAAGGAGGCTATGAACTTATGCTATAACAGTAACGCAAATATAAAGGACTGATTCAACCAAAATCTTCTTCCCAATGACCATTGTGCAATTGCCTTAAGAAGAACAGTAACTGCCTTTCATGTGACATTTGTGGAGGATGATAAGGTAAATAACCATGGCCATGTTCAATAATGTGAAACAGAACGTCAGCACTAGAACAAAGATAAGAACTTCTATTTTTGTACAGTTTCATTATAAACTAAAACAAGCCACATGCTTATTGAATAAATTGGGTGAATGCTGTTCATCTATCTATCTACCTGTTTGCACATCCATATATAGATGTATAGATGTATAGATATAGAGATAGATACACATCCATAATTTTCAATGTTCTATTCATATAAAAATCTGGGACATGATACTATGATCTATCTTTGCTAGAGTTAACAGCAATGAGTTAGGATGGATTTAGAATAGAATAGAATAGAATAGAATAGAATATTTACAGTTGGACGGGACCTAAAATGATCATCTAGACCAACTGCCTGACCAATTCAGGGCTGACCAAGTTAAAGAATATTATTAAGGGCATTGTCCAAATGCCTCTTACACACTGACAGGCTTGGGCCATCGACCACCTCTCTAAGAAGCCTGTGCCAGTGTTTGAACACCCTCTTGGTAAAGAACTGTTTCCTAATGTCAAGTCTAAACCTCCCCTGGCACAGCTTCGAACCATTCCCACATTTCTGGTCACTGGATCCCAGGGAGAAGAGCTCAGCACCTCCCTCTCCACTTCACCTCCTCAGGAAGCTGGAGACAGCAATGAGGTTACCCCTCAGCCTCCTTTTCTCCAAATTGGACAAGCCCAAAGTCCTTAGCTGGTCCTGCTATGACACACCTTCCGGCCCTTTCAGTATCTTTGTTGCCCTTTTCTGGATGCATTAAAATACCTTCACATCCTTCTAAATTGTGGGGCCCAGGACTGCACACAGTACTCCAGGTGAGGCCGCACCAACACTGAATACAGCAGGATAATCACCCCTTTGGACTGGCTGCTTATACTGTGTTTGATGCCCCCCAGGATGCATTTTGCCCTCTCAGCTGCCAGGGCACACTGCTGACTGGTATTGAGTCTGCTGCCGATCTGCTAAATTGTTTGATATTTCTTTCTCTGATTAGACAATCTGGAGTTTCAAATATATATCTCCAGAACAGCATGGTGGAGCATGTTCAGTTGTTCCTCTTACTAGTGCGCCTCTTCAAGCAGTATACTTGTTCGCAAAACTGTGCTACTAATCCCTTTCATTTAATGGGCAGACTGCAAGGTGAGGTACACAGCCCTGATGATCCCATGAACTAAAGTCAGATCCTTCCCCAGTTCCTTACAGTGCATATGGTCATGCAGAAGGCAATGCCCTGTTTTTCTCCCGCACTGACTAGTGGAGATAAATGGTGGACCTGCATAGTAATGATGCTTATATCAATCCTTAAATTCATGACTTTCATGACTTGCTATTGATAAGGTAATTCTATTGCCTATTAAATCTTGTCTGTTGCTGGTATTGCTTAACAATTTGTGATGATCAGATAAGCGTAATAGCCCAGTACATTCAAACCCAAGATGATACTCACTAAACGTAGCATGCCTCATCAGCTAGTGCTACATATGTGGCACTGCCATTCCATTTTCCTTAATCCCAGCTCTGCTCAGACAAAGCTTTTCTACCTTCCTTTTTCTAACCATTTAGCAGAAACTCACCATTTTTTCAGTGTTTTGATTTAGCCTTGGCTCACAGCCAAACACCCACCCAGGTGCTCACTCCTCAGCAGGACAGGGGGAGAAAATAGGACCAGAAAGTTTATGGGTCAAGATAAAGACAGAGAAATCACTTACCAATCACTGTTGTGAGTAAAACAGGCTTGACTTTAGGGAAAATTAATTTAATTTACTGGCAATTGAATAGGTTTGGGTAGCAAGAAACAAAAAGACAAATATTAAAACAATGCCTTTCCTCCGCCCTTTCCCAGGTTCAACTTCACGTCTTCATTCACAATTCTTCTACACACCCCCAATCCTCCCCAAGCAGCACAGGAGGGATGGATTTGGGGAGTTATGGTTGGTATATGGCAGTTTCTTTCTCCGCAGCTCCTTCCTTCTCACACTTTTGCCTGGCTCTGAAGTGGGGGTCTCCATGGGCTACAGTTCCTTCAGAAAATATCCACCTGCTCTGGCAGGCAGCAGTGAGTAACTATTCTGCCATGGACCACTTCCTTCTCTTCCTCCTCCTCTATCTAAATATAATATCATACTTGTCTACTGCATTTTTATCATGATAATTATTGGCCAAAAAAAAAAAAAATCCAAAACAATTTTAGGTTTAGGTCTATTTTTTTAATTTATATTCTTTTGTATATACTGCCAATCCATTTTTGATGGCATGACCACAGCTTTTGGATTTATCCTACATGCATGCACACATAGACATACATCTGTGTGTGTGTGTTTCTATATATATGCAAAATATTCCATAAAAAAAATCAGAACTTAACCCAAAAATAGTTAAATTATCTTCATAGTTTTAAATATTCTTACAAGATAAATTTAAAGTATTTAACATTTAATCCTTAACGTTAATGAGAGATTTTTTTCCATACTTCCACTGTTGTGAAATAGGAGGTTTTTCACTTTGTCTGGAATCACATTATCAGATTGACAACATGAAGTTTAGCTCAGAGATTGGAAATACTTATAGTTTTTTATTACACATACTTTTAAACTATTTTCAATATTCACAGCTATATACAGTATGGTAAGAATTCTAGTTCATTCTTCTAATGGCAAAGAGCTAAAATACTTCAAGCTAGTATTGCTCAGAAGAGCCACATGCGTCTGATTGCCAGAGCACTGTAATGTACTCACCTCGAGATTATTCCAGGGTGAACATCAAAGCTCTTGCTGGACTCAGATAAGTTTGTGTCCTTAACTGACTATAACCCAAAGCTCTTGAACATGGCAACAGTCCTGAAATCCCAAGGCAACAGACTTACTAAAAAAGATATTTATTTCTTAACTCTGGCCAGGTTGGAAATTAAACCTTTCCACTACCCCACTCTTCTAGCATTTCTTTTATCTATCTCTAACAAAGAAATACATGAAACTGGGAAAAAATTATAATAGTTTGGGAGAAGTATTTTGCTCCTGAAAGCAGACTAAAGAGGTGCAGCAGGTGGGATGAACAACTGGTGGGAGCTAGTGATTGCTGTTCTTCTCACACATGAAATGTATGCAGAAGATTCAGAATAATGGCACTGCCCTTTCAGATTTATCCAAAGGTAGTACCAGAAGGTACTCTTGCATGGCATAGCCATAAGTATTTGCATAGCCATGCAAGTTTAACATTCACAAAACCTTCCACTAAACTGGAACTGGGCTAGTAGGATTTTTAAAGACCTATTTGTGTTACCATAGTAGCTTTATTAATATACCACTGCAATTTAGAGTAAACTAAGTCACAGTTGTAGTCTATTAGCATAGGAACCACCCATTTAAAGTATTGCCAGGTTGAAAAACACTGTAGTTACTTTGAGATGCAAAGTATTTTGTCCAGAGAGTTAACCTTCTTGACTCGGTATCTGTTTTAAGACCTCTAAGTTTAAGGTCAGTCCAAGAAAGATCTGTCTCTTTAAAAGTGTAAAGCAAACTATGTTTTATTTAAGGAAAATTAATTTTGGTCTAACACTGATGAAACTCAAAGCAATTGTCTGTGTTATCAAGCTGCCTTGTAGAATTATGTCGTCCCTTACTTACTACTCAGTCTTGTTTTGTTCCTTATTATGTTCTTAAAACAATTTTGAAACACTCTTAAAAGTCTGCTCTAGAATGTTTTTGCTCTTAAAAGCAGGTCAACATGCAGGAAATATACATCACCCTAGGTACCATTGAGCAGATGAAAAAGGTCTCCTAACAGATTTGCGGTCAGCTAGTCAGGCCACTCACGTGGAGCATCGGATTGGCACCAGGATATGCTCGTTGTCCCACTCTTCTCCTATGGTGAGCAGACAGACAGAAGCTTCCTGACAGCGACTGAATTATGTAAATGTGCATGAGCAGAAGTCAAAGGTTAGGCTCCTACAAATAAATTCTAGGGCTATATTTATGTTGTGGTCACAAGAGCAAGACACAGTTGCATTTTTCAACCAAACACACAGTTTAGGTCTCTAATAGTCTTTTGTAGATCTCATATCTTATTTTAATTCTTTTAACACAGACCTTGGTGTTGTATCTTGGCAATTAGTTACACAGACTATGCATATTTTGGATTTTATTTTTTTTCCAAATGAACGGAAAATCAAAAGAGCCTTTTAAGAGTTAATAGTTTTAAACAAATAAGAAACCCAAGAATTAGAAAAACCATCCATACAACTGTATTTTAAAGTAAAAGGTGTTAATGTTAAGGCCTGTGTCCAATTTGTAATACCGAGTTTAATCTAAAAACCATTTTCTTAATTTTAAGTCAAAGAACTTCTGAATAAATATACTTTTTAAGGTTTCTTTCATATAGTATTCTGGATGATATTTATCTTTCTAGTAATATCATGTGTGTAGAAATTTTTTTTCATTCTCTGTTTGGCCTAATGTCATTTAGCTATGGCATTTCCTTATTTCAGTGTCATAAAAGAATTTCCTTTTAATTGTTATAACAACTTCTGCATCTTCAACAGGCATCATCATCATTGTGTTTTATTTTGTGTATCCTCTACTATAATACTTCTTATTTTATCCAAATTAAATTAAAAAAAACCCAAACAACTTATTTTTGATGGTCTTTTAGCAATGAACCTAACAATTATAGCTGAGTATTTTACAAGCCTCTAGAAGAAGACACCCTACTGCTAGTGAGCATCAGTGAAGATGTGAGACCCTAATTCTTTTAGGTGCTTCAAAAATAATTTCCTTTTAAATTATTTTATAGTAATTAAGTTGTATTCTTTTAGTTGTATGATTTACTTTGCCAAGAAACATATATAATTCTTTTAACTGTGGAAATGTACAGAACTGAACTACAAGTAAGATATATACCACTCCTAAGACCCTTAATACATAAAATTTAATGCTTGTTAAATACCACAAAATGTAAAAGGTTTTTAAACTTTTAGACTTAAGACTTTCATATATTTTAATATTTTATCTTCTATGCCCTAGAACTTTTTCTACCAACCAGCCTATAGTTGTGATGCCTAAGTGCTGCTCTGTACTTTGGCATTTTCCAGGCAGCATGACTCCTGTGGGATCCATCAGGAAAAGCCATTAGTGCACTCAGTGGTGTAAAACTTGCATGATGCCATAAATCTTTTAGCAAGCGGATTTGGAAGATGTTTTTGTGAAGGTTATGTGTGTAAGGTAAGCTACATTACATGAGCCTTCAATGTGTGCCTTCAACATTACACTTTCTGACATTTAATAAAATAGTGATTGCAAAGAGCTGCATCCTCAGAGGCCTTGTTATGCCAGTACCAGTGCAAAGGGAGTACCCTTAGACTGTCTTCTATGTTTCAGTTCCAAAAGAATCTGTTTTATTTTTCTGAGCTATGTAGTGAAACCTGATTCTTCAGAAGATTTTGCTTTTTATCCTTGCAGGTTTTAATAAAGTAGCATTTTACTGCATTAAATACAAACAAGTATTTAACTTAGAGAAGACTGCATATAAATGCAGGTGGCTGGAGCACTGCCCCTATGAAGACAGGCTGGGAGAGTTGGGGTTGTTCAGCCTGGAGAAGAGAAGGCTCCAGGGAGACCTTATAGCAGCCTGCCAGTACCTAAAGGGGGCCTACGGGAAAGCTGGAGAGGGACCCTTTAACAGGGAGTGTAGTGATAGGATGAGGGGTAACGGTTTTAAACTGAAAGAGGGTAGTTTTGGATTAGATGTGAGGAAGAAATTCTTTACCATGAGGGTGGTGAGGCACTGTAACAGGTTGCCCGGAGAGGTTGTGGCTGCCCCATCCCTGGCAGTGTTCAAGGCCAGGTTGGATGGGGCTTTGAGCAACCTGGTCTAGTGGAAGGTGTCCCTGCCCATGGCAGGGGGGTTGGAACTAGGTGATCTTTAGAGGTGCCTTCCAACCCAAACCTTTCTATGATTCTAAATGCACAGATATTTCAAAATAAAATAAATTGCTTATAGCTAATTTATACTATAAAGAATTTATTGTTCTGCTCTTGTCAGTCTATACAATTTTCATGCATCAGTTATGAAAGTCAGATCTCCTTGATTTCATGTGCCAAAATTGTCGTCTTTGAAGAATAAAAGAGTGTGTTCTTCTATCTACTGGACTCTTTCTCATTTTGTAACTAAAACAAATGACGGCAGGGTAAAGTGAAATGATCTTAGTCCTTCTTTTTAATTAACATCTATGATTCATAAATTGGAGATAAAACTGAAAGATTAAAACTTTATTATTGCCTGCTCAGGGAAATTGAACTGCAGTCTTAATCTAATGTCTGTACTGGAAGTTAGTGGATATTGGTAGCAATCCACAATTTTCAGAGCTTCCCCCTCACGTGAGGTAATTTTTAAGCATTGCCTTCATTTCTCTCTTTCCATCTCTGCAAAGCAAAACTAGAAAAGCAAGATGATTTGCAGCTGAATTTATTAGGTACCTGTTGTCACTTCAAGGAGCCTAACAACACATTAGTGCTCTAGTTTGGATCAGGATACACTTCTGGAGCAAGTCTCCCAGGCACCTCCATGTACTGAGCTCTGACTGACTTCACTGAATGGTTTCAGAACAGTTCAAATTCCTGCTGTCTAAAACTAAATGGAAAGCTGCACTCTCAAGACACAGCTATGGTGCTCCAGCTGCTGATGGTCATTCAGTCCACTGGCCCCAGCTCAGGCTGTTCACTGGTAAGATCCCCAAAATACACGTCCTGTGGGCTTCTGGTACTCGGCATCAACTGTTTTATTCAGCACATCCATTGCTATTCTGCTACCCTACCTGCTAACATTTCCCTGGTCTCCTAGGACCAGAAAGTGTCACTCATTTCAGGCTGCACTTCCACTGACAGGGGATGGGACATATCCCACAGCCCCCCCTCTCCTAATTTTACTGGCTATACAAGGAGGTGGCTAGTTGGCTTAGACTATGCAGCTACTGGTGCCTAGAGCAAGGTGAGATAGATCCAGACCTGAATATTAAACCAATTTTAACTTACTACTTTACTATTCAGTAAAGTATATGCCTAAACCATGTTCTGAACTGGTGCCATCCTTGAATCAAGTCTCAAACATATCCAAAATAACATTTTAACTCTGCAGTCAGACTCTTGTGGGAAGACGCCTGTGCATTGTTGTAACAAAGATTAAAATTAAGGGAGAAGTATGCTTCTTGTAAAATGTTAATTAAGCTTTGGATCACCTACTGTAACAGTTTGACATCACCACCTATAAAGTTTGATAATAAATATATTTCTCAATCTTTCTTCACAAACTCACTTAGAGGGCACTGATCTGTTTAGACACCAAGAAACTGTAACAGCTACTATATAGGTATAATTATGTAGATAAAGGTTGTTAGGTTAGTGGGTCATTGTAAATATTTAACTTCAAGCATGCTTGCTAGTTGCAGGCTGTAATGAGACACAGAATGAAAAAAAAAATTAAAAGAACAGCTTTGGGCAATTCCAGGATTTTAAATGAAGAAAAAATTCAGTAACATTTCCAAGGGCCAGTTGAAGAGATTATTTTTAACAGGATTAGCACTGTCAGCATACACAAACCAGCATTTTGAAGTTAAACTTTTGAAAGCTTTAACTTCAGAGTTCAGGGAAAAAAAACCAAACCAACAAAAAACCCCAACCAAACAAAACCAAATAAGAAATATAAAGTGATTTAGAGAAATATTGGCATGATCAGTCTACAGACCTGATCTTTATCATTATTACCATCATTAACGGGTTAATAGCAAAGGTCTATCTTAAAAAATCCTATGATATCATGGTATCAGTAGAAGTCACTCTGAAAGGATCTATTGGAATGTATTACTTTAAATTGCTCTCAAGTGTATTGCCAGCTTTCATTTCTAAAAATATATTGTGAATAATAATTAAAAGAATGAGCACTGTTGATTGGTCAGAAGAGAATGATTTTCTGTCTTGACCAAACAAATAGACTATTTCATTTTAATATCTACCAGTAGTCAAACTGACTACAGTTAAATATTATATCATACCTTTAGGGATATATAAACTTTTCATAAGTTTAGGGATGCTGTGATCAAGATACAGCAAAAGAAATGAGGCAGTTCATTTAAAAGAATCATCTGGCTCCTGAATAACTGCTGCTGGGGAATATTACAAATAAAAAGATATAAAAACCAGACTGTTGAGCTGCAGGTCTCTGTTAAAAAAAATGTAGCTGCGTTAAACAAGATCGATAGTAATCAAAGAAATGCTGGTATGTTAACATTTCTTTTTCAGGAATGAAGACACTGTTCCTTGATTTCTTGACCTGCTATGATATTTACTTTGAGATTCTCACTGAAAATTGCTAAATATTATACTAGCAGGTATAGTTTCATTTTAATCGCCTTCATTTCACTGACTTATCAAGACTATAATTAAAAATCTTTCCACGTTTGCTTTGTATAAGTACAGGACAATGATGACATTTTCTAATTGTTTCTTTTATGCTTGTTTTAGCTGGGAAATGTGTTTTCCGTGTCTTCTCTGTTCAGACTGACATTTTACCTACTAACTAAATATTTGTTTTTAATACCTGCAAGATCACTTCTGCTCAAAAAAGAACGTTCTTTTGCCCTCCCTTATATAGCAATATTATCTGAGAGCCTTTTGCTAACTTTTTCTACACCTTAAAAAAAAAAAAAATCTTTGATGATTTTCACTGCCAGTTCTGTACTTGTGGTAACTGCATCATGAAAATTCTTGACCTGAATGCAGTTGCTTAAAAATAACGTTCTGGTTTTTAACATATTTTGGAAGTTATTTTGTCAAACTTGCTAAATATGTTACCCAGAAGGTAGTTAATGCTGCTACTGTCCTACTTATTAATTCAGAACCGATCTGCCGAACCATCTAATGGTACAGCAATACAAACTACTTGTACAGATTTCTCAATTTTATTTCAGCACAGATTATGCATTTACAAACATAAAATAATATAAAAAAAAAAATATTATCCTTGGATAGATTGACCTGATACAAAGATATTGAGGATGCCACTCTTAGTCATATGATTTAGTTTTAGGTACTCCTGCGAGGAGCAGGGAGTTGGAGTCGATGATCCCTGTGGGTCCTTTTCAACTTGAGATATTCTATGATTCTATGAAACTGTGATTCTATAATAATAAAAAGACAATGGTTTACTGTCTCTGGCCTAGTAAAATATTTACAGGAAAAGCACATTTCATGTAGTACCTTTAGGAATCAAAAGAAGTCATTTGCTGCACAGGAACAGCAGATTACTCCTCATGTAGGGCATTATATATGCTGGTTTACTGCTTATATGCAAAAATACATTTTTCCCTTTTTTTGGAGACTATATGAACATTACTATTGAAATCCCCAGACATGACTTCTACTTTAGAAAGGAAGAAACAAAGAAAAATAATGTATTCTTTAGTCTGCTTTTGTCGGAATAGTGTTTTTAATTCTCCAGTTCAAGCAGCTGAAGCTTGTAAATAGGCACTGAAGAAAAAAAAATGAGATTCTAGCTCTACGTCTTTTTTTTTCCTCTTTCTGTATTCTGTTTACTTCTTAGTGATTTCCTGGGATTCTTCTCATGCTGTAGACTTACAGAGCATGAATGCAAATGTAGATATATAAAGATATTAATACACACAACTCATACAAAATGAGAACTGAACTGAAAACTAAAATGGCAAAATGTGAATATTGCAAAGTTAAGCAATGACAAGCTAATAAGTATCAGTATTACAATTTCCTTCTCGATCTTAATCTTGATGCACTACATTTCAGTCTTTAATTCTATAGTGTCCAAATACCTCACAAATATTCATGAAATTATTTTCATGAGGTGAAGGGCTTTTGTTATCCAGAGTTCTCATGTAGGAAATTAATATATTTATATATTCATGTGAAAAAAATGCATAAGGGTGGGAAAAAAATCTTGTCTTGTCTCTCGTCCCTCATCTTTAGAAGGGCAAAGTTTAGTTTTGTTCATACCACAAACAAACAACAACTAGACTCTGGATTATGTGATCTGAGTATGTTCATTTCATTAAACAGTTCTCTTTTCCTTTTTTCCCTTTATTTTGCTGTAGTAAGTAAACCAGATTTCACTGAAGCATGGCACAGAACAGCAAGAGCGGACAGCTCCAGAAGGGTGGCTCAGAGTCTGGATCTGAATGAGTGAAGTACCTGGGCAGGATTGCACAGTCACGCAGGCAGAGACCGAGGGCCAGGGCTGGATTTTAAATACAGCTTCCAAGTGAAGGTGAGGTGGAGGACCCCACTTCCCACTGCTCTTTCTTACAGCAGTCTGATCCAGGCTGCCCTTTAGCACAGGCAGCCAAAAACACTGGAGAGGGCAAGGTTGCACTGGGAACCCTAACAAAGTATGATTTAAACACCAAATGTTAAAACTTTTTTTCTTTTCCAGGTAAGCATAATTTGTTATCACATAATCTGAGTGTTAATAAACTTTAAATGTATTACTAACAATGAATTTTTTGTCTTAACTTCTGTAAAAAGGAACATAGGTGATGTAATCTGATTCTATTTAGTGGTGGAAAGTCAATGCCATGAAACTTATTTGTATTAGTTTCTAAAATTAAAAGCAAACTCTTTTATTGCTAACATGCTACTGAATAATTAAATATCCACAACAGATTTTTGTTGATTTAGCTTCCTGAACTTGATATTTTTCCTTGTATGACAGAAATGCATAATCAAATCTGAGAAATCTTTTATATACTGCAACAACTTGTTTCTTATTTTGGCCACTACTAGACAACTCACCGGAAGTAAAAAGAAAACAAAATAAAATGTAATGAAATCATTGGACATGCAGTCTAATCAACTTGCTTGCCAATGCAAGAAGCAAAAAATGCAGAATATGTCTATAAAATTCATCAGCTACTGCATATACTTATATTTAAAATAATTTGTACTTATTAATATTAAATATTTTTCCTTTCATCCCTACTGAAACGACCCCTTATAAGTGCATTATTAAAGGAGGTAAATAAGAGTTTCCAATATGCTGACTTTCTTTTATTTTTAATACATATCTACAAAGGGACAAACCGAAACTGCCTAGGTTATTATGGTATGGTGCAACACAGCATGGCAGCCTCCTATTCTCACACTGATGATTATATCTTTGTCCTATAAAACATGTGTGTAGGAAACTTTTTTCTTTCAAGGAACAAGATCTTCCCCTGCTTGGAACTTCTCCTTGGGATGTGATGACTTAGTTCAAATTCCCTCTCTAAACCTAGTCAAACTGAAGTTCTGAACACAGGACTGCTTTTTACCTAGATGAACTGGCATGGATTTCTATATTTGGGTGGGCCTCTGTGTATTTCTGTATATGCATATGTGTTACATAAGAGCGGATAAGCATGTACGTAGAGGGGGAGAGGGAGACAGAGGAATGGAGAGATATAACTTGGATTAATTACTCCAAGAAAGTTCAACTCTGAAAAACCTTAGCACAGATCTTTGCGTTTTCTGATTTAGGTGAAATGCTTAAACATTTTTTCCTATGCTGTTCTTTATGCCAAGCCATCTCTTCAATATATCTTTGCTGGTAGCTTTAGGTTGCTCCACACTGGATAATTTGAACCCCATTCTGAGATACGTACCTCTCCCTGTGTCTTGTTACGCATGCTTAAGATATCGATTCCTCTAGCACTTCTGTAAAGCTGAAGTTGTTTTGTAAGGTACAGTTTAGCAGAGGGGACAGTTATTTCAGACAAAGAAACACCTTCAGAGTACAGGTTTTTTATTTGATCTGGTAACTACCCTTTATCATTCTGTATACTGCTTTGTAATTGTTTAAGATGCCAAGCACAGACTTGTTATAGATTTACGTTATATAAGCTCATTTTAGTTCTTTCCTGACCTTCTTTGAAAAGTTATCCCTTGCAGTATATTTGTCAGTGTCTTCTCTGACTTACTTGTCTGGCAATCTGTCCATTGGCATCCTCATAACATCTGTCATGAATGTCTATCTGCACCATTCTCCAAGTCCTTCATTTGTTGCCTTGTCTGTTCAGAGTAATTGCCACATTCATCATAGGTTCTTCTTTTCAAGTAGAAAAAAATTCATTCTCTGATATTGCATTTAATGTCTTCTTTGTAGCTATTTGTATTTTATTTCTTTTTCTATCATGAGATATCTGCACTCAGCAAACAAGTATACAAGTAGTGCCAAAAAAATATTTTTATCACTTCCTTCACATGCTGAGATTCTCATCTTCTCATTGCATAAGAAAAGAGCTCACATCTCTATCATAATTTGCAGATCTACAAGAGGCGCTGCCTTGAACCTGCTTCAAAATGATGTGAACTGGAAATTGAAGCTGCAATTAGCTGCAATGATGCAGTGAAAAGTATAGCTTGGTACTGTACAGAAGCATAATAGAAAGAGCAAAAGGTGCATTCACTCTGTGGTATAAAAGATGATATTTCAGCCCTCTTCTCATCCAGAGCCTTATGGATGCCACTGTCCTGGTCTGTAAGAGAACAATGGGGAATCTGAGAGAATGTACTGGAATTCTATGATTTTTAAAGAACATGTACCAAATATTCTGCAACAAAACCAATCTTTACTAGTATTTCTTACATGAGAAAAGATATGTTTCATAAATATGTGGCCTTTGTGTACAGCACCCTCTCAGGCACACTTATCTGCCAAGAAGATAAGCCTGTCACACTGTTCTGCCCAGAGATATCTTAGTTCCTGTTTTAGTAACAGAATCAAGAATCAGGCAATAAATAAATAAATAAAAGAATGAGCTTACTCCTGTCTGATTCCCTCACAGCTTTCCTAGTACATCTGACATTGCCTATTGTACAGGTAGATGAAACTTGTAGGCACAAAAGTGGACTGGGAATATATTACTTTTTAAAAGCTGTCTAATTCTTTACTGTTATCATCACGCCATATTAGACTATGATTATGTGCTGATGTGACATCAATATATAATGTTATACTGTTACTTCTGATGATACTGTCATATGAATGGCCACATAACACTTAAGTAACACCATCATTTGTTAAATACCAACTGTTCTTGGGAACCTTGACCCTATATTTGAATATTTTTTTGTGTACTCTTTCATGAATTTTCTTTTCTTTTTCTGTTTCATGTTGAATTTCTATGGATTCCAAAAATAAGCATAAAATATAGAGACCATATGGAGTTTATTTTAATTTTGTTCTTAAATGTATAGCTTATGGATCTTATTTTTTTACCCAGAGTTTAATGAATAATGATCTTTTCAATGTGAGTAGTCCTACTGATACTCAAAATTCTAGTCTGAATTGGAGTTCACCAACATGTGCAAAGACTTCCCAGTCTAACTCAAATTTAACACAGAGATTTCCTTCACTAAAATATACACTTTAAGTGTACTTCATAATTCTTACCCTTAGAATCATAGTCTATATTTTCTGTAGGAACAAATCTTTTCTTTCTATCCCAGATAACAAATTGTATAGGTCTCTGGCAAATATGTATTCCCATCAATGCGTAAGAATTCACCTACACATTATATACATTTACTTTCTTTACAGAAATTTGAACTAGGACCACAGAAAGTGGAACTGTGAGTGAATTATTCAGGCAGTAACTCATTCAACTCTTGCACCTAGAGGAGCTGGAGATGGAAGGATGTTCACTGCAGACCAGATTAGGTTTTCTGCTTTCTTCTCAGTTTTTTTATTGCTTAACTTTCCCTGAAGTGCTGTGGCATTCCACTAATAGTGTTCCAGGACTTGTTTTGAGTTTTGGCATTCTTCAGCCTTAGACCTCTTAGAACAAAACATATATATTTTACCTATGTGTTCACCTAATTTAATTCTTCTCTAATGTGCATGTGTCTATAGCCTATGGTAACTGATTGATAGTTATGGACACAGAAAATCCAAGTATTTAAACACAGATTGCTGCAAACAAACCATATTGCCTCATTTGGCTTTATAAGGTTTTCACGTAGGTTTATAAAGTTTAGCTGCAGAGACCACCTTTACAAGTCACAGTATAATTCAGTGGGTGATGTACCACTCTATGCACTATTTGCTTACTTTTACAATAAAGGAGGAAAGTAATACCAACTGCAGCACTAACTCTTTCACTTGTGGACATTTGCCTGAGACCACCAATTCATTTCACAAAGTCTGCTGAACAGCAATCAGATAATAATGACTTTTTGGTATGTAGTTAATGATGCAGGGGTTTAGAGGACCCATACCTGATTAAGTGTGCAGGGTGGATGGTGTGCAGTTAATGTAATGTAAAGTAATGATAGAGTAAGTAGAATAAAAATAAATAGCTTAGCTGCCACATTCTCTGCAGGTTGAATGTGAAATGCAACTGGTATGTAGAGGCCTTCTTTATAACAATTACCAGTTAAACCCTCATAATATGGCTTATGTAGGATGAACTAGACCTTCTATTAGCTTTCTGTACTGGGGTAGGATTCAGCTAGGAAACTGAGTTGTTCAGACAAATTGTGCTACATACTTACATAGATGAAATCAGCTATTAATATTTATATGCAACACTAGGGTTGGGGTTGTACACGGACATATGGGTGATAACAACTGAGTGATCAATTTTTCAATCTAAGAATTTTTAAATCTGTTTCTGTGAGCATTTAAGCTTGATTTATACTGTGCTTTGAATCTATTATCATATTAGACGGCATGGAGCATAGGAAAGTTGACTACATGGCAGTGTTGATCAAAAGCCTTCCTTTTGAAATCAGAATCCTTACGTTTAATTCAAGAGGATCCTATCAACAGCAATTGACACAAAGTTATCTTCTGTCACTAGTTCATCATAAGGTCTTCATTGCTTATCAATGCCAAGTATAATGCAGCATTTTTTAGTTGGCACTTTTACTATCAGGTAGGTAAATCTGTCAGCTGTTACGTCCAGGAATATTTTGTCTAAAGTATTGCTAACAATATCTTTCTTCTGTTAAAAACTCCCAGAATTATGAGTGATTGTATATTTATTACTCTGGGAAGAGTTCAGCAACTATATATAAGTATAATCCTAAGAGTCTATAGCAGACTGCCTACAGTGTTAACCTCTGAGGATTTCTTTTACTGTTCTATTTCAAGTTATGTTTCCACTTTTATCTTCATTTTTCTCTTTTTAAAAGGGGATACCTGTTCTCCAGTCCAGTTCCCAAAGATTATCTCATTCTTAAAATGCATACCTGAATACTTATGGAGTTTTTTACCATGCCATTGCCCAGGTTTCTAGAATTAGGTTAAACGTGGCTGTCATTTCTACTCAACCAATTTATGCACAAATCTGAAAGGAAAGTGGATAGGCCAAACAGCCTTGCTGGGGAAATGGTTGTCCTTTGTTTTAAGGGTAACTAGTCTGGCTTCTAACTGTCTGTCTCAAAATATAATGTAAGAAGTAAAGTACAGAGCCAATACATTCAAAACTGATTTTGAAAGGGCAAATACTTTTTACTAAAAGGAAAAAAATAACCATAAATAAACAGTAATAAATCATAAATAAACACAAAAGAATCTCCTTTATTAAACAAAATGAAAGGAAACATTTTGTTTCTGTAACTGAGAAAGCAATGAGAAGAAAATACTAACTGTTGTCAGAGGAGTTCAAACACTCGACATAAATTAAACCTACCTAACTCTTAAAGGAATTACTGAGCTCTACTAAGAATTGTTGTTTTAACCTTTCTCTTTCTGATTGCTCTGCTCTCGTGTGTAGTTAAAAAATATTTGCTTTGAAGAAGCTGGTCTAAGTCACTGCATCGTTCAAGTGATCAAAGATTCCAAAGGGAAGAAGCTCCATAAGAGTAGATTCTTGCAGCTCTGGTGTGGAGTGAGGTGGGGAGCAAAAGAAGCTGCAATAGTATTCAAAAAAGGAGGGGATTTCAGTCTGAGAAAAATACAAACACATGGCATTTGAAAGAACTAGCCAAAAGAAGTCAGGATCCAGCTTATTTTTTGATTGAAAAACCATCTTTAATATTACTTCATAGGAAGCAATATATATTAACCTGCTCATGCACTTCAAGCCTATAAAAATCTCACACATATTCTAAGCCTTTTGATGGTCACAAGAAGGGATCACATGCTGTTAATCACAGCTAGGTTTAGTAGCACAGCACTTGTAATTGTTGAATATATCATCACATCCTTCTCCCAACCCAGGTCCTTTTTCCTCCTTTTTTTTAACTATTAAAACTATTCAATTATTAAAGTACACCAGCAAATAATACAGAATTAAGTATAATTCTGTTTTGTTTATAGATAAATAATTTAAATAATGAACTGGTGTCACAGGGGGTTCTGTTTTAAAGGCATGGATTTTATGGACGCAGCCTAAGTAATGAGTGCTTTTCTTTAAAGCAGATGTGGTGTGGTTACTCACTATTTAAAAAAAATATTAAAAAAAAGAAAAGAAAAAAAGCATGTAAATTATGTAAGAAAATACAAATGCATAAATAAGTTTCTACAGTTTCACAATGAACAAATAGAGACATGGGTATCAAGTTCTTTCCCTCTGTATACGAGGTCCTTGTGTCTTGATATGGATCATTTAGCAAATCCATACTTTGCCCTATTAACTAGCACAATGGAATGAAATTTAAATTATACATGCTCCTGAGAGTATCAAAGAAATCTGACATCCAGAAAGATAAAGAAACACAGCAGCCTTTTACCAAGCCTGCAGACAGCTGAACAGATGTCACAGCAGCCAGCAGCAGAACCAATCAAGGAGCCAGAGAGAGGAACGTGCCAAGGGAGCAGACCCAGGCCCAGATGCCAGCACTAGAAGAATTCATCTCTTAACATCTGGTTGTACCAAGCATTCCCCATATGTGGGTGTATGTATTGGCTTTGGGCCT
This sequence comes from Buteo buteo, assembly GCF_964188355.1. Classification (NCBI taxonomy): domain Eukaryota; kingdom Metazoa; phylum Chordata; class Aves; order Accipitriformes; family Accipitridae; genus Buteo; species Buteo buteo. The sequence goes on along the minus strand of NC_134184.1, from coordinate 23,456,976 downwards.
AGTACACACAGAAAAAAAAAAAAAAAGAACTGGAATACATTCAACACTGCCAGGAATAAGCAGAAAATCTGCCAAGTTTCTGCTGAAATTCTGTGAATCTGACAATTGCTTTTCCATTTGTAAATGCACAATGTGTCCCTGTGGTAGCTTTGCATGTGTATATGTTTTAGATGGTAAAATAGGTTCCAACCTGTTGAAATAAAATCTTACCTAAAACAGCTTGCTGGAATTAACCCAGTCTGTCAATAGACCCTAAAAAAAACCCAAACAAACCAAAAAACATGCAAAAAACCCCAAACAAAAGAACATGAACCAAGTTAACCTTAGTTAAATAGGGGCTTACTGAATGTGTCACTCATTGGAATTGTGATTGACAGTCCAATAAACTTCCACCTCCTCTTGTCATCCACTACAGGCGACATGAATTAATAACCCTTAAAGAAATTTGAGAGAAATTATACTAAGCAAAAAAGAACAAGGGCCTAGATGCTGTGGAATATGACACTTCTCATTACTTCTTTACTTTTTAAGTTTTTCTTTAAGTATTTTGTTGCGTAACTGTCTAAACCTAAAAAATCCTGACAAAAAATGAAAGCCATTCATATCTAACTACAACTTAAACAAACTTCTGCTTGATTACTGGCAAACCTACTAAACTCCTAAAATCACAGCATCTGGGACATGTGAACTTCTGCCAACAGGTAGAAAAAAATCATCTGGCTCTTGAAAAACTGCCAGTTTAGAGCTCTCACTCAGACCTGGTTATCATAACAGGGTTTTAAAAAAAATACATACTGCCCTTTTGTCCTAAATTACAGGTAGTCAGTGTTGTCAGGCAGTCTGAGAACAGGCACTGGAAAGGGCTTGCAGAAAGGACTGTGGGAAAAGTTTTGAGGACAGGTATTCTGGATAGATTAGAAACTAAACCACCACCTCTTGTGGAATAGACAATCTGAAGAACTTTTCTAGACAATGGTCAGCCAAGGAGCTGATTTTAATAGGAAGCTTCTCTTTCAGATAGGTCCACCTTGAGAAGAAGTACAGAATGAGCTTGCTACCACGCAGCCTCACAACTGTTGATTGGAGTTATTTTGGATATCACTTTTGTATAAAGATAAAGCTGTCTTTGGTCTTATTCTGGTGCCAAAGACATATCAAGGATCAGATTCTAATGGGAAGTCTACAATAGCAAGGCACAAGGATTTTATTGGCAAAACAGTTAGTGTTGAGGCCCTGAAATCTGTTTCTCCACAGGTATTGTTTCACTCAAAATCTTGCTATGGTAAAAAAGGGAGCACACTCTGTATATGACAACAGAAACTTATTGCTTGTCTAGTTAATGTTTTAACCATCTAATAGTCCACATTATGTAATTAATTAAAAACCCCTCAATAATAATAATAATACAGTTCAAATTGTTATGCATAACCCCCCTTCCTGGTATCTACCTCTTTTCTGTGGTGCAATGCTTATTCTTCCAATGTTCCCCTGAGTCCTAAGCTTGATGGACGCTGTTTTCAAGACCGGGAGGGAAGGTTTACAGTGAATGAGTCGCATCATGCCATCATGACTTTGAGTGGAGTCCTGTACTTCACAGACCTGGGGGCCGCTTGGGGCTATTTTTATGTGTTTTTTTTTTTATCACTGTCTGGTTTCTTCTCACTGAGTCCCAGTTTAAGCTGGAAAATTGCACGAAGCCTAATGTAAAGGGTGATTGTCTGTTAGTCTGTGAGAGCTGAGGAGTGGAAGAGCTTTCCCACGTGTGGTATTCGGCAACAAGCTACAGCCGGCACAGGGCAAGGCGAGCCTGGGGAGGCCCTCAGAGTCCTGAGTGGGTGAGTTTGTGCCCTGTGACGTGAAGGATAGTGAGGGGCAGAGGGGGACTGGGAGGGTGTTGGTAACTGGGAGATTTACTTCAAAGTGCACGCCTGGTTTGAACTAAAATGCTGATGCAGAGGCATTCTAAGTGGGTTAGGAGTCTGTGCGCTTTGAAAAGTGGTTTTGGCACTTAGAGTTCAGGCATCTAAATGCTTAGGTCACTTCTGAAAAATGCTAAAATGTACCTTAGAATTCTTATCGTAAGCCTCTATTTCCTCGCCTGCATGTCAGGCTACACCCCCTGTACAATTTTTAGAATGTCTTCCCAAAGGCACTACTTCTCACCGGCAGACCCAAGATATTTGCAATTCTCAAGCTGCAAACCCTGGCTGAACTGCAAAATGCTATTGCTGATCTGAGCTTTTGTAATTTTTTAATAGCTTTTATGGCTGTAGGCAGGTATCAGCTCTCAAGTGTTTCTGAGGCAGAGAAAGAGAGTCCAAAGGCCAGAAACACACATATCACCTCTTCCCCTCCTCATAATGAGATGGGAAAGAGAAGATTGAATCTTCAGTTATCTGTTGCATGTGTAGCACAAAGAGAAAAGCTATATGCCTGCTACAATCACCAGTTCACCCATCCCTGCAGGCATCTTTTGCAACACTGTTCTAGCAGTCAACATAAAGTTATGTGGTCGACTTCAGAGAACGGAATAGTGTACAGAGCTCAGATTAATATTGCATTTACTATCAGTATAAATATGAGGTACTATGTTGATTGTAGTGTTCATTACTGATCTTTTTTTAAAATTAGTTTAAGCTGCCACATCACATTTAGCATGTGCCAAACACTGAAACCTACACCAGACTGATATTATGCTCCCTAACAAAGAACTTGGTTAAAATGAGCTGAAAATCACTCTAAAGCAGCAGGCTATCATTAGTGCTTTCAGCAATTCATGTTAAATGACAAATCATTTCAAGTCTGAAATTTAAGTTTCTCTCCAATTCTGCACATCAGTAGTACTCATAACATTATATTTCTTCTAATATGTACCATTTTTATCATTAAAGACAGCATTGAATGGGTATTCCTTCACTTTTCTCTTGGTTTCAACAGCATAATTTTTTGTTTGTTTGGTTGGTTTCCCCTCAGACATGAACATTCCTGAGAAATATATATTTCTAGGATTTCTACACTTGGTGCCACCAAAATGGCATATTGTCTGAAGTTTTTCCACTTTTTGTTCCTCTTTTAATTAAAACTAATCACTTCAGATGACTTTCCAGTGCCTAACTTGGAGTTGTCAAAAACATCACTATAATATATGCTTATCAGGGTGCTGGAAACACTGCAGTCTACCAAGACATAGAATGAATCTAAAAGTTAAACTTTTAAAAGATAACACATTTAAATATCTAATATTCAGTATCCAGAGCCATATTAAACAATATTAAACAAAGTTAATCTATTTTCAGGCTGCAGATATTTTTACCTAGATAGACAAATACAGATCTAGGACTGTAATTTCAGGACCAAGAGTTTTAAGGGAGTGCATTTTGTTAATCATCTTACTGAACTAAGCCTGAGGACCACCTTTTTTGTTCTTTATTCTGTCACTATATTCTGTGTGTAAGATAGCAGAAGTTACTTTTCACTTTTTTTCTTACCTGCACTTTTTTCACTCGGTCCATTAAGTTCAGAGCCCTTTAGGAAAGAAACATTTTTATGCATGTTTAGAAAGCTGCAGGCACAGTCTGATGTCCATGTTCTACCTTGTAGACAAATGCTCAACCTCTCTTAATTCAGTTCACACTATTTGATGCCTGGTGTTCCTTTATAGTTATCTTCTGACTTTAAGATCCACTGCCACTCTTCAGCCAAATGACACCAAAAGTTATTCTTTTCCTGACAGCCAAGTTTTTGTACATATCTGCTTAAAACATCCTTTGAACCTTACACCCCTTGAAAAAGCAGCTCCCTGCAATCATTGGTGTCTAACCCTAAGGCCTCCATAAGGATCTTTCTTTATTATCTAACAGTAACTATTTTTGCTTATCTAAATGGCCTACAAAGTTAAGGAATTATCTGTATTTCTCCTTAGATCATTTAAAATGTGTTTTGAGACACTTAGGAACAGAAAAAGGAATTCACTTTTATCTCTAATTGAAAAGAAGAGAAAAAAAGAATGTCTATTAACTCCATTTTTTTCCCTTAGACAGTATTAATTCATAACCCACAGGACTCCCTCATAGCCATGGCAGCAACATTTTAATCATATGTTATTCTGACACCCTAGACATGCAACATAAAATTATCAAAATTTCCACTTTCACTGATAAGTCCCTTAAGTAACAAGTTTCATTATCCACTTTAGCTCTAAGAGATAAAAGTACATTTAACTAACATACAAAAGTTGGATTATTTAGGTTTTATTGGTTTCATTTAAGCTGCTGCTCAGACTAAGAAGTAATTCTCCTTATTATCGCTGGCTTTCAAAGAATTGAAAAGTGTCAAAGCATAAAATTTAATCATAAAGCATCCAGGTCTCCTTCTCTTTAGAAATGGTTATTTTTCCTTCAAGTATTTCTATTATCTTCTCTTTCTTTACGTATTAAACATTCACTTTGCTAATGCTTTTCCCTATGCCACTTTAATAGCATCAAATCTTAAACTAAGTAAAACTGAGTCTCGACAGTGATTACATAGAAAGTATCAAAGAAGAAACTTAGAGTCCCTGGAAGTGTGTTAATGACTGATTGATTGTTGACTTATTCCTGATATTTAAAAAAATGCATTATAGGGTCATTTTCTGTCCTCTGAATCTTACAAAACTCTGAAAGGAGCCTAGCACTGAATAAACAAAAACAATTCCCTGATATGAGACATGCCAGAATAAGATTTTGAGAGGGGACTTCTATGAGAATAAAATACTGCTACATAAAATTATTTTAATCACAACAGAAACAAGAATCTCATAGGAAGTCTGAATGGAACTAGATGATTCATTAATAATTGATGAATAAAATTATTTGCATCATTGCCACTATGGAAGAACAAAAAAGGCAGTTCACACCTCACAGAGAAGAATCAGAGGAACTGACTTAAAGGAGAATACCAGCAGAAGTTATTTCATAGGTAAATGGATGAATAATACTCATACTGTCTTGTTTAGCAGGTTTATTACCATTTGTTAACAGTTTGGGAGAAACAGATATTATATACCTATGAATTCTGAAGGAACTTAACTAGGAAACTCTTCACTAGGAATGGAGAACTTACAGAAGGTAATAGCCAACTTCTTAAATGTCAGCTAAAATGATAACTTAAAAAGGACTCTAGGAAAATACAGAGAATTATGAACAAGCAATATTGGTTTCTTTACTTTGAAAATGTTATCGCAGAGAATAAAATTAGTGGAGATGGTGGTAAATATAATGGGAAGAGTCAACAAGACTTTCAGAAAGAAATGTCTTAGAAAGTATTAGAGTTTTTGGAAGGAATTTATAAGCCTATAAACAAGAGTAATTCACTATGTAAATGTTCTTATATTTCAAAAAAGTTCTTGACAGCTCTTCTTAGAGTCCCTTACCCAAATTAAGCTGTCATAAGTGCAAAGATTTCTTCAAAGTTAATGATAACCAGTTGTATTAAATATACAAGATGGATAGGAACAGATTATCAGTTTTCAAGTGAAGGAAAAATAACAGGAGATTCCTGCGGGGTTCAGTGTGGTGACCTATGCTAATCAATGATCTAGAAAACGTGGTGAACAAAGTTTGTTAACGATACATGACTATTCCAGCAATGAAAGCTAAAACTGACCATGAAGAATTGCTTAAGGACTATGCAAAAGAAGTAAATCAAATCACAGATAAAACTGAATATTAATAAATGGTAATAAATGCAGTGTAATGATTGCAAGGAGAAAAACAACTTTAGGTGTATCTTACCAATGGCATGCTCTAAATTAGCTGCTAATATTCAGGTCTTTACCTGTTGTGGTACAAGCACCATTAACAGGCAAAACTGAGTAAGTGACAAATAGTAGTGGATATGGATAATGGGTATCTGGATGGTGGATCCAGATGGTGTATGTGGATAACAACCAATGAGACTGGAGTTTGCTCATATGCTTGCTCACTTGCTAGCCCACAGCATTATGTTTCCCAACACCAAGTTCTCTGCTGGTCTGGGAAGGCTGGGCAGAAATTTATATTGGTTCATGATGTGCTGCTACTCATAGTTACTACTCTTGAGCGTCACTGGCAAAGATCCGTCCCTGGGCATTCCCTGGGTTTTATCTCCATGCAGTTCTTTGATCTCTGGGATACTCCCCCACTTCCAAGATCTCTCCTCCAGTCAGGATTGTCATCTTCGTTCCAGGCTCCCTTCTTTTTCTCCAAGATAATTTCTTCTTTACAGAAACCCTTGTTTTTGTCACCAGCTCTTCTTTGTGGGTTTTGGGGCATGGCTTCCCCAATCTAAATAGTCCATATGGAGAAGCACAATACATAATTCCCCTATCAGTGACTGCTTGTGTCCCATGTCTCTTTATTAAATGGAGGATTCAGGACATGCCAGTATTGTTTAATCCAATTGTTGCAAAATTTACAACCAACCTGTACCCACTGTGGTTAGAAAGTAGGAGTTTTCTGCTTGAGGGTTTAGAAGCTCAGTTCTGGACACTCAACTTTCTACCCCCCTCTTCCCCCCACCCACCCCTAATTATTTGTAACCTGTTAGCATTCATAATTCAAGCTATTTTTTTCAACAATGACAGAGGGCAATCCAATATTTCCTAAAAACAGTAAAATGAAACACTTTCTAGAGGTGCCTATACCTCTCCATTCACTATAAAAAGGGTCTTAGTGGTCTAGATAAAACTCAATACCTAAATATTAGATGGCTAAAACACTGATGGGCACGATGCAATTTTTTTTTTTTTCACTAAATACAAAACTATGTGTCTTGTGTGTTGAAAATGTAATTAAAGATCACATTACTAAGCACCTTTATTAATGATTAAGCTCAATTGTATCATTTCCTAATTTATCACACTTCTAAGGTGTGTATATGTGATTTTATCTTTCGAATTGTTAACAGCAAGCTTGAAAGAATGCATGAGGTGTCAGCTTCAAACTCTAACATTTTCTTTGAAGTGATGAATCTAAATAATTGATTACTACTTAGACCTGCATGAATATAGCTTCAGTTAACTTCCAAATGTTCCCATTAATATAATTATTGATGCAATATTTATTTAAAAAAAAATCTAAGTCCAAATCCTTTTACATATAATCTAAATATTTATGTTTTCATCTTTTAATAAAATGTTTGACAGCTATTGACTTGGAGTTATTTATTTTGGAACTGGAAGTTAATACGACTGGAAAAAGCTCCTCAAACCTCCTTCTATGCCACCCTCCTTCCCACACACCTACATAGATGACTATTAAAAAGGAATTGCTTCTAAAGTATGTATTGAAAATAATTCCTAGAAAAAAATTCTTTCTGTCATTTATGCTATGGTTATGTCTGTACCCTCAGGACTTATATGTGCTTGCTGTTGTACAAACATAAAAGAAAAGAATGTCTCTATCTCAATAGGCTTATAACTGGTATAATCATAACAAAAATGACAAAAAGAAAGGGATCTAATTTAACAGTCTAGATTGACTATGGCGTAATTAATTTCATTTTGATTTATATATTACAAGTTAAATGAGGAAAATCCCATTTCAAGAGCTGGATTGCAGACATCTAAATGTAGACATCTATCTACATTAAATTTATGGCTATTAGCAGTGAATAAAAATTAATGATAGTGGAATTGCAAAAGCTGTTAAGGATTTGAGGAGTAGATTCCAAACTGTGTGTGTGTGTGTGTGTGTATGTGTGTGTTTCAACCACACTCCTATACTCAGGAGAACACTTTACATCTTTCCTTCACCTGAGTCAACTACTTGGCAATGCAAAGTAATCCCAAAGTTGGCTAAGCATTTTAGGACATCAGTGTAACCAAAGTATCCAAAGTAAAGCTTTAAACTATTAAAATTGATTCTTCAGACTCTCCTGTAGCTGTTTTAAATATTTCGCATTTCCTGTGGAAGAATATAATTTCACTCTAAGATAAATTTGTTACGAGAAATTAATTTTTGAAATATGTCTTGTAAAATTTACTTCCTGCACCCAATTGTTTCTGGTCATAGTCAGAAGTGTCAGAGATTTGGGAATCATTTAAGTTTAGCATATTTCGTGTGCTGAATGCAATTCACTACTCTACCTTTTTGAATTCATGTTTGATTTCCATACTTTCCTTTAGGACAAGATGACACACAAAATTCAGTGTTCTCTTTCTCATCAAACATGCATGGAGATGAGAATTCTTGGGAAATGAGAGATCAAACCAAAGCTCATTCTCTGCAGAGTACATTTAAGTACATTTCTGTGGATCCCAGGGTAAGCATTCTGACCACTGAACTTTGAAAATTGGTTACTTAGGTTACTTTGAAAAGTGTTGAGGGGGGGAAGGAATTTGGCTGTAAACAACAAATTTGTGGCAATATTTAAATACATTAGAAACCAACTTGTACTGTGCTGCCAGGCTTTTAATAATACAGATTCAGCATTAAGGGTGATGCTAAGAAGCCATGCTAGACCATGGCAACATCTCCCAGGAGTTCTGAAATCAGACATTGAAGGAATGTCAGAATCATCAATATATAAAGGGGCCTTATAAGAAAAACAGAGAGAGACTTTTTGCCAAGTCCTGTAGTGGTAGGACAAGGGGCAGTGGTTTCAAACTATTGAAAGAGGGTAGATTTAGAGAGAAATAAGGAAAAAAATTATGATAAGCGTCTTGAGATGCTGGAACAGGTTCCCCAGAGAAGTTATGGATGCCCCATCATTGGAAGTGTTCAAGGTCAGGTTGGATGGGGTTTTGAGTAACCTGGTCTAGTCAAAGTTATCCCTGCCCATGGCAGGGGGAGGGCACTAGGTGATCTTTAAAGGTCCCTTTGAACCCAAACCATGCTATGTTTCTATGTTTTTTTCTTGCTTTTAATTTCAAAAATTGTACTTTTGATCACCTATTGAGATTAGCATACTTTTTACTTGTAGGTATACATTTTGTCATTTTAAAGAAATCAAGTATTTGTTGCTGTCATAAGCAAGATAAATGACTGCATGACCTAATTATCTGATTTATTAGGTTTGCCTGTATTTTTCTAAAGCAATATCATTAGTATTCTTGTAGCATAATACTTAAACTGAAGCCCAACAAATACATTTTTTGACTGGAAGAACAAATTTAAATTGTAAATCATAATTTCACAAGAAGTCTTCCTAAAACTGTTTTTACTACTTTAAAGATTTTAATGTGATTGACACCATTATTGTAGCACTAAATTTTTGCAAAATGCCAATTTTTGTGTCTTTGCCACATGCTTTGTAATTTACCTTTGTTGCTGTTAGATAAGATAAAGTAAGATTGATCTGCCTTTTTCATGTAAAGAACTTCATAGTCCTTGTGCATTTTGAAAGCATACAGAGTAATTCTCCTTGTTCCTTTAATATTCCAGCTATTTCTGAATTTGTCAGACTGACTGTGAAATATTAATTGAATGAACATTAGTGGAAAAAAAAAATCCCTGTTTTTTGGGAAATACCTTAAGTTACTTTGGAAATTATAATTTAGGTAGAAAAGTGGGGAGGGGAGAAAGTACTGTTTTTGAAGTACATTCAGATAGGAGGACACACTTTCAGTGACTATCTTCCATGGACACCAGTTATTTTTGTTCAGATAGGACAGTTTTCCATGCATGTATTTAGACAGTAAGAACACAAAGCAGAGTACTCCAAGAAGAAACATTATTTATGGAACAGGTTCTTCTGAACCAGGAAAAATGTGTTAAAAGATGGAGATACAGAAAAAGTGGAAGTTGGAGGAGATCCACCATTGTGATGTTGAGCAAAAGGTGCTTTCAACTTTGAGAAGTAGAAGGAAAATACCAAAATCTGAAATTTCATGCAGTTAAACTACTTGAATGAGTGAATTCCCATCAAAACCATAAAACTGCCAAGAAATACCAGAAATTTATAATTACACAGGAAGTTTATTGACCAACTCCCATCTCCGCAAAGCCCAGTAGTTCTTATAGTTTTTCATTGGTTTTGTTTTAATGTACAGTTCTCCCTCCAGGACATTCAGGCCTACTTTGAACACTGGTACAGCTACATGCAGTTTGCACAATCTGGAGAATACACTAATGCTAGAGAAACTCCTTCTAATGTCAAATATTGTATATACATATATATATGTACAAAATATACTGTAAAGGATGCATGTCTCAACCAATATTGCAGTAACGGTTGGCCCCAGTAGTTACAATGTAGAGATTTTCTGAGGGAATTAATATGACCAAATTTGATGAAATGGCACAAGATCCTGCTAAAGGAAATGTTTTCTAAAAACAAGAAAACAATGGCTACTCAACATCCAATCATCATTAAACCTTGAAATAGAAAAATCTATTTTTGTACATCATGATTACTCTGAACAGAAAGAAGCTATGATCTTCTTAATTAGGAATTTGTTCTATATCAAGTATTTTCTTGTTAGGGTCTGGCTGGCATGGAGTTAACTTTCCACATAGCACCCCATATAGTGCTGTGCTTTGCACTTGTGGCTAGATGGTGTTGATAACGCACCAACGTTTTGGCTTTTGCTCGGCTGTGCTTGCACAGCATCGAGGTTGTCTATTCAACCTCCCCAAAGAAGCTGGTAGGCTGGGGGTGGGCAAGAATTTGGGAGGGGATACAGCTGGGAAAGCTGACCCAAACTGACCGAAGGAATGTTCCATACCATATGACATCATGCTCAGCAATAAAAGCTAAGAGAAAAGAAGAGGAGGGTGGGCATTTGTTATTAAGATGTTTGTCCTCCAAAGTAACCACTATGTGCAGTGAGGGCCTGCTTCCCAGGAAGTGGCTGGACATCAACTGCTGATGGGAAATAGGGAATAAATCTCCTTTGGTTTTGCTTTGCTTCTGCATGTAGACTTTTTTTTTTTTTTTTTTTTTTAATTAAACTGCCTTTATCAGCCCATGAGTTGTTTGGGTTTGGTTTTTATTTCACCTTATTTCATCCCCCTGTGCTGCAGAAGAGGAGGGGTGAGAGAGTAGCTTGGTGGGCACCTGATGGCCAGCCAAGGTTAACCCAGCACAAACAATAATTCTTTAGTTATCATGGTATGAGAGAAGAGCCTGAGAAGGTATCATCTCAGTTTAACCATAGGATTTATAAACCAGATGAGTCAAACTATTCCTACATTATGTCTTTACATGCATTTCCAGTAGTGAAATGATCTCTCAGAATCTTTTAGGGTTTCTCTTAATTAGTTCTGCTTTTCCAGGGACTATTTTACCAACAGATGAGGGAAAAACTAAGCAAAAGAGTTTTTCATATTTATGAATCCTAAAAATCAACAAAAAGTATTTCTACAATAGCAAGTTATTTGGAGCATTGAACAGGGATCAGCAGATCAAGCAGCTGATGTCCCAGCATTGATACTTTGTAAAATCCCTGAATTTTATTTCTGATGAGACTTGGTTGGGGTTCCAGCACTAAAAGTCTCCATGGCAATGTGTTTTGGAGTTGTCATGGTTCAGGTCCTGATGCTACCATCAGCAGCTGGTGTACATTCTCTGCATACCTGAAATGGAAATTCCAGCTTAGTTTCCTCCAAACAAACCAACACTCCAAAAACATTCTGCAAACTGAGCCAGCACACAGGAACTAGGGGAGGTCAGGGTTTCATTAGAAACCAGAATATCACTCTGAACTAGAAACCTGACACACATGAAGCCAAAGGGATTCAGGTATACTGTTAGTTTTTATTGCTAGATCTAACTTTAAGAACCCTCTTGCAGAGTAAGATAGGTAAAGTAATTGCTAAGCAGGATGTATAGGGTGAGTTATGTGCCAGAGAATGGGATCCATAAAGCTAAAACATACAGAGGATAAACACTAAAAATAGTCAGTGGAAGACAGTAAGGGAGGTATGAGCTTGAAGTCTTTCTTTTTTCACAGATTTAATGCTTTAAAAAAAATTTAATTTCCTTACCTGAAATTTGTCTCAATTCTATGTGTCTAAGGAATCTTATGTTCTTACACTGATTGTTTTTTAAACATGATGAGTGACTGTAGTACAAATTCTCAGTGTTTATATTATTATTATATTTTTTGTAATTAGCATTGCTGTGGTTCTGAAGGTCAAACAACATGATGTAGGCAAAATCATTTGGAGGAGATTTGAGTGGACCCACAAATGGACATGATGGTGCTTCCTTGAGCTTGAGGCACTCTGAGAGAGGATGGGCAAGAACAGGGTTCATCTTTTCAGTCTCAGATTCTCACATTTAACAGTGTAAAATGATTTTTCTAACTAGTGGAGCAGAATGCTATGTTCAGCCTCCTGTTTTGCTGTCACTGTGTTTTTAAGTTATATCAGCTTTAAGAGTGTATCCTATGTCCATCCTTCACATTTTATACATTTTTTATTCCCGAAACCCTTTGAACTTTTGGCCAGACATATTGTCTGTTTTGTCTTGACAATTGTGGTGGTTTAACCCTGGCCAGCAGTTCGGCCCCACACAGCCACTCACTCATTTCCCCCACGGTTCAGTAGGGGAGAGAAACAGAAGGGTGAAAGTGAGAGAACTCATGGGTTGAGATAAAGACAGTTTAATAGGTAAAGCAAAAGCCACGTATGCAAGCAAAGCAAAACCAGGAGTTCATTCCCCACTTCCCATGGGCAGGCAGACTTTCAGCCATCTCCAGGACAGCAGGGCTCCATCACGCCTAATGGTGACTTGGGAAGACAAACGCCATCACTCCGAACGTCCCCCCTTCCTTCTTCTTCCCCAGCTTTACATGCTGAGCATGACGTCGTATGGTGTGGGATCTCCCTTGGGTCAGTTGGGGTCAGCTGTCCCGGCTGTGTCCCCTCCAACTCCTTGTGCCCCCCCAGCCTGCTGGCTGGTGGGGTGGGGGGAGAAGCAGCAAAGCCCTTGGCTCTGGGTAAGCACTGCCCAGCAGGAATGAAAACATCTCTGCATTACCAACACTGTTTTCAACACAAATCCAAAACATAGCCCCACACAAGCTACTATGAAGAAAATTAACTCTATCCCAGCCAAAACCAGTACAACAATGAATTATTATTTCTGAAAAGCTGAGACAGTAGCATTGTTCAAGCAGCCAGCAGAAGTCATTGATACAGGACATCTGGTCTTTAAACTTTGTTATAGGCAGAGGTAATTTCTAATAATAAATTTCTCTTTTATATGACAATAATTGGTCATTAAAAACAACAATGGCATTTGAAGAATCAGTGAATTCCTGTTCACTTCATAGGTTGTGTATTTACATAAATGAAGCTGAACTACTCTGCACTTAGATTGCCTATTCCCAGCCACTCTTCCCTCTCCACCGAGCTTTATTCTTGTCTTGATATATTGAAAGTCACTAGGATGAGTTATTACTCAGTGAACTGACTGTATATCTTAAACTTTACTTTTCAGTAATAGCATACATGCAATAGTGAAATCTAAAGGAAAAAAGTAAAATACATATGCCAGTTTGGCAGAAACGTAAATTTTACATGAAAAGTCCTAAGCTTCCTAAGCTTGTGAGAAGACTTCTTTTTCACAAACTGGCGATCAGTTTAACCTGAAACTGTTTTTTTAGTAGACTTCATAAAGGAAAGAGAAACTAAAGGCTATTCTGTTTTTAAAGTCACTTAAGAAGAGATAATAAATATTTTAGAATTTTCCAAAACACTTACATGCAAATAACAAATAATGCTAGCTAAAGAAAAGAAAATAGATTTTCAATACCAGGGGCTTAGAACATTAGACGTTAGAAACATGATCTTTTATATATGGTCGATAAGATTCTGAGTAAGAAACAAAAACCTCTCTAAGGAGAAAAGATTTTTTTTCCTGAAGAACCAATACACAACAGACTAGGTCTGAAGATGAAGATGTATTGCTGATCCCAATTACATTGAGGGGAAACATAAATAAACTCTGTAAGTCTGTCAGATTCAGAGAAGTCTTTGAGGCTGGAGGCAACACAAACATGATGAGTGTGAGGTCACAGTGCCAGTTGTTATACAACAAGAATTTAAAAATAGGATCATACCCTAAATGTCATTTTTCCTTCATTTTTTGTCTTTGTTTTATTTTCACTTTTGTTGACTAGCTGAGCTCATAAAATCGAAATACTAGAGAATGACTCACTTGCATATTAGATAGACAGCGAAGCTAAGAATTACTTAAGAACCTTAGGTAAATAACACAGTAAATATACCAGTGAGCATGAATATTCTTTCTTTCATATGCATACTGCATTTACATTTACTTCAGCAGAATATTTAAGAATGTCAGTCTAAAATGTATATTACTCTCAACAAAGTATTTGTAATCTTTTCTTCCAACACACAAATGCTTCCAATGCCTTCCCATAAATTAAAGTTAGGGGGAAAAAAAAAAATTGATTCATCCAGCTGAAATGCAAAGAAAGATGTTTTTACTTTCTTCAAAATTATTGCTGCTTTTCTCTTCTTTAAACTGAAAGGAAAAAGAACATAAAGAAATATTACATATGATTCACAGTATTCTTTTTTTTTTCAATTTTAAGTACATCAATCTCAGGTCTAGAAGTAAAATTACTGATATTCAAAGAAACTAAGAAGAAAGCATTATCCTACACATAATGATTAGAGCACTCTGCTGTAATGTCAAATAAAAAAGTCTCCTTATAAATCGCAGTCTTCTGCTTTTGACCACAGAGTTGAAAATGGGCCCACCTCATCACCAAAATACTGTAACCCTTGGCTTATGGAATTAAAATTTGAAACACTAATCAGTAGTTGCTTTTAATGCACTATAGTTCTGTAACATACCCAAAGCATTAAATCTGAAATGTATTTTTATGATCCCATTTTTTAAAAACACTTATAACCGTAAGAATTATTTTCTCGGTTCTATCTTATCACATGAATAATCACAGTTTAGTAGTTTTTGAATAGTTTGCTTCAAAACTGCACTTCTCTTTGATTATATTATTTGTCAGGGAGAAAAGTAGAACACAAAGTCCTAATCGTAGTCACACACACGAAGAGATTCATTTAGTGTTTAATTTACTGATGTTTAATGTGACTACCATCAGTGAATATTACCATTTTCTATCAGCCTGGAAGATAGATAGTCCTGCAGTAGGAGTCCCTGAAGGCAATCTATCCATACACATGCACATGTATACTGAGAACTATTACAGAAACCTAAGCCAGAAAAGCAATGGCATTAGTTATCAAGGGATCTTTTCAGAACCTGAATAGATCCAGTCTGCCTCAATTGGATGCACTTTAAACCTAGCTAGGGTTTCCTGCCGTCCAAATCTGATGTACTTTGGGGGTCTGCAAAGTGGCACATTTTAGTGTGTTTGGGTTACTTGCCTCAGGCAATGTTTCTGTCACTTCATCTTTGAAGACTGAGGAAAGTTAGATTCTCAATTCAGGAAGACTGAGCTTCCTGAGCATTAAAGACTTCCAGCTTCAGAGCTGATCTTCCACACAGTATTTATCTAAAAAAAAAAGAAAAAAAAAAAGCACTTTAAGTTTTTGACAGTGACCCTACAAAGCATTCATACTGCAAATATTCTTTTCCAAGAAGACCCCCCTCTTTCAGTCTCACACTGCAAATGAAAGCAAAATAATTTTGAAAACTATCAAGAGGCAGGATTTTGGAAAAAAAACCCCAATCAAACGAACCGAAAACCAGCAAACCTCCCCCAAAAAACACCTGTGCAACCATGTCACGGCCTGAAAGGAGTCGTTTGGGATGCTCTCCCTCCCCTTGGGACCAACAACCAAGTTCATGATCCCCCTGGACTGAATTGAGGTGAAATGACACCAGCCAACCAGTTTAACAATTTATTAATACAAATACAAAGCATGAGGTTAGATGCAATAACTCAATGGCAACTACTTAAATGGACAACTGAACTAGACAAACAAGTCCCGTGCCACAAGTATAAAGAGAGGAGGAGAGAGAGAGACACAGACAAAGAAGATATCACCACTCATGGATCCAGCAGCATCCTGTTGGTCCTCTTGGTTGTTGGTGTTTTGGTGGTGAGGGGTCCCCAGTCTAAGTCCCAAAGTCTCTGCCCAGTTTCAAGAAGCAGTCAAGGCAACGGCACATTCACCACGCAGACTTTGGTACCCACATGACGATCGTGTGGTGTCTCCAGTCCACTGCGCATGCAGATGTATTCTTAGGGGGTCGTCGGTTGTCGGGTGCCGCCATTAAGTGCTGTGACCACCAGTCGACCTGTCGTTGTGCCTGCGGCGTAGCTTGTTGACCACTATTGCACCAGGCTGTGGGTTCTTGCGCAGGGCTCTGCTTTGTAAACTGGCATCTTGTGGTTTCCTCTGTGCCAAGAAACATTTAAGACAGATGTCTGTCCCCTACAAACTAATGTTACAGTTCTTCCGGTAACTGCCTTGTTTGTAGTCTCATCTTCTACCTGTGTGACTCTGTGGCAAACTCCCACCAACCTTTAATAAAAAAGGTCAAGACTGAGGGTCCTGTCCACAATGTACCTTTACTTGATAATGAAACAAATGAGAATTCATATTAAAATTTCTACACATAAAATGAGCAAGTGAGCAGATGCGCTCATTTTTCCCTTAGTCCTGGAGTTCCACTGACTTCTGTCTGAATTTTCCATTCTCTACACATCTTCTGCTAGGATTATAACTTTAGGCATTGGGCCCTGCCTATGTTTCTTATGTTAAAAGAGAAATGAGCAATAGGTGAGAAAGCATGGGGATTTTTGCTTAAAAATGTTTCCAGAATTACATTTTTATTAGGTTAGTAAAGATGATCAGAGGGCCGGAACACCTCTACTATGAGGAAAGGCTGAGAGAGTTGGGGTTGTTCAGCCCGGAGAAGAGAAGGCTCCAGGGAGACCTTATAGCAGTCTTCCAGTACCTAACGGGGGCTTGTAAGAAAGACAGGGAGAGAATTGTTAGCAGGCCCTGTTCCGATAGGACAAGGGGCAATGGTTTTAAGCTAAAGGAGGGTAGATTTTAACTAGATATAAGGAAGAAATTTTTTACAATGAGGGTGGTGAACCACTGGCACAGGTTGCCCTGAGAGGTGGTAGATGCCCCATCCCTGGAAACATTCAAGGTCAGGTTGGACGGGGCTCTGAGAAACCTGCTCTAGTTGAAGATGTCCCTGCTTATTGCAGGGGGGTTGGACTAGATGACCTTTAAAGGTCTTTTCCAACCCAAATGATTCTATGATTTGCTCATCATCTTTAGATATTTATGTTACAAACTTTCCTTTATATACTTTAATCATAAATACTGCCACCATCCCATTACCAAACTTAATAGTTAAGTCCCCTTTCATCTATGATTTTCTAAGTATTTGACATAAAACAACCTTCAAATAGAATAAAACAGAAAAGCAATAAAAAAGATATACAAATGATTTTGCAGTCAAAGGCTTTTAGGAAAAATATCAGTGTTAAAACAATTCAAATAGGATTTGTACTGAAGCATTGAAAACAATCTGCATTAGAAAAATCTACATCTGAGAACTAAAGATAAATTTAAGGATACAGTTTTCAGAAGAACTTAGAGATAACCTACTTCTTCTCCCGCATAAGCAAAAAATTTAAACAAAGTCATTAAAAGCACAACTCATATAGTTTTAGTCATTTGCCCGTAAAGGGTTGAGTCTTACAACTGTTTTCAGAAGAAATTCAGTGAGATTTGGGACAGGTCAGTGAACCTGAAGAATAATTTGCTTTCTAGAATTGCTTTTGCAACACAAGAGCAGAAAGGTCTGTTCCTGCAGACTGAAAGGTAATGTTAAAGAAGTGAGATGTAAAAACGAAACCCTTAACTGAGTTCATATGCGGAGTGATATGTGTACACTGGGAAATTAATACAGAAGATATGCCAGAAATACACAACAACCCCTTTAAAATCCTATCTCAGAATTACATTGCCTGTTATTTCTTGTAATATGTTTGTGAGGACCATCTTTTTAACACACCTTATTAAAGTATATTTTAGTAAACAAGTCTCATGTCACTAAGCAAATAGCATACTTGCCATGTCAACGTGTTCCTTATTATACTCCTCATGTTTTATCCTCGCATTATTCTGATCATCTTTACCCAGCTCTAAGATTATAAGTTTGTTGTAATCCATAAAGTAGAAATTACTTCAGTTACTTGTAGATGTGTTTGAATTATATTTAAATGCAATGCACCTAATTCTTATATCTCATAGGACACCCTCTGTGGTGCTAATAAAAATGATTTCACAATGTGATATCTCATACATATATTTGGGCATGTGTGGGGTTTTTTTTCCTTTTCTTCTTCTTTTTTTTTTTTTTTAAAAAAAAGGACAGATAATCTATGTATAATCCTTTCTTGAAATTAAATTCTGGCATTATGTGACAGGATCATGTTTGGAATTAACATAAAACTTGGCATAGGAAAACCAAATAATTACTGCAGTCTTCTGATCCATCTTAATGTTCACACTTATTAACAAAGATTTAGACATAAAGCAACCACTATCATTCATTTGGTGAGGATTAATTCACCAAAGATAATACAAAGCACAGTGGCAATGGATTGACATTGCTAGGTTTTTAGGATACACTTCAGCTAACTATTTAAAGGTAGACTTCCTGATAAAGCTCCACGTTGCAGGTGAATTTAATGAAGTTAGGAATAAATATTTAAGGCATGAAATGTATGTGCATGTTACAAGCATCTTGATTCAGTTATCTGCAATGTTTAGCAATATGAAGGCTTTGAAGGTAGGTGATACTGTATATTTTGAAGTCTAATTTATGAGGAAAAACATAGTCTATACATTAATGGTTATTTTATTGGTGGCCTTGTTCTTAATGTGTTAGAACTATCTTCTAAAAAACATGAAAAAGATGAGGTTTGTGGTATTGTAGAAGTATTATATTGTCATAGAGTACGCCAACTTGTTCAAGCTCATTTCAGGAACAACACAGTCTATTACCTGTTACAGGTAGGAAAAGAGGCATACGTCTCCAAGAAGACACTTTGAAATTGTAGTTTATCACCAGTTTTGGTAGGTAGTTGTCTGGAATACAAAGTTCTGTTTTATCCTGACAAAGAACTTTGGGAGAGTAAATGAATACTTCTAAAGATGGGATAGGTCAGTAATTAGAATACTCTTCTCAGACCTCAGAAACATCATTTTAAGGCCTGCTTTATGACAGACTTCTTGGGATTAGAGTTTATCTAGGAATACAAAACATATGCTTCTGAATCAGATTTTTTTTAAAAAAATAAAAAATCAGGATTTGATTTCATTCTCCATTTTTCTCCATTTGAAGGAAAATTAAAATTATTTAATAACTCATTAAGGTGTTCTGCAATATTAATGTAAAAGAAACTTTGTCATTTTCTCTCACAAAAATTAATAGCTATTTCTGGTAGGTAATGGACTATATTTAGATCAGTTTATTTGTAAATTAACCAGTTTACTGCTAACATGTTTTTTCCCCATTAAAACACTTACACACAATCACACAGAGATCAGTATTTGTGAACTTATGCCATGATGTGGATGTTGAATTATAAATCTTTAGTTTTTCAGGCAGGAAATTTGTTAAAGCTTCAAATTATTTACATAAAATACATTCATTGCATCATAGCACACTTCCCAGATGCTGGACTTTGCATTTGTTTTTTCATGAAATTCCTGTTGATGCATTTTTTCCAGCCTTTTTAGGATCCTCTGGGTGGCAACTCTACCCTTCAATGTATTGACTCATAACCTGCAGCTTGGTGTCATCTGCAAACTTGACGTCAGTGCACTCTATTGCCTCCTGCAGGTCTTTGATAATAACGTTAAACAGGACAGGTACCAGGATAGATCCCTATAGTAGCCCACTTGATTTGAAGATCGTTAGTATTTTATTTCCATTCCTACTCTGAGTTTAACATTTCATGGAAATTATATTTGTTTTACTTTCAGCTTTTTGGCAAATTAAATGATTTCTTTAGGAAAAATTTAATGGGAAAACACAGAGATGCATAAATGCACAACAATAAACTTCTCTTTTTTTTCTTATTTAAATATGTGAGCTTCCTTCTGTTGTGACATTTTAACCACAGAAACAGATAGCCGAAAATGGTTATGGTTGGCAATGAGCTTCTACGAATACAAAATACATACATAATGCATCTGAATACTTTTGTTTCCTCTCTAGAATCAAATTCATAATTGCCTTGGGGGGAAAAAAAAAAGAAAAAAGAAATCAATGTTTTATCTTTCCCTGTAACTTCTACCTATTTAATAAATGCAATCAACATTTCTAGGTGATATTTTCTGTGGTTCAAATAGCAGAAGAATTGTTAATTGTGCTTACCCTTATTTGTTAAGCATGCTTACCCTTATTTCTAATGTGAATTACAAAGAAATGAATTGTTTATATTCTTCTGTTTTACAAAATGCTGAACACTTCCAGTTGAATATTGTGTGTGTGTGTGTATGTTTATTTATATTTATGTATGCATGTATGGATTCACACTAAATATATTCCACATAATTTGGTTTGGAGGTCATAACGAGTTGTAATACATTTTTGTATTGACTTTCCCTATAGTTGTGGTACTGTAATTGTAGGCAATGAAACAAAATCCTGTTGTGGTGCAGATGTTACCAGGTTTTATGGTTTTATTATATGCAAATTAAATTGTACAACTCTGAATTTATCTAAACCACAGACTTGGATTTCCTCTGTTTTACCTACATTCATTCCACAGGGAATGCTTTGTAAGCTCAATTACTCATGCTGTACAGAAATTATCAGGAGGTAAATTTATATTTAGAATTTACAGTGAGACAGCGTGCTTCTGAATCCCCAGGCCTAGATAGGTAGCCTGGTGGGTAGCAGCTGTGTACTTCAGTCAGTTCTGAGCATATAGAAGTATCCTCCATCTCTGCCCTGTGCCTGCTTTCTGTGGAGAAGAAATCCAAGTCTGTGGTTCAGATGAGAGCTGTGATGTCACTGGGTGCTGGTAGGGCTTATCGGTAAATTAGTAGGTTAGTTGTCATGGTTTAACCCCAGCCAACACCACGCAGCCACTCACTCACTCCCACCCACCCAGTGGGATGGGGGATAAAATCGGGAAAAGGAGTAAAACTCGTGGGTTGAGATAAGAACAGTTTAATGGAACAGAAAAGAAGAAACTAATAATGATAATACTAATAAAATTACAACAGTAATAATAAAAGGATCAGAATGTACAAATGATGCGCAGTGCAACTGCCCACCACCCGGCGACCGACACCCAGCCAGTCCCCGAGTGGTGATCCCCCGCCCCCACTCCCCCCAGTTCCTATACTAGATGTGACGTCCCATGGTCTGGAATACCCCGTTGGCCAGTTTGGGTCAGCTGCCCTGGCTGTGTCCCCTCCCAACTTCTTGTGCCCCTCCAGCTTTCTTGCTGGCTGGGGGTGAGAAGCTGAAAAATCATTGACTTTAGTCTAAACACTACTGAGCAACAACTGAAAACATCAGTGTGTTATCAACATTCTTTGCGTATTGAACTCAAAACACAGCACTGTACCAGCTACTAGGAAGACAACTCTATCCCAGCTGAAACCAGGCCATTAGTGAAGACATATCAAAGTCTCCAAATCTTTTTTCTGGATCACAGATTACTTATTTAATCAGGGCTTCCTAGCATAAAATACATCATACCTATTATAAGCACTCTGTTCTGCCTGTCTGCCATTTTGCTTCCACTTGGAAGCTTTTGATTGCAAAAATTTAGATCACAGAGATCTAAAAAGTATATATCTTATAACAATAAATATCAAATTGAAAAACTTGAAACATTAAAAATTATATTTTTGGTAAGGAAATTGACAGCTCTGGAAATAATTTCCTATTAGACAGAAATTAATAACATCCTGCTAGTTCTAGCCAAAGGTCCATCTAGATCAGTCATGGATTGACTGGGGACATATAATTGAGTTGAGTATAAGGACATAGGAAACACAGAACAATGCATCCCTAAATACTTTTCCCACTTTCAACTGTTTGTAGTTTAGGGACTTTTCCTAAACTAAAAGTATCTCTGTATTTAATAGACCTCAGTGAATTTCTGCTGATTTCCCAGACCTTTTTTTATGTCCATGTGGAATTTTAGTCTTCACAATACCCTGTGGCTAGGATATTAATGAATTAACTTTGTATTGTATAGACAAGTATTGCCTTTTGTTTGTTCTGAAACTTCCAGTTGCCAGTTTCCTCCAAAAGAATTCATTTCTTGGGAGTGCCATTCTGCTGTAATCATTTTCACCTGATTTGTCATTCTGAACAACTTTAATCATCTCCTTAACAAACGAGGGGAAAAAAGAAACAGGAGGAACTGGTATTGAAGAGGAATTAAATATTCTAAGAAAAGCATTTTCTCTGGAGAAAATTTCAGCTGAAACATGATTTTGGCCACTGGTTCAACTATTTTTAATATGATATTCCTCTCAAACAAATTTTGAAAAAGCAATCAGCGTGCATGGCCATTATGAGATTTGCTTTTCCAGTGCTTTTCATTAAAAATAAATTAAAAATTAATTTGGAGCAAAGAACTGTAAAATTATGGCAACAGTGCTACAAATTTGAAACAATAACTTTTGGTTAAGAAATAAGTGAATACTCCTCTTGATTTCAATTTGAATCAGAGGTTTAGGTAAACTGTTCTACAATAAAATTTAGAAATTCAAACATGTTTTAAAGTGATTTTAAGTGCATATTCAGATGCCTGTTACCAAATAGCACTGTATAGTTTTTAAAATTGAAGGCAATATTTATAATTATCGTGATAGTCTTTGTCTTACAGTCAGTCATATATTCAATTAGATAAATATTTTGAATTGTGGAGCTGTACAAAGCCATCTCGATGATAAAACAGCTTTGGTCAAATAGTCCTTCAGGTGAATAATTGCAATGTTTAGCAAGCATGCATTCC
The DNA here is from genome assembly GCF_964188355.1 of Buteo buteo. Classification (NCBI taxonomy): domain Eukaryota; kingdom Metazoa; phylum Chordata; class Aves; order Accipitriformes; family Accipitridae; genus Buteo; species Buteo buteo. Next base: position 23,434,037 of record NC_134184.1, on the reverse strand, counting down.
TGTTCTTGAGATGTCTGAAATTTCTCTTGTGATCAGAAGAATATTTACAGCAAAATATTTGTCACGATAGAGTTACTAAGAATAGTTACTACAGTTTCAGTAGTAGAGAAGGTAGGCCCCATTTTGACATGTGCTCACTGCAGAATGTAGCTGTCTGGAATAATCTGCATGAAAGTACAAGGAACGCTCTACCCTGCATGGCTGCAGTAACAAGCTTCAATTCTGACACTGTAGGGATATCCTCCTCTCTTCCATATTTTTTCTGCCCTATCTGTTCTAGATATGCCATAAGGAGGCCATAAGAAACTGAATTTGTTAGATTAAAGCAGGCATTCAAATCATTATTTATTACCTTTATGTTATGATGTTTTACTGCTACTGAATTATATGTTCTCGTTCATGATAAACTACTGGCATTGAAGTATATCATGTGCAGAATGGAACAGTGGGTAGGAAAAGGTAATTTTTTTTTTCTCCTTTCAGATCTTGATTCTTGCTGTTTTTGAAACATCATGACTATATGAACTCCACAGGAAAGATATCTTATGTAGAAAATAATTTTGTTAGCTAAGGAATAGTGAATAGACAAAAATTGCTGTTGCACATTAGGTTAGGAGAAGGCATCACTAATCTAAGGACAACAACACAGAAAAAAGTCCCAGGTGCTTATCAGCAAATTCAATTACACTAACAAAAAATGGCTTGTAAATGCAAAGCTAAGAAGGAGTTTATATCACTCAGGTGTTTTTTTCATAGTTGCCTTTTCATGGATCTTTACTGAATTTAATGAGATAGGAGTAAAAGGAAACATCAAGTATTCATAAGCAGACCACATATATTAAAAATAATGAAATTGCTCTGCGTATAGTAGCTTACCCAGCAGATTGTCACAGCATGCACTCTCATTAGGATGTCTGCTTGAAGCTTAGATTCCTGGCATAAGGTAAAAATGGAATATCCAGGTGATGGAGGCTAGACACAGGTATTTATCATTATACTAAACTGTTTTTCAAAGAACTGTGAAGTCTAAAGATCTTTTGTAATATATATGTACTGACAGTTATTTAGACTGTTTTCAGACACACTTTTTGAGTCTTCTTTAACCATTGATTTGCACTCTGTGTTAACAGAAAGCTGAGTTTGGGGTATAGCAGAAAAAAATAGGAAAAGTTGAACATTTTGGGAATTGTTGTGATACCAATTTGTATGCATTTGAGTTGATTTCTACCCTGCTGGGGCAACAATGGCTCTTTGTATCATTTACTTTTTCTTCCTGGGAAAGCCAATTTCTAAAACTATACCAGAATTACACAGTGTGTAGGGCAGAATAAATCTGTTATATAAAAGAATGAAACTGATAGCTATGAGAGAGGGAGGGAAGAGGAAGGGAGGAAAAGAGGGGAAGGGAAAGAAAGAAGGGAAAGAAAGGAAAGAGCCAACAAAAGAATGAAAACACAAATACAGGAGTCTGGTTTTCTCAAGCTGAAACCTAAGACACAATAAATGGTGCCTTACCTGGAGCCCATTTCTCATAGCATGATGACACTTCTTATTTTAGATGCCTCCTACCATTACTGCCAAGAAACCTGTCCCTGTATCCGCTGAAAATGAATTTCTGTGCACAGCCTGATCCTCACCGTAGCAGGTGACAGATATCCTGACAGCAACAGTAGCCTAGAGAACCCATTAAGAACAGCATGAGAGAAAAAACGGGAATTAAAAAAACAAAAAAAATGAAACTAGATGGACCGTGAAAAAGAACAAACAAACAAAAAAAGCCAAAACATTCATTTTTGCAGATGATTCAATGCAATATTTTTTTTCCAATAGCATTTTTCCTTAAAAGCTCTGTCTGATAAACATTGCTCTGTCAAAAATGTTACATGAATAGGCTCTAATTAAGCATTTTAACCTCTTCAAAATATGTGGTACATTTTCATTGAATCCATGACAAGTCAGTAACATAACTCCCATGTAAGAGAATTTATATTATTATATTATTAAATTTCTTAGCTGTCACTTGAGTACTTACTGTATGCTTAATTTTTATTATTGATTGGGTTTTTAGTTTGCTTTGTACAAAAGCTCCAAGCAGTAACAAGAAGAAAACTAGCCCTTGCAAATAAACATCTACCTGACTGGCATGTTCTAAAGTCAATTTATATTCTTATTCCCCAGCTGAGTAAAATAAGCATAGATGAATCCCATTATAAAACAAACAAACCCAAAGTAACTTCTGCATCTCTTCATTCACTTTATAAATTAATTCCATGTGCTCAGTTTTGCCTTAGCAGTAATCAGGTGATGTTTAGCATGTTGTAGAGGAATGGGAAGTATATCTGTGGGTAACTGTTTAAAAAGTTGCTCTATCAACACATGCTTGTAATGGAAGCCATTGATGTTTTCGACAAGATAAATGGATTTCTCTTGCTCTGGGAGTTTGTGGGTAGGGTTTTTTTTGCTTTGAATGGTGTAATTGATGACATTTGTTCTAACTGTTTGTTCACATTAAATACGTGTTCTGTTTTTTTTAAAGGATATGGATAGACAGCAGAGAGGAAGGTTTCCAGTTTGTCCTTTCCTGTCGCTTTCTGAGTCAGGTAAAGTGCCTGCAAAGAATAGAACGTTATGCCTTCACTGTAAGTAAAGTATTTTCAGGGTGGTACAGAGAGACACAGCACGAATTTATAGTAGTTTCACTACTGAGGAGATCAGTGAGAAAACACATAGACAAGTCCCTTCCTGAAAAAACCTTGATTGTACTGTGCAAAGTAGATTGAAAACCACAAAACCAATGAAAGTTGTTTTAGAGCAAGACTGGAAGAAAACATTCAACATGGCAGGACACAGTAGGCAGAGCAAAGATTTATTAATAAACTCTTTAATCCTCATATTGCTTTATTATATGGGTCTGAATTTTCTCGTTGCCCTAGTCTGTGTTCAGATAAAACCTGACATTAGGAGGTCAAAGATCTTCCTGCTGCTTTTGTAGTGCATGTTTATTAGCTTTTTAGTTCAGATTATAGGTTGCCCTTTGAAGCAAATCTTCGAATATTTCTGCTTGCTATATTTGGTCAACATCATAAATCAGTCTTAGAGAACATAAGAAGAATTTCTTTTGGATGAAACCTAAGCAAAAGATGCTCGCTTGAAGTGCCCCTAATGTGTTGTATTGCTAATGGCCAGTTAGTCTGTGGTATCCACCTAGAACTACTCTACTACAAAAAAAGTACTTAATGTGGACATTGGGTAATCAAAATCAATTATTTCTCCTTACACATGTGCTCCTATTGGGACATACATCAGCTGAGAATGTTTTCTCTAGTGAAGGAGGGACAAGCAGATCCACCTCACAAAGTTGGCCAGGTTAGCATCTCACCTTATGCCAGTCCTCTTATTCAGAAAATCAGTATCAAAGAGACAGAAGAAGAGAATGTTTGCCAAAACTTCAGCTGTTTCTGTTCAAAGTCCTGTCTCAGCTGAAATCCACCTTCAAACACATTTTTAGCTAAGATGCTACATTTGTCCCTAAAGTAGTAAAAGTTTGATTATGCATTTTACGATGTTATACTCTCTGATAATAGAATGAGTAAGTAACCACAGCCATAACATATGGAATTGTGCTTAACCAAAGCATCAAAGACTTGAATCTGGATACCAGGATCATTATATATTGTTATATATATTGTCATATATATTGTTATCTCTAGCAATTTCTACATTTCAGATTGATTCCTTTTAAAATTGAAGTATTTTTACATGTAGCATCAAAGTAAACACTGCTTTACCTTGAAGAATGAGCTGTTATTTTAAACACAAACACAGTAGAGCCATAAATTGTCCCTAATATGCTCAGAGATAGACTTTCATTGTTTTAGACAACTATATTATAAGAATCTTCCCATTTAGAAGAACCATTTAACATTCTGGGCGTCTCCACAAATGAGATAGTAAGTTGAGAAGGGAATTGTCTCTAGACTTAAGGATGGTCTGCAGGTGTGTAGAAGAGCAAGACCTAGAAAAGAAATGGTCAGGTTACTATACCAGGGTAAAATTGAGGAATTCAGTTGGAAAAGGAAGGGAAGGGAAGGAGAAAGGAGAAAAGAAGAATAGAAACTGAGAGTGGAGCAGAAATAAAAGCAACAATAATCATAAAAAATGGTGGAAACCCCTTACTACCTTCCTTTTTCACTCTTATATTAGATATGTTGCACTTGTTGTTGCACAACATCATTCAGCAGACATTTTTTCTCAGTGATAAAGCAGGACCAAGCAGTTTCAGATTCTACACCACACTCATCTATTTACTTAGTGGTAATACAATACATGGGTTTTCATACAATACAATAGTGGGTTTTCAGATTATCTGTAATGGGAATGATTTTCATATTCACTTCTAGACATAGATACACATACATTTGCATGACCAGTGCAGGGACAAGTGGTCAGCTGGAGGGAAAGACGGGTAGAAGCTAGTAATACCCAATTTTCTGTTGTGAGATAGAGTAGTTCATAAGTAGTATTAAAATGAATGTAAACAATAAGCTATTAAAAAAAAGTATCTGGAAATGCCTATAAGTTCAATTCTATAATTCTGGCCACAGAGACATTTAACCAATATTTATTTTTTATTATTTTCTTTGCCTTTTTTTTATTTTCCTGCCAGAAAAATAACTTTCAGAACTTGAGCTCAGCCTTTTTTTTCTGAAAGAAATACCTACAAACCTCTGTTTAATGTTAACACATATAATCTCTGTGGTATGATTTTAATTAGTATTAATGCTTTTGCCTAGAGGATAGTTTCTAAAAAAAGGATGTCACATATACCTAATACACTCTGATAGAGTGCCATGAACATATCTAGCACCAGGGCTTGATGAAGTAAATAAGGATTTTATACTAGACTGCGTAAACTAACTTGCTTTTTTGTCAATACCATGTCATACAAAAAGAAACAACCTTAAAGTAAGTAATAAAGCTGACCTAATTTTGATGCAAGAAAATCTATCACAAGGATTTATAGTGCTGCTGTGTTTCAATCAACTCAGGAGTTAGCAATTTATAACCTTTTGATCTACTGAAACCAGTCTGGCACAGACCAAAACAACTAAACAAGAACGGCAGGGTACAAAAGTACTCCATGTAGGAATTAATATAATAAAGAAGATACATCATAGAGCTTTACTAAATATTGTAATAAAATAATTGGAGAGGTGAAAGACAAGTCCCAAGGGTAGTACACTCTGCTATGGTAGAAAACAAAACAAAACAAATATTGATTTATGTTTCAAGCTCAGAACTTTTGCATTTACAAAAAGAAAAAATACATTAAGATCTGGAGTTTCATAAAAAAGTACCTCAAGGACCATATTTAGGTTATAAGCTGTGCTGCTATAAAAACTATTACTAATTCTTAAGCTATTCATAACATATAGTAAGGATCTATAGCTGCATTTCTGAGATTATGTCTCCATTGTATTTGAATGGTGTATGTCCACACTGCTTACAGCCTCTCTAGATCAGACTGATTGCATGCTAATACTTGAGATACTCCATATACTGCACCTGCTTAAATGAAAACAATTCTTATTTTGTGGGAAACTTTTGATCCAAGTGTTCTGAATGAGGGAAGGTCACTGCAAGCTTCATGGTACTTGCAGGAAACCTGGAAAATACATTATGTCATAAAGGATATTTGAACATGCCAAGAATGTTTGAACGCTGCTTTAGCACTGAGTAATCTGGAAGGGGCCAAACTAGTTGCAGTCTTATTTATACTGCTTAAGGGGTGCTGTCACTGGAGTGAATTATTACCCAAAACACATGCAGGAAATAGTTGAGTTACTCCCAAAGACAGTCCAGAGGCAGTTAATATTTATGCAACCTAGAGACCAGGATCTGTGAGTGAACAAGAGCAGTATAGCTATACCTTAAAGACAACTTCACATTGGGCAATTCCTGCAAGTGACAAAGGGAATGCCTGGGAAGCAGGGTCTACAGCCATATCAGAAAGTTGAACAGTGCTATAGAATGTTCTTGGAGAGAATGATGTCTACACTACTAGCTTCTCCAAAGCAAGTGGCCACATACAATATCTTTCCAATAGGCTTCTTGAAAAGTTCCTTAAGTTCATATATAGAAAGTTTTTACTATATTTGCTTTTGGTTGAATGTATATGTAATTTCCTAGTAGATTTTTTTCTTTGATTAGCGAAGTATCATCTTATTGCACAAGATAGATGAGAGTATAATTGTTATTCATAGTTTGGAGCGTTCATGTGTTAAGATGGTGTGATCATGGGCACAGGTGCGTACATTTTGGATGTCATTCATTTCTACCTAAAGTAGACTGGAATTGTACTCTGTTGATGACTATTTCTCTCTGATAGTTACAAAAAGAATCTAGACATTTAGCTAGATAGATAGTTCATCTACCTATCATCTATTTCCTAGGTGAAATCAGTCTTATTCCCCGCATTTTAATCTAAGGCTAAATAATTTGGGGCCTTTGTTCAATGCAATTAACTGTAGGCATTTAAATGAGATGAAAAAATTAGGCATCTTTTCATTTTGTGTTCTCTCTGCGTTACAAAACAGAAAACAACAGAAACCTCTTAAGATCTTTCCACTGAACACAGAAGACACCTAAGAGTGACAAGGTTCCTAATTTAGTTACTTCTTTGAATATCTAAAATTTGCTAGCATGGATTCAAGTGATACAAAGACTTAGTGGGGATTTCAGAAGAGCTTATTTGCAACTCAGTTGCTTAAGTCCTTTAAATATATACCCTATGTGTCTTTGGATGGGATTTATCTGGCCAGATGAAGATGTATATTCTCTAGTCACACTAGAACTAGTCAACATTTTCTCCCTTTAGAGATACTTTCACAGTAAGAATGATATTATTGTGAAGTAAATGTCCAGCATAAAGTAGTTAAATATGTTTTTAAAATGCATTTATTTCCTAAAAAATACAGAAGGAATCAAGGAAACTAGCTTGGGTGTACATACCTACATTTAGTCAGATATATCCCACTTTATGTCCAAGTTTTTTTCAATGCCTTTTCAGTGACCAAAAAGCTTGATCAGAGCAATAGTTCTTTAGCAAAGGTAGTCATGTGACAAAGAAGAACCTCAAATGACAATCTGTGCAAGTGTAATGCTACATATTTCACCCAGGTTGTTCTTAAGAAGCTGTCCCCTCAAACTGAATATTGTTCATAATGAGGGCTTTTAACTCCCACAATTCACCACATTTGCCGAGGACTATGACCAGCTGACACTACCTTTATTTAACCCAGTAATTAAGATTTTTATTTTATGGTTCAGTATGATAAAATTTAAAAATGAAATCTTACATGTTGTTCTGATATCAAGCTATCATAGCTACTAGAAAGGTACTGTTAAGGAATAAATTCCCTCAACTTGATACATAATCATTATAACTATTAATATGCAGTATAATTTTCAGCATTAGTCCATTTTGCCTGGAGGGAAAATTAGCCTGGGTCTTTTAAAATATTGGTATTCACTACATCAAGCACTTCTGCAATAAACTGACCATTCATGTAGTAGTTAATAGATTAATTATTATTCAAGATGGTAGCATAAATCTCATTTAGGATAAAAAATTTGTTATAAACCAGAAAGGAATAAATTGTAGCCAAATTCTTCACAAAAGATTGTTGTAATTCATACTGGATGGCAATTTAGAAAACTTTTTTTTTCCAGATTAGTCTGTTTTTAATAAGGCAACTAATATTACATTATAGGTATCAACTCAGCAGTCTCTCCCAGATGTATGTTAAAATATACAAATATATTTCAGTTTGATTACAATTTATATCACCCTCTATACAAGAAACAATTTGCCTCTGGAAGCAAATACCACCTACAGATACAGACCTTGTACTGGAAGGCACAATAACATTACGCATTTTGAAGTACAAAGCCCCAGATTTCCTGATGCTCTCTATTTTACCCAAGTTTACACTGTATTCAGTGCAAATGAAAGATTTCATGATTTTATGTGCCTAAAATACAGTAGGTCTTGTTTTCCTTCTGAAATAAAGCTTTCTGTCTGAGTTATCTGATGCCTTAATGACCTTAAGACAGTCTGAAAGTATGGATTTATCCTGTTGTTCTGATTTAGTAAAATAAAGACACCTGTTTGTTGTGCACATGGCTTCAGATATCTTCTCCTTTTGGTTGTGTTGGCTGCATTCACTACATCCATCCTTCTAGGACTTAAACAATTACTGATTGTTTCAGTTAGCTAGAGTCAGCACAGAATACTGACATTTTTAAAAAGAATAGCATCAATGATAACATCAAGGCAAAATACTTATATAAGGTTATATAAGGAGAGAAAACTGAGTTTTTTCTGTCGTCAGATAGTATCTAGATTACTTTGACATGTTATTTAAGAGTCATGATACCATATTAATACAATGCAAGCCATTCATATAATTGCATTTTGAATTCTCGTAGGACTCTGAAGTGACATACCAAATTTTGGACACTATATACAAGCATGTCTCATACAAAAGCTGAGTGAGAGGACGTAGGGTCCAGCCTGAATGGGGAGAGAAATGAGATAAGGGAACTACTTAGGACAGAATGTTCTAATGGAGGAAGGATGTACATTTCTTATCCTTCAAAGTAGATTTGAATACAGAATCTAAAGGATGACCTGTCTTTTACTATGGTTCTATAATCCAGTTCTCAGCTAGGTGGAACTAACTATGGTTTATATTATTTCTGTGGATGTGATGAATATTCTGGCACTTTCTAGTGAACCTTTCTGCTAAAATATGTTTGGAGGTCATTAGATTGGGAAAGTGTGTCCTGTGAACAGGTGGACCAGAATGATACCTGGTACAGACAGGTGATGTATTAGATGAAGGAGTCCCTTCTGAGTGATGAGCCTTCTTGAGCTCATAGCTCTGGGAACCAGAAGTTGTCTCAGGTAGAAGTTTTTTCCTTTACTTCATTTCCTCTCTGAGTGGAAAGGTTTTCTTAACCCTGCAATGGGCTGTGGTCCTATCAGACCTGCAATTCATCAAAGGATAAATAGCTTTCATACCTGGCACTTGGACTGTAATTGTAATTCCATCACTGCACTGAGAAAACTTGGGTGCAGACCAATGATATTTGCTATGCTAAGTTCAGCTATTGGAGAAGACAGTTTCTGAGCAGCTTATTATGAGACAATAAGAAAGCATGGTGCATGGAGAATATGTGCAGGTTGTGGAGGATGTGTGCCTGTGGCAGGGGCAGAGTGAAGTATTAGTGCACAGAAGTACCATCAAACATTTGAGGAAAGTAGCAATTATTTGGATACCATAAGAGATATGCCAGATTTGAAAGCAAGCAGGAGGATTCACTTGAAATAATTCAGAGAAGTAGAGGATTAAAAAACCCCCACAACTAGTTGAAATATATTTCAAAATGTCTGAAGTTTATCCTGACACTAGATTTAATATTCATTTGTCACCCTGTTTGCATTTACAGACTTATTCATTAGGTGCCTAAACTGAATTATCTTTTGAAAGGATGATAACAGGAAAAGAAATTCCTCTATGAGTACAGTACTCACGCCATGACTCTTTGACCACTCCTGGTCAGTGACCTGATTCATGTTTACCATGTGCACCTTGAATCTCCTTCTTTTGTGAGCTTCACTCATTTTACTGAAGATTCTTACTGCTCTTCTTAAAAGTACGTAGGGCAGAGGGTGCATCTCTTAATGATGTCTTGTTGACATTATCCAGAATGAAGACCAAATGAACAAGCATCTGAGGACCAATTCCAAAACAAATTAAAGGCATCTGAGAATGACCTGGGTTCATCAGGTTAAGCAAATGACAAAAAGAAGATAAAAGGTACTTCCAAATAGCAATACACGGTTTTCAGTCAATTATTCCTATCCATATACAAATAATCTGGTTCATTCGAGGGATGAGAATTTTTTTAAAAATCAAAAAATCTAAAGAGAAGCATTGCCTGATACAGGCATTTGTTAAATTATTATGAAATATTTCCTATCCACCAGTCATAGTTGCTGTTTTCCACCTTTTCTGGAGAATGATAGCATTCATTTTGTAACAGCGGTGGAGTTCCCATTGTCTGTCTTGCTACATCTCATCAATGTCAGAAATACTGAGTGTGCTCTTGTTTTTTTTTTCTTGTAAGAATTCCACAATACTTGTCTAGAATGATACGATATAGTGCTCCATTTTTAAATAGTTAAGTTAGTCATGCATACATCTATCAAAGCGAATTTCTTTTAAACAAGTACTTTTTCCTAATGTGCATAACTAGGTCAGGTAGATTCTACACTATAGGGCCAATTCCTAACTTAAATATTCTGGTATCGCTCCAGTTGGTATAATTGACAGTGGCACACACATGTCATTCAGCATGGCAGATATTTCCCTACTTTTTAAATCTGCACTTGGGAGAGCGAAAATTTTAATGTCTAGCAATATGTTCAGACAAACACATTCAATAGAAAATATTTGCCTTTTTTTAAAAAAAAAGGGCTGTCATTTTTATTCGTTGCTGTAGAATGATTATTAAACTTGATTCCCTGGTAGTTCATTCTTCCTCCCTCCTTTAGAGGCTAACTTCATACATCACAATTTATATAAATGTTGCATTTTTGTAGCACAAGTACTAAATGATGCTTTTCAAATTACAGTAATAGATTATATCCACCAATGTGCTTTATTTCTTGTTAACAAAATGGAAATGAGAATAAAGAGAACTGCACGACTGATTTCCTTGCTTTCCAAAACTCATTATAGCAACTAATCTACATAGGAAGATATCCCATTTAAGTTATTCTGAGATTTTTTGTTATGCATCTAAACCAGATCCAATGTTTTGGATATCAGCAGATGCAAAGTATCAGCCGTAAATCACAACTTAATTTATCTTCAGATCCCAAAAGGCGTGAAAGCAATTATTAGGCAGAGAACAGTTTTACAGACTTATTCAGACTTATTCATTATTCAAAGTGCATACTCTTCTTCCATAGGTTAACATTTGCTGTGTAAGGGAAGACCAGTGGCTTTAATTTAAAACCATACTTTGCTTAAACTCTAATGAAGACAATCTTTCTGCTTTTGTTCCTTTCAATGTTTTCTGTACCAGTACAATATTTTTCATGGTTACTGAAAAAGAATAAAAGACCTTAAAGATACAGAAACTGACACTAGTGGGCACTCTTAATCCATGGTACTTATGAAAACAATTATTCTGCAAAAAATAGAGTTAAAAAGTCCTCCTAGTGCAAAGATAGAAATTAATATCACAGCAAAAAACTACTGTGGGCAAATACTGAATAGCGATATGTTGTGAAGTGTTAAAACCCAGGAATCTGAGCAAGTAAGATGGTAGTTTGTCTATCATTTTCTTCATAATGGTTCATTATACAAAAGTCAATGTGAATATTTTTCATTCCTGTTTTAGATGCTATTTGTATACCAGTATTAGAGGAACACTAAAATCTTGTGAGGAGGGAGCAACTGGATAACTTTTGAGACATTGAATAAGCGAGAGAAAAGACATTATAACCAGTTACGCCAGAGCTTTTCCTTGTGCTTGCTGACACACTTGCCTGGAGTAGGGTAAGGGATGAATCTGAGGCTTTGTGGAATACAAGACTGATATTCGAGCCTGACAGTAATGCCCTCTCCACCCTGATTGTTTTTAAAGCTTTTACAAGTGCCCATCAGTCAGTTCTCCTCTGTAATTGTAATTTTGATGTTTGTCATTTTCAGGATGCTTATGTGTTTCAGGAAGACCCTTCTCAACGTGATAAGCATAGTAAATAGGATTGTATTTACCTTATGTACACCTTTCTGGAGGCCCGTGAAGTGCAGGGCTGTAATGTTAAGCAGTAATGCAGATATTTGTAGTTATTTATTGCATTCATCTAATATAGGTGGAAGGTTGAAACGGCTAAGACCCAAAAGTAAATGTGAGGAGTAAATGGGATGTGTATGACATTAGCATATAGTCAGAAGAGGAGTTCTAATACTACTAAGAGAAGAAAATGTCTCTATTCCTTCTCATAAAGAGTAGCTGATTGAATCATTATATAATGTTAGGTAGAAATAGAGTCCAAACTGATTTCTTCATATTTCATGGATACTTTTGATTATAACTGTCTTGATGAGCTCCACCTTTTATGCTGAGCTCCGTGTTGGCTAGAGACTGACAAATTATCCTGGAAAAAAGTAGTCAAATCCTAACTCAATAGTCTGCTGTCAACAGGATGAGTTTATGCCAGGGCATATGGCATCTGAGAGAAGTGCTAGGAATGACAGACCAGTCAGAGCCCATTGAAAATATTGATCTACGAAACAGCAAACTCCAAATAAGAACAATGAATTACCTTTGCAACAGAGAAGTTAAGGAAAGAAGCAGGTCCCCAGATGACACTGGTGGGAAAGATTTGGAAGATGGTCTCTTTTTGTAAGGAGGAGAACAGATAGTGGGACCAGAATAGACTTACATGAGATGGGCTGAGCTGACAGAGTGACTCTGTGCTCCAAAAAAGGGATATCCTGCTCTTCCCCAAGGCTCCTACTCAGCCTTTCTGTGCCCTTCTCCTTGCCTGACCACACATTACATCATTTCAGTTTACTAGTTTGGCAGAAATCTAATCCAACAAGCAGAACAAAATAGTTTTCTGACAGGCTAGCAAGCTGAATCAACTTGCTATGTGGTCAAGCAAATAGGAGTTCCGGCAGAAAAGGAGGAAGGGAACAAGACACCTATGAATGCAGAAGGGTAAGAAGAAACAAAGGCATGGAGCTTCTTCCTTTGCAGTAGCAGATAACATTAGGTTGACTCAACCATCTTGATAAAAGCAGTCTTATGAGAGCAAGGGAAGAAACATAAAAAGACTCCCCTTCCCATTTTAATGTCCATACAAAAATCTTGAATATTCACAGTTTAAAAGTTAAGAAATGTGGCTACATAATTCCCTCACTATATTTCTGTTTCTTGATTTCATATGATGTTAAGTTTCCTTAAGGACTTCAACAAGTAGCTAGAGCTTGCCATGCTTGGAGCAGTCTGGAAAAACAAATGAACAAACAAAAAATAATAAAAAAAATAGCTTCTTTGGGAGTTTGGCAGTTTGCTATCAGATATACATAACAAAACTGAACTGTACTACTGATAAACCCATCCCTTTGGTGTTCTAATCAAAGAGAAGGCTTATATCACATAATAAAGAACAGTAGGATCAGAGATAAAGATATTTCTCTTTACTACACTTCATAAAATTATTAAGGCATATTTAATATGAAATGCCAGTCTTTGAAATGTCCTTTCAAAGTAAATCACTAAAGGGCAAGTCTTGTGACACCCTCAGGTCAGAAGAATAAGTTCTGAAGTTCATAACAAATAATTATGATATGCTTATATTGAATAAGAAAGTTGCTGAAGACAGAGTAACCCCAACATTTCTATGGCAGTAGACCTTGCTGTAACTACCTGCATCACACCATTAAGTGGTGACAAGGGTGGAAACATGGTCTGCGGACTCCAGAAGTGATACATATCCACCGAGACAGAAATCCCAACAGAGAGTGAAGTGTTCTGTCATGGTCTTGCTTCATTACTGTGCTGCAGAAGTTTCTGATGCTATTGGAAGTGCTGCCTCAGACACTGCTTGTAGATTTGGGAGAGGAATCTAATCTCTATCCCTGAAGTACACTGAAATTCAGCTTTTATCTGCCATCTTGTTTAGGCTTCACTTAAGCCTATGAGATTGTATCTTCTTTTAACAAATTATTTTATTTCTTCTGAATAACTGTTGGGATAAGTCTAAGAGTTGTTTCTTTCACCAGGTTCTCCAGTACAAGAGAGATATGAAGCTACTGGACAGAGTCCAGTGAAGGGCCGCTAAGATGGTTAAGGGACTGGAGCATTTCTCTTATGACAAAAGGCTGAGAGAGCTAGGACTGTTCAGCCTGGAGAAGAGGAGGCTTAAGGGGCTGTCATCCAAGTGTATAAATATCTGATGGGAGAGTATAAAAAGGACAGAGCTAGACTCTTTTCAGTGGTGGCCACTGACAGGACCAGGGACAATGGGCACAAACCGAAACACAGGAGGCTCCCTCTGAACATCAGGAAATGATTTTTTACTGTGAGGGTGACTGAGCCCTGGCACAGGTTGCCCAGGGAGGTTGTGGATTCTCCATCCTTGGAGATACTCAAAAGCTGTCTGGACATAGTCCTGGGCAACCAGCTCTAGGTGACCTTATTTGAACCAGGGAGCTGGACAAGATGACCTCCAGAGGTCCCTTCCAACCTCAACCATTCTGTGATTCTCATAATTATTGAACCACATCTATATAGCGGAGGTGCGGTATTTAATTCATGTGTTTTGCAGAAGGAGTGATGTTGAAAGAAGTCACTGCTGCTATTAATGAGGGACATATATTACAGAGCAGATTTTGAATAAAGGTTAATACTGTAAAAGAACATGTGGGCTTAGCGGCATAAATGTTATAATTATCACTGCTATTGTTGGAGACAAGGCTAATCCCATTGCATCTTTTCAACTTTCTTTAAAAAATGTTACACTAGAAAATTAGATTTGCATGGGCATTTGTTTGCTTTCTTGTAACTAGAACATTGTCTTGATCAACTGATCAAAAATACCATACTAAAAATAAGAATTTTCTGTTCTATTTTATACCAAGGGAATTTGGACTGGTATAAAATAGATTACATTATGTAAATGAATTGCTGTGCAAATAATCCTGCCTAATTAAATTTGTAACTATAAACTTTAATTGTTTAAACAAATACATCTACCCCACTTTTATTGTGTTGAATATAAAATAACACTGATAAAAATTCACATCTAAAAAATATTTGAAATTTTTATAACTTGATACACTGTAGCAGTTTTCATTTTTTTCAGCTAATTTTTTCATAGAGTAGAAATCTCTTTGATGGTCATATGGAAAGGCCTTGCTGAAGTCTTATTTATGCTACATTCTTTTGGGGAAGGCATTTGGTTAAATTTAAATTAGATAGGTAAATAAATAGTGAAATCTCTGTGAAGACCTATTGATTTCTCTCTTACAGTATCACCAAAGTAATGGAATTTTACTGAACAAATATTAAAGGGTTATTCTATATACTGGAACAAAGCTAGAATTGATGCATACTGCATTGTTTCCAATAAGGAATTTATTTTTTAGTAACCTGAAATTTCAATTTCTTCCATAGTAAATAAGTAGACAAGCAAATAACACATTAATTAAGACATTCCCATGTTGACTTTTTACTATTGCAGTCTTTTTATAGGCTGCTTCTTCATTTACCTTCTGGGATGTTTCTTAGTTACATGGGATCCTGCAGGGCTGACTGCTGAGATTGTTTAGCTGTGCAGAAATGCACATCAAACTTTAAAAAACAACTATCTCAATTCCCTTTTTCTTGCAAACAAGGGAAGTAGATGAGGGCTTGTACCCAGCTAGGTCCCAACACAGCATGCTTGAACTCAGAATCATTCTAGTTACGGTAGACTAGACATAGTTATATTGAGTATTAGATGAGTCTCTAAGTTAAATGCTGCTGTCTGCCCTTCCTGGTATGGGTTTTTAGAATTCTGGTTTGCAGGAGCTTCCAGGAAGCTCTATCAGAAGCCAGAAGAAATCAAATTGCTTTCTATTGATTCAGGTTCGACATTATCCCAATCCATGAAGGAATGCAATTTAACTAGTTATTAAAAAAGGTCTTCCTGCTGCAATCTGTACCAGTAGCTCCAATTGCTTTTAACACTGGCTTCACTTTTTGGGGAATTTTTTTCCTGAGAGAAACAAGGCCTTTGTATTGTAAATAATGCCCTGTCCATTAGAAGTTCTTCAGTACCACTGTTACTGGTGCCATGCAATTGAGTTCTGAACCCACTGTCAGTGGCCAAGAAATAGCAACAAATACCTGTATGACATATATAAGCAAAATTTATATACATAGAAAAAAATCAGTCTTTTTTTTTAATATTACAAACATTTTTAATTTGTGATGTTATTTTGTCATTTATTTTTTTTTAAACTCAGTATCAGTAGAAAGTACTGCTTTTCAGCATTTCATTTATTTGATTCTGAGGCAAAATTCTGATCTTAAGTATACAAAGAAAAATTCTGTGTTGCAATAAATTACATGTGATAGGTAAGTTAAGTGCTGAGTAAGTTAACACAAATCTGAATTAAATATCTTCATTTCTGTCATGCTGTGATACAGTTCAGAACCAGTATTTTATATTCTTCCTATGCCTAAAAAATATTCCATGAAAAAGGCCCACGAAAGACCTAAAAATTCATCTTCCTACATGTATTCAAAATGTCTCATTAGCATCATTCTCTGAAACGATGTTAACAATGTATTGACTGGAACCTGGGAACCACTGGTAGAGAGGATGATGATTGTTCAGCTTTTACAGTGTCAGTAGACATTTGGAAACTAAGAGTGTCTTACATACTAAAAAAAATTACTATTTTTGGTAATGAAGTTTTTTCCTATGTGAATTTTAAGAACAAAACTCCATGAACATAAAATGCACAGGAGATCTAATTCTATTCCTGCTTCCACTGAAATCAGAAGAACAGAGAATAGCTGTCGAGGTACACAAAACAAATATCATTTGTCAGTAATATCCAATCAAGGATTATATTAAAGTGTCAGAGATCTAGAATTTCAAAAATTTGTATGAGTTTTATTTGTAATTAAGTGCCATCATTCTAATTGTATCAACAGTAGATCTAATTTCAGTTTGCTAGTGTCAGTTGGCCATTCTAAGATCATTCACTGTCCTTTGAGCTGCATCTCTCGTGCCCAAATTTCTGTGAATGAGAGTTTTTCTTGCCATTAACTGGAAAGCTACCTTTTTCATTGCTATTTAGACTTCACATAAGGTTATGAGTTGTGCCTGTAACCTCATAATTTTTTTTTTTGCTTATCCCATGTAACATGGATTCTGAAGAATAGTTAAAGTTTCATAATTGTTCCTAATACTCACTAAAGTACTGAATTCTTATGAAGAATATACAATACCTAATTTATCTGTTGGTTGGGTTTTTTTAAATAATATATTTTGAAAGTCATTGCTTTAGGTTTTTATCATTGTTAATATTTGTGTCTATGAGGATGGAGGCAAACTCCAACCTCCTTTTCTCATGTTTCTAACTAGTTAACTTGGATCACGATTGTGTTAGCTAATGAGAAACAAGGTGTATTAGCTCAGAGGTTTCCTCATGTCTTTATACCTGAGAATTGCTCTCCCCTTTTTTCCTCATTATTTCTTTGTAAGATAAGACAAAAATTCTTCAGTTCTACCATCTAAAATGTACTTAAAGGGGGCTTATCAGAAAAATGGAGAGAGAGTTTTTACTAGGCTTGAAGTGATAGGACAAGGGGACAGTTTTGAATTGAAAGAGGATAGATTTAGACTGGACTTAAGGAAGTAATTCTTTATAATGAGGGTGGTAAGACACTGGAACAGGTTGCCCAGAGAAGTTGTGGATACCCCATCATCAGAAGTGTTCAAGGTCAGGTTAGGTGGCACTTTGAGCAACCTAGTCTAGTGGAAGATGTCCCTGCTGTGAGAGACTGGACGGAATTAATGCCTCAAACACCCATCATGATGGACAGAGACCAGGGCCTGGCTTTTGTGGTTGAGGGAAGGAATGGAACTTGCTTGCAAGGCAACACCACATGTGAGGGACCGAAAGAGTTACTGTCTCAAACATTGTGGCGGGGCCAGTTCTGCATATGTATTGGGTCTGGCTGAGATGGAGTCAATTCTCCCCATAGCAGCCCTCATAGCGCTGTGCTCTGCATTGGTAGCTAGAAAGGTGTTAATAACACACCAGTGTTTTGGCTACTGCTGAGAAGTGCTGGCACGGCATCAAGGCTGTCTCGCCAACATTCCCCACCCCACCCCACCTCACTGGCAGGCTGGAACCGGGGAAGATCTTGGGAGGGGACATAGCCAGGACAGCTGACCCAAATTGACCAAATGATATTCCATACCATATGACATGAGCTCAGCTATAAAAGCTAAGTAAAGGGAGATGGAAGTGAGGGGTATTTGTTATTTTATGTTTGTCTTCTGGAGCAACCACTATGCATACTGAAGCCCTGCTTCCCAGGGAGTGGCCAGACGTCACCTGCTGATGGGAAGTAGAGAATAAAATCTTTGGTTTTCATTTGCTTTCGTGCGCAACCTTTGCTTTTGTTTCATTAAACTGTCCTTATCTCGACCCACAAGCCTTTTGTTATATTTTCTCTTGTCTGTCCAGTTGAGGGGAGGGAGTGATAGAGCGGCTTTGGTAGGCACCGGGCACCCAGCCAGGGTCAACCCACCACAGCATAATAACGAACCTGCATAACAAGAAACCACAGGTGAGAAGCTGATCAGTACCAGTCACTACAGGACATCAGCAACAGGGCACAGAGGGTGTGCTGTGCTGCGCCGGAGGATGCGCAGCTCTGGGTTCTGATAACACTGTGCGGGGCAGCTCACCACATATGGGCAAAGATCAGGCAACGGTCATGCCTGCAGGGAGAGAGAAGTTACTCCCCAAATGACCCCCAAACCCACCGACCCATTTCCCAAAGGTTCTGAAAGCTCAAACCTCCCATGACACCCAATTAGCCTAATGAGTTCAAGTGCCCCCCCGAAGGAGGGGCAAGGAGATGATAAAAGGACACAAACTGAAGCCCCATGTGTGCGTGCCCACCAGAACTGGACCTCTAGACTGGCTGGACCAACACTGGACCCAGGACTGGTGAAATCTTTCTATTTTCTTTTCCTCTGTCTCTCTCTCCTTTTCATAACCCCTACACATCATCCCTTTAGACACAAACTCACTGACCAAGTCTGGGACTAGGAGAGGATCCAGGCTCCTCTCTGAGAAGGAGTCCAGAAAGCAAGGGGGTCTGCTCTGAAACTCCTGACCCGACGGGAGGGCTCGCCTTATTCCTTGAACTGATGTATATGGTTACCACGAGTTACACGGTTTACTGAAGTAGCTTTGTGCCAGTTCCTGTTGCGAGAAGCCCCGCCACCTACTGTTACACCTTCCAGGTTCAGGCTGCTTCTGCCATGAAAAAAAACATTCAGCTGATTGTTTGGTGTCGCTTCACCTTAATTTAGTCCAAGGGAACTCCAAACTCACCATGACCCCTCCCTGGTCTGTCCAGCATGGATTGTGACACCGGCCCACAGCAAAGGGGATGGAGTAGATGATCTTTAAAGGTCCTTTCCAAGCCAAACCATTCTATGATACTGTAGAGACTGGGAAAAAGTTGCTGTAATTGAATAAAAACCCTCAAACATTTAATACTTAAGATGTTATCTAAAACCACTGAGCACTGATATTCAAAATGGTGCAAAAAACCATGTATCTGTGTCTGCTTACTATTCATAGTTAATGAAACCTGTTAACAATAAAGAATGCCCATGCATTTTTTCTCACACATAAGCCTTTAATCACCT
Organism: Buteo buteo; assembly: GCF_964188355.1. NCBI lineage: Eukaryota > Metazoa > Chordata > Aves > Accipitriformes > Accipitridae > Buteo > Buteo buteo. Next base: position 23,414,503 of record NC_134184.1, on the reverse strand, counting down.
AATTGTTGATGGTATGTCTTCTCAAAGTTTCATGCCACATATCTATCAAATATCTCATGTACCAGCCTAGGCAAACAGATTTTTTTCTCTTTTACCTCTCATAGTGCTTGAAACTTTCTTGGTTTTCAAGCCTATGGAATCCAACAACTTTGTTCTACTCTACTCTTAAGGACTTTACATGTTGTTTTTACAGACATGAAGACCTACTAATTCAATACCTGCATTATCTTCTGAAAAAAAGAAAAGAACCACAGTAGTTTACTAAAACAACTACAGAATGACTTTTGATTTTATTAAGAGCTGTACTTATTTATTTGTCAGAAGAGGAATTAAACTTACAGTACAACAAAAACATTTTTATGCACATGGAGTCAACAAGCAATAATTTGAAGAATACCAGAGTTAATATTTGCATGCATTTTATCATTGTTGGTTTATTTTGTGTTAGGAAAGGAAGCATCCTAAAAGAGAAAAACTGCTCAAAGCAAACATTGCTGAAAAGAGATGTTTACTTTCTAAATAGCTATCCATAGATATGTACACACATACGCAAGCCAACTTAAGAAAATATTTATCCACTCAACAGGGCTGGATACAGGCTCACCTACAACATACCTGAGGCCTAGCCTAGGAGCGTGAGTTTGAGGAGCTGGAGTGTCACTCCTGAGGCCACAGGTGGGGATCCCAGGTGGGGGTGGTCAGGGCAATCAATACCTGTTAGTGTATTAACTAACTTCATTACAGCCAGACATTGCAGAGGGCAAACAAATAGGTTTTGTTAAATGTCATGACACCTTTGTACAGCTAACTATAACAATTAAAAATGGAAGCAGTTAGAAATTGCCAGAGGGGATGGACTTTATATCCAAGGTAATATTTGATGCCTCACAAAATAGGGCATGCTTAGCAGATTGTACAAAATTACTTTGCAACTTTAATGATCTAGTCACTAACACTAAACTTTGGTGCTGAATTGCTTTGTTCTGTTTTCAATGTTTTGTGCTTTTTCTTCCTGTTGCAAACAACCTTAACCACTACTACTTTTTATATTCACTATTATGATGAACAAAAGAACAATAAAATAAAAGGAATTTGGAAAGGCTGTAGTGGAAGGAGGTTTGCAGATAAAATTATCTCAATTTGGATTTTTCTAAAGTTTCTGGTCCCTAACTCTACTCAAGCTTTGTACTTCAGCAGTATAGTGTAGAGATCTGTACTAAGAAAGTACCTGAAGATACCCAATTGTAAGTTTTTGCCCAATTGTAAAGCTTTGGGTTTTGGTTTTTTTTTAAATTTTAAAATTGTTTATACCTTTATTGTGTGCATTTTGCTGCAGATGAATTAAAAAAAATGCATCCTACTGCAGCACTGGAGACAGGACATAACCTTTATGATCTTAAAGTAATTGTCAAAATGATCTTTCTTTCCTTTAATGTTTTTGATCAGGATGCAACTCAGGAGGACAAAGCGTCTATGCATAGTTTCAGTCTGACTGTGTTCTTTTTTGGAAGTCCCCATAAGCAAAAGACAGGGTGGGACTGAGCTGCCCAGAGCAGTTGAGCAGACAGCAGGTGGCAGGTGGAAATAGTTCACTTTCAGCAGACTCGTGTTGTGGTCAGTGCTAACTGGACACGCTCTTTCAAATACACAATGCCATAAGCATCTGGACATTTTTGCTGCTGAAGGACTTTGTAACAATTGCCTGAACACTCTTACACTGAGCACTTCTATGCAGAAATGTTTCTTTTAAAAATAATCCTTCTTTAAAATAAAATTTAAAAAAAAAGTCAAGTTATCAGTACTCCTTTAGAATTGGCAAATACGAACATTTGAAAATAATTACAGCATTCCACTGAAAGGTCACTGCATGAGCCAGGACTGGCCTCTGAGATTTTTTTCTGCAGCAATTACTCAGTGCTCAATAAAGAAGAGCAATTACTGATAGAACTCCCTCTTCCTAATAACATACGCACATATTGTTCTTGCTGAGTTCAAGAATTAAGGGCCTTTAACAAGTCTCTTGACTAGCTGCCTTAAGCTGGTACATGTACTTAACTAAAAGTGATAATGAGAATGCAGCAAAGAAGGGTACAAAGAATGCTTGTCATCCTGTATTTCTTCCTATGCTTCATGTATTTCTTAGTCATCTCCTATCTGTCATGCTACCAGTTAGAAGGATGCTTTTAAAGGGTTTTTATGAAAATACAGAGGCAAAGGTTTATTTTTGTCTGAGATTTTTGTTGAGGTATGGAGTTAATCTGCTGCATATAATTACTAAATGTTGAAATTGTTATGTGTGACTTTTACATGTGACTAAGATCCACAAATACAGTCCAACAGAGTGCAGAAATGAAACTGATTTGTGGAAATTAGTTCAAATGGTGCCTATGCATTTGAGATCTCTAAGGTTGAGGGTGGCAAGTCTGCAGGCTAAGATCCAAAGACACAAACACATATCATGATATTCATAAATTCAGAGTCTAATTTGACAGGAAATAAAATACTGAACATGACTCTACAGCATACATATTTTTGTTATAGGGTTGCTTAAAAACAGTTGCTGGTAAAACAGGATTTGTACTATAAAAAAAAATAAAAATCATACCTTTTGTTAGTCCTTTGTTAAGGTAGCAACTCTTAAAATTGTCAGATAGGAAAGACATCCCCAGGGTTTCCTCTGACAAAGGTGTCCCCCAGAACTGGGAGATGATCCAGTTACAATTTAAAGAAACTTACAGCAAAGGTGACTGACTGAAGACAGAAGTCTGTTAGAGTGTCAGGAGAAGAGAAAGAAAGAGTGTGTGTGAAAGAGAAAGAGCGTAAGGGGGGTGATGTGGTATATCTTTTTCATATGAATAAAGTAAGGATTACACCTGCCCTTAAGTTCTGTGGTGAATAGAGTCAAGGTCCCTGGTGCTGGGCTTGGACCTGCTTGCTTTGCCTCTCTCTTCCCACCTCCTTTTTCCTATGTGGAAGCTCCATATTTCCATGAAAAAAATCTTGCACTGATTTTTATGGAGTCTTGTCAGATTTACATGTGTTAGCAAAAAGGGGCTCTTAAAAGCTCTGTTTTGAGCAGTAGCAGCAATGAATAGAACATTGCTGTTAAACCGGGGCTGAGCATGGGGAATACCATATTGTTGCTTTGGGGATCCAAGAGAGATTCCAGAGAGCCATTACCTTGGCAATCCTTCCAAGAGCCGGATCATCAAGAGCCACCAGCTCTTCCCATCTCCTTCTAGGTACTGGCAGTTGTCCGCAGAAGGAGGCTATACTATCATGCCTGGAAAGAGAACTGCATGGTCATGCATTCCCATTCCAAGCCCATCATAGGTACTGCCATTCCTGAGCTAGCACAGAGAGTGTCCAGTTGATACAGAAGCATTTGAGATTGACTGCTGATCAATTCTCTATTGCTGACAGCGGCTGCCCAAGAGCCACCCTTACTGTTTCAGCTAGCTTGGATGTGAGTCAATAGATTGCCGGGGTGAAAGCCGGGAGTGCTGCTGCAGGACGGAGTGATCAGCTTCATCTTTACCCTTTCTTTCAGCTTGGTAAAGAAGCGGTTAGAATTAAGAAAGAGCAATGTGGAATTAATGCATGATTTATCAACAGTGTTAGGGTTGTCAAAGATACTTTCATTTTCTTTCTCTTTGTTCTTAGGCTTTGCCTTCAGTAACTTAACTCAATTGTATGCTCCTATGTGTGAGTAAAATTTCTTACAGAAAACCTATAACAATCTCAGAAAACAGTATAATGTTGTTAGAAAAGTAATAAAATAATCCTTATGTCTCTATTTATGTCCACTCAGTTCTACAGCTCATGAACAGTGGCTGTAGTAGTGTAGCAGTTATTTTATTTATTTTTTGAACCAGAACCTTATTGCTTGCAACATTGACATTTTAATTCCCAGAAATAAATAGACAGTAACATATATTTAACAGCAGGAAACATTGTCACTTTCATGTTTTGTTGTGAAAGTAATTTTTTATAGGTTTAGGAATTCTTGAGGAAAAAAAAAAAAAAGAAAAGAAACACTGAAGATTACTAATGCATACCACAGGCACCTCATTCTTCTTCCTGCCATTTGTGCAACTCTGAGACTGCCTGACTTAATGGATTGATGACACCTCTTCTCATTTATGTAGAAATGCCTCTAATCTTGCAGTAATATGTATTATATCAGCTACAAGCAACAGCAGAGGCCAGGGTTCCTCCACACACACTTTTTATTATTATTATTTTTATTTATTTATTTAATATGTAGCCTAATGGTTTGTGAGAAACAAACTCTCTGGGAGTATTTTATGAAGCCAAACACAATTTCTGAGCAGCATGGGCTGTACTAGAAATAAATAGCCAATATTATTTACTCTGAGGTGCAATCCAAACCTTATAGAAGGCCAATTGGAATTGATAACTTGTTGAATGCATTGCAGAATTTCTGTCATATTTTCTGAAGACTGTAGTTTCTAACCGCCTCAGCATTTTTATTTCTGGACATAGTAAAAACTTTAAAGTAAACATGAAGTAAAAAATGTAGACAATAACAAGAGTTCACACAGCGTATTATAAAAGGGAAATAAATAAGCATACATTAGAGAAGGTATTTATTTCAACAAGACCATAATATTGTATGATGCCTGGTCATAATTGCGATTTTAATAATTAAGCAGTATGGGGGAGAACTGACTCATCTTTTTCATAGTGAATTAAGAAAGTAAAAAAAAAATCCCCACAATTATTTCAGGATTAAACATGTAGAACACTAAAACATCTCTCCAAATTTTTGGAAAAAAATGTCTGCATAGTTAAGATAGAATTCTGACATAATTAGTCAGACTATCTTAGTAGACATTTCAGAGCCTCGCAGCCTATGAGAGTTATTCAAAGGATGTAGGAAGCATTTGTACTTTTCATAAAAACTGTATTTTATCTTGAGCCGGAATCCCAGATTGGCATAAAATCATCTAAGCAAACATAATTCTGAGAGATGACATCACAAAAATATCTTTATAAATCTTTGTCATCTTTTTGTTCATCTACATGTTAGAAAACTATTTATTTTTCAGATTTCACAGTCCTAATAATGGTAGAAATGTTAATAAATATCCCTCTTTGAGCTAATTTTTTTTAGTCAGCTCCTTAAAACTCATGGAAACACATTTGTCATTAACTTAAGTTGCCAAATTGGGATTTTAATGTACTTGCACCAAGAGAAGAAGTATATGTGCCTCCAAGAGCCAAAATCTGCAGCAATATCTGATAATACATATTAGAGAGCAGCTTTTTTTCTTCTAGATTTTTTCCACAGGAAAAATCACTGGGCATCTGCCGTTTCATCTTGAATGTTGTAATCATCTAAATGTTATTTAAAATATAATACCAGCTATTAATTTCTCTTTAAATACTATTTATTCTTAGAAAAACAGCAAAGTAAACCAAAATAAGCTCGTAATTTTGGTTTTTCTCCAAGTAAAGTTTTGCAATATAATAAAATAAAAAAAACCCCACTGCTTAATGTTTTTCTGTGTTTATTTTTTTTTTTTCTTTTAATACTGGCAAACACAGGGAAGCATAAGAAGTGGGTTAAATGCAAAGTCAAATATCCTTTATGAAACAAAGTTCATTAGTTACGGTCAGTGTTATAGAAATAGCAATAAAATCTAACTTAAACTTTAAAGAACATTTACAGTTGAATCTTTCTAAGTACTTATATAATAAAAACTTTTTAATTAAAAAAGTCTTTTTAATTATAGAAATTGTTAATTATGACATGAATATGAAAACAGAGATGGGGTTATTCATTTCAGTATTTCAAAGAAGATTGGAAGAACTGCATCAAGAACAGCCGGGTATTTTGCATTTTCTTATGTGTGTGGTGCTGCAGACCCCCTGGGCCACATGGCGATGTCAGGACCAGCCAACATTGTGTTCTTGGTTTGGTTACAAGTGCAGTGAGTTGAGACAATCTGGTACTTTCTTATCCTGGCTATGGTACAGTGAGTTCGGAAGATTAGGTGCTCCCTAACCATAGCTGAAACTCCCATTGCCTGGATCGTGGCCCCCCCGGAAGGTGCCAGAATCACCTGACAAGAATTGTGGCGAGAATGGAAATATACTGACCAAAGTCAACCATCTTGCAAACCTATAAATAGTGAGCCGAAGTGAGACCCTCTGAGCTCTCCGGGACTGCAGCAGGCTGTGACCCAGTGCCTCCCCCTGAGCTGGGATGCCTCTCAGGGTAGATTTTGTGAGGATTTTGACTAGTGGATTTTGTGAGGATTTTAAATAGTAGATTTCACAAGGATTTCAAGGAACAGATTTTGCGAGGATTTCTAAGGTCATCTGCTCACAAATGCTGAGGAAGGAGGATAGTGAGTAATTCACTACAATTAGATTTCATGAAGTTTCAGGCATCATTTCATATCAACAATTTACTACAATTGGCAAAGAGAGAAAAATCTTTATCACAGGTTAATCTCTATATCTGTGCATACGTGTTTGTGTGCAATTTGATTTAGGAAACTTTGTAGTGTTGATTATAGCAAGTTTTATTAAATCACTGATAATAGAAGATAGAAGCACAGTCCCATCTTCCATGGGGCCTCCTCCTCCAGGCGCATATGCTGTGCTTCTTCTCCTGGTCACTTAAGATAAGGAATTGTGGCTTTGGAGAAGTGCAGTGCCACCCTCCGTGGGGCCCTCTCCTCTGGCCACATTGTCCTGTTAACAAAACTCCAGTGTTTTCACAGAGGCCGTTTTCTCCAGCAAAGTTCTTTAATAAATGTTTGAGACATTGACTATAATTTGTCAGACCATCACAGTCATCTAGTATAATTCTCTAAATGTCCAAGTGAAAGATCTCAGCAGGCAGTGGGGGAGCAGGTACAAGTTTTACAGACAATGAGAGGGCTTAATTACCTCTGGTTCTGTCACTAGGCACCACTGCAAAGAGCCTGGCTCTGTCTTCTTTGCACCTTCCCTTCAGGTATTCATGTACATTGAGAAGATACAACCTGACCCTTCTCTCCTCAAGGCTGAACAGTCCCAGCTCTCTCAGCCTTTCCTCATAGGAGAGATGCTCCAGTCCCTCAGTCATCTTCCTGACACTTTATTGGACTCTCTCCAGTACGACCATCTCTCTCTTGTACTGAGGAGCCCAGAACTGGACCCAGCACGCCAGGTGTGGCCTCACCAGTACTGAGTAGAGGGGAAGGATCACCTCCCTCAACCTGCTGGCAACAATACTCTTAATGCAGCACCATTAACCTTCTTTGCAGACATTGCTGACTCACGCTCAAGTTAGTGTCCAGCAGGACCCCCAGGTCCTTTTCTGCCAAGCTGCTTTCCAGCTGGGTGGCCCCAGTTTGTAGTGGTGCCTGGGGTTGTTCCTCCCCAGGTGCAGGACTTTGCATGTCCCCTTGGTGAACTTTGTGAGGTTCCTGTCAAACCATTTCTCCATTCTGTCAAGGTCACTCAGGGTGTCAGCATGTCCTTTTGCCATATCGGCCGCTCCTCCCAATTTGGTGTCATCAGCAAACTTGCTGAGGGTGCACTCTGCCCCATCATCTGGACAAGGTAATGAAGAAGTTGAACAGGATTGGACCACATGTTGAACACTGGGGTACACCGCTAGTTACCGGCCTCCAACTAGACTTTGTGCCAGTGATCACCATCCTCTGGGCCAATGTTAGGGCTCCATGATAGGTTTTGTGTATACCAGACTATGCAGTCTATTATAACAGCTATTTGTGCAGGGAAAATTATACAAAATCTTCACATTAATTCTGAACTTATGTCATGGAATGGATAACACACACCACAAATAATCATCTTCTATTGCTAAAAAACTTCATGGGATGTTTTGTGACAATTTATTATACTGGGAGAGTATATTTTCTTTAAGTTTTCATGAGATTTTATGTGAACCTACATAAGCACAGTTATTACTCATCTGTACATTACCAAGGTATATATATTACAAAGCATTTGTGTATAATATTTAGTGAAAGTTTTTTTTCAGAACTATTCAGCATCAGCATAATGCATCCACCAAATCCAATACGATTAAATGCTTCTTTTGGAATTAAGCAGCAGGACTCCTGTTTCACTTAACGTTTGAGGCCCTGCTATTTCTTGGGGGATTAATGCATTCACAGTTAAAATTTGCTTTTCTGACACACCAGGAATGTTCCTTGCTGATTCTTCTGTTTTATGTTAACAGAGCATGAAATAAACAAAAAAAAATAATCATGATTCGTATCACTAATTAACTAGATGTGCTGACATATCACAGATTTCATTTACATCAAACTCACCAGGACAAAAAGATTATATTTTCATAAGAGCCATTCTTATCTTTCCCTACCTCAATAATAGGTAACCAGGGAACAAAGGAAAAAAAAAAAATTTAAAAAAATATTTTTACAAAAATATGTAATAAATAAAAATTGTTTACTCATATAGGTATACACAATGACAAGAATAAATTACATGAATAACATGAAGACACATGCAAATATCCTTCTAGCATTCAATCCAACAGATATGCATGTGTTTATTTGTATACGTATTTATTAATTCACACTAACAATCATGGTCACTGGGTGATTAAAAAAACCTTAATTCGTCCCAAATTGTTAGATATAAAGTTTTCTGTCCTTTTTTTCCCCACTGAAAAACTTCTAATAATCAGAGTGAATAATTGAGATAAGAGGGTTTTTTCTGGGCCAGGTATTCCCACCAAACCCATCATCTCACCTGATGATACTATACAGAGCTACATAAATTGTGGTTCTGATATCTGTCTTTTTTTGTATAGCATCGCTCTAAGAAATTTTGAGTCATCTGTTGATCTGTTTGTTACTCAAAAATGTGACCTAGAACATGTAAATTTCAACTGACAGGTTAGTTACATCTAACCTTATCACAAAAGGACATAGAGTTCTTTACGCACTTACCCTTCAGTACCATCTGAAACTCATATATGATATGATTATGTTGTATGATTATGATATGATTATCACCTATGAGTTTCAGATGGTACTGAGGAGTAATTTTTCTGGCTTGCTAGTTGAGATTTTGGTGCAATTTCAGCATCCAGGCTTCCTAGGTAGAATTTAGGTGGACAACTTCTGTTTTTTTGTTGTTTCTTTTAATGTCTAAATTGGAAGCTATTGTCAAGAGCCACAATGTCCCACAGCATTTTATAAAATTACTTGATGAATAATTGTCTGTTAAATGAAAACACACTTTGAATGTAACAATGTGTTTCTTAGGATTCTGTGATAATGTCTGGTAGAAACATCAGTCCCTGTGCCACTACCGCAATATACCCAATGTTTAAAAACAGAACAGCATTTCTTAATTTACTAACTATATTACCTATGTCAGAAAGTTTATATGACAAAACATGAATTTAAAATTGGTGAAACATTTCATTAAAAATGACTTAAATCAATTGATAAAAACATCAAATTGAAAATTATTGTGCAGTATTTCTACACCTAGAATCTATACACACCATTGTTTTGCCTATTACGTACGGCTTTTGTAGCATGACAACTATTTGCTTACCTTGTTTAAAAAGCACTTCTACAACTTTGGCTTAGCTAAGCCTCTGAGCAACTCGACCATTGACATTAGGCTGCTATGCCTAAATATCAACTAAAAGAAACTCAGAGGCAGTAACCTTCCCCTTTCACTTTTCTGTACCCTGAGGGTGTGGGGCTAAACCAAAAACCTGATAAAATAGTCCCCAGAAACCACTGCTAAGCCTCTCTATTTATGATTCTTTCATGCAGTATTCCTTGGCCAAAGAATGGACATTGAACACATAAGGCCATTTCATGCCTTAAATGCATGGTCCTTCAGAAAGATGTGAAGAACAACTCCATGGGAATTGGAGATTTAATATGCAACATTCTGCGGTACAAGGTGAAAATGGAGTCAACCTTTTACTAAGTTTTTCTTCATCTTTCTTTGAAGAGAGTGCTACCACCATGCTTTCAAATCACACCAGATCACTAACATAGTCATGCTGGTAGGAAAATGACACTTTTCTTTCTCTTCATTATTAATATTCATGCTCGACCAAATACAGTAGAGCATATATCTTTTGATATTGTTCATGACACTTTTGTTTACAGTTCATTTGAGGGATTTTTGATATCTGCTCAACCTATTTGTGTAGCCATAAAGCAAACAGTATATTACAGATTCTGGATACATCATATTGCTGATTTCTCAAGTGTTTGTAAGCAGTTGTGGATACTTCCACAGAGTTACTTCATTCAACTCTCACTCAGATCAATTCAAATCCACATCTCAAATCTTGGCTTGAATCAATAATATCTCAGGCTAGTAAAACAACTTTTTTTTATCATTTGGGTAACGTCTTACATTTTCTGTTCAACTTCACACTGAAATAAAGAAACAAGGTGAAGAAAATTGAATAATTTCCACATGGTTTAGCAGCCTACATCCATACATTTAAACTGCGACAGTAAACATTCTACACCTGGTAATAGAGAATCCCAGGAGTGAGGATGAAACATAAGAATCTAAAAACTTTGCTTAAAGGATAGGTTTCTAGTAACTAAAGCTGGAGCAGTACTGGAGTATTGGACCATCCTCCAAATTCTAAGCAATGCTGAGACAGAATGTTACTCAGCAGGTTATAATAGTGGGACTGCATCATATGATTGCAATTTTCACATGATGATGAAAAAAGATAAAACTGTAAACTTGTAAAATCTTAAAATTGTAAGATTTTCTGGGAAATACTTTTTTTTCCTGCCAATGGGGATATGTTTTGTGCATATTTCCAATAAAATACATACAAAGAAGCAACGACATCCCATTATTGTTGCCTAAAAATTTTTTCTACTTCATGTTAATTTGAATGAATGAAATAAAAAAGCCACAAGTCTTAGAAATAGTAATGTTTAAAAAAATTATGTCTGAGATACAAACAAGTTCAATTTAGATGTGTATTTCAAAATATTTAAGAATTACAAAACCAAACCAAACCTCTAATAATTTTGTTTTATTATCAGGAAGCTCCTGAGAACTCTCCAGTCAGGAACTTCAGGGGTTCTCAAAAAACCTCTTTAATCACAGAATTTTTATGTCCATTTTGATCACATGGTAAAAAAAAAAAAAAGGGGGGGGGTATTTTTTATTCTTTGTTCCTTTGATAAATATCTAACATAGCATCTAGAGATGTAGAATGACATCAGATGTTTATACTATGAACAGAGCAAGCCAAGCAGCTCATAGTATTTCCAAAGTTTTGATACCATAGTATATCTATTTTACATTATACTTCAAATAAGAAATGAATCAACTGAAGAGAGCATTGAAGAGAGGAAAGCTAATGGTGACTAGAGGTTGAGCAAATATGACTAACTGGAAAACAGTAAAGAACTAAGTTGCTTAGTGTAGACAAGAGAAGAAGAAAGGAAGTCCATGTAGTTACCTACAAATTGGGAAATTTGATGTAAAGAGATAGATAATAAACTGTTCATAATCAAGCTATAGAATTAATTGTCCTGAATAAAAAAAAAATGATATTACAAGCAGTGAAGATTAATTTTGAAATCAAAGAGGAAAGAGGAGCAAGAGTATAGGGTGGAAGGACTTACTAAAATATTAATTAATGCATAACATTAAGATCACCGAGTCATCTCTTTTATGAGGAAAAGAAGTCTTAAGAATTTCTTATTAAGATTCTTCTTTATTATGTTAACTATGTGTTATCTAAGAAGCAAACCAAAAATTAACCCAGGGAAAGTGATGGAATATTTATAATTTTATGTATATATAGATCTATATACTAGGTTGAAACCATAACTGATGAAGGTATCCAGCAACCACATGCAGGAGGAGTTTACTTCATAGTGTCAGCAAACATTGTAATAAACAATCTTTGCTGATGTTAAGAGCTGTGAATATAGGAAGTAAACATGAATAATGCATGTGGAATTAATAACATTTTGATGTATTTTATAGTATGTAATTAAATAGAGATAAATCAGTCTCTAAAAATGTGGTCTACCTGTGAGTTGTGGAGACCACCACTAATGAAACATTGTTAAATTCACATTTTAATTAGATTAGATACACATTTTAATTATGTTTTCCCTGATAAAGTAATATTTCAGTATAATTCCGTGATACTTGTATAGAGTGCCTTAGCAACATCTATTGGTTAAGAAGATAACACAGGTCAAGAACAAGTGTTATTTAGGGATAATTTCACCCCACAGGCAAAGATTCTAAATGTGTTTATTGTTAAAAGTACAATAGCTAAAAGCAGTCCTACAACATTTAATTAAAAAAAAAAAAAAAAGGGAAAAAAAGGAGACAAACAGATGGTCCAGTTAGAGAGAGGGAGTGGAGATGGTTGTATTACTCTCCTGGTTTTGGCTGGGATAGTTAATTTTCTCTCTAGTAGCTGGACAGTGCTATGTTTTTGAGTTCAGTATGAGAAGAATGTTGATAACACACTGACGTTTTCAGTTGTTGCTCAGTAGTGTTTAGACTAAGTCAAGGATTTTTCAGCTTCTCATGCCCAGCCAGCAAGAAGGCTGGAGGGGCACAAGAAGTTGGGAGGGGACACAGCCAGGGCAGCTGAGCCCAACTGGCCAATGGGGTATTCCATACTGTGTGATGTCATGCCCAGTATATAAACTGGGGGAGTTGGCCTGGAGGGATCACTGCTTGGGAATTAACTGGGCATCTGTTGGCAAGTGGTGAGCAATTGCATTGTGCCTCACTTGTTTTATATATTCCAATTCTTTTATTATGATTGTCATTTTATTATTATTATCATTATTAATTTCTTCCTTTCTGTTCTATTAAACTATGCTTATCTCAATCCACAAGTTTTACTTTTTCTTTCCTGCTTCTCTCCTCCATCCCACTGGGTGTTGGGGGAGTGAGTGAGCGGCTGTGTGGTGCTTAGTTACCGGCTGGGGTTAAACCACAAGACATGCCCAGTTTATATACTAGGCATGACATCACATAGTATGCAATATCTTGACTTAATCTAAATATTACTTAACAACAACTGAAAATATCAGTGTTTGATCAACATTCTTCTCATACTGAACCCAAAACACAGCACTGTACCAGCTACTAGGAAGAAAATTAACTCTATCCCAGCCAAAACCAGGACAATTACAAAGATGAAGCCCAACAACACAGGCACTGAAGAAAAAGTTTATATATGGAATACTGTTTTCCTGTCATTTTTATCAAATTATCAGGTGAATCACTCATTAAAAAGCCAGAGTACTTTTGACAAAGCAGTTATACCAGGTTATGGAACTACCTAAATAACTGATTAATGATCACAGCTTTAGAGCCATGAGAATCAGAAGAAACTCACCAAATCTGCTGTGTAAAGTGCTAACTACAGAAGGAAACTGCCCCTGACTAAATACAGCTTGATATTTTTTTGCTCAAATGTGTTCTTATTTGCATATTGGCAAAGCATACAGCCATTAAAAAAAAAGGGGGAGGGATAGAAGACATGAGGATAAGACTAAATTTTCTCAATTTTCCATTTCTAGATATTGTCTTAGTTACTTATACGCTCCCACTGAAATGCTTAAATCATTCGGTTTCCCTTTTTTGTACTACACCATGTGGAAGGTCCTTCAAAGTGTTAACTCTCTATATCCTTCAGAAAATTGTTCTAATTTTGGATCTAAATTTATTCATGGCCAATATATACCTATGTGAATTTGTGCAGGTATTAATTTAACTCAAATAGTTTTCTCCCACCTGTATATTTACCTCAAATTTTATTTATAGAGAGTTCATTAAATCCCCCCTTAATTTTACTTTGGCTAAGTGGAACAAGCCAGGTTCTCTGGTGTATACAAGAATGTGCTGAGAGGGACTGTTGACACTAAACTATATTCATCCTATGCTGCAGGGAAGATTGTGGGTTTTTTCCCTCTAATGAAGAATTTGATTTCTGAATGTGAATGGGAGTGGTGATGGTGGTGTATTTTCCTCAAAAGCATTAGAGATTAGTAACATCTACAGATAGAAGCATCTCTCCTAAGATATATTCTACCATGTACCTCTGCCATGACGAACCATAGGATAACCATAAAGATGTGCGTTGATTCTCCTGGTTACAAATAATCATTCCTTTGACTACTGTGCACTGTTAACAATTCCACTAAGGTGGTGGAAAGGTTTTGAGCAAGTAAGTCTGACTCTAAATCAGGTTAGCAGTCTCCATGAGCTTACCATTCTTCTCGGGATCCTCTTGGACTTTTAGTTAATTTGATTAACAAACTCTCTGGTACTTGACACTTTCAATGCTCTTGATCTATTATACTACAGCTGTGGCTCTTCCTATCTGTGAGTTTTGATATTTCATTACAGACTTAAAGGCTATTGTACAGAACTGTGAAGTGACACATTGTGTTCCTCACATATGGACAATCATTTGAAATTGGACCTGAAGACCTAGCTGGTCCTCTCTATTTCTTTTGTGCTATGACTTCATGAGGTTCTTGCGTATAACCACTAACATCTCTAGCAAACTTTCCAGTAGATATTAGGTCAAATGAGACTAGTTCAAAAACTGTACAGTACTGATATTTATTCAGGTGAATTATTACTGAGCACAGTACTAGAATGCCTGAGAAAGATCTTTAGCTAAAAATATCACACTATAATTCTCTTTATTTACCACTTTTGATTTATAAAGGGCTGTGAAATTCAGAAAGCAAGTGTATTTAAAACATAGGAATACATATGGATCTATATGTTGTTGCTACTTCTCAAGGTCTACTTTAAGTTATGCTGTCATAAACCAAAAAAAAATCTGGTCACGGTGAAGATATGGCTTTCTATATAGCATTTTCTACATAAAATAATAGCCAACTTGAAACAGTCAGAATTTGAGTTTGGTGTAGCTTTTGTCTACACAGCTATCTGTGTTATATGTTGACCCTCCACCCAAGTACCCCCTCAAAAAAACCCCCTACAGACACCTGGAAAAAACACAGTACAAGCAGAATTAATGCATAACACTGTCTGCTAGGCCGAATCATTGTCTAAAGATTCTATTTACTCCCACATGGAGACATTGTCATGTAAGTATTTGCCGTCTTAAGCCACTGAAAAGTAGTGTTCTGTATTACATACAAAGGTGAAGAGATCAATAAGCAGATTAGCTAAGCTAACTGAGAGTAGTTTTGAAGTGGTTAATGCAAAAATTGTGTTTAAGAATTCCACCTATAAAGAACATTTGGTTTATAGTTATATCAAGAAAAGGGCTCTTTGAAGTGGTACATAAATATTCAGTTGATTAAAATACAAAATAGCTTTGAAGGACCTATTCATAACAGGCACCTAAGACATTCTGATTTTATTGGAGTTTTTAACCAATGCTGACACAGATATGCTCTTCAGCTTGTATGTCTTCCTCTGTGAAAACAATCATAAAGCTAAAGAAATACATTTAAATTGTCTCAGAAAATTGTGGACATATTTTGCCCTGATATTATTGTGAAATAAAAAAAAAAACACCTTACTTGATGTGATTTATCTCACCTATTCTTAGATGCCTCTGTAGTAGTTATCTACTCCTAAGCTAATCATCTTATGCTTGTTTTATAAACAGTAAAAGAGTAAATATCAGCTTTGGTATGAGAAAAACTGAGCCAAAAGGGTTATCTAGATACCTATGTTTCATCAGCTATATCCTTCTTATAACATTTAAAAAATATGCATGACAAAGAATGAAAGTGTGCATACATGCAAAAGGTCTGCAGCTGATGTTCCTGTGCCCATCGTGTGACGAAATTGGAACCACCAAGCCTGGGTATTCACAGCCAATGAAACTGTCATAGCATAAGGTTGTCCTGATACTCTGTAACGTGTAGCCAAACCCCGGGGCATAAAACAGAGAGAAAACTGGGTGAATGTTTTCTCTGGGAGTTGAATTTATACACAAGGTGCTTATGAACTCATAACCAGCAAAACCAAAACAAAAAGTGAGTCATTTTGCCCACATCCAAGGACTGGTTTGTTAAGGATGTTAGGCGTGGCCACCTCCTCCTTTTTTCTTTTTTCTTTTTTTTTAAGTTTAAAGTGGATGCTCAGCTATGGCATACATTTCTCTAGCTTATCCACAACCAACGTCCTTCAGCTCTCTTGTAATAAACTGTTTCTGTGGGTATAATCTCTCCTTGTGGTTTCTTCTCGGTTAGGTCACCTCAGCCAGTGAGCTGTGGCCTCTGTGGCACGTTACATGTGCTGTGTGATATTAACCATGTCACAAACCAAATTTTCAAAAATGTCAAACAATTTTTCATCCCTCATTTTTTTGAAATCCTTACTTACAGGGCACTGAGGGCCTCATGTGCCCTAAAAGAGCTCTAGCTTTATTAACTACAACATTATGACAAGATTCAAACCCACTGAAAGTGATTTAAGCTGGACATGTTTTTTTTTTTTTATTTAAGTGGAGGAACCTAAAAGGACTAGTCACTGAAAATACTGCTCTTAATCACTGTGGTCCATGTCTCCATAAGCATAATTCCTTTGTAACTTTAAAGGACAGTATGAGAAAAAAAAATCGTTAGTTTTGGGAAGTACCAGATAACACGGTGGTAAAAAAGCATAAAGTTAAGAGGTGTTACAAGCGCCCACCACCTCCAGCAGTTCCAGGCCTGGGGACTCCTCTTGCCCCGCAGCTGGAGCCCAGCCCAGTGCCTGGGGACGCGGGGTCTCTGCCCAGGCGGAGGGACGCGGCCGACGCTTTCCCCTTTGCAGGTTCAACCAGCAGCGAAGCTGAGCATGTTTCCCAGACACACACACACACACACACACACGTGCAAAGAGGTCAGAAAAACAGGTGTGTTTTGACCAATACATTAACTTAAACCCTGGTTAATGTGACAAATTATCCTAATGTACTACTTTACCCACAACCAAATTTCCTGAATAGATAGTGTCCAGGAGCTGGAAAAAGATAAATTGGATGGTCAAAATAATAAAGGGAATTAAGTGCCACACATTTATTTTATTTGTCAGATTGCTCATATTCACTGTATTGACCAGAAAGGTACAGGTGGTCAAGGGCTTTAATAATTTTTAAGCTCTCTATATTGACTTCTTTTTTTTTTTTTTAATGTAGAACTGAATTTTAGCCTAGATATTCTCTTCCTTGATAGCTAAGAAAAAGGGAAAAAAATCTTCCTTTTAAATGTTGTTCTTTTCACATGGCTGTTAGTAGTTAGTAACACAGAGATGCATGAAAAGGAAAATAGTTACTTGCAGTGCACATAGTACACAGTTTAAAGAGTGTTCAGACAAGAGTGGATTTTTTTGTTGTTTTTTCCTCTTTACAGAACATTTAAAGAGTAAAGAGTTTAGCAGTGGCTAGACTTGTAGTGGCCAAAAGTTGCAATGCAGTTTGGAGTGCTCTGGGACCCAGAAGGAAGGGAAGTGAAGTTGGTCAATGAAGGAAGATAGAGGTAATCTGTTTTTTTTAAGGTAAACCAAAACGAAACAAAGAACCCTGACGCTTTTTCTTTTTTTCATGGTTATAGATATTCTGTGGAAAGCCTTCCAAGCAGGTTATAAGATCAAATATCTAAATACAGCTAGCCTTTTGTGGTAAAATGTGTAAATTTGTCGTTATTTTCATAGGAAATTCTAGCATTTTTAATATGTTGGATATTTTTTTCATCTGCTGACAGATGACCCAATGTATCAATAGTTGCTCAGCATTTGCAAATAAATGTAGTGAGTGTTTTTCAGGAGGGGAGCTGATCTGGAGGAAGGGAGAAAGGAGGGGTAGGGAGGATGAGATTCTTGTGATGAAGTTGTGGTGTTAACGCCAAAAAGTTAAAGGTAAAATGTAACAGTTTGTCACAATTATGCTTCATATTGGCAGGTGTTCTGAACTTTCTGTTTGATAACAAGACATATAAATTTTAGTTCTTAAAGCTTTGCAGCCAATTTAAGGGCTCATTTATTTCCCTGACAGCAAGATATATATGCTGCCTAGCATAGTGGATGTCTGGGGCCAAATCCACCACTTTGTTGCTTGTGTGTCTCATGGGAAGTAAATAGTAGCAATTTTTCAGCACAGGCATACCGGCACAAGGTGTTTAGCAAATAAATGAGCATAAGATGACCTGTGGTGTCCTGAAATTACTAAAATTCATGAATAATAAAATGATCTATAGATTGTTAGCAGAGGGCTATAGCAAAGGCTAATTTGCAGTCACTGAAGCTTTACAGGATAATTTGTAACTTTTGAAAATTTAATGACTTCATCAGTTTTTACCTATTTTTTTTACCAATATAATTGTCTGAAAGCTACCTTCAGCAGAGATCTTCTGTCTAGATAAAATCACAATCACCTATATCATTACATTATGAGTACTTAACTGACTTTATCTGAAGAACTTTTCTTTCTTTCACCCCTACAGTATGGTAGCTACCAAAAATATGTCTTTATCCTATGAAGACGTATTTTTCATTTTGTTAAATCTCATTAACATATGAAACAATTATAAGAAAAAAATAAATTAGTGGCGTAATGCAAAGTGAAGAGGAATTTGAAAAAAAAATATCTAGTAAGCAAACTACAGCTCTTTGGAAATAAGTGAAAGCACCCTAAAACAAGATCAAAGAAATGAGAAGGAAAATTAAAAGGCTCAGCACATAATATCATGTAAATTCTGTGGTATTTAGTTAAGGCTTTGAAAAGAAAAGAAGGGAGCCATGAGTTCAGGTCCCTGATCACATTTCATTTCATTTATTTCTTTAGAATAGTCACCAACACATCTGTACTGAAATAACTAAGAAAAAAGGGACTGAAACCAGAGTTGTTCTCTCCTTCACCTGAACAGCTGATCACCTACTACAGTTATTTTGTTCTCCCACTTTCAAACATTTTGAATTCTTTTCTATATATGACATCTTCACACTTGCTATCTCCAACATACACTCCAGCTGGAGACAGCTTTGCATTGTCTTGGGTGTTACAGCAGGAAAATTGGATGTAAGGCAATAACTGGGCATAGTTCAAACTCTGAAGACTCTGGTTATATTCAGCACTGCAGGACTATGCTTACCTCTGCAGCCTACCACTTGTTTTTCTAAATGATGTTGCTGTTTTAGCTTATCTGAATTCTCTGTTTTACCTTATCTGAATTGTCTATTTTACCTGTCTCATGTATTTCCTTTACAAATTTAGAGAAACATTCAATCTTCACTACACTTTCGTATGTCTCCCTTTCTATACATTGATGCCTACCCCCAAGTTGTATAAAGATAACCATAGGTGGATGGTATCTCACCTAATGTCATATTTTTAAGAAAGAAAGACCCACCTATTACTACTAAAGAAATAGTCCCACACTAGGATTTAGTGGGGACTAACACCTTTTAATACCAAATGTAAGTATCAAAGGAATGTTCCATTTGCAGTAATACAAATTTCTTTTAGGAAATATTTGCACCGTGGTCTAGAAAAGTGAATGTAAGAAAATGGGAGCATCCTCTCTGTAATCTCTGCTTTCTTTAAAACACATTCTTAATTAAGGAAGCTGAATTTTGAAACCATTTAAAAAGGAAAGTTAATTAACATCATTCTGTCAATGTAGAGAAGTAGTGACATTTGGCAGATACTTGAGAAGTATTTTAAGGGGATATTTACAATAAGAATATTAGAGAAAGTGAAAGTACAAATGAAATATAGCACTATCTGGAAAATACAATTTAAAGAAAAAAGTATTCAAAGGAAAAGCAAAGATAAAATAAATTAAACGAGGAGCTAGTCTGCTTATTTTAAAATTGTAATTGCTTTTTAACCTTTAGAATACATCTGAAGGCAAAAAAATTTTAAAATATATACATTTATACAGTCTTCTTTGGTTTTATTTTTTTTAAAGCAGTTATTCTCTGACAAAGCAGAACAAATTTCTCCTTTTAAAATGTTCTTGAGTGATGATTGAAAATTTATGACTTAATAAGTACCATTCCGTAGAATATTTATATTGCTCTTCAAGTGGTATTTTTGAGGAAAAAAGAGAAGAAAATCATTCATTTGCAGCAATGAGTTTCTCTAGACAATGGATTTCCTGGATGAGACTTCACATAGGTAATCATAGGAAGTGACCTTGCTCTTTACAGAAGTTGTGCATAATGTTTATTGTAATCAGAGCATATGGACAATCTAATTAGTCCCAGAGCTTCAGAGTTGGTGCTTAAAACACAGTAAGTGGGAATTGTTCCTTAAAAAGGTCAACACAAATGGAATATCTGGGGGCTTTTTGTTTTTTTGTTTTATTCCCCTTCTCAGTCAATAAGAATATGTATCCTTCTGAGGTTTCTTGGGCAGAGTGTCTAGGAGGATAAATAAATAAATAAATAAATAAATAAATAAATAAATAAATAAATGAAGACTAGGGATCCTGATCATGCCACCTTCACTAGTCTGCTACTAAACCCCTTTCCCCCCTCCCGCATTTCATCTTAACTTGATCATGCTTCCCCAGGAAATAAAGCTGTCTGAGCTGAAGGTAGTAGAAAAATGAAGCAGTTGTTTAATAGTGTTTTTACCTTGTACTATTTTCCACTTTTTTCTCTATAACCTTTTTTTTTTATTCTTTCATGCTATGAATAGGCAGATTGAGTCCTATATCTTTATTTTAGTAGTAAAATCATTAATAATTTCTTATAGCACTCTAACTATTTGATAGGTTAAAAGTAGCTGTGAATGCCCCAGAAAAGATCGGCCTCTTGCAGACACTGTAAGCCTGTCAGGGCTGTATCAGGCAAAGACAGTGCACCTGAAATGCCTGCAGGCATGAAAATACCACTGACACACAGTGCTAGCTCTGCCGGTTTGGCACCAAGAAGGCTGAAACTCAATAAACATATGAGTCTCTGGAAATTACTTTTTCAGGTCATACTAAGCTGTAACATTGCTATACTTCTCTGGTTGCATAAAGTGTTTTCTGAATTTGTAAGGCTGCTGGATAACTACATTCATTCTAAAATTGCATGGCAAAGCTCATATGCTCTGTAGGTAGGTAAACAGAAATTAATATTATCCACCAGGATGAAGGAGAGATTCCTGCATCAGTGAGGCTGTAGAATAAAGACATTCAATTTTTTTATCATCTTAACACCATGTGAAGTTCACTTGCTCATTCAATCTTCTTATCAAGGTCTAAAATGAAATAATCTGCTTAACTGTTGAAGGAGAATGTAGCACAGACTTGACTATGTGATACATCTGTGATCTAAACTATTAAATCCATTTAAACAGTCACTGAATTTAACTTGAGACCCTGATCAGGGAGTGGTTTTTCTACTGGGGACCATGGTATGTTTCTCCACCAGAATTTTACCAAGGATTACCCCTATACAGTTTGTCCCTAATTGCTTTCTTTGCACTAAGCAGACTTTGCACTAACATAGCACTTTCTTTGCACTGTGGCAAGAGTGTACCGCTATCCAAAAAGAAATACACTGTGCCTGCTCAATAACCTTCAGGTAGGGAGATGTGTGAACCTCACCAAACGGATGCATTAGACCTATTAATTCTCTGGTCTGATAATCCTAATAGCCAACATTCAAGCAAGTGAATTCAATGAGCTTAGTGCAGTAACAGCAATTTCAGCTATTTTCACATATTTGAGTGCTCTATTTCCTTGTTTCACCTTTTTAGTATATCTCATTAAAACCACACAGACTTAGATAACTTTTTCAAATAGCCGCTCTTTACAGAACTGTAGGAAATAAGTGAAATTAGTGAAGTATTCTGAGAACCGCTTGGCACTGCCCTTGAACTGAAACTTTTATCATTTATATATGTCTGAGTAGGGCTCACTTGATCAGACCCTGAATTACATTGTTGTTATGCTTAAGGTTATTAAATATGTGCTTTATACACAGATTAATTTAAAAAGTCCTTCTTACCTGATTTTTTTTAAGCAGAAACTGACTGAAAAATGTAATGCTTTTTCTTGAATATCTGAGTGCTGGTGTTTTTTTTTCCTGTCTCTTAAGACTCTGACGACTAAATGCTAAAGCTATAAGTGGAAAAACAGAGCCAGGAACTCTGATTAAACTTTGCAAATGAAATTTTCCGGCATAGCTATTGGAGGATTCTTCATTTTAATAAGCTAAACTAAATTGTATAGGTGAAATAGGTGCTTTAAGAAGGCAGCATTTTGTCCAAGCTTCCACATACAGTGTCTGTGCAAATGAAATGAAAAAAACCCTCTTATTTAGTATGGTACAACTACCTCTGAGTGACAAACTTTGTCTGAGGAAGTCTAAGGATTTATACAACAGAAGAGTTCCATGGATGCAGTAGTTAAATGATGCAATAAAAAGCTGTGTAGAAAAATACCAAGGTCATTGGCATTTCATCTCAGACTATAGACAGATTCATAAATTAAAACAAAAACAGACATAGATTTTAAAATTTTCAAGAGATCTTTTTCCAAAGAAATTGTTTTCCATTTT
Organism: Buteo buteo; assembly: GCF_964188355.1. Classification (NCBI taxonomy): domain Eukaryota; kingdom Metazoa; phylum Chordata; class Aves; order Accipitriformes; family Accipitridae; genus Buteo; species Buteo buteo. The sequence goes on along the minus strand of NC_134184.1, from coordinate 23,391,973 downwards.
GATCCTCCATCACACAAATGACAAAATATTTCCACTAATGTCCATGGCTGACACAAGATACCAAACTGTTCTGTCAAGAAAGAGAAATGTTGTCTATCTGGTCCTAAGGGCCATACCTATACTGGTGAATCTGCCAGCACTTCCCATGTACAGGATCTGAAAATCTGCCCATCTTCTGATTTCAGTCTCATTCTGTGAGATCCAACAGCAACATAGCTGGCAGGCCAGGTGCATGAGATGGAAGAAACAGTGGTGCCTTAATAGTCATTGGTATTACAGGTGGCCAAAGATCAGTCTAGGATGCTTGGGGAAGGGGGGAAAGAGGGTTCCCTACTTGCTTTATTTGGTGAAATGGCAATAGCGATACACATATGGAAAACTTTTATAGGAAACACACAAAGCTCTTTTTTTTTTTTCTTTTCCTTTTACCTTGTTTTTTCAGGCATTGCATCACTTCCATGTTTAATCTTTATTGCAATCATTTGTTTTCTGTTTTAGTAATAATCTCAGTGTATGTCTACACCAGAGACATTGAGAGCACAGCATTAATATTGCAGAACAATATTTTGTAAATTAACTGATGACACTCACAGTGACGATAGTTGCCTTAGGCTGCAAATCATCCCAAGAATCAAGGTAGATACTTAGTTGATTAATCCAAGCTAAACTTCATATTACTTTGTGTAACATCTTACTACTATCACACTGTTGTGACTGCCAAATGTAAATAAGGCATTCTTCATTAGTCATTGGGTTTGAATGGATAAAAGACTGTCAGGCAGATTACATTCAAATAAATAATACTTCTGGTAATTTTCCAGGACTATGTGAGCAATCCCTTGGATTAAAAAAAAAAAATTACTTTTGATCGATAGTGTTATAATAACACAGTAATTAAATATTTATACTTCAACAATTTGGGGGAACTCACCATTATAAAGAATTATCTTATTTAAAACAAATATACTGTTCGTTATTACAGTACTGCAATGCAATTTCACACTCCTGCTACAGAATTTTGTATTCTGAGTTACTCTTAATGGTGACTACAAACAGTCTTTTAATGCATCTTTGTCTGCATGCCTCTACCTGCAGCAATTACTGGCCACAAACCCCAGATAACTGTGCAAAAAGTGTTTGTACCAACACAGCAGGTATGGACAGCTTTTGCCAGAAATGGCATCTCTACTGGGAAGTCACAGTAGCTATTGTACTTCAGGATTACAGGTTTATATTTTGAATCGCACAGTAAACCTTTTGGCTCCATTCATGGACTGTGGTTCATTGTACTACGTAGTCTGTACAAGAGCTTTGAATCAAACAGACCCAGAAATAAGGAGAGGTGACTGAAAAGACACAGTTTTTAATTAAAATGATAGGCAGCCAGTTTGGCACCATTATGTATTGTAGTAAGAACCACGGTGAGAATTACAGTCTATTTTTGTTCTGATGCTGACTGACTCCTCCTGTGATCTCAGCCAAGTTAATTAGGGCCTAATTCTGTCAACTTCAGTCACAGTGATTAATTCTTTACTCAGTGAGTAATCCTATATAAATCAGAAAGTTGGGAAGAATGCTGAATCTTTAGCAAATAGCAGGAGGCTGAAGCCACTCAAAAATTGTTCCCTTTCAGTACGAAATTTATCTCACTGACTTCCCCTCTAATCACCAAAAATGCTCTATCTACAGAACTGCAATGGCAGTTGAAAGACCAGTAATTTTTTTGCTGGGTGGTTTCAAAATTTCCTACCTCTGTCCAATAGTGCTAATATACGCCTTGGACTTCAGATATTTGTAAATTATATCATCCTACAGGTTACATGACTGCAGAGCACAATTTATGTCAGGCAGTTGTCAAATCTGGTAGCCTGATAGAGGCAAGGCTACTAAAGCAGCCCCATGCCTCCAGGCCCTACCAGTAGTGAGGCTGGGCACGTATTCCCAGTAGGCGCATGTACACAGAGCACAGATATACACCAAATTATATACACAGCTGGCCACACAGACCAACACAGATGGAAACATTCATCACTCACACAGACACAAACAGCACCAAAAGCATCATCTTGTTCCCATCTCTGGCTATATATGTGTGTGTGTGTATACATATATATATGTGTATCTCTGTATACACATACATAGGTACCCGGTGGATCCCTCTAGCAACTGAGCTCACCCAGTCTGCCCTTGGATCCCAGTCTCTCCAGCCGCTAGCACCCAGACATAGGAGCCCCCAAGGCTGCAGTCCCACTCCAGTTGCTGATAAGCACAGGCACAAAGACATACATGCAAGCAGATAACCCAATCAACCCCCAGACCCCATGATCCCTCCAGCAGCTCTCTAGGACTCCCCTGGTCCCTCTGATAGCCAACTTCTGCTGTGGTCTCGCCCTTAGAGACACACACGCTTGCCTGGCTCCCAGGTCACTTCACCTACTCAACTGGCTGGATTTTCACTAGCTATCCCACCTGCACAGCCACACTTGCCCCAGTTGTTGGTGCCATGGACACATGGGACTCTGACCCCCGGTCTGACTCCGGTTGCTGGCACTCAGACCCCCAGACGCACACATGCACACAGAAGAGAGATCCCATCACCCAGGAAAGAGTTAGAAGGGACTTCAACGAGAAGGTAAGACAGACTGTCTTGATCAGGTTCGGGGCATGGCTGAAAACTGTACAGACTCGCAAACCATTTGCATGCAAATGTCACTTTTTGTCCCCTTACCCCTCTATTTTCCCATGTTTGTTCCTTCCCACATCACCTAGATCTATCCCTCTATCCCTTTCCTTGCCTTTGGTTCCTTCTCTAAATATTCCGTAATGTTTTCTGTAATCCCAAATGCTCTTCTCTTGCATCCCATAATGCGTAGCAATACCCTGAGGTAGTGATTCACCCTCATTCTGTAAAACGATCAGAAAGACATTCCCTTTGACTCACAGGATGGGTGTCACATCTGGACCACGAGGTTCTGGGACAGGGTTGGGAGTGATCTGGGGAGAGTGTCCCTTCCTCCAAGCCTTTGACTTGGATTCCCACTTGCCGTTGTGCTCCTGTGCTTCTCTGAGCTTGTGTAGATGGGCCTGTGATGGGCTAACGACTCCCATGGGGGGTCCGGGTGTAGCCCAGCTGCTCTCCCTCCTGCCTCTGTTTCTCTAGGCTCCTCTCTCTTTGTGGAGATGAGCTTTTTAGCAGACAACCTAAAAATTCATTCTTGAATGTGACATTCTTCCGTACGTAATTGTGGCAGCCATCTTTAACATTTAGGAATTACAGTCTGAAAAGGCTGTGGAAAAAAACCCAACAGGACAAAAAGAAATGGCATGAGTGACTGAGGAATGTAAACAGTAAATGAAACCGAGGAACCTTGAAAACTATAGTGTACAAGTTAGAGTAGCCTTGGATGACTCAAACTTTTGTATTTAGCATTTATATAGTCAATAACCTCAATTGACATTGACCTTGGGAGCAAAATGGGGCAATATTTTCACTTGGGTGAACTGTTATTGGAGAGTTTCTCTAGTGTATTAGGCACAAACATGCATTCCATCAACATCAAGTACATGCTATCTTTTTCATCAATTTTCTTTTATTTTGTGCTAACATTGTTATTGTGGTCAGTACAGGGAAAAAAATTACTTTGCCTGAGAGTTAACTTCATCTCTGGCATAATACTATTGAAATCAACAGACTTCTTTGCTGTATTTTTTCTTTGTAGGAAGCTCTGGACATTTATTTTACCAGTAATAAAATAGACCATATAATTAAAAAAAAGAAAAGTTTACTTTATTTTTATTCTTTTTAGATTGTAAGATTAATTTCTTTTTAATTTTCAGGAGCAAATCTCCAGTTTGAAACCTTCTAAGTGCAGTCTGAAATGTTATAGGTAAAATACAACTAATGTATATATCCAGCTGATCTGCCAATGAGAAGGAGCATTGATGGAATGTCCTAACATACATGAATTTTACTGTGTTATAATTCAAAGCAAGGGACTGACAGTAGTAGAACTGGCCATCCACACAGCCACATACATCAACTGATAAGAGTTAAGAAAGAAGATCAGCCATATCAGAAAGATGATGGCTGTTTTGTAGATTACACAGCAATTGGGTTTACTCAGCCTGCTTTACCAGGAAGGGTAGAAGGTTGTTTCGAGCCCACTGTTAGAACCTATTTCTAGAATACATTGAAATTGCAGTCAGACCTTTTGATTGCTCTTAAGACCTAAGATTTCAGTTTAAGTTTCCACTTCATCCAGGAAAAACTATTCCTGCCCACAGAAATCAGTTCCCTTATGGTGCTGGTTCAGCTACAAACGGAAAAGTCTGAGAAGAAACGTTACTTGCCCCTTTTCTTCTGAAACTTTTTATTTGCCCACCACCCTCTTTAAAGCTGGAAGAAAAAAAAGTGAAAATAGTGTTACTAAACTTACTGGAATTAAGGTAAAAATAGATGCTGGAGAAGGGAAGAAAGAAAGGACATGTCTAACTGCAGCAGTTGTCCATGTTTTACTCAAATTGGGTTCACTGACTTCATTCTAACTTGCATGTGGACATGTGCAACCAATGGTATTCATTTAGTTTGTGCTTATAGATAAAGGTAAGTTGTCACATTCCAGGAAAGTGTCACTCAAACAGAAAGTAAAGACAGGTTAATATACAACCAAATGTTTGTATATCTTGATGTGAAGACAAAAAGATAAATAGAAAAGTAAAATAGGAAAAAAGAAACCATAGTAAAGACATATTATGGTCTTAAAAAAGGTCTATAGCTCTCCAATATATACTATTGAATCTAACAGGGAGAAAGTCAATATGTGTGAAGTAATGGTAACAAATTTGTAGAAATTACATTAATATTCCAATTTACGTTTCATACTTTGGAGATGTCCACATGCATCAGGAAAAAGCCCTTTGATTGTGTGTAGCCTTACACCTTGAAGCTGTCTCCCCGAAAACTGCGAAATGGAGTGGTGTTCTTTTTCTTGATCAGAATGAGCTTTGTACTCATGGGAATGTTGTCAGCACAGGCTCTTTTTCTGATTTTAAGACTGATAACTGACCATTTATTTTTCTGCAGCAGCTTCAATATCTCCACAAAAGTAATTATATTCCTTTACATGTCCAAGAAAACTCTATTATAGGTCTTACCTTATTGAAGATAACTCAGAAACAATCAAAAATAGAAATACTAACACGCTTAAGGGTCCCATAATTAATATAGGCCATCAGAATTTGAAAACACATTCAGGTAGGTTTCAACATGTTGGATGATGAATAAGAATTTGGAGTAAGGGGAGACAGAAACCATGCAATCCATAGATAACTGTGAGGGATAGAACAAGTGTGGGACAACTAGCAAACTAGTTATTTGGAAATTACAGGCATGGCAAATTAAGAAAGAAATCATATCCCTTACATGAAAAAAAAAAAATTTTTACAATACCCTTGTATAACTCTTTACTTCAGGGAGGTATTGATTTATTTTTGACCTACGTTATTTGACCAAGCAAGGATTCTGTTTGTCTCTTCAGAATAATTTTCACATTTCCCATTTTTTCCTTATGTCTCTGATTGCTTTATGTCCACAATATGTCTACTAATGATCTGATCAGTTTGGTATTACCTAGTGATTTAACTGTCCCAAAGCCAGACACAAGAGGCACCATGGTCTTGATATCTTTTTCAGGCAGTCACAGTATCTCAAGCATAGTTAAGTTCCATGGTTCATGGCTTTGCTATGAGTTATATATTGCTCCTGCACTTTTCATAAATACTAAAGAGAAGAGCAGAAAAGAAAAAAAAAGTCATTCTGTAATCTCCTTTCTTATCAAGCAAGTAGAATATTTTGATAAAAATCTGTTCCACAGCCAAAGCTAACTTTATTAACTCTCTCTTTAAAAAGCACTTGCTTTCCAGTCTTTATTTTGAGTACTGCTTCTCCAAGATCTTTTAATCTGTCATCTTTTCGAGAACCCTCTCTACTCTTTTTCCTGTCCTCAGTAGACCTCTTTTTATTTTACTCCCGCTCTCCCTTTATTTCTCTCAATTTACTACTCACAAGCATATCTCTGGGAGGGGAAAAAAAAAGGAAAAAAAAAAAAAAAAAAAAGCCTTGCTGTTGCTATTGCCACTGCATGAGACACAATAGGAGAAAAAAAGAGATGTTGTTTTTGCTTCATTTTCCCTACTACTCTTCTTCGTATTATTAGGATTTAATAGATTCTACCACCATCTACTCAAGCAATACATAGAAAAGTGTTTTTCTTTTCTACTTCAGAAAATATGGACAAAACCTCACAACAAAAGAGATCAGTAGCAGCCTGACAGGATTCAGGCTAAGTCCTCACTTCCAGTTTTGAGAAGGGTTTCCATATGTTGGGACTTCTTACTTGCTTATGTTATGTCCTAAGGTCAAGAGCCTATGCTAATGTACACCGCTTCCCTCCATCCTTCACATCATTGTAAAACCTGACAGGAGCTGCAGCAATTAGTGATTTTCAGTGCTTGGATTCTCACTCCCTAATCAGCTCTGACATAGTAAAATCTTCTCAAGCAGCGAGATGGGGTCCATCAATGAATTATCAGCAAGGGCTCCCAGACCTCACAAATTCTGGACTCACCCCAAGCCAGAAGTTCCTAATGGTTACAGAACTAGGATGTCTCCCAACCAGCTGTATTTTAGCAGTAATGAAACAGTCTGTCAGCCATTAGGGTAGGAAAAATTCTGTGGAGATCTTAAAAAAAAAAAAATCTGTTTACATTTGTCTGTAACCATATGGTAGTAAAACCTCCTTACGTTAGATTTTTCACATCTGTGCTTTAGGAAACTGATTGAAATAGTGTGCTGTGATTTAGCTGGCAAGGGATTTTTGAAGGTGGCTGTGTGATTTGGGAGCATACAAATAGCAGAGAAGATTATTCATATTAACATGACGTAGAAGCCACGAAAGACTTCTGCTCCTAAAATGCACAGTGCTTTTGAAAATTCCCATTAAAGACAGACATTGAAAGAAGGGGAGGAGGGTTTAATGTCTTGTTAAAACAAGCTTTTGTAAAATTGAAAATCTACACTTAAAGAGAGAGACAAAGAAAGAAGAGAGATGTTTCAGCTGTTAATAACTAATTCCACTGAAATCATTGACATTCTGATAGTAAAAGGCATTTGTTTTAAAAACTCTTTCCATTTCTTCTGTTTTCTGTCATTCCGTTCATTAAAGTCTACACAATTCTCTTTTCTATACCAAATAATGTGGGGCACTGCAGCATCAGTTCAAGCATTGATCCTTTAGACAAAAAGAATCTTGTTGGCATCACTCTGTGCATGCACAGAGTCCTGCAGAATTTGGGCACAGGCCCTAACTTGAGCTGCAGAGTTGCCGTGGTTTAACCACAGCCAGCAACTAAGCACCACGCAGCCGCTCACTCACTTCCCCCCCCCCACCCCCCAGTGGGATGCGGGAGAAAATCGGGAGAAGTCGTAAAACTTGTGGGTTGAGATAAGAACAGTTTAATAGAACAGAAAAGAAGAAACTAATAATGATAATGATAACACTAATAAAATGACAACAGCAATAACAAAAGGATTGGAATGTACAAATGATGCGCAGGGCAATTGTTCACCACTCACCAATCGACACCCAGCCAGTCCCTGAGCAGCAATCCCCTGCCCCCACTTCCCAGTTCCTATACTGGATGTGACGTCACATGGTATGGAATACCCTGTTGGCCAGTTTGGGTCAGGTGCCCTGGCTGTGTCCTGTGCCAACTTTTTGTCCCCCTCCAGCTTTCTCGCTGGCTGGACATCAGAAGCTGAAAAATCCTTGACTATAGTCTAAACACTACTTAGCAACAACTGAAAACATCAGTGTGTTACCAACATTCTTCGCATACTGAACTCAAAACATAGCACCCTACCAGCTACTAGGAAGACAATTAACTCTATCCCAGCTGAAACCAGGACAAGAGTGCAGCCACAAACTTGGTAAGAAGTGACAGCATGCTCTGAAAAGTTGTAACTACAAACTGCAAAGCGTTAATCTGGCAAACAAGCTCCTGTTACTAGCATTTGACTTAGGATGGACATACATTTATAGGACTGTGAACACATTCCTTGTCATAAGGTTTTCAGTTATCTGCAGGCTTTCTGACAAAAGCAAACAATTAAAAAAACTTCCTCAATGGAATTAATTTTTACTAACTCGGTATATCTATATAGCAAACTCCAAATAATTTAGCCTTTGAAGCTGCTGGAGAGAAATAGATACTCTTAATATGGGATTTATTACACCCTGAAGTAGACATCCAAGTTGACTGTTCCCAGGTAATGTTTACTCCTCTTAACATCTGCAATGGAGCATGTTACAGATCCTAAAGCTGGGAAAGATAAATACCTCTGTCTAATGCTACTCTTGGACATATAGAAGGGTATGGAAAGGAATGTAAAGTATTTGGTCAAATCACTACAAACAGCCATTATTTGTTAACATATATATCAAACTTTTTTTATTTCTAAGTATCTTAGTCTGGTTAAACTGTAACAGTCTTAAGTGACTAAAGTAGTGCTTCCTAAATTAACTCTGAGCATATTGTAGCAAGAAAATCCAAGTGAATTAATTGTTTCTATTATTCTGAAAAAATTGATATCCTCTCTGTTGATTACTTGTCTTAATGGGAATAAGGTTACTGGAGTAGAGTACTGCAACACTACTTATTTTGAATTAAATATCTTTGGTACACTATATAATTTATTCTCCATAAATGTTCTGTAGTTCCTCATTGTGATCAACATACGAGGAAAACAATCTCATAATATTCTGAAACTGTAGTGTCTGTAGTCAGTATTAAAATACAGAAACATGTTTAGAGACATAGATGAATGAAGGATGGGAAACAGCGTAACAGGTTTAAACCAACCTTATTAACACACCGCAGTGAGTAACGCATGCTCCACATCACAGGAGTAGTGGAGGCCTGGTGGCTGTGCAGCCCTGACATCTCTGGACTGTGCTGTCATCCATCCCTGGATGCAGTTTTTATAGGTTTCAGTGGGGTTTTAGATATCACATGCTAGTATTTTACTAAGAAGAGATACATCTAAATAGCAAAACTCCCAATGCACAGATGGCATTAGAAATATATTAATATTTTAAGTAATGAACTGGTCCTAAAACTAAGGACCAGTACAAAGCAGCACAAAAGCTTTGTACAAAAAAAAGCAGTACAAAAAAAATCTCTGAAACTAATTTTATCGCTTTCTTTTCCTATTGCTTTTATTTTGTGGGAAACATATATTCCAAAGTAACTAGAAAAAGGCAGTTTCAAAACTGTTATGAAATACACTGGAAAATAAAACAAAGCAAATATAAGAGAAACCTGAATATACTGAAAATAAGTATTCTGAAGCAACAGAAGATAATGCTAATAGGTAAAATACCAAGCATGCATTTGCCATGGGAGGGTATTCGAATCAGAGGAAAATCTTATATTTTAGCTCCATTTTCATGAATCTATCTCTTCTGTATTTTATTTTCCTTCTGTTCCTTCACAGATTTTTTTTTGTACAGCATGCTGTGGGACAGCATGCAACAGTTCACGTAAATTAGGGGTTTGCTGGTGTATGTTGTATATTTTGTGTATTACAGTCATTATGTTTCCATGCTAATATCTACCTGTAAAAATGCTGTTACTTTTAAAATACATAGAAAAAAATGTGTTAGATAACAGTGGTAAATTTCATCAAGCATATTTAATATCATTATAACAAGAACTGCTGAATTAAAACAAAAGTAAATCTGCTAGTACAAACTTCATATACATAAGTATCATTTTAAATGCAGGCATATGCAATTGCTTACAATTAAAGCCACTCTTACAAGGAAGGGGTTGTAAAATCAGCATGCTTTATTGTGAGAATAAGGTTTGCCAGAGAATGCTGGAAGAGAAGGAGAGCTATGGCACATATAGGAGAAGGTGCAGCATATAGTTTCATAATGGCCAGTCATCTCGTTGCCCCACTGCATCCCTTTAGAAGTAGTTAACCACAGAAGATATTAGTAAATAATTGTCTCTGCATGAACAGGAATATAGTTTTGGAAAAGATATGGCCTTATTCCATTTAGATCTTGCCCGTAGTTGTTCCTATTCACAAAGCATGCCCCTTCCTTGGTCCCTAAATAGTCAGAAAAAGCCTGAAGATACTTGGGCTCAGATTAGTTTCGTAGCAGAGAGTAGACAGGGTCTAATTCTCACATCTGGGTGATATAGCTGCAAGGAGACTAACAGAGGAGGAAGGGACTGATCAGGCATTCAGCACTTGTTATCTGCCTCACTGGCATCTTTAGAGGCCTTATCTGAGCACACTGAAGTAATAGCAATTCCAAAGCTCTTCTGCTCACACTGTCATTGCATTGGTCATCTGCTATTAAGCTTTCCAGCATCTGTTATCTATTAGTGGATGGGGTGTTCATGAGACTTGATGAGAGCATATTCTTGTCCTTACTCAGCTCAGCTTTAACCATGCAGTTTCTCAGCTCAAAATGAGAAAAAGTCCTAGAATTTAGTGTCTGAGCCTTTTGAAATTGCCTTCCATATAAACTAAATATAAAGTACACTGTTCCAGGACAAAGTGATTCTGAGAATCTCAGCTATTATGCACTGGGTGTCTGTATACCTATAGAAATTTTATAACCTCTTGTCAGATCTGCCATTGGAATAATCAAGAATTCCCATTCAGAAAGATTTGTTTGTCCTTAGTGGCTGGAATATATTAGATTCAAGGTCACCAGTTCTCTCCCATCCAGTTCTGTATTAGATGTTCTCTATTCTGATTTTCAAGTAGACTAGAAATAGGGAAGTTAAAAAATAAATCTGTACTATGATTACATTATTTACCACAGAAATAGATTAGAGGTGGTTTGTTGTTTTTTTTTTCCCATGTGTAGTAAATTGTTGAGTCTGATTCATTCAGCCCTCAGAGACCGATAGACAAGTTCTAGGGTGTTCCAGGCATTTTCACCACTAAATAGAACATTAGACTCGTCTGCATCTTTCTTAGATATCCCCTCCACCCCCCAGCCCCACAAAGCACCAAACCTGCAAGTTATTGTTACGCTTCAAGTAACAAAGAAGTCTTCATGGAGCCATTAGGCTCTAATTAGGAGTAAGTAATAAATGATGCAGAACTAGGGAATTTTCATATATACTATCCCCTTAGAAATATTAACAGGATGTCATAAAAAATAGTGTCTAACACTGAAGAAAAATAGATGCAGCAATACAGAAGAAAACAATGACTTTCAGGAAGAACTTTTGTCTGGTTTTAATTCAAAGAAAAGAAAGAATAAATGCATGTTAGATAACATGACAACAAGAACAAAGAAATGTCTCAGAGAGAAAAGAACTAACAGAAAGAAAATAGGTCAGTTAATAAATGAAGGAGTTGAAATTAATGCTGAATAAAAATTGGCCTGGATGCTGATCCTTTCTTGTTTTCCTTAAATAATCTGTCTCCAACAGGAAAACTAAAAGAGAAATGTTGATATGATTAGGAATACCATGAAGATTTATTACAATGAAGGCTGGAGATATGAGCATAGGCAGCACTTGGGAAAGATTAGCATATAAACATCAATCTATTCGAAAAGAGTCATGGACCAGACTTCTGAAGGAACCCAGTATTTACAGTTCCCATTTAGGTGCCTGGGCATTTAACAGACTATGACCCTATCAAAACAGTTATGTGAATAACCAAATATCTCAATGATCAGCATACCTGTGCCACAATGAGATCAACTGCCTCAGATCACTGAACTCCTCTGAAAAGAAGAACACTTCATGTTGGTGAAAAAACAGGGCTTCAGCTATCTTTGAAAATCTGGCTTTTGGAGGATAATTTGAAGTTTATGAATTGTGAATTAATACCCTTGTCAAGCATTTCAACTTTAAAACTAGACAATGGAGAGACAACAAAAAAAATAGATTTAAAGCATTTAAAGTTTAACAAAGCCTTTGTTTAAAAGCTACAATCAGAAACCTTGAATCTCTCTTTCATATGTGGCCAGAAAGTTTTAAAAAAAATTAAGTTTTTTTAACAGGGATGTCCAAAGGTATGCTGACAGCTATCCTAATGTTCTTGAATGCCTCTGACAACTTAGGAGCCAAAGTCAAGAGTCACAAAGAAAGATGGAAATATCTAAGCAGCTTGAGAAAACCTTAATAGCACTTGTTAACTCTGATACTACAGAGCCGTTGCATGTCCAGGTCTCTTCAATGCATGTATTCAGGAACATAGCTTCTGAACTACCCGATCTATCCTTTCATTCATTCTCTTAATGCTACCTTCAGTCCTTCAGTATATATAACCACCATGCAAGTATGTATGCATATACACATACACAAACATTTTCATTGCTTCTTTTACTCCTACCTATTGACAAACACCAGTACTTCACAAACATGTTTGCAACTTGAGAAAAGGTAACAGAATGGATCCCTCAGATGTTGTGTTTGACGCTGACTTTCAAATATTTGCAATTATGAATCTTAACATCTCTCCAAAATGGCTGAAAGATCATAACAAAATGGTTCCAGCATCTCAGAAACAATTTCAGAGGATTTATTAGCACAGGCGTGCACGGCTCTAACATGGCACCACCATTTCCTTTCTGGTGTTTGCTGTTATCCAGCCAGATCAAAACATAGACAGAACAAGGCATAACTGTCCATTTGTCTAGGTACAGTCAGGTACCTCTGGAGGGCTGTGTCTACAGACCTGAGACAAACTGTGCTATGTCCTCAACTACTGGGAACAATGAGGTAGTAAACCAAACTGCCACTCAATAAATAATTTAGGCTTATTTTATTAATTTCTGAATCTCTCACTATCAGAGGAAAATGAAGGTAAATTGGAAAGGATTCATCAAATAACTGAAACTGTTTTCAGAAGGCTAGATGGATTGATTCCTGAAAGGAGATTACATAATGACAGTAAAACTAAAGATGTATACAATTGCTTCATTAAACAAAAAATGAGCAGGCACAATTACAATATTTAGATGTTTTTATACCATTAACAGAAAAATTAAGAATCATATTCCATAGTAAAAGAGAGTATGTCTCAAAGAAGTAGAGTGGAATTAAGAAAAGGAAAAAAAAGTAGAACATTTTTAAGGAAATCTTCTGTTGCAATAAGGTCTATTGACCAATAGAATGTTTTTTTGATGATAAAACTTCTATTGCTTGCTAATACCATGTAGACAAAGAAACTGAATACTGAATGGAATATATTAAACTAATTTGAGGTTCAGTTCTGCCACACTCAATCATATTGATGATTCAGTAACAGGCAGATGAACTGGATGACTGTAACAAATTTCAGGTACTTTAATAATTGCCACTTTGGCATTTGGTTATGAGTTTATTTAATACTGTGTTGCTATTCATATACTACAAGAACTTGAAGGGCCTTTCTGACATTTTTCTAGAGTTTTGCTTTTTTACCGTGAAAATCAGGCTGGTTACAAACAATTTTGAACAACATGCCAAGACACTGCAGGATCTGAAATTTCTAAAAGAAGGTAAGGTGATCTGTTCAATTGTCTTAAATTAAAAGAAAGAGAAAAAGAGAACAAAAAAAAGTATTTTAGAGTATGATTAGCAAATACTAAATAAAGGGAAAGCAAAAAGCTTCTGAGAATGGGAAGATGGAGGTTTGACAGTCTGTTGCAAAATATATAATCACTTTCAGCTGAAATGATTCTGGTATACTGTTTTGATTCATTTTTCCAATGCTATACCTTTACTGTAATAGTAACTTCAGCACAGAATATTACAATTACAGCATAGAATATTTGAGATGCACTCAAAATTCACTTGAAAATGACAGCTGGTGCAGAATTCAGCTTTTCATTTCCCAAGTGGAGTGAAATATTGCATGCATTACACTGGTTTCTTGTTTACTACTAGACACATTTCATAGCCTTCTCCTTCTGAAGTCCTACATGAAGTGACATGTAACATCCAGATAGACTAATCCTCACCATTTTTTTTACTGTTATCTCTGAGCAGCTTCCCAACATTCTTCACAATTTCTCAAAAAATAATAATTTGGAGTGAATATTGATGAAAGTTCCTGATGCAAAACTTTTCTGAGATTGTCATTGTATACCATTGTTTTTAGGTGCTGTATTCTGGAATTTATGTTTCAGGCAACATGAGTCTAGAGAATGGAAAATAGAAATGAAGCAATGATGCTGATTGATAGCAGAGTTTTATTCTCAACCATTTTTCCGCCTCAGATATTTTTTGCAGGTTAAGTTTTTAAATAAGATAAAGACCGGAAGCTCATTTTCACAAAATTACAAAATGATTGAGGATGGAAGGGATCTCTGGAGGTCACCACCTGGTCCAACCTTCTTGCTCAAGCAGGGCCACCTAGAGCTGGTTGCCCAGGACCATGTCCAGACCATTTTAGACCATCTCCAAGGGTGGAGACTCCACAACCTCCCTGGGCAACCTGTGCCAGTGCTCAGTCACCCCCACAGCGAAAGTGTTTCCCGATGTTCAGAGGGAACCTCCCGTGTTTCAGTTTGTGCCCATTGCCTCTGGTCCTGTCACTGGGCACCACTGAAAAAAGGCCTGGCTCCATCCTCTTTGCACCCTCCCTTCAGGAATTTAAATACATTGCTAAGAGTCCCCTGAGCCTTTTCTTCTCGAGGCTGAACAGTCCCAGCTCTCTCAGCCTTTCCTCACAGGAGACATGCTCCAGACCTTTAATCATCTTTGTGGCCCTTTGATGGACTCTCTCCAGTATGTCCATGTCTGCATATTTATTTTTTTTTTTCAGAAGTGCTCTGCTTCTGCAAGTGACTTTGCATCTTTAAAAGAGCTCAACTCTACAGTGATACTTATAAAAAAAAAGGCAACTGCTAGGTGAAGAAAGCTTTTGAAAACAGGGTCTCAACTGGCACTAAAAGCCTACAACTCATCTATTTTATTCTATATCAAGTTTCCTGACTTTTTAGTGGGTTTTGTTGTTGTTTTTCTCCACCTCCCCACCCCAGTCTGTACCACTGCAGAAAAAAAAGGTATATGTATAGTCTTTATTTGTAAATATCACATCTGAAAAGCTATTTGGTTAATAATTTAATGATTTTTTTTATTTGCAAAGTTAATTCAGCAAGAAAGACAGAAAAGGGATGAATCTGTGGATTTGTCAGCTCACCCAAGCAAAGGATTGTCTGTTGTTCTGTTGTTCTTGAAGGATATCGTGGGTTTGACCATTACAGTCTCAGCTTTTCATTTACTCTGGCAGTACATGATCACTTTATGGCTATGCTTCTTCTCATGATCGACGTTGTCACATGCTCCCTACGTTGTTCTTATCTCAGCCATGAAGCAAACATTATAGCCAACATTTTTCTTCACCTGTTTGTTTTTAATTTCAGAGGGTAAAAGCAATGAATACTAATAACAACACGATTCCTTTATGTGTAAAATAAATACTTCTTCCCAGGTAAATGTTACAGGAAACAAAAAAATAATTCATTGCAAATGTGGTATAATTGTTCATAAAGCACGATCAGAAACTGTGCAGTTTAATGTGCTTTTGTAATTATGACCAGTCTACATGTTCTGCAGTGAAATTGCATGGAATTACAATATAAATTAAAATAGCATCACCATAATTGAAGGCCAGTGAAGACGGAAAGAAGGATTCATTTTTTTATTTGTTTGCTTCTTATAAAAAAATAAATCTTGAACAAAATACTGCATGACTGTAACAGACAATATAGCTGCTTCCCAGGCTTTTAAATGCCTACTATTTCATACCTGTAAGATAATTACAGTCTTAGACATCAGAACCTATTTTCTCTTATATGAGAAGTAATAAACAGAAAAGAGGGGGTAGACTTCATTATTATTGCAACTTTTTATTTCTCACTCATATGTTTTACAGCAGTTTGGCTAATATTTTTGTTAACCTATTTATTATCGCTATTACTATTGTCAGTTTGGTGCTTTGAAACATATACCTCTTCTTGCCACTAGATGGAACTAAAAAACCTTGTGATTTCTCTTTTTATCCTGTCACACAGATGCGTACCAACACCTTCAGGATAAAAGCTTGGAAACAGTCCATAACTGGCACTCACCAAGTTAGGGAAGGGTATATGAAGCACAGTAATTGCTACTTGGTGTAGCACTACCTTTGTTACTTGCAACTCTAACTGCCAAAAGAGGAGATATTTAAAATATATTATAAATGTTGTACCTTCATAGAAATGAAGGTAAAAATAAACCCAAGCAAAACAAAGGAAAAAAACCCCCAACCATTACAGCTTTTTAACCTGTAATAACTCAAACTAAAATTCAATATTGATTGATTTTTCAGGAGATACTTTGGAGACAAACCAAGGCAGAATTATGTCCACTTTCAACATATCTAACATTTAAGTGTAGAAAGACATGTAAAAGAAAAAAAACCACAACATTTTTTTTTTCTTTTATAATATTTGTTTTATTCTGTGTATGTGGTGGGTTTATTTCTTTACATATCCTACAGAAACAAACATTTACTCTCCTTCTGAAAAGATCTAAACATGCAAAACTATTAGTTTCCTGACGTATTCAAGTTAAAAAATATATAATGTAATATATTTGTTGCTTTTGGTTTGAAGATCTATCACCTATTCTTTTCCTGAAAGTTTATTACTGTAGCAGGATGATATCAATAGACGGATGTAGCAGTTTCTGTACTCAGTTCATCTGCATTTAAATCACGTGTTAAAGTATTCTCCAAGCCCAGCAAAAATCATTATTTTTAAAACCTTTTAACTAGCATAATTTGTTTTGTATCCCTCTGTTTATTTGGATTGCTTTAACCTAACCAGATTATCCCCTTTTTAGACTGAATTGAAGTATTACTTCTAAAGAGAAACACTTCTTTCTCTCCTGACTACTGGTTGACCTGTCAACCTTTCTGTCAAAATTCTCAAAGAAATATTTGCTTCCCTGTCTTGTGATGCATTTTTCTATTTGTATGTTTTTATACAAGGCAAAGCTGTGATAAATACATAAGAAATGAAGGCTTTTTAGCACTGCTCTACAATTTCCAGGAACCTGAGAGTTGCTGCCTTTCAACTCGATACCTGGAAGCTCAGACTTATGAAGATCAACTAAATGTATTTTAATCATGTTGGGTGGTGTTTTCTTTGGTGCTCTTTTTGGTTTTGTTCTTGTTTTTTTAATGAGGTTGTATTAGGACTTTAGAAATTAGCATATTAAACACCAAATGATAAATATGCAAGCATTACACTCTATACGTGCACGTTTCCAGTTTGGTCTACTGTATCATAGAAGAAAACCCAGCAGAAGCTGTCAGTGAATTATATGTAACCAAGCTTCCTGATACCTTGCACATTTATTTCACTGAAAAAGGTTAACAGTTGTGGGGTTTTTTCCCTTTATCTCTATTGTTATCAGATTTTCTTATTCAATTCCTTGACCTTTTCCTTGATCTTTCTTTGGCATAACAGGCCCTTTAATTCTCTCAGAAATTCTTCCCTTTCTGCAGCCTCCACCTAGATCTCCTGTCTCCTAGAAATATATCACATCGCTGGTGTTGTCAACATGTATACAGAAGGGCAAAACACTGTGATAATTATTACAAACACAAAACTGTGGCATATGATCAACTCCTACCTAGAAAAAAGCGTTTTTGTTCAATCTTGTTTGTATCTTACTAACCTAGGATGCATGTCAAAGGAAAGACAGGTAAAATACTCTTTGCTTACTGTGGAGTTCTGAAGAGGAAGAGTAATATTTAAAGGGTGGGTAATAGCTTATGTTTGTTCCCTAACACCCTTACAGCAACATCTCTTTGACTGTACCTTTAAGCTATTAAATACACAGAACAGGTTCCTAGTTTCTTTTATTTTTTTATAAAGCAGCCTGCATGTTGCCAGCCTTCTGCAGCACCAGATGACAGTCTGCTAAAGCCTGTAAAAGAGCTGAAGATAGTTTGCATGTTCTGTGAAATCCCTGAAAAAGATTAAGAAGAGAACACAACTTCTTGTCGTTTCAGAAAGGATGCAGAAAAAAAATCTGTACCAGAAGGTGTGGTTTCTTTATTAGTTCATGAGTGCCCCACAGACTTGGGAAGAGGCAAGGGAGCTCATGTATTACAGTTACGAGGCCTTCCTTCCTTTTTCTTTAGGATGAGCTCCTGAAAGAGCCTTTGTTACTATAAAACAGCAGTGTAAAATAAGAACTTACGCCAAAAGTGAATATGTGAATTGCTGTATAATTTTGTTGATGGGTTAAGTTACAGTAGAACTGCTCTCTTTTTCTGCCAAAATGGGTGCTGCTTTTCAGGAGTGTCTCTATTAAGCATTGCAGTGATTTTGTGTAGTATTTCATATTTTAGTACCTTAAATACATCCAATTTTAGTATCTTAAAATACATCCAGGTGGTGCCTCAGAGGTTCTTGCTTTTGCTTTATATGATTTCATCTTCTCACTTCATATGGTATACTAGCATTATGTTATTATTACAAAGCTTCAAACTTCTCAGGAAAGTATACATACACCAATATTGAATTACACAATTTACTAGTACAATTGTACTAGTGTGTAAGGTATTTCAAACATGCTAGATATATACAAAGAGTTTACCTGGTGTAAATCAGGTATCTTCATAGACTTAAATGGGGCTAGTTTTTTACCAGTTGAGGATAGGACAAAAACCAAAGTACATTTCTTTTCTTGGCAAGACTTTTATTCAAACTGTGATGTTTTAAGCCTATTTCCCAATGGAAAAGTTCTAACACTGTATGTGATTATACATTATTTTCAACGTTACTACTTTAACAGTGTTGCAGTTTATACTCAGAACAAGCAAATGGTCAAGTATGCAAAACTGGAGTAAATATCCAGAATAAACATTAATATTGCTCTTTACTCATTCATCACTGTTATTTCAGTAGCTTAGGTGTTGCACTAGATTATTGTGAGAAGCTGATCAGGAAATATTCTAAGCCCTACCTCAGAAATTCCAAACACTTCATGTTATATTACCCATCCCATTTTTATTTTCTTTTTCCTTCATTCCAGCTTTTATTTGGTGGCTGTCGTTCTAGCAGTTGGAGTAATACTCGAATAGCATACTTAAAGACTACGTTTGGCAAACATGTACCTTATGCTTAAGTAGCCTAAACTCAGTTAGTGAAAATACTCTAATAGGATGACTATGTTGAGTAAGTTTTTGCAAGCTAGCAAATTAATTTATATCAGAAAATACTTTACTGGAAGATTAATGCACTGCTATGTTGTCATGGACGGTTTTATTTATATATTGCAATTTCGCCTGATGCATCCAGTTTAGAGATGATGTATAACAAATAAAGAATGACCAGCCTGTGCTCTTTAAGTTTTTGTTAGATGCACACTGCTCTGCCTGGCTTCACAAAAGCTCTTATACCAATTAAAGATCAACAGAAAGCTTTGCCCTGATTTCTCTCTGCAAGTCTTGATTAGTTCTTTGCACTCACAGTGCAAAAAGGGTGATGGAAGCTCTGACTCTGTGAAGGACACCCGTAGCTGAGAATAATACAGGAGCTGGAAGACAGCTTTTGTTTTTTTTCATTTATTGAATGACTTAGAAGTCATCTGTTGATATGGTTTTTTTTAATATTGTCAATTTTCAGAAGAACTTCTAGTCTGAAATGTACCTCTTATGCCTCCACAGTTTGAATCTGAATTTGTTACTTTGGAAGTCAATGGCAATTCCAGATTTGACATTGAGTTAGGCCCAAGAGAATATTTAGAAATTAATTTAAAGAGTTATAAACAAACATACAGTTCCTCTACTGATAAAGAAAGAAGGACACTCTCACAAAATCAAATAAATAATTTGTTGGTTTTGACTCTCCTGTATCTATACAGTATCTGCTTTCATGGAAACCACAGTTTTCCATGACCTCTTACGGTAATTCTATGATCACCAACCTAATTTCTCTAAATGGAACTTAAATACTTTTACAGAGAAACCACAGATTAGAGAAAAAAACCACTGAAGACAAAATCAGTTACAAAAAAAAATATATCTCCCCCAAGATCTTAATGAACTTAAATATGTAATAGATTAGCCAACACTAGGAAAGATAGGAGAAGAGAAATAAAATATAGCCATGACATTATACCTCACATCTATTGAAATATGAAGTCACACACTAATTCCTTGAACAACGTTATTATTTTTTATGCCACATGGCACAGAAGTCCATCAGCCTCCTGGGCTGCACTAGGAGGAGTATTGCCAGTAAGTCACCTGAGGTGATCTTCCACCTCTGCTCAGCGCTGGCGAGGCCACAGCTGGAGTGCTGTGCCCAGTTCTGGGCTCCTCCGTCCAAGAGAGCCCTGGACACACTGGAGAGAGTCCAGAGTAGGGCCCCAGAGACACTTCAGACACTGGAGCATCCGACGTACAGAAAGAGGCTGCGAGAGCTGGGACTCAGCTGGAGAGTCAGCTCCAGGAGTTCATCCCAGAGGAGAGAAGGCTCAGGGGGATCTTATCAATGTGCAGAAATACCTGATGGGAGGGAATGAAGAAGACGGAGCCAGTCTCTTCTCAGTGGTGCCCACTGACAGGACACGAGGCAGCGGGCACAAACAAAACACACGACATTCCATCTAAGCACAAGAAAACGCTTGTTTTTTGCCTGCTTTTTCTGTTACTGTGGGGGTCATCAAACACTGGCACAGGCTGCACAGCCAGGCTGTGGAGTTTCCAGCCCTGGAGATATTCCAAACCTGACTGGACATGGTCCTGGAAAACCTGCTCTAGCTGGCCCTGCTTTGTACAGGAGCAGGTTCAACTAGACAAACTCCAGAGGTCTCTTCCAACCTCAGTGATTTTGCATTTCTCTTTGATTTTGTGGTTCTGTGATTTTCTGAACAGTTTTTAAATGAATGCTGATGTTAAATCAGACTTCAGAAAATCCTCAAAACTTGTTACATAAAAATAACCCTGTCATATATAGTTGAATATCTTTTTTCCTATTGCTTTTTTTTAAAGTCTGTGATATAACATAGTTTTTCCTCTGACTTTCATAATCCTTATTATACAGTGTTGTGTGTATTGTGTCTTCCCTTTAAATACTGTAAATGGTGGTGGTGTTTCTTACTGCATGTGCTGGTTTTGGCTGGGGTAGAGTTAATTTTCTTCATAGTAGCTACTATGGGGCTATGTTTTGGATTTGTGCTGGAAACAGTGTTGATAACACAGGGGTGTTTTTGTTCCTGCTGGGCAGTGCTTACCCAGAGCCAAGGGCTTTGCTGCTTCTCCCCCCACCCCACCAGCCAGCAGGCTGGGGGGCACAAGAAGCTGGGAGGGGACACAGCCGGGACAGCTGACCCCGACTGACCCAAGGGATATTCCAGACCATATGACGTCATGCTCAGCTTATAAAACTGGGGGAAGAAGAAGGAAGGGGGGACATTTGGAGTGATGGTGTTTGTCTTCCCAAGTCACCATTAGGCGTGATGGAGCCCTGCTGTCCTGGAGATGCTGAACATCTGCCTGCCCATGGGAAGTGGGGAATGGATTCCTGGTTTTGCTTTGCTTGTGTGCAGGGCTTTTGCTTTACCTATTAAACTGCCTTTATCTCAACCCACAAGTTTTCTCACTTTTCCTCTTCTGATTCCCTCGCCCATCCCAATGCAGGGGGAGTGAGCAAGCAGCTGTGTGGGGCTTAGTTGCTGGCTGGGGTTAAACCATGACACTGCATTACAGTAATAACTAAATGTGTGCTCACATATACCACACATTAGACTATAAATGTCTGCATTCCTTATATGAATGTGAAAGTTTTGACTTGCAAGATCAAAGTAGCCTTGTAAAGTGTCATTGGTTTATTTGTCTAGAATCCCAAAGTATCCATGATCTATTCCTCTCATCAGTCCATTCCTCTAATCATTAAAGAAACCATGGTGCTGAATCCCGGTTTTGCCCAGAAGATAAGAAGAAAAATCTCCACCCAGCAGAAGTGTGATATCCATCAATCTTGCAGAAATTTTCACAGAACCCATTTAATAGAACAGGTGAGAGGCAAGCTCTCAAAGCAAATGTTCTCAGAGTATGGTTCTTGCCATGGTTATGGCTTTGATCTTGGAGACTAAGAAAGTGAAAAACTGATTCTTCAGGTAAGCTTGTTCTTCAATCACTTTTTCAGTATTCAAGGCCCTGCAGTTCATTTGCACTGCAAATTCATATTTACATAGGTACAGTATATATGATTCACTGAATATTTAAGTATAAACTACAGCATAGGCATGCCACTATATCACTGTGAGAGCTGATAGCTCCCTCTGAACTGTAATTCAGAATTGGTTGATGAGCTAGTAACATAATACCAAAGCAGTAGATTCAAGTAAGAAGTGCATTAGAGAGCACTCTAAAGCAGATGGATGACCTTTTGCTTAAAGCAACACCCATTTTTTTTCCTATTTCAAAAGTCTGAACAGCTATGTCTTTATTTCTTTACATCAGCTAAATAGCTGTTTTGTATTCAAATACTGTAGTGATCTATGAGTAGGACTTATTTCCCCAAAAGACTACACAAGGTAGTATTACCTGTATTTTCCTCTAAGGTGATAGAAAAAACATAGTTTTTGCTGCCCAATCTACTCAGTAAGGCAAAATGAAATCTCAAAAATGTCTATGCTGAATTATGCAGCATATATTTTCCCTACTCTCCCATTACCCTTTAATTCCAGGAGAATCATCTCTTCATCAACACCTTTAGGTCCAACACACTTTCCTATTTGGAGCACAAAATACTCTTTGGAGATGAAGAAACAGTATCATATTGCATGTGCCCTCAATTGGTCATATTTCATGTGTTCTGTTCACATATATTGCTTTCACATCCATTCACAGTAGATACAGTACCTGTCTCTAAGACTATAGAATGACTACAGTCTATTGCATCCAGAGATGAATGATTAGAGAAATGCACACAGCACTCTCCACCAGTGATATGAGTTTGAGGATTAAAGGGGATTATTACTTACTTGTAGATTGAGACAAGGATGACAAATAACTCTGGGGAAAAAAAAAACCAGAAACAAACAGCCAACAACCAAACCAAACCAAACCAAAAGAACAAAAATCAAGTTGACAAAACAAGCTTCAAATGAAAGTTTTAATAACCAAGGTGAAATGGAAGAAGTTACCAACACTAGTTAACACCTTTGATGTAGTTTCCTTCATTCCAGACTGTGTCATGTAGTGAGGGTGTATCACTGAAAACAGGGCAATCTGCCTACCAGAATTTAACTCAGAAGGGAATCACAGAACTAGCGGACTCCGCTGGACAAACAGACAAACATACAAACAAACAAAACCACAAACAAATAAAAAGAACCCTCTCTAACCTCTTTTGAAAAATGCTTAGTCCACGAAGACATTTAGGAGCAGGTAAAATAGAGGTTACAAGAGGTAATGCAAATGGACAATATAAGAAGGGCAATTTGTGACAAAATAGAGCAGAAATTTGATGTGAGAAAACCCTGCATTTTTAAGTTGCTTTGGAAGAATCAGTGATCTATTCTGTTACCAAGAAGTCATTAAAAGACCTCAGTCTTTAAATAAAGAAAAAAAATCACATCTATATATCTATAAGTGTTCAAATGTATATGTGTGTTTATGTACTTCATATTTCTATGATAGTATCATCACCCTCTCCACTTGTTAGAACTTCCATCTTTCTAGGATGTTCAAATGTGATACCACTAAACAAAATTCAAGGACTGATGCAGGAAAGGCATGGATTATGTTCCTCCCCAGCATTAGAAGAAAACTGGTAAATAGACTGAAAGTTCTGCGAGACCTTTAATTGCTTTTTTCCTCTCTAAAGAGTTCAGTCACTTACAGACTTGCTTTAAAAACAATGGAAAGGTGACAAATATGCCTCAAAGTCTGGTGTCAACTTGAACCAAGAACAAACAAACTATTTCCTTTTTCCACTACCTTTGATTCTCACCTCTAGGCTAGATCAGCCACAGATAAGTGCTTCAGTGCAGGTAATCTCTTAATTGCTGTAATTAAGCTAAGTCAAAAATGTTAACAGCCTAATAAATTCTTGTTAGCTTTAAATATAGAAAGGACAGGTCCTCACTGCCTTTTAGTTCTTGAACAAATACAAAGTCCTACTTTGGTGATCACGGTTTAAATATAAAGCAGAAACATCTATTGTCTATATCTGATTTAATATTCACAGAAACAGAATCACAGAATCATTGGGACCTCTGGAGTTTGTCTAGTTGAACCTGCTCCTGTACAAAGCAGGGCCAGCTAGAGCAGGTTTTCCAGGACCATGTCCAGTCAGGTTTGGAATATCTCCAGGGCTGGAAACTCCACAGCCTGTGCCAGTGTTTGATGACCCCCACAGTAACAGAAAAAGCAGGCAAAAAACAAGCGTTTTCTTGTGCTTAGATGGAATGTCGTGTGTTTTGTTTGTGCCCGCTGCCTCGTGTCCTGTCAGTGGGCACCACTGAGAAGAGACTGGCTCCGTCTTCTTCATTCCCTCCCATCAGGTATTTCTGCACATTGATAAGATCCCCCTGAGCCTTCTCTCCTCTGGGATGAACTCCTGGAGCTGACTCTCCAGCTGAGTCCCAGCTCTCGCAGCCTCTTTCTGTACGTCGGATGCTCCAGTGTCTGAAGTGTCTCTGGGGCCCTACTCTGGACTCTCTCCAGTGTGTCCATGGCTCTCTTGGACGGAGGAGCCCAGAACTGGGCACAGCACTCCAGCTGTGGCCTCGCCAGCGCTGAGCAGAGGTGGAAGATCACCTCAGTTGACTTACTGGCAATACTCCTCCTAGTGCAGCCCGGGAGGAGGATGCACTTCTGTGCCACAAGCGCACGTTGCTGGTATACGGTCAGTTTGTTGTCCTCTAGGACTCCTAGGACTCTCTCTGCAGAGCTCTTTCCCAGCCATTTGACCCTCAGCTTGTACTGGTGCATGGGGTTATTCCTCCCCAGGCGTTCTACAAATCAGACATAACCTGCAACATTAAGGATTAGGATCTGATCTAATTTTAAGAGCCACTTTATTAACACAAACTAATTTCTTTTATTTAGTAATTAAAATTAGAAAGAAAATAAACTTTAAAAACAGCATTAATTTCTTGTAATTAAAAAAATCACTGTGATTTGACAGAATTTTAATGTAGGACTTTTTTTTTATTTCCAATTTTAAGTGAAAGATTCAAGTTTTAGTGATTCTTTTATAAGCTGCCTTATGATTTTGATGACTCTGGGATATTTTCATCAGTTTTCAGTCATGATAAGACATTACAAAACCTTTGCATTTCTTATTCTTATCTTGGCTTTCTGATGATGACAAATATAAACCTAGGCTTTTCAGAAATCTTGATTTATTTTTCTAAGAAACTGAACATTAGTTGTTCATAATATCTGAAGCCTTATACTTGGAAACATCAAAACTTAATCAATTCCAAGGACAAGGATTGAGTTTGACAATAAAAATGTATTTTCCCTCCAGAAAGTGCATTTTATTTTAAATGCATTTTGTATGACACTTTTGAAAAATACTCTGCATTCAGCTGTCTAGTTGAAGCTGAAATTGCATAATTTCATGTTACTTTTTCCCTGTACTATATGTGACATTTTTTCACCAGAAATGCATCATATTTGAAAACAAGTCAAAAAAGTCATTTCACCTTCACATAGCCTTCCTTCTCGTAAAAGAAAGGAAAAAAGAGTCATACTTACATAAACCTGAACTCTGTATGAGGCCTAGAAATTGGTATCCTTTGTGTGTCACCTCAGTGCATAGCACTTTAAGAATATGAAATTATGATCAGATATGTAATGCTTAGATTAGTCTGGTCCTGCAGCAGAAAATTTCTTGTGCATTATATAGGGCTTCTGTGCTAGACTTTCAAATTTGGGGGGTTTAGAAGCTACAAAAATTTCTAGAGAGAAAAGAACTCTAAAATATGGGAAGAAAGGAAAAGAAGCTGCTTACTTAGACTATTGTCCTGGAAAGTATACTCGGTACTACTCCTTACTCCCATATTTTTTGTGTTTATTTGCTTAGGTTTTGGGGTTGGTTTTTCTTTTTTTTTTTCTTTCCTCTGACATTAAAGAGGAATGATTAAAACAGAGGTAAAAAATCCCATGCTACCAGAAACTACAGTGTCTTTCATATTCTCCTTCAGTCCTGTAAATCTTACTTTTTTGCTACATTGAAATGTTACCTCCCCTCTTCTGGTTCAGTTTGTCAGGGCATAATTAGCCAGGTGCAAAGAGACCCTGCTAGCAGAACATACAGAGCTTAAGAGTACAAAACAATTATTAGGTGTCTACCATGCACACAAGATAGGTAGGATTTAATAGACTATTAGGCTGAGCATTCATGTACCTGCCTCCCCTGATAAGGTACCCAAAGACCATTTCTTGGCCAGGCAGGCATCAGCTGGGAGGGAAGCCCCCACAGCTCCCTGAAATGATTCCTCACTGCTGTTGATTTGCCATCCTCCCCTATAGAGATATCAGTGATGACACTGATGACTTGGGCCTGGAAACCCAGCAAACACCCAGACAGACCCCAACTAGTACCTTTGCTCTGTTTTGTTTTTCCTTTAGGATTATATATTTCTCCACATGGGTGCTTCTCTGTCTTGAATCCTTGAGCTAACGACAGTCCCCCTCTCGACACTCCTACGCCCATCCGTAATTCTACCTTTCTTATCCTCCTGTGCTCTTTACCACAGCCTTCTCTCAGAGCTTTGTAATTTTCTTAGAAGTTGGAGCGAATGTTATGCTGCTGAGCTACATTCAAACTGGTCCTTGGACCCTTGGTGCTCGGGCCATTGAGCCTCAGGGGCAGAGGGTTTACAGCAGGGCTTGCAGAGACAGAGGATTTACTGTGATGGCCAGGAAACAGAAAACATCCACCCCGGTATATGTACCTATACGTGCATGTTTGTATTTATGTAAAGTAGATACTGTGGTATTCCCTCTGGGAAAGACTGAAATTGCTCTGAGATAGACAAGTTTCCCTGTTTCTTGTGCAAATGGCAAGTGGCGGTAGCACCAAGCCTCCGCCTTATGAAGGCTTCGGTGCTGCAGGTGTATGCTAGATTTTATCACAATACCTCCGCTGCTTTGTGTACCACTGCTCTGAGAGAGACCACCTCCAGCACAGCTGAATCTTAAGGAATCTAAGGTGAAGGAAATACTGTAAAAATTTAGCAGATCAGGGTCCTAATTTTTCATTCATATCGACTGCTTTCCTACTGCTGGCACATATCTGAGACTTCGAAAAAAAATCATAACTGAACAGCAGGCACCCAACTTAGATACCAGAGTATGTTAGGATCCTCTAGAGGATGATTCAGAACATCTGCCTAAATTAGCAATCATTAAATATAAATGCCACTTTTTAATACTTTTCATGCTTTGGATGGAATTTTTAATGATTGTAAAGTAGCAAAGACTTGAGCTGCATACCATCTTTCACCTGCAGATGATCATATTCATATTCAAATTTGACCATGTGTTTTACTCTTTAATTACCTTAGCTTAGTCTGAGTTTTAACAACTGCAGTAAGGGTTTTTAGTTAGCTTTCTTGGGTTTGGTGAGGGAGGGAAGAGGACCAAAAGGGAAGATGATTTTGTAGACATCAGCTGGAGTTATGTAAGTTCTACAGGTAAATCTGACATTTGGTATATTCATCCATGTGAAGATATATTTATAATCTTACAGCTCTTCTCCATTTTCTCACATGTCAATTGAATTACACCCTTCTCTTTAATGCTAGAAATGACAAGTGAATCAATACTGTATTAATAACTTTGTCATTGTTTTCCTTCAAAATCAACACATCCCTGCATGAGAAAATAATAAGCAGAAACAGCTAATTTTAAAAATTTAAGTTTACTGATTCATGAATTCCCAGATACATTAGTATCTAGAAATGTATCTAGAAGATTGTTGTGTAATCTTCTGTTTCAATGCTATTTGAAAAGTATTCCCATGCTTTTTATGCATCTACTCACATTATTTAAAAAAAAAATAAAAATTAATACATCTACCAACCACAGAAATCAGGGCAGTCCCCAAGGTCCTAGATAGATTTTTTGATCCTTTTGGGAGTCTCACAACCTCAGAACACAAAGTAAAAACAATAGTCAGGATACTCCTCTTTAGGTTCACTCAAAAGTTATCTTCTGAGCCTCTGTGAAGCAAACAGGTGAATATCTTTCAACTTTTTTCATTCCCCCATCTGACAGTCTTGCATATTAGTTCAGTGAGTATCAAGTTAGACATATGGTCTTTGACAGATTTGGCAGTTGCTTAATATGAAGATGCAGTATCACAAGATACAGACTAGCTGAAGGATACAATAACTTCTAGTCACTTGATGGTACTTCTGGAAATCTGGGTAAACAGTTTTCTGTTACAATCATTAACAACAGTTAACTAAAGCAATGTCTTCTTTGATTATCTCAAGAATGGAGTGTGAATTTAATTGTAAATTGTTTCATCTTCATAATTTATTCCTGTTTAGAGAGGCTTTTTCCTTGCAGATTTGAAGTGTGATTCTTTGAGATAGATACTGCTTCCTTTCAAATAACACAAACAATACTGAGGCAAAATATGTCTGTTATAAATGGAAAAAGTAGATATACTTTTGAATCTAAATGAGACTATTCATTGTTTTCCAGTCACAAATCCTTGTGTAAGAACTAAAAATCTATATTATGCTCCTGATAGATTTCTATATGTGAAGCTGCATTTTGTCTGACAAATCTAAATTCCTTTCAACCATATATGTCATTAAGGCTCTACAGTGTTACATGGTAATATTTCTCCATCAGTACTAATACTGCTTCAGATGCTTCTTCCAGTGCTGGTTCAGCTGGCAGCTTCAGTGAACATTGGCATTGTTTGAATAAGCATTTTGAATACCATATTGAAAATTTTTGCTTGGAGCATGGCAATATTTTGTATTACTAAGAAATTTCCCAAGAGGACGTATGTTCTAAGAATGAAAATCACTCTTCACTTCCCTCAGCTTCCAGAATATTAAGGAAAGGGGAAAATGGGATTCATACACAGCTTAATTCAAGTACTGGCAAGAGAATTTTAGTACAGATACAGATTTTTCTTTTTTTAATACAGATTTACTTTTTTTGATACTACAGTTCATATTGTTTCTATACATATTGTACATATATGTACATACATTGAGAGATATCTGCCTTTTCATATACCCACCTAAGGGATTTAAAAACCTTTTTTCACATTTCTAGTGTTTTTCTTATCCCACTATTCTAATCTCATCACACACTCACTAATGTCCTCTACTCCATTTTTATTGTGCATATGTTCCCCTATGTGATTCCTGCCCATTCATAACATTCCTGTAAGGCATAAATAGTCTCAGACATTAAGGCCACAGAAGACAGTGGAGCTAGCAGCCATTTTTTCAGCAGTTCATCCAGAATTTCCAATTTCTAGTATTCTAATGTATTTTTAAGTTACTTGGGTTTTTTTACACTGTTGTTCATATACTTTGCATTTTTAATTACTGATCTTATCTAATTTTAGTGGATAAATGAAGAGGAGAAAGATAACCTTTTCTTTTTTTTTTTTTTTTTCTTTTGGAAATAGAACAAGTGAGTCACAAGTAACAGGACAAGAGTCCCTAAGTGTTAACTTGTAAAAAGTGGCACAAGGTGTAAAAATTTGGTAAGTATCTTCAAAAGCAGGACATTATTTCTGAATTTATACAATAATTCTGTGATTTTCAGTAGTTGAACACTGTCTAGAAGACCAAATACAAACTTTAGACTTTTTTTCATTTATTTATAAAGTCCTTTTTTGGAAAAAAATATGCAAAGATTATAGTATTTTAGGTAGTCAAAAAGCAAATTTACAAAGTAAAAAGTCTTGCAAATACATGTAATATAAAGTGTAGTTAAGAATTTTCAGAACTAAGAAACTCTGCAAGTGATTCATAATGACAGACTTTCACAGAACTTAATATGAAATTGGTTTCAGTTCCATCCCAACTTTGTTGTTACTTCATTTCAACACATTCAAGTGGAATGCTTGCTACATCGCTTCATGTACACATATCACTGGCACACATGCACAATCAGTTAGCAAACTTGCTGTCTGTGTAAAAATAATCCTGTTCTGTATTCATTGCATGCGTATTTATAACCAAAAACTGGAACTGCAAAAAAGGATTTCACAGTGCTGCAAAGGGGCATCATGAATTATTTACAGTAAATCAAATTTTATAACCCTCCTCAATCTTTCATAAACTGTATCTTCCTATTTTATTTGATATTTTATCCAGAGACTTAAAGCAGCATAAGTCAGGGAAATCTCTTAAATTCCTGGAAGATTTGTAAGAGTACATGAAGAAACAGTTCTTACAGTAGCTTTTGCATTTGATGTAGCTGTAAGACTATTGATATCCTATAAGCATTTAATATTTAAGAGGAAAAGAGCTAGATTTTCTAAAATGTGCAACACCCTGAGCTTCCTTTTATTCTGAATTAAGGTTACTGGAAATTGTTAGGAAATGTTAAAAACTTTTCTTAAACTAATTCATTGACTTGGGCTTATCATCCTCACTGTTTCTGCATACACAGAGCCAAATATACAATAACACTTGAAATGTATGAGGGTCAAAATGTAGGTCATAGCTGAGGAATGAGAATGTTTCCTCAAAAGTGCTTCAGGACACTGGAAAACTGAGAAAGGTTCAGAGACATAATCCAAAAAAAAAAACCCAATTAAAATCCTTGAACATCATCTTTACAGTGAAGTACCTAGAGAGCTTTATTTATGGAGATAACTAAAGGGAACACTAAGATGTGACTTCTTTGTAACTGTAGATGTAGGTAAGAGGTTTGTTTGTTAGGTTTGACAGACAAAGGCATAACAAGGAAAATGCAGTTCCTGGAAGGAGAACTTATATTTAAGGAAGTAGGAAATAAACTGTCTGGACTTAAAATGATGTTTTGATGGGACATATGTGGTTTCATCATCACCCAAAATTACTGGAAATGGCTCCCCAGGGAAGTGGCCATGGCACCAAGGCTGTCAGAGCTCAAAGAGCACCTGGACGACACTCTTAGTCACATGGTTTACTGTTAGGTAGTCCCACAAGGAGCAGGGATTTGAACTCGATGACCCTTATGGGTCCCTTCCAACTTGAAATATTCTATGATTCAAGATTATGGTCTCTGAGTTAGAAATATGCTCAACCCCCCCCCCGCATTTGCACCAGCATCAGAAAAAGGGAATATAAAGAAGCATAGGAAACAGGGGCCTAAAAGCCAAGTATTTTATTGAGACAAGAGCATGAAGAAGCAATCATTTCCTTCTATCTCTGACTGAGAGCTGTAAGAGACTATTTTCAAGAAGTATCCATCATATGTTTTCATCTTCATATCCCTCCAGGTTCTTCCTTGCTCAGAGCCAATTAAGCTTCCCACTTAACAAGGCACATCCTGGAGTTATTGTATCTGTAATGATCCCCATGGTTTTCTGAAGAGAGTTTAATGCCAAGAATTACAGGGTAATTGTGACATTACCTTCCACCACATTTAAAGCCTGAATTATGTGTTTTATTTGTTTAAAACTCTTTTTCCAAGTGTGTGTGTGTATATATATATATTCCTTCAGGAAACATAAAACACTGTGAGAATTAAAAAAATAAATAAATTCAGTCATAGGGTTATTATTATCTCTTATTTGCAATTTAAAGATCTCTTTTTTAATGAGAAAAGAAAGCTTTCATGCAATATGTTAATCACTGGGACATATAATGTCTTGATAGCTCTTGAAATTAACAACGCATGAAGAAATGTGTTACACATGACACACATGGCAAAGCATTCAACAAAGCAAAATGCTTACATGTAAAGTTAGTAAGAATTTGTGTAGTAATGAAAATCAGACTATGTTTGTGTTCACACTTTTGGTATTTATTTATTTATGAAACAGGGTCAATTTTATGCAATGTTCTATGAATGCTTGAGTTTCAGTTTTTGATAGATGTCTAATTTTACTTTTTTTTAATGAAACCTGAGACTTTAATTTCTCTTTTTCTCATTTTTGAACAGTATTTGAAGATGATGACAATCTCACATACTGTAACATATAAGATTGTGAAACAACACAGGACGAATCTGAATTATTTTACAAAAATATTGCTAACTTTAGAAATAGTGGATGATATAATGTCCTAATTGCTGATACAGAAACATCTTCTCTTCTGGTAATACAAATATTAGGTTAATCATGCTCTTATGGAAATGAATGGTTACCTTTTCACTGATCACAGCAAAAAAAGTATTGGGCCTTTATCCAAAAATTGTTGGAAATGATTGAAATGCCTATCATCTGAAATATCACCTAAGAACATAATGTGCATTTTTTTAATTAATAACTTTATGCTTCTCATTCTCCCTGAAATATACAGGACAAAGATGAATTCTATGACAAATTGCAGTATATGTGACATTGACAAAGTGTTTGTACTCCCTCACAAAGGAGGTATTTTGGGGTCACACAAAATCTAGGAAACATCAATTGATGCTTAAACATTTGAAAATTATTATAAAGTAAAGCCATTAGAACTAAAGCAATTTTAAAATAAGTTTTCTGATTAAAAACAGAACTGTAGCCTTGCTTATGCAATAATATTTAATAAATTAATGATTTACATTAATTGTAATTGATAAGCATTAATTAATGAATTGGCACTTATGTGTGATATAGATGTTAAAGATACACAGCAGTGATCTTATCACATAAGAAATTGACAAAAATATTAATGTTATGTTGCAATTCTGTTGAGATTAACTTTTTAAAAAAATAATAATTGGCAAAATTAAGAATAGGCACCTGCAGTATTATGGCTCAGAACTACAGCTCCAGCGAAGGACTGTTATTTAGAACTAATAAAAGTGGTTATGGAAGAAGAAATTAGCACTAAAACACTGTAATATGATATGTGGAAAATAAACTTCGTCTGAACAGACATAGCTAAGTAGTGCAATTGCAGTGGACATATAAATATATATACACACGTGTTTGTGTAAGTATTGCTCATTTGTTACAGTATTTAAGTCAAACTTGAAAATTCCTTGGAGTGAGTTCCTGGGTTGGCTACAGTTTCCACATTCTTTCTAGCATTTAGTATTGCAAATTAATTTCTTTTTTATGGAACTCAATCAAAAAAATGTCAAGAGTTTTTTAAAATTCAGGAGCTGGAGGAACTCTTCACTTGCCAGGACACACTAAAGATAATGCATGGGTTGGAAATCCTCAACATTTGTAAAGTTTGATCATTTTATGGATCGTTTTTTCAAGTTTTCTTTCACATGTTATAGCATAGCATGCTACAGTAGGGTCACATGGTTCCTTTTTTCTTCCCTGTTTTTATTAGTCTGTTTTCACTGCTTTTTTTAATAGGTCAATAGTATTCTTAAAAAATGAAAACAAAATAATTATGAAGTGTTCCCAACAACTAGATTATACTGGAGTTATTTAAAGCCTTTTTTTATGTACCATTTTGTGATTTCTAAGGATGTCTTTAGCTTCCTAAGCAATCTAATCAGTTCAGGTCAGCATAAACCATAGGGAATACTCACTTAAGATATTCCATAAAAGACACTTTGCATTTTATAGTTTTGATTCCTAATGATCTCTACGTTTGCACATACACGTGTACCCTCATGAACAAGATCTGATATCTACTTTGTTCTCAAACTGATTAGCAAACTCTCTGATAATCATTATCTGTTGTTCATATAACTATCATGATCATAGAATCATTTAGGATGGAAAAGACCTTTAAGATCGTCAAGTCCATCCCTAAACTTAACACTGCCAAGTCCACCACTAAACCATGTGCCTAAGCACCACACCTACACATCTCTTAAACACCTCCGGGGTGGTGACTCCACCACTTTCCTGGGCAGCCTGTGCCAATGCTTCGTAACCCCTTCAGTGAAGAATTTTTTCCTAATATCCAATCTAAACCTCCCTTGGCACAACTTGAGGCCATTTCCTCTTGTCCTAGTGCTTGTTACTTAGGAAAAGACATCAACACCCACCTCGCTACAACCTCTTTTCAGGTAGCTGTAGAGACCGATAAGGTCTCCCTGAGCCTCCTTTTCTCCAGACTAAACAGCCCCAGTTCCCTCAGCCGCTCCTCAGAAGACTTGTGCTCCAGACCCTTCACCAACTTCGTTGCCCTTCTCTGGACACGCTCCAGCACCTCAATGTCTTTCCTGTAGTGAGGAGCCCAAAACTGAACACAGGACTCGAGGTGCGGCCTCACCAGTGCCCAGTACAGGGAGACGATCACCTCCCTGCTCCTGCTGGCCACATTATATCTGATACAGGCCAGGATGCCGTTGGCCTTCTTGGCCACCTGGGCACACTGCCGGCTTGTATCCAGCCGGCTGTCGACCAGCACCCCCAGGTCCTTTTCTGTTGGGCAGCTTTCCAGCCACTCTTCCCCAAGCCTGTAGCGCTGCATGGGGTTGTTGTGACCCAAGTGCCTTGTTGAACCTCATACAATTGGCCTCGGCCCATCGATCCAGCCTGTCCAGACCCCTCTGTAGAGCCTTCCTTCTTTCAAGGAGATCAACACTCCCACCCAACTTGGTGTTGTCTGCAAACTTACTGAGGCTGCACTTGATCCCCTCATCCAGATCATTAATAAAGATATTAAACAGAACTGGCTCCAGTACTGAGCCCTGGGGAACATCACTTGTGACCAGCCACTAACTGGATTTAACTCCATTCACCACAACTCTCTGGGCCCGGCCATCCAGCCAGTTTTGAACCCAGCAAAGAGTATGCCCATCCAAGCCCCAAGCAGCCAGTTTCTCCAGAAGAATGCTGTGGGAAATGACGTCAAAGGCTTTGCTAAAGAATAAACTTCCCTATGAGTTTCACAAGCCACAGATCAGTTACATACTATGTAAAAATACGATTTAACGATTTTTTTTTTTTTGTGGTAATAGAAGCCACTAAAAATTAAGAATTACTGAATATGCAATATTCAAAGATGGCTTAAGATTAAAATTGTTTAGTAAATTTGGATTTAGGAAATTAAGATTCACTTCATATAATACAGCCTCATTAACAGATTGACAAGAAAAGTTACTTGCTTTGGTTATTTTTGTCTTTATGTTGAACAACTTAAGAGAAAGAGAAATAACTTCGGTGAGCCACATTCATCAATAACAGACTTGCAGTTTCACTTAACAGTAAGAATTGTCTTGCGCCAGTCATTTGTGTGACTTAGAAGACTCAGACAGGTTGGCTGGTAGAGGTTTTATGTCACAAACATTTCAGCAATGCAGTACTGGGAAAAAAACTCTTTTAGAGTTGACTCTCATTGGAACGAGAAAGATGCAAAAATGGTTGTAATTTGAGCTTGGCTGTAAATGAGCAGTAATGTTTCTCAAGGAGTTCACTTGACACATTTTGTTTACAATGTTTCATTTAACAATGCTGAATTGTTTCAATGGAAATAAAGTATAATACTTTACATAAGGAAACCAACATTTTATTCATTTTATTTTATTCAATTTTTTATATTCCAGAAAACATGTTAAATTTTCTATGCACAGAAATCTTTTCAGAACATGATGATTGTATGTGACATTCCACTGCTAGGAAAGATGGTCAGTTACTGAAGTTTTTGTGGTGCCTCTATTTTTGTATCATAGAACGGAGTGCTAACATTCATCAATTTCACGATGTGGGGAACGTGTTTTAAAAATTTCTTGTTCAAGGAATTTTGGAAAAATAGTCAAGCTTTTGGTCTGCTGAACAGCATTAAAAGCTGCATCACACAGAAATATAAAGCAGAGAAAGTAAATTAAGTTAGAAGACTTAAATGGTGTTAAATGAAAAATAAGCAAAACCTCATAATCTATGGGAATAATGAAAGAAAAGAAAAAATGTATATAATAATATATTAAGTCAAAATGTTATTTCATTTTTTTTATTAACAGCAAGATTTTGGAATTATGCTATGTCGTCCTCATAAGGCAGTGAAACAAATAAACTAAATCCCCAGGGCTACAGTTTAGTTCAATATTTCATAACAGATTCTTCACTTTTACAGAATCTTGCATGAATCATTGAAAGTTCAAGTAGATAGAGGTGTTACACAGTTCAAGATAAAGTCTAATTATGAAAGGAATCAGTGCATTTACACAAATACAGAATCTACTGTTATGTATATGTATTATTTTTATCCATTTAGTACAAAGTATTGTAAAGCCATATAAATACGATTTTTAAAATGCCTGAGTTGTTAGGAGATTAAAATACAAAGACTTTCAGTAGAGTTCTAAGTCTCAACGTCTGCTGTAAAACTTACCTTCATGACACAATGCACGCCAGGGTCCTGGCTTTCCAGTCAGCCCAATGATCACTAATTAATAAACTCTGCATTCAAGAACCGGTTTGTAGCAACTGTGGAAGGTGGCATAGCTGAAAGTCTTGTCTCACTTTGATACTGAGAGCCAGAAACAGTAAAGTAGCTCTGATTCCTGATGATTGAGCTAGCAATTAATTATAAAAGTCTAGTAGATGCCACTGCAGTTACTTACCTCAATCATTTGCAGTACAGTCTTGTGTTTATGAAGCATGATGTGCTTTAACATTTGAAACACATAAAACCGTAATATCATTGTATTGTTCAACCAACATAAAGCATGCTTATGTACCTTCACAAAAAATAATTTTATAAAGAGAACACAAATTAGAGATTCGGTTAGGATTATCAGTCAAGCAAAATGCTTAAACAAGCCTTTATCCAAATACACATTCTGATCAATGTTAATTTAACCCACATCAAGGTTGCCTTCAGAAGGCTTCCCTCTTCCCTTTTTGGCCACCTTTTCTTTTGTAGTTCATTGTATTTGGTAAAGGTAATCACCCTTTGGCTGAAAGTAGTCATTTTGAACAGAAAAACTTCTGACTGTTGTCAGGTGATTTCTGGTGGCCAATACTTATCTGTGTTAAGTTTTGGGTTACTGTGCTCTACTTACTAGTGACCTAGTGGGGTTCAGAATACTGAACTTCAGGTCAGCAAGGACTGTAGTCTAAACCAGAAATTCTCTTACTGAGAAGCTTGCAGTTAACTTTTTAAAAATGTTTCGTTTTCATTTGATATTAATTGTAGTCTTTCAAACAGTATTTTGGAATATGGTCTTTCAGTGAAAATAAACATGAAGAAACTTTCTTCTTGAAAGCAAAATTCAATCTGAAAAATTGTATGTGTAGCCCTAAACTTAGTAATTTTGTTAAAAAATAAGTAGAAATATTCTCCAGATCTCTAAAACCTGTTATGTACAAACATATCCTAACAAAAATTCAGAAATGTAAAAATCCATTTTTCAGTCCATTTTCAAGAAATATTTTATAAAATTCTTTGTACTTAATATTTGTTTCAGATGGTAAACTAAACTTGATTATGGCTTAAATTATGTGGAACTGTGACTTAATATAATTAACTTACTTATTTTTAGGAGTGGACCTAGCTTTTTCTTTGGTACAAGCAAAATTTTAGCAGAAACATTATACTTAAGAGTTGTTTTCACCTCATTTAAAAGTAAATAGAACCAGAGCTTGTCGCTAAGAAATGTAAATGAAATGTAAACTTTTAGGTTTTGTTATAAAAGCTTTTGCTGAAAAGCTTAGAAAAGTTAGCAGCCTGAAAAACAGGCTAAAGAAGAACAATTATAGAAAACTGAATATTTTTCTTCCCTGTAAATTTAATTATTGCTTATAATATACCTCATTTTTGGAATGTTAATGTTTGAAAATATATCCTATTTCAGCTCAACCTTTTCAATGTATTGCATTGGAAACTGTGACTTTATATGAAAACTGCCTATTTAGGAGAATCAGATTTAAAGAATATCTTAAAGTCCATAAATATAATCAGAAATGCCCTGAAACTGTTCTGACATATTGAAGATAATATAATGATTGACATAGGTTTCAGATAAGGGAACAGAATAAAACTTTTCACAGTACAAAACATCCCAGATTGAAAACAACATATTTTTTTTTCTATGAATGCATGTTAGGTTTATTGTCTCCATCTGTCTCAATTTATTGGAGCAACACTCTCTCAGAATAAAAATTCACCTAGCACAAATTGGACATAATGAAACTATGAAGACATTTTACTGAAAAACTCCCTTGATTTAAAATCTAGTTTGGTTAAGAAATCAAATATCCTCATACCTTTAGAAAGCAAAACAAATTACTCCCACAACCAGATTATCTTGGAAGAATGAAAGGAAAAAGAAAATATGTCCAAATAGAAAACTTCATTCAAATTTTTCTTTTTTTCCCATTTGTTAACATTTCCAAGATACAATTATTTTCTTACAATGAAATTTTCTTTCACTTTTGACTCCTCATATCTTTATTATTTCAACATGGTCCTTTGTAAGGTATATGACATAATTCCAGATATCCAATTTTAAAAATACAACACTGAAGACACCTTC
The DNA here is from genome assembly GCF_964188355.1 of Buteo buteo. NCBI lineage: Eukaryota > Metazoa > Chordata > Aves > Accipitriformes > Accipitridae > Buteo > Buteo buteo. The sequence continues at coordinate 23,353,359 of NC_134184.1, read as the reverse complement.
TTTGCATATTAATTCTGTTCCATAACTTCTGAATTTTGCAGTAATTCAGTGTGTCCCAATATACAACAGACAAGTCTGTGTGTCGTGTAATTTTTCATAAACTTTTACAGCTCCATTCCTTGTTAATTGTTAAATAAATCTTGCTAATTATGATAACTTAAAATTAATTCCTTTTTTTCCTTAACATTTATTTACCAGATTCTAAACCCCTCATCCTGCATTGCCCTCTTACTCTTTTAGGATTCAGCTTTTCTAGAACCTTCATAGGGTCTTAAAAGACCCCTGCCCCCCTAAAAAAAACCCACCAACAAACCAGAACTGTGGCACAAGCTATTGAATAGAATAGAATAGAATAGAATAGAATACTTCAGCTGGAGGGGACCTACAATGATTATCTAGTCCAACTGCCTGACCAATTCAGGGCTGACCAAGTTAAAGCATGTTATTAAGGGCATTGTCCAAATGCCTCTTAAACACTGACAGGCTTGGGGCACCAACCACCTCTCTAGGAAGCCTGTTTCACTGCTTAACCACCCTCATGGTAAAGAAATGTTTCCTAATGTCCAGTCTAAACCTCCCCTAGCACAGCTTTGAACCATTCCTGCGTGTTCTATCACTGGATCCCAGGGAGAAGAGCTCAGCACCTCCCTCTCCACTTCCCCTCCTCAGGAAGCTGCAGAGAGCAATGAGGTGGCTCCTCAGCCTCCTTTTCTCCAAACTAGACAAGCCCAAAGTCCTCAGCCGCTCCTCATGGGACATGCCTTCCAGCCCTTTCACCAGCTTTGTTGCCCTCCTCTGGACACATTCAAGGACCTTCACATCCTTCTTAAATTATCTTAATATCTGATCCATTATAACATTGCTATCTGCATTTTACATTGTTCTATAATCTTGCTGTGGCTTGCCATGCTCAATTACAGTCTTTTGTCTTTATTTAAAGCACCAACTACAGATCCTTCACGTAACAATTCTTACTAAGAGCATGTTCATTATGTGTTGGCAAGCTCAAGGCCTTAAACTGCATGCTGTCACCCATGCACCTTCCCGTGCAGCTTGGTCGTGTTTCAGTTCTGTGATGATTTTACAATACTCAATAACTCAGTAATCAAGTAAGATAATTAGATATTTCAACTATTAGTTCCAAATGTTCTCAACAGTGAAATACAAATTAACCATTTTGTCTGTGACAACTGTAGGAACTGCATAACTAGTTGACAAAACACTAGTCCAGCTTATCCTTTTTCAGTCCTGCTTTTTCAGTACTTAACAATAGTCTGTCTTAGTAATAAAACAGGTACGCAAATCAGAAGCAGATCACAAATTGTATGACAGCATCATACAGTGATCTCAGCTGGAGCTTTTATGTGATAACAGAATTCCCCAACTAATCCAGGGGTGCCAGGTTAAGTTATTCAGAGATATCTCCAAGATATAGATGAGGTTACAGCAAGGTCAAAATTTGATTTTTACTAAACTTCATTTATCTCCTTGAGATTCCAGAGCCATATATGAATATTCATATCCTTGAAGACAGCAGTTGCATTAAAACCTCACAAATCTGTATGAAAGATGTAGACCAAGAGCAGCAGACAGCAATTTTTAAAGAGGTAGCAAGGAAGTGATAAACGAGTGACAGAAGCAGCAGAACATGGGGAAAATGAGCAGTGAGTGTGCAGATGACTTGGAAATAATAATGGGGGAATGCCTTTATCTTTTCTTTTTAAGAAGTCATACTGATTTCTCTGGAAAACAGAAAAAAAAGAAGTTAATAAAACCCTAAAATTATGGCACTAACACTGGAATTAACACTCCTCTTTGAAAGACTGCTATTATGCCCTAATACCCAGTGAAAATCTTTAGTGTTTATCCTTCTATTATAGCAGACCAAGGCACAGGCACTGAGATGGAGATGCAGTGTTTTCAGTAAACATTAGCAGGGCTCTGACAATGGAAGACAAAGACAGAATTGTGAGTAAGTGATGTCTAGCTACAAGAGTGCTCTGGGATGGTAACCTAGAAAGATAATGCCCAAGTGCACATCTATGCACACAGCAGCCTAGTAACACTGTTTACTTGCAGCTCAATTTTAGAGGACCCCTAAGCTGAGTTGAGGAAATCACCAAGGAAAAGATCTAGGTTTGTAAATACCACAGTTACATCCCTATATCTAAAGTAGATCAGATACACGGAAGGAGTGTTTTAGCAAACGATGAGAGCTGAATGAGGACTATTCTAACTCAGCTGTTCTAAAGATTATTGCAGCTATACATTAATGGCTGAGTTTTTACCAACACCTGACTGCCTACTGCTGGAAATAGTATGACAACACATATTTTTCTTATATGTTTATTTTTTCTTGCATATTTGATGAGTATGTTTTTTGCAAGTTTACAACTGCCTTAAAAATTTCTGAAGTCTCTAAGTATCACTGAACAAATCAATTGTGAGGGAGTAAATGATAATAGTTTCATTATTAGATTAACTCTGAGTTGGCCAGGTTGTTAAGCAGAACTTTCTTTACTTTTTCCTTAGAGAGTTCACCTCACATATACACAGAACAAATAAACAAATCTACAGCTATTTTTAGTTTAAAACACAAACTAAGATAACAGAGCAAATTCAGCATAAGAACAGAACAGACATAAAAGAGCTTATAAACAAATTCATCTCTTCAAGTTACACTGGAGGTCTGTCTGTGTTTCTGCTCTTCTTGGAAATCTATCAGTTCCTGCACTTGCTTAGATTCCTTTCTTGCTCTTTCTTGTTTTCAGTTTCCACCTCTCTGCCCTCCAGCATTTTCTCTCACTAAGCATACTCTTTCTCTGAACCATTGACTCCTTCTTCCAGAAAATGCTACTACTACCATTGCAGCAGACCACACAAGTGAAAAAGAAAACTTACTTTCTCCTGCAGTCAATACCTTGTTAAAGGGAGATAACATACAGTACATAAGTTTCAAATAAGTAGTTACCATCTGTTATGGTTCCTTCTGTAGAAGCACTGGAAATTTTTGCAAGTCCATATTCATTTATTTAGAAGTGACCTCCATGTGCAAATGCGGACTTAGATAAAGCTGTGATTGTACAAGAGTGGTCAACTCTTTCAACTTCTTGAGAAAATACCTACCACTGTTTATATCAAACCTAACCCAGCAAGATACCAACATTCAGATCTCTGGAAACTATCAAGAGTTCCATATTTATTGATAATATACTTATTTTCTGTAACTTATTCCTGAAGACTATGAAGTTGCTGCAAAGATACTCTGTTACTGAATTTTATGGGAGGCTGTGGAAATAGATACCAGGAATGGGAGGAGACCACAGTAAGAGTATGTGTAAGTTATAAATGATGCCCAGCTCTAAGCCAAAGGACCAGCTTTAGTTGGCAAAATAGTTTCACCTGACCTCAATAAGGGCTGGTTGATAGCTGCAGTATTATGCAAATACAGAGAATTCATCTGACTTCAGGTGACTTGTCTTGGCACTCAGGGCCACTGAAAACTAGGGAGAGCAAATAGCACCCAGGCTGGCTAAATAACACCAGCCTCACACTACTCCTTATAGGATACATCTTGTTTTGCTTTCATCTCTTATGATGTTGTATGTTATAAGAGGCAGCTGGGGAGGAGGGATGCATCATCCTTCTCTTAAGTTCATAAAATTACAGCTTTCTATTAAATATGGTTCTGTATCTTTCAACTTAATGCTGCTTCTTTTTTGTGGTTTTTTTTTTTCCCCCCTGAGCTTTTGTTCTTGGTGGATTCAACTCAAACTTATTGTATTGATTAAGGCAATACACTACAAAAAATAATATGAAATAAAACAAATACACTACTCCAGTTTTTTGAAGGACTTGTGACATTCCTGAAAAGATCACTGCCTCATTAAAATACTAGTCTCTTCAACAGAATAAATAGCAAAGTTCTTTTAATAAGGGATGTGTTGACACTGGTGATAATGTTTCATTAAATCTTAAAGAGTGCTTTATTATTTTTGATAAAAAACATCCACTATTGGCCTCCTACTTGTTCTTTAAAAAATTTAGATGTTAATTATACCACATGTGGAAAAAGCTCAAAGATATTATGTTACCAAAGCTTGGAGGAAACCCAAGAAACCCATTTCAGTCTAAAGCACCATCAAGGGAACTGAAACAAGTGTGTGTCAGGATGTTTAATATTATAGCCTAGGGGGACATAACACTTGCTATATGTGGGAAGTAAACAGCAGGGCTTTTCACTAAAAAATGAGACAGAGAAAAAACTTGTGATCACAAAACAGAAAACCATATTGTTGATCAGATACAAATATGAGAGCTTTTCCACAAACTCAAGCTGTGCCTTTCCCAACTAAAATCTCATATTAATTTTTGTGAGACTGTTTTTTGTTGCATAGCTAGGAAGAACTGAGAAAAACAAAATTTGTTGTTCTTTTCCCAGAGACTCTCTTTGTGGCAAAACTTTTGCCATGTTTTTCACTTTAACTGAAACACAAAACTATGATTAGCTGATTCAGTCTGTATTATATTACTTAAATTAACAGAGCAGAAAATGGAAACCTTCAAAATTTCAGCCCCTCTTCACAAATTTAAATTCAAATTATTTGGAGGGTATTCTCATGACTCCTAAATTAACAAACCAGAATTTTTTCAGATGTGATTTCTGGGTATAGTAAAATTATATTTTTACCTACTCATTACTTTTTTATTTAATTTTGAAATTATCTTCTGAGTCAACCCACCAAAGGAGTGTTATTCTCCCACCCAAGACTTACGTTGTAATAAGTGGAATGTTCCCAAAGCTGATTTTCTAGAAAATAATTTCACACATACTTTTGCATTCATTCTTCTGGGCAGCTACTAGGCCCTTTTTATTGAACAAATGTTGACTTGACAATAAGTTATGTTGGTATCCTCTTTCACTGAGTAAGAAAATAGGAATTCATAAGTAAAGCTTTTCAGGTGAAACATAACTGTAATTTACATTTGTCTCTCAAATTGGGGAAATTGTTACAAAATGACAGTCCAAGGCAGATTCATATTCCTGATTTCAGATATTAACTTGTCAAGAAAAAAACTGCATTTTTGTAACACAACTTAGTATATCTCTTCAGGAATTCCATTTCCCCATGTTTTTAATAATGTCAGCAGGGAAAAACTCAGAAGGTCATCTGTCTATAACAGACTAGATCCAATAGCCTTTCTCAGGCTACTCCTGTTCTCAATTTAGCCTAAGTGAATTAGATGTAAATGGCTTCAATGATATGGAGGCTAGTAGCCACTCACGGAAGCTAAAAGTAATTTATCTGAGTTCTTAAATAACTGCACTTTCTCAGATTCTTGAATTATCAAAATTCATTGTAGTCAAGAGGCAGTAGGGTGGAAGAAGGATTTTAGTTCTCTATGGTCTGCTCAGATTTCTGAGGTAATTTGATCACTTGGAAGTGATAGCTAGTGGTGAAAATGAATTTTTCACCAAATTCAATGACATTTGAAAGGGCTTTTATTGTTCAAATCCTTTTTGTTTAATAGTGATCAAGTTTTAGGCCTGAGTCTTTTTTTCTTTTTAGTTTTTCAGTTGTACTCATAGCTAAGAAAGTATATGGGGAAAAAGACTGGGATGGAAATACAACCTGGACTTAAGTATCTTTTATATTCTTGAGGAAGACAGAATTTAAAAATATATCCCTGTCCTTAACATATTGCTGTTGGGTAACTCTATATCAGTACTCAGTTGGTGGGTTTACTGAATTATACTTTTAATTTTGTCAGCTATTCTGGATTTTGGATTCCTTGCCAGGAGTTCAGAATATTGTTGTGGTAGTTCCTCACTTGCAGGTAAGAAAGTCTCTTTCTGAATCTAGCCTGTCTGCAAAGGGCATAACAATGGTATATATCTCATGACATACAGGACCAAATAAAAAAGCATGGCTTTAATGCTGAACATGTTCATTATGCCCACTAAATAGCAAGGAGAAAATTTTGGTTCCAGTAAGGGCTATCTTTCCACACAGGTGACAAAAAACTCTCATAAACCAAGTCAATATACATAAATAAATAAAAGTAAATTCAGTCATTGTATTTACAAAGACTTGAAGTTGTAATTCAATATTTAAATTAGCAAAACTGGTTGCAGCCACATCTGGCACTAGAAAATTCTTAAATCCTATGACATTTATTCCCCTCTAACAATTAGACTGAAAGATTATATTTTGTCTTGGAGTAGCAGAAAAAGTCCTGCTCATAGTAGAAACACTTGAGTGGTTTTTTTCCCACCAATGATTCACTGAAGATCACACCAGGTTTTTTTACTTCCCTTGTGAAAATAATCTGCCTACCTTTAAAATGATTCATTTTAATGCCTTTGATTCATTCTTCTTGTTTATTCTTTGTCTTTATTGTGATCAGTGGTTCTTAGTTTGTCTTTAAAATAAAGTAGAATAGGAAACTATGTTAGGATGTAGATTCCCCATTCTGTTATAACTGCTTTGATAGCACAAAGTGTCTTCAAATGATGCCAAATAGGACAATGTGGATGAGCATCTGACTGCAATGAATTGCTTAATTTAGTGTAGGCACCAAAGAATGCTACCAGAATAAATCTAGGATCATTAGTCCAATTGCTGTATAGTGATAACTGCTTGAATGAATATTTCAGGCAAGGAACTGGACGCATCTGCAATCTGAATTAAATGAGCTCCACAGTCTCCAGAACACAAGGCAGTACAGGTGAGTTTAGTTTAAAACTGAGATTTTGCTGATGTGTCCGCACTTACATGTGAAGACTGGAAATAATATTTGAAACTTTTTAGCATGTTTTAATTTTCCATCTTACTTCAATACCTGCAGACAGATGCTTAAACAGAATAGGAACCAAACAAGGGAGGAAAGGCTGCATGTGCTAATTGGTAAAAAGAGAAAGTGAACAAGCTAAGAACATACACCTGTATTAGAAAAATAAAGGCTTGCAAAGTGTGTGTGTGTCTCTATATACACACTTTGTATATTACATATATAATACTCCTTTTTCACATAAGTGAATTGAAAAATAAGCATTTAGCTCCTGTAATGTATTGTGAAATATCTGACCTCCTAAATGGGTTCAAGTGTAACTTACTGTTTCCCATCACAAGGTCACTGCTGTATTTAAGAGCCTTGAGAAAAAAGATAATTGATTGAGCTGATCTATGTGCCTTGCTCATCTCACTAGGCCTATTTCTCAGCTGCCCTGGGTTAATCACCAAGTCCACAGCATGCTGATGTCCTCCATTACATCATAATTAGAATACAGCAGGCAGAGATGGGGAAAGCTGGTGAAATTATTCATATTTTCTTCCGAGGAGCCAGATGTTGCCGGATAGATTTTATTTAATTCTATGACAGCTGCAATAATAGTCTCCATGTGCAGAGAGCTGATAGTGACATCGATAACGGTGTAAGGAAAGTGAAGTGAGGCATGCTTCTTAGCTAGTTAATTATGATTATTCATTATTGTGAATCATCTCATCTTATTTGACAATTATAGTAATTGGGGAAGGATTTAATATACGCAAATACAAACTACTTAAAATATAATTCTGCAAAAGTTGAATTATGGCCTTTAACATAAAGGCTTTGCAGTGTGTTGCTTATGGGTAGTTAACAGGTTCGATTTTTCTTAGGACATAAAATTTCCTATTTGGTAACATATCTAAGAGACGATACATACCGATGTTCTGCATGGTATTGCTGAAGCTGAGACACCATTTCTGTTCAAAGTTTATACTTTTAAAACTGATACTGACTGTGACAAATAACAAGATATCTAGAAGAAGATTGCATTTTCTAAAATGCATTTGCATTTTGCATAAACTAAACTCATTATTTAACTTTGGGGAATAATAAAAGAACAAATACAACAAAATGTGGAATGAATAAAACGAATTCTACCTGTGGGGGTGGGTGGCAGACAAAAAAATCTATCTTGCATTTGAATCAAATTATTATGTTGTAATTATTTTGGAATATGTATTTTAAAATATTTCTTGATATTTTAACATTAGGAAACTGTTTCCATAATATTAATATGTTGCAGAAAGAGTTATTTTGTACTTTCAAACTAAAATACTAACAGTAAATTAAAAACAAATGTGGAAGAATATTCTTGTCCTGTAAAAATTAATATATATTATTGTGTAATTAATAATATTTGGAAATATGAGCAGCTGTACTGAATTGGTATACATTTTATCATTCCTGTCTTAGAAACTAAATACATGTGTATGTATAAATATATATACACACACATACGTATATGTATGTATATGAAATGTGATGGCACAAATATTCATGCAAGTTAAACCAAAATGTTTGTGAAATATTTTCTCCCTAAAAATTATTGAAAGTTACTGAAAATTTTAATTGATCACACTGCATACAAAAAAAAAAGTTCCAGTTTGTCTGTATTAATCAGATTAAAACTATTTCTGAGTTCAAACAGTCTCAAAGCATATCTTAGTGTTTCTTCTGTTCTGACTGCATTCTATCTCTGCAATGGATAGAACAGGAAAAAAAAAAAAAAGACTACCTCATTCATATAAATGACTAAAATAGACAAAAAAATAGGTGTTGTTTGTTTGTTTTTTTTTTAATTTGGGGGTTCTGGCATATTTTTTGTTGTTGTCATCATTGTTTTTTCCTTATCACTGGTTAAAGAAGAAGTCTACGCTAACTAGCTCAGGTGCAATTGGCTCATTTAGTGGGATGACTCCTGCTCAATTTGTTCAAGATGACTCATTCTCAATTTATTTACAATAGCACTTCAGTAAACAAAGATCAGTACCTGAAAGAAAGAAAAAAACTATGAAATCGAATTTTCATTCAAGAATATTTTTCCAGAGTTCTGTTGCTTCACTTTTTCTTAACTAAGGTTTCTGCCTGGGTATATACTACATTCAGGTGTAAATAAATAAAACCATGACCCCATCTTTCATACCATTCTGTTCACGCTTTTCTTGGGTTATAGAGTTATCTGCCACCACCTGACCACCTATGAGGACTCCTATGAGTTCTTATTAATAAATTAGCTTCACAGTAGTATCCCGTGGCCTTGATAAAATGAACCAGACTGGACTAGAGTCCCATAGTGTAAGGCAGTGTAGAAATATGTAACGAAAATACATTTTCTAACTCATACTGCTAAAAGTAATGACTGCGGGTAATTACTGAGCATCCACAGTGTAGTGCATAAAATCAATAAGACACTTCTGCTGAACAAACAGAATCTTTTGTGATCAATACAAGACTTCATCAATCCATTTAGATACCTGTATGCCTATGCAAAACAGCTGTTGATTATTTGTTGTGGAAGGTATTAAATATGTGATTCATGTTTGTTATTTCCACCATAAGCACAAATGTATAAATCAGTTTCATAAAAATATAGTTAGATTATGGTATAAATTCTGACATAGTTCCCAGGGAAAGTCCAAGGAAACTTGGTACCTAATCAAAAGTTTCTCTTGAAGAATGAGGTCAGAAATTTTCATGAAGATAAAACTTTGGTTACCAATTGGTGCTATCCTAATGAAGGCAGGTATTAGATCACCTTGAGAGATACTGTAGCTGTTATCCACAGAGGCAAATATATGACAGAAAAAAATGTATAATCACTTTTCAATTACTTTACACGTGATGTGTCATGTTAAGCAAAACAGTGACAGACAGAAGACCTTTAACTATGTTATCAATATGTGTGCAGATAGTTCCTTACTGTGCTCCAGAGTGTTATTTCAGTCATTAGTGATCCCTTCAAGTGTAGGGGTTTTTTGCCGTCATCACTACCATTTTGTATATTGTTATTTGAAATAATTCTGTGTTTCATCTGATTCTCAAATTATAAATGGAACTTTTTAATTGTGCATTTGACCAGGAAACTGATACCACAGCCTCTTTCTAGACCAGCTGTTTTTCCTTAGCACAGTATCATGACATGGAGATGCTGAGCCACTTGATGCTCACTCATGATAGCAGTAGAACAGTCAAAAACCAGCTGAATTTAATATCTTATTTAAAAATAACTTTTATACAAAGAGGTTGCCATTTATCCAATCTACAGATACCCAGGTGAACTGTTTATCTTCAGATTAATTTTTTTATGGATAAATATAAGTATAAATACTAGAAATTTATTTGTGTGGAAATACTCCTGCTAGAATGTCAAAGCTTTGTATATAGATATATATTTTTGATGTTATATCACTTTCTGTCCATTCAAGCACAGATAACAGGACAGGTAGTCATTACACGTCAGAACTCTTAAAAAAGTTTAACTGCAGAGAAATGATCCACAGGAAATATGAAGCATGAGATTGATGATTTTAAGCATAGCCGTATGTTCAATTTGTTCTCACTCTAAAATCATTACCAGTAGAAACATGAATACAACAGGTGATTTTATATCAATATCTGTATCTACAGAACAAATCTGAAATTTCTGTAATTTTTAACACTATGTGGAATTCAATGGAGCTAATGATATGTGCCTTCATTTTAAGTTGTTTCTAACTGAAATTTAGTGCTGGTTTAAGTGTAAATCATAGATTATGTGATTATGTTTCAATGTTCCTATGTTTATGTATAAATAAATGCATCAGTGAAATAGTTTTCATTTTGCACATCACATTTTAAACTGCTAAAAAGAGTAAAATTGCTGAAAATTCAGAAGACAAAAACAAAATGATGGAAAGAAGACTCTGAGAAAAGACTAGGATAGCACAGTCCATTCTAAGAGAGAGTAAAACTGTCTGTAGGGCTACAAAAGGCTTTCACAACATTTATGGAAGAAAAATGATCAGTTGTCAGAGATGACAGAAGAAAAGCTAACAAGCTCTACAAGAAAAATATGTAGGTTTGCACTCCAGGTAAAACTTTACTGGTCAAACTTTGCAGTGTTAAGTTCAGCACTGAACCCAGTAATGCTATACTGACAGGTATGAGGTAAGAATATGTCTCAATAATTTTAAAACAGTATAAAACATCCTATTTATATGAATTGGGTAATTGTGACTGGCTGATGAAGATAAACAGTGTTGACAACACTCATCATTTGACTATCAATTTATTTAGCCAAAATAAAATGGATAACAATTACATCTGCAATTATAATAGAATAAATAAGCTACTAAGCCCCTATAAATGTTGTTGCTAAATTAATTTCCTTCATATTTTTTCAAAATTACTATTTGCATTGTACTTGCAAGGTTTTTAAACAGAAGTGCACAGTTATGTATTAGAAGGTTGAAGAGAACCTGGCATTTCAGACTTTCATTTGCTGAATTACAAAATAATGAATTTTCAATAAGATCAGTCTTTTAACACAAAGTGTTAGATAAAAAAAATTGTTTCCTAAAAGACATATTCCCGATTTTTTCTACAGTTGATGTGAGGCATGCACGCAGAGCTGGTTTTAGGAACAAACGATTTGGGCAATTGCATTAGATCTAATGGTGACCTGCTACACTAAGTTATGTAGTCTGCATTTGTTTAATTCACTCATGCCTATTTAGCCTGCAATTTAGTTTATCTGTTGTTTGCCCAGAAGAGCGACAAAGGCTTTGCCTTCAGATAGTCCTAGGGATGCAGCTAAGTCCTTCAAATCGTGGTGTTAGTAGTGGTCTTGGGATGCTCAGTAGAAGACAGCAGACCTCAAATGTTTCTAACATTTCACTCCATATTCAGAAAAGCAGTTTTATTTTGTGTTTGTTTTTTTCTTCCGTCACTTTGTAATTCCAGTCCATCCATTACCTAGTATTAATACTATGAGGAAGATTTGACAAAAATTTTGGATGCTTTATTAAAATAGAAATGCAAATGAGGAGTGAGGAAAACAGAAGGAAAAGGAAAGACTAACATTAACAGTCCCGTCCCTGTCCCCCCCGCCAAAGGAGCTTACTTATGATTTACTGATGTTTACACTGTTTTAAACAACTATCAAACATGTGACATGTCGGATCTTAGGAAACTGGAGTGTGATGCAGCAAAGCTTAGCAATGATTTATTGTCTTTCAGCTTCCACTTTTCTTCCTGCGCTTCTTTTCCTTTCACTGCCTATCTTAAACATCCATCATATCACAGAATGGATGAGGTTGGATGAGACCTCTGGAGGACACCTTGTCCAGCTCCCTGGCTCAAGCAGGGCCATCTATAGCTAGTTGTCCAGCACCATGTACAGACAGCTTTTGAATATCTGCCAACGATGGAGACCCCACAACCTCTCTGGGCAACCTGTGCCAGTGCTCAGTCACCCTCACAGGAAAAAAGCATTTCCTCATGTTCAGAGGGAGCCTCCTGTGTTTCAGTTTGTGCCCATTGCCTCTTGTTCTGTCACTGGGCACCACTGAAAAGAGTCTGGCTCCATTTTCTTTGCACCTTTCCTTCAAATATTCACATACATTCATAAGATCCCCCTGAGCCTTCTCTTCTCCAGGCTGAACAGTCCCAGCTCTCTCAGCATTTCCTCAAAGGAGAGATATTTCAGTCCTTTCATCATCTTTGTGGCCCTTTGCTGGACTTCCTCCAGTATGTCCATGTCTCTCTTGTACTGAGGAGCCCAGAACTGGACACAGTACTCCAGGTGTGGGCTCACCAGCACCGAATAAAGGGGAAGGAACACCTCCCTCAACCTGCTAGCAATAGTTTGTCTGATGCGGCCCAGGATACCATTAGCCTTTTTTACAGCAAGGGCACATGGTTGGCACATATTCAACTTTGTGTCCACCAGGACCCCCAGGTCCTTTTCTGGCAAGCTGCTTTCCAGTTGGATAGCTCTCATAATCTATTGGTGCCTGGGGTTGTTCCTCCCAAGGTGCAGGACTTTGAGTACACCCTGGGGTGCACTGCTAGGTACTGGCCTCTGGCTAGACCTCATGCTGCTGAGCACTTTCCTCTGGGCCTGGTCAGTCAGCCAGTTCTCAACCCCCCTTGCTGTCTGCTCAACCAGCCCATACATCAACAGCTTCTCCATGAGGATCTTATGGGAGACAGTGTCAAAAGACCTGACATCCAGATTACTGTCCCTTCATCTACCAAACCAGTCCTTTTATAATAGAAGGTTATCAAATTAGTTAATCATGACTTCCGCTTGATGAAGCCATGCTGTCTCCTCCTGATGATTTTCTTCTTCTTAATGTGCCTGGAAATACTTTCCAGGATTAGATGCTACACCAACTTCCTGGGGTTCAAGATGAGGCTGACCAGTCTGTAGTTCCCTGGGTCCTCCTTCTTGCCCTTCTTGAAGATAGAGGTGACATTTACTCTCCTCCAGTCTTTGGACATTTCTCCCAGTTTCCCTTATTGACCAAAGATTATAAAAAATGGCCTTGCAATGACATATGCTAGCTCCCTCAGCACTCGGGTGCATCCCACCAGGGCCCATGGATTTCTGGATATCCAGTTAGCTCAAGTATTCCTTTATCTGATCCTCTTCTACCAAGGGTACATTTTCCTTCCTCCAGCCTTTCCCCTTGGTTTCCAGGACCTAGAATTCTTGAAGGCTGATCTTTCTAATAAAGACTGAGACAAAGGTGGCGTTCAGTACCTCAGCCTTTTTCATGTCCTGTGTAACCAGGTTCTCCATCTCACTAAGCAATGGGCCCACATTTCCCGTAGTCTTCCTTTTGTCACCTAGGTACTTACAGAAGCCCTTCTTGGTGTCCCTGGGCAGATTAAAGTCCATTTGGGCTTTAGTTTTCCTAACTTCATCCCTGGATGCCCAGACAATGTTTCTGTATTCGTCTCAGATTACCCATCCTTGTTTCCTCCCTCTATGCTTCCTTTTCTTGTTTGAATTTGGCCAGGAGCTTTTTGTTCATCCACACAGGCCTCCTAACATTTTTGCTTGGCTTCATATTCATTAGAGTGGAACTCTCTTTTGCCTAGAGTAGGTGATCATTGAATATTAACCAGATTTCTTGGGCCTCTCTTCCCTGAGGGGCCTTATCCCATGGGACTTTTCCAAGCAGATCTTTGAAGAGGTCAAAGTCTGCTCTCCTGAAAGCCAGGGTTGTAAGCCTGCTCTTCACCCTCCTCGCTGCCCTCAGGATCCTGGACTCCACCATCTCATGATCAATGCAGCCAAGGCTGCCTTTGATCTTCATATCCCCAATGAACATCTTGTTGGTATGAGGTTCAGCAGAGCACCTCTCCTCATTGGCTTCTCTGTCACTTGGAGAAGGAAGTTATCATCAATGCGCTCCAGGATCCTCCTGGATTGCTTATGTCCTGAGGCATTGCTCCTCCAGCAGATGTTGGGATGTTTGAAGTCCCTGATGCAGATCAGGGCCAGTGAGAGTGAGACTGCTCCTATCTGTCTGTAGAGGGCCTGTTCTTCTTATTCTTCCTGGTCAGGTGACTTAGCAGACACCTACTATAATGTCACCTTTGCTTTGCTCTTTAATCCTAATCCATAAACTCTCATTTGGCTTGTCATCCGTCCCCAGGCAGAGCTCCATGCACTCAGCTCCATCCACTCCAGCTGCTGCATCACATAAAGGGCAATCCCCCTCCTCGTTGTCGATCCTGTCCTTCCTAAAGAGTCCGTATCATGCTTGTAAGTCTCATCTGATCTTTGCAGCACATACAGCCTAGCCCTACACACCACTCATTTGATCTTCTCTTAGCTTTGGGACCAAACTGTGTATCTCTATTCTGTGTGTTTATACAGTTTGCAGAATGGGATTTTGACAGCTGGTAGAAATTTCTCTACTTGTATCTCAGTTTTCCTTTGAAGACTGTTTCACAACCCATGCACAGGAAGCACAATTTGCTGTTGGATCGTGCTGTGCCATAAAGAGAGCTCTACTGTATCCCACTGATAATGTGACAATAATTTCTAGGCAAATTCCAGACTCATTTTCTTTGCTACTTACATGACAATGTTTTATTTAGAGCTTTGAGAGAAATGGCCTTGTTTGTTTAATCATTTGCATGCTACAGTGTTTACTCCTTGATCTGTAGCAACAAGAAAGGCTTTGCATCTGCTTAGAGTACAATGATGGCCTCATATTCACAGAAGCAGAACTCTTTCTTTCTCAGCTTCTGCTTTTTCTTGCCCAGCTATTCCCCTGCCCCCCTAACACACACAGAGTGTAGCTCCATTTGGAGTATATTTCATGCCACTTCTTTGAGGGTACAGCAAGTATATTTAATACTTATGTATCTGGCATTATTTTCTTTTCTACCTTCTGTAGTAAGAATCTTTCCAAGTAGAGCACAGCAGAGTGTGACAAAACAACAGACCTTTATATGGTAAATGTGAGAAGAGAGCTCACATTCACTTCCAGTGAGACATTTTATTGAGAGGTTTCAATGAACTAACTTCCTTTGCTGTGGGTTTGAATCTTATTACCCTAGGTTACGGATCGGTTTGGAAGATCTCCAGCAACTGTCAAGGCAGTGCAGCTCTAACAAAGACTCTGGAATGTATCCTTCTAACTTTATGAATGTCTCAGCGGAGTAACAGTTAAAGAAGCTTGAAATTTTATGAAGCAATATTGCAAGGGTTTGCCAGGCTAAAGTGTTGGGCTTGGGTTTTTTCCCCTGTTTTGCCCTTTATATACGATATAAAATACTGTTTTGAAAAGGTAGAGTTCTAGACATGTTTTGTAGATGCAAATGATTACACAAGCTGTTCAATGACTAAGAATTAAACCCTGCTGTCTTGCAGAGAATCAGTAGTCAGCCTTGGTAAAAGACAGCTAACCCATATCCCTGTCTTAATTCAATCTGGGCTCACAGAGAAGATCTGTGTCTGCTTCAGTTTTCTTTCTGTGAAACAGACAATACTATCTGCATTTGTGAAGCACTGGTATTAAATAATGGATACACCAGAAAAAAAACCCAAAGCAACAAACAAGCCAAAACATAGTATTATTTTTTTCTTTGGAGACGGATGTTCATACACACACCCCTATATCTTAATAATTAAGAAGCAACCCACCCAAACAGGTGATTATTCATGCTCTGACTGAGTATGCAAGGGGGTTGTTATATTCTGTATCATACTGAAGAATAGTCCAATTTTAGTTTTGTTTTTTTCCTGAAAAAGACTGACTGACTTTCACAAAACACTGTTTTGTAATAGCCAACAATTATTAGTAAATTCAGATCAAATCCAATTAATATTTTTGGTAGAATAAGCAAAGAAAAGAATTATAATAATAGTAACTATAATTAATAATAATAATTACAACAATAGGTGAAGGAATAAGGGAACAACAGTTTTGGATGTATTGAAGAGGGTTTGATTTTGAGGCATAGGACATACAGGAAACATCTCTGTAGTATGGTACTTGGAGACAGGGGTTTTCAAATGTTCTTTGGAAGAGATTTGAACTTGTTTTTAAACTGCTGGAAGCATGTTCATACAAGCCAATAATCATGTTGAGAGCTCCAAAGCTAGCATCCAACAAGTGCTTTGCGAATGAATACAGAATATCAGTACTATTAAAGTGTTCTGATGCAACAGAAATAATGGATACTCAGCAATCAGGAGAAAATGGCAGTTGCAAATGAAAAGAGAAAGAGGAGAAGGAAACACAGAGAGATTCAGAGCTGGAAAATGTGGACAGTGAACAGCACATGCTGAGACTGAACAATGTTATGTTTACAGAGGGCTTGATTTCCCTGCCACTGAAACAAATGTTTTCATTGGAAATATGATCAGATTATGAAGAGAACAGGAAGAAAACTAGTGCTTCTACTCTTCTGACCAAAAAGTTAAGTTTTAATTAAGAAGATTAAAAAAAGTATACATTTATGCACTATATTACATGTGGTCATATTAACTACTTTTTCTCTCACATTTTGAATGACTCAGTTGGTACCTTAGATTTAGGTAGAAGTTTTAGGCTGAATTATGTAGTTTTGATTCTCCCTTGAACCTGAACATCTGTAGCACTATTTGAAAATGTCCTGGGGTTCAGGGTTTGCCATATTTCCTTTAAAAAAAAAGTTTGTTTTTTTGTTTGTAAATTTCTGCACTTAAATGATCACATTTATAACCAGTTTTCAGTCTTTGTGGCTTCTGTTGGTAAGACTCTGGTATGAAAGCATTCTGACATTTCTCTTTTCCTAGTTGTTTAGTATAAATCATTAATAGTAATTTCAAGATCACATGCTGCTAAAAATACCGCTGAATTATTTTATGATAACTTTATGAATAGCTACAGTTGCTATTGAATAGGACCATATTCTCACAGGGATTTTTACCTGAACTTCATTCCACAGTTAGCTTTATTTCTCTGTCTAGAAAAGTGCAATGTTGTGACAGATTTCTCTCTTTATCATGCAGTGCTGTCTAACTCACACAGATGGCTCCCTATTCAGCATCCCGTAAGCAAAACATTGTAAAATCAGCCTGATCAAAGGTAATACAGATGGATATTACATGTAAAGTTTCATACTACATATGTGCAGCCATTCTATTATAATGGGAAACTGTTAATAAATGACTACCAAATTTTCGTTTGGTCAAACTACAAAGTTGAATGGGAGAAGTATATCCTAGCTCTAATCCATCTGATTAAATATAGTAGACATATTTCTCATTTTTCAATTATACATATGGTCAGACTCTCAAATTGTCTAGGCTTTTATGTATGTAGAACTATGTAGATAGTCAGGTTTTCTTAACAACTTAGCAATACATCTGATGTATTAGGTACCACATTCACCTTATATACCTTGCTACCTATGAAAATGTAGGTTTTATTGTGTCTACTACTTATACTTTAACATATTTCTCTATGCACTTTCTTATGTATTATTTGACACATGTCAAGAAGAAGAAAGGCAAACAAATCTAGCTTGTCAGAGATCTGGGTCACCATATTGCTACAGATAAGCAAGCTGTTGCAGCTACCATATCTGTTTACACACTTTTGAAAGTTACTTTCATAATGTCGTAAATTGTGTAGAGCACAGATGTTCACCTCTAATCACTCTTAAGAAGAACAGAAATATAAAATATTTTGTTAGAAAAGTCTACAACAACAGTCTGTATATAAATCAACTCCAGACACTAAATACAAAATTAACTGCAGGGAGAACTCCTACAGCAAGACATGGTAAATTTGGGGTTGAAATATGCTCTTGGTTATGTAGGCGGTAGTTCCACTGACCTTAAAGGGCATTTCCCAGGCATCATTCTGTTTTACAGACTTTAATCAAGAGATTCCTTGACCCCTTTATCATAGGGCTTATTCACACAAAGCACCTGTTATTTATCAATGTCTTTCAGAGCAGACATTATTTTTATAATCTGTTGATAGTTTTTGCTTTTGTCTCAGAAAACACATGTAAAAATACTTCTTAGGGTTAGAACTTTGGATTAGTCAGTAGCGACTAAAATAGTGGTACAGAAAGAGGCTTACACATCCAGAAAATACAGAGGTAAGGCCATATTTAAAAGAAATCCAAAGGTAAGAAGATACAGGAATAAACAGGTCAAGCACATTAAAACCCATTTTATTACAGAAAAGTTATCTGAAGGCATGTGTTTATGGGATAAATACAAGGGACTAAATGGAGGATAAATACAAGTTAGAGTAAAAGAATCCTACTGTCTTTTGAAGTCACTGGCCAAAAAGTTTGGGGAGTCTATCATGTTACCTCAAGGTATATTTGTGGAAAAAGTACACTCTAAGCAACAGAACATTTTAATATCTTTGAAAGTGTCTATTTTTTTACAGTATTCTTAATTCATTAACTGATTTATTTTTACATACTCAAAAATAATTCCACATTGAAAGAGAAGGTTTATAATTTGCAGAAATAAATGCTACCCGAGAGATGAGACAAAGAGAGGGTGTTATACATTAAAAATATAATTTGCTGAAAAATGAAAATCATGTTTAATTATGGATTATGGCCAGTGACTCCATTTATATCAATTACATAAATGATCTAAAATAATGATCTAGTGATCCTACTGTTATGCATTTTAACCATTTCTTCAGAGTTTATCAATATGTTATTTGTATAATTGGTAATAAAGAGGATAGTATCATAATTCCTGAAAAACTTTTTACAGCAAGGAAACCATTACATCAGTTTCTAAAGTTTTACACATTTTATTTCAAAAAGTCTGAAGGCCTGTCCTGAGCCAAAAAACCCCAACATTTCAAGTCAGGGAACTCTCACAAAGAAACAAATAAACAAGCACCTAGGCAACCCCCAATTCCCCAGCCACACGTTCTACGCAGTCCCCTTGGTAAGGCAACAGGAGTTAGAGCTCAGGGCGCTGTGGGTTCTACTCTGTCGCTCTGGCGTAGGTTCCTCCATCAGCCGCCGTCCCTTTGCGGTCATACGTCCTCCTCAGCCTCCTCGCTGTCCCTGCTTGAGGTGGCTGCTTTTGCTCCTGCCCTGCTCTGGGTAGCTATTTTACTTTTCTTCAATGTTTCTTCTTCTCTGGTGTCCCTCCTGCCCTGGCAGCTCTCTTGTATCTCTGCCTGTGTGTCTCCTCCTGCATAATTGTGCAGATGTCTCTTGAAGAATCAAATCTGAATAAATATTATCTTATTTGGTGAAATAAGTTCATCTTTTTTAAATTATAAATGAGGATGGAACCTCATGAAACATCTGGGCATCTGTCCAAACATACATAACTTTAACTGCATATTGAAATTATCCTAAACCTAGGGAATTCTGTGTCCTAAACCATTTGAAAGGTTACTGTGGCCAGGTGTCATGAATTGGCACAGGAATAAGGAGAAAAGCATGGACAGTCGCCAAGCACGAATGCTAATGAGGGAAGAGAGTATAAACCAGCCTGGAGGACAAATGTCATGACATTTATGAAAAGAACATCATACCACAACGATGTGCCTAAAATCATGTGTTTTATGAATATGAAAGAACACAAGGTTAAGTAATGTAAATAAGAAAACAGCAAGCTGATCCTAAATAAGTCTTGTTTAAAACAATTAGTGAGGAAACAAGAATTATCTTCATATTTGCCTTATCTATCCATTTGCCTTACATTTTCAGCCATGAGTAGTGACTTTCAGAGCTCTGGTTTCGGTGGCCCAAGCTAAGATGCCAGAATGATGGTCAGATTCAAAGAGTAATATCCACTGACTGAGTAGTGAATACTGCTTTGAAATCTGGGTGTCGTGGTGTAACCCCAGCCAGCAACTAAGCACCACGCAGCCGCTCACTCATTCCCCCCCACCCTGTGGGATGGGGGAGAGAATAGGAAGGAAAAAGGTAAAACTCGTGGGTTGAGATAAGAACAGCTTAATAGAACAGAAAGGAAGAAATTAATAATGATAATAATAGCAATATTAAAATGACAATAATAATAAAAGGACTGGAATATACAAAACAAGTGATGCACAATGCAATTGCTCACCACCCACCAACTGATGCCCAATTTGATCCCAAGCAGCGATCCTCGCAGGCCAACTGCCCCCAGTTTATATACTGGGCATGATGTCACATGGTATGGAATATCCCTTTGGCCAGTTTGGGTCAGCTGTCCTGGCTGTGTCCCCTCCCAACTTCTTGTGCCCCTCCAGCCTTCTCGCTGGCTGGGCATGAGAAGCTGAAAAATCCTTGACTTAGTCTAAACACTACTTAGCAACAACTGAAAACATCAGTGTGTTATCAACATTCTTCTCATACTGAACCCAAAACACAGCACTGTACCAGCTACTAGGAAGAAAATTAACTCTATCCCAGCTGAAACCAGGACACTGGGACTGCTCAAAATGCCTTGACTAACACTTTCTTTCTGTTTTAATTTAACACACCTGCCTTCTTGTAATTAGGATAATCAGAAACTTTACTTCTTATTCCTTTTTTTTTAATTCCAAAATGCTAAATATACCTTTATTTTCCTATTCTGTTTCAGAATGAAAATATGGAAACTTTTAGGTTAGTAACAGGTCAAATATTTTACCTCTTGTTATGGCTGACATCATCCCTACTATTGCAATTTGTAGGTTCCTATGCTTTATATAAAGTAGGTCTCATGGAAAACTAGGAAAACAGAATTACTTTTTAGTTGAAGACTTAAGAAAAAATAAGTACTTAATTCAGAAATGACCAGTACCTTTAAATTGAATAGTTTTATGATTTTTTTTTGTCCTCCAAAATTGCTTTTTCAGCCTCCTTTTTTAATTATATTCTCAGTCACTCTTCCAGGAGATTATAGTTCTTGTCGAAAACAAATCTTCTGCTATTGTTAAACATCCATAAACAAAGTTCAATTTATCAAGAAGAGTTAAGTAAAAAGGCTGACCAATTACAATTTTTCTAGATTCAAGTTGCTAAAAACATTAGACATTCCTGAGGTTTTGCCATATGTGTAATTGTGCTAATACAAGTGATTTGTGGAAAGAGCTTTTTCACCAGTTTTCACTATCTATTTAGTCAAAACAGCAAGAAAAAGCCAGTCCTTAATTTAATGGATTGAAGTTTTTTCTAAAATAATGGAATTTTGTCTTATGGTTTAATTTTGAGAAAGTAGATGAAGACAAACAATTGGGTCCTTGCTCAACATTTCCAGTCACAGACCACAAAAGTATTTTCTGTGTTGTTAAACTGGTATTTTTCACAACATAACTAGTATTTTTACATGTGCACTTAATTTGAGATATTTTTTTTTGTGTCAGATCATCTCTAGAAAACAGTTTTTGCACAGAGTAAAGATATTACATATATAGTCCTACCAAGTCATGAGTACAGGAGAGAGCCTACTAGCAGCAATTGCCTCAAGCAAAGTGCTGTCACAAACTCCAAAGCTTTGATGTGCTCAGAAAGGGTGGAAAGCATAAGGCAAAGAGTGAGGGGCGGGTATGAAAGGGAGCCGCTGAGTCCCACGCTTGTTTCTATGTTAGTCAGCAGAACAGAGAGTGACAGGGTGTTAGGGGAATGCATTCCGTAACCTTTCAAAAGGAGTCACAGCAATTGCTTTCACATATGTTCCTTAGCTCCCCTGAGGATTTACTCATTGCCTTGGATGTGGAGTGATCACTATTCTCTCACAGCATAGGCCCTGCTTGTAAAAGCCAGGCTAGACTTCAGAGGAAAGAGAGCAGGCAAAGAACAATAGTTCTTCCTTCTAAAATGCCTTGTACCGGTTTGTTGTTAGGCACTCCAAGACCTTCTCCACAACTGCCAGTCACACGCTTAGAGCTTAAAATAGATGTTACGCAGAATCCCTGATGTACCTGTCTGATGGATTTCATGTTTAAAAAAACTGCTTTGTTTCCTGCTGTCCTTGGAGTTTTCAGACTACAGATACTGCTCCAACCTGCCTTACACAAGGACAAAAGATTCCCTGCAAGTAATTCAGTCACAGATGGCAGACTGGGTAAGAAGCAACATGCCATACCATGTGATACAGAAAGCTTAGATTAAAATAGCTGGCTTATTTACTCAAAGAAATGGTTCCCACTGACACTAGCAGGATCTGTTTTAATATGGCATTCATGCCCTTCCACTTCTTTTAGTACTATATTTCCTTTAGATTTACCTGTCAGTAGCCAGTACTGGGGTATCATTCCAGTCTCCTTGAAGCAGAATGGCAGCAGGGTCGCAGAGCACCCTGGGGCCTTTGACAGGAAGAATATGAGATTGTTGGGGGAGTTTTTTCTTCCTCATTTTTGGGTCCAATGGGGTAAATTTTTATGTATTTCCTATAGGTGGAGGAAAAAAAAGACAGTAAATACAGAAAAGAGGAAGACAAGGCTAAGGAGTGGACAGGGCATATACAGAATTTTCAATGGTATAAATGCTACATGTAGCAACACCTACTTTTTGAAACATCTCTTTGCTATTTTAGCAGCTTTTTGTCTGATCAGCACTTTTCTTATTATTGTCTTTATGTACTTGTAGAATGGGGAATCAGTGATATTAATGCCTGCTGAATTCAAATGCCCAACACATGGCATTACTGTGATTTTATGAAGGAAATTATCCTCAAAAAGATTAAGTGCTGATTTCTTCAGATATTTCCAGTTCTGTCAGCAAGGTCCAAAGATATTGGGTCTGGTGAAAGGCAGTGGTCTGCTGTGGTGGTTGCTTCAGTATCTTCAGTTTTTGGAATTTCTCTATTCCACATCTTGAATGAGTTTGCAGATCTTGACCAATAACTATTCTGATCAATACCAGTTGGTCAATATCGATATTTGATCTGCCAACACTAGTATTTTTAAAATGACAACATTGCATAAGTTCAGCTACTGGAGGAGTAAAAATCCTAGGTTTTGTCTATCTGTCCCACCACCTTCAAAACTGCAAAATAATTATATGTTCTGAAATATTTCCATGTGGGGGATCAGATTCTCCTCTTCCTTCATGCTTATGTCAAGCCAGAGCAACTTTACTGAACAGCACGGAGCCTCACTTCAGACTTACAAGGTAATTTATGGCTCAATGAGGTAAATGGATTGTTTTCATTAAGAAAAAAAAAAATAACTGGTGCTTATTAATTAGGAAAAAGAAGTACAAAAATTGTGAGAATAAGAAAAATAGATAACTTATGTAAATATCTTAATTCCCTTAACATTCATTTTATTTGTGTAGTGTAAACATGCTTCAATACAGTCATATTTAGGAAACTGAGGACCATCAAAAGGAAGCGTGATACTCAGCAAAAGGAAGGTCAGGGAGGGAAGCATTAGTGCCACACATCTCCAATTTCAAAATTTCTGTCTTTTTAAATCAGATGGGGGAACTTTCTCCAGGGGTACAGAAGGATGGCCCACTTGTTTAAAGATACACCTGTATAGGTCATATTATAGAAAACTTTGTGATTTGTTATTATTACACAAACACAGTGAGGTAATTTGTTATGCAGAAATGGTAGGATCTACTGTGATCTGTTAAATGCAAGATGCAAAGGAAAGGCACATGGCACTGTCACAGAAACTGTCATACTTCTTGAAAGTCAACATGAATTTTAAAACTGTTTCCCTGTCCCAGAAATAAGGTTTATACCTCTGGAAATTGTCTGTGCCAGACTTTTATTGGTTCAAAATCAGTTCAAAACCAGCAATTCTACCAATATTGTAGTTGATGTGATCAATAAAACATA
This sequence comes from Buteo buteo, assembly GCF_964188355.1. Classification (NCBI taxonomy): domain Eukaryota; kingdom Metazoa; phylum Chordata; class Aves; order Accipitriformes; family Accipitridae; genus Buteo; species Buteo buteo. Next base: position 23,329,280 of record NC_134184.1, on the reverse strand, counting down.
CAAATTGTTTTTCTTCTTGGCAGTTGCTACCTTGGGATAATGTTCTGACACTCAGAAAATGCAGTTTTGTCCAGAATCAAATACAGGTGACACCTAATCTTTTAGTACCTACCAAAAGATGTGCTTGACTGTTATAATTTGAAAATGTGTAATTTAATCATGTTCCATGTGCCTCATGTGAATGACATGGCTTCCTCATGGAAGCCACACTGGCTCCCAAGCTGGCTGGATGCATGATCCTTTCATATTTCAGAATTCTGGTGTTTGATATTTGGGGAATCCTGTCTATCGATATAACACCAACCTTTTCTCAGCTGTCTCTGATTTGAGGCATTGTTAGATGTAAAACAGTGTGACCTTGATTTAGGTTTAGTGAGAAAATTGCTACACTGTGAAAAAAAACAAGCTTTGGGAATGTACATAGGCTACAGCAGTACAAGAACAGAAAGCACGAACAGAGGTGATATTGCTTGGATGCAGATAGTTTGAGACTCTAAGAGCCTTAAAAAAATATATTGAAGTGAAAAGGTATGAAGCCCTAGGAATAAAGCAGGGAAGTGAAAGGCAACAGATCAGTAGCATCAAGTACCAAATCAGTTTCAAAAAACAGAAGGTAGACTGTTACTTGCCTATTAACTACCTGGCCAGAAAAGACTTGTCAGGCATCTTGTGGGGGGTAGTGAACATATTAATGCTTAGCCTAGCAGCTCACCAGTCATAGATTTCTATTATATGTAATTAGTCTACTTAAATAAAGAAAAGTAGCTGTATAATCTTAAACTGGACATATCCTGCCTGCAGAGTCTCTGTGTATGGTAAAAGATGCCAGAACAAATGTGACCTGGAGAGGGAGTATTATAACTTAATAGGTTAAACTTAGGTCTGCTACTGCAAATATTCTGCTGCCTTCGTACCTACAGCCTATCTATAGTTTCCACAGCACATTCATCTATGATTAAATCTATGACATGCTGAGGGTACCTATGAGATAACCTTTACAACCAGTACAAAGAGCACTGTTAGGATAATAAAGGTCTGTTCCATTCTTCACAGTCTGTGTAGTCTGAATGTTTGTGGGAGGAGTTGGTGCTTTAGAGGGTCATCAGCTAGCCATGCTTTAAGCAAGAAGCGAGGACATATGTCATACTGAAGAACTTAGGTATGATGGTGCAAAAAAGAAGACTGAAAAAGTACACAGTTTAGGAATTGTTCTTTGTTCTTTTTTAAAAAACAATTGGATTTTAAAATACTGCTACTTACATCTTTTGTTAGACCAGAAAACAAATTTTAAGTGTTGGTTTGTTTGTTTTTTTGCCATGAGTCATATGGTGCATAATTTCATAATTTATGTATCCCAGGGAAGGTGTTGTTTAGAAGAAACACAGAATAGCTGACGTTGGAAGGCACCTTTGGAGATCATCTAGTCCAACCTCTATTGACCCAAAGTTGGGTTGACTACAGCAGGTTGCCCAGGGCCATGTCAAGTCAGGTTCTGAATATCATTCAAAAATGGAGATCCCAAAACTTCTCTGGGCAACTTGTTTCAGTGTTTGATGACCCTCACATGGAAAAAGTTCTTAGTTATGTTTAAATGGCATTTTCTGTATTTGCCATCAAACCAGAGTGCTAAGCAATAGTCAGAGAAGTCCAAAGTTCCTGCTAGAAAGAAAAGAGAAAGTTGGAGCCATCCTCATGTCTTTAATGTAGGAGTGGATACATCTCACAAAACCTAATTCCCAAATGCATCATTGTTTTAAACAGAATGTAATATCTAAGAGGATGTTTGACAATTTGCATTTATTACCTCTCTTGTGGAAAGTACTTACAGATGAAGACAAATACTTCCTCTTCTAGTTGATATTTTCTTCTGTATCTTGTTACCAGGTTCTTAAGATTTCAGGCACTCTGTACAGTAAAATTTAATAGAAAATACAGAAAACCTTCTTAGTTTCTGAAATATTAATTGCAGTTAATAAGCAGAAATCTTTTATTACTAACTCCTAGTAATATAATTAGTAATGATTAGAGAGCATTTGAAAGAATTGTGCTCCACATACCTTTATCTTCCAAAAAAACCCAAGAAGAATGGAGACTATATTAAAATAAGTGTTGTAGTTTTTAGTAAAGTTCAGTTCCATCATAGCTAAATAAAAGGTGTCAGCTCCAGGAATTACTTTCACAATGCTAAGTCAATAAGTTAAATTCCCTTTCATTGAAAGAGTGGTATTAAGGAGCTAAAAATTAAATTCACAACCAGCATAAGAAATGAGAAGACTTCTAAGCTTAGTAAATAGGAAATGCTTAAAAAAAAAAAAAAAAAAAAAAAGGAAGTTTTATGTTTCTTGTTTGTGATACTGGCTCTCAAGCATTAGTACTTGGTTTATTTTCTTTCAAATCCTATAACAGCCTAACCTGATAGTCTCACCTATTCTGGAGGACAAAGAGGTGCTTTAATGTTTCCCCAAATCAGTTAATTGCCTTAACTAATAATTCAAGCACTGTCTTTTTTTCTACCTGTACTTTATCATGTCTTATAAAATTAAGATTTCTGGTTGAAATCTTTGAACCCAAGCTTCAGCAGAAATGAAGAATCATATCTACCTTAGAATAAGCTCAGGACTTAGTGCATAGTTCTGAGGAATGGATAATGTGGAATCACTCAAGATGAAAAAAGGATTTCAATGCAGGAACCTACTATCTGATAAGGAGTGAAGCCACTATATATTGTTATTCAGGAGCTAGTGCCATCCAATCTTCCGTGAGAAAGACTTATAAAGGAGAAATGTTATTGTTTGAGGTAAAGATAGATTTTGGACTGAATAGCTTCTTTTTATGATTTATTCAAAGTGAAATACTAACTAAGAAACAAACAAACACTCTGAATTAACTTTGTACAACACTTCAATGTACTAAATTGAACCTGTGCTGATGAAAATGCATCTTCCTATAACTTCTCTCACCTTTCAGTGTAACTTTTTTTTCTACATCCCTTAATGGAATCATCCTGTATTACACCTTCTGTGAGTCACATAAAGTAGCATTTCCACATACTTACTTGATGCAGTAGTTACTGCAAACAGTATGCAAGCAATTGTTAGTGGTTCCACAACATCTGTTTTAAATGGACTGTCTTCCCCCTGTCCTCAGGGAAGTGTATGAAGTAACTTTTCCTTTCCATGTTTAATATTAATGCTACGTATTCTTCAATGTGAAGGTTAAAATGTAAATTTCTCATACAGTAGTTACATCATTTACTTCTTAGTGACCTTGTCCTTTTTTCAGGTATTAGGTCTCTTCTTAAGAGGTAAAGTTTGAAACATCTGTTGTTTAGTACTGTTCGGCACTCAGACTCCAAAAAGTGCTTGCACCTTTATATAACCATCTCCAGGTCAAAGAAAATATAAATTTCTGTATGAGCTTTGGCCTTCTAAAAATACGGTGCTACTACTGAAGATCAGAGACCTGAAACTTCATCTGGGACTGTGTGGATGTGAAAAAATAATTAAGGAACATGCTGATCATGCTTCATTTATATCAGTTAGGAAGCACGAGTTACAAAACTTGCTAGTAATTGCCCTGCCCAATTGTTTCCACTCTGAAGTCCACAACTAATGCAGACTTAGAGTTAAATGTCTTGTGAATAGATACTACATATCAGCTGAATACTTGTTCTTTAAATTGTGGATAGTCCTTTTAAAGGTCTGTCTGCATATGATTTCTTCCATTTTCAAAAGATTGCCAGGAAGACCTGTTTATTACTGAATGCAAGTAATTGCAAAGGAAAAGTGACTCTTCCTCACCCTTAATGTCTGCTGTCTGAGCTAGTTTCATATTTGGTCTTAGAAAATATTTAGGAATAGCTTAAAATATTAAAAAATATGGCCTGAAACTTTCATTATTTGGGTAATTTCCCAGATATTTATTTATATCAAAACAAATTTGCACTATTTGAGTTTTCTGAAAAAATAAAATAACATAAGAAAAGAGAAGGTCTCTGCATTTCTCAGATGCTCTGTTCCTCTTTTGATTGTTAGTTTGTGAAGAAAAGGACCAAACCCCTAATATATCTTAATGTTTTACAAGAACAATAAGATCCTATCTACTTCCATTCTCTGAGAAATTAAGATTATAAAAGATGTCCATCATACTAGTTCTTCTTCAAAAGAAACCATGGGTTGCTTATAAACAGAAGTAACCATTTGGACAGGAAAATAAAATGAATGTCCTTTCTAACAAATTCAGGAAGTTGTCCCATACTTTTGGCCATGTATGCAATCTTATTTGAACTCTGAACTGTAGATTTACCTATCATATGTAAATTTCCAGAGATGTATCATTAAATACTAAGGGTTTTTTTAAGAACTGAAGAAGTAGGATGCTACTTGAAAAAGAAAGTGTCTGGTCATGACCCTATACATAATTATTAATCAAAGTTCCATCTCACCTTTTTGCAGGGTAGTTATTCTTTAAAAAAATACAGTTCCTAAAGCTTGGGCTAATCAAAGTTTTTAGACAGCAAGCATTTTCATAAATCAAATGTCGTGAGTGGACCTATTATTCATTCAGCTTTCTCTAAAAACTTCACTGGCCACTTGGAATTTGCATGTAGGTTGAATTCAAAGTATCCTGTAACCTTGAATTTTTTGAACATCTGCCAGTCTGGTCAGAGGATCTTTAGAGATTCCAAACATTCGGAAATCCTGGGCATACAAGGGGTAACTCCACCTAGCGTATGGAAAGAGTCTGATGCAGATATACTGGAATGAGCTTGCCGTGAAGATGCCCTTGTATATTTCCAGTAAATAAGATACAAATACTTATTCATTAGGTTTACTGTTTATGCCCAAGCATTCTAAGTAGCATATGTATAGGGGATGTACAACATCTGGAACACAAGGAGTTTGCTATCCTTGATTTATATGCAATATTTTACCTGAGAAATGACAGAAATATATTATCCATGAACAGGCTTTACACAGTAATACTAGAGGACATGAAGGAGATGTGTGCTATTTTGTTTAAAACATTGAAATGACCCAATCTTTTACTAGTGAAATTTACAAACAACTTCCCTCCTCCCACTCAAAACAACCTCCAAAACTATGCAAGTTTAATGCTCTTACAGGTCAAAACTAAATCACAGTTCATAATAAGAAGTAAAAGAAAATTCAGAAGAAAATCCATATCCTCTAGATACCACAGGTTGCAACCACAAATATTTTGTTCTTACGAATTCTACCATGGATCTTGCTTACGTTTCCACAGTCATCTTTCTTCCTAAGCTTGTATATTTCTCTGAACTTTGCAAGTGAATCACTGATCAATTAAGTCCTTTCTCCATCCATTTACTGTTGAAAATCAAGTTACTTTTTTTTTTCTAGAGTGAGTAGTTTTAACAAAGTAAAGCCATAAAAAAAATAGTTTTTATCTGTGGAACAAGTACCTTTTTCTGTATTACTTTAATGTGTGTGGCAAAAGCAATAAATAGGATTTTATTCCTTGATTATGGTGGCTCAGGGAAGTAAGCGATCCTTGATTTGCTTGCAATCCAATATGTTTAAGCTGTAAAAGCTTGTAATTAAAAATTTATGCATATAAACTTTTTTAGATTTGCTTTGTTGTCTCTGGGAAATTAGCTACAATGCAAACCAGCCTGTTACTTATTTTATCCTTTATTTATACCCTTGAGTGACTCATAGGTATTTGAGATATCTATGATGAGCACTTTGGGGAAAAAAATCTGAATAAAAGTCTGTGTTCTCTGAAGCAAATCTCTGGCATAGATGGACCATTTCTCAGCAAGTTAATGCTACAGATATACTCTATTAGTTCCCTTACTCCTCTGGGCAAAGTTACACTGAGTCTTGGCACCAATGGGCCTGAAAAACAGGAACATCTGTTTGAATCTTAAGACACTTGTTGATAGAGCTTAGCAACACAACAGTATTTAGTTTCTCAAGAATACCGAAAATTATTTGTAGGAATAGAGGCTAGAAATTACATCTGCAATGCATTTTTTTCTACCACATTTATACCCTTATTAGTTGGGTATGAAATCCAAACATTTGTGGTAATGTTTTATTTAGATTTTCTGTGTGCATTGTGTGCATAACTACTTTTTATTCTTTTAAATTTTATGCAATTTATATTCTTTTTATCTTTACAACCTTACAGATTTTGTCAGTATTACAATTTCTCCATCGTGGTTTAACCCCAGCCAGCAGCTAAGCACCACACAGCCACTTGCTCACTCCTCCCCCTGTGGAATGAGGGAGAGAATAGGATGGAAAAAGGTAAAAATTGTGGGTTAAGAATAGTTTAAAAAATGAAATAAAATAAAATCATAAAATATAATAATAATAGTAATAATAATACTAATAAACATAATGAAAAGGAAAATAACAAAAAGAGAGAGAAATAAAACCCAAGAAAAACAGATGATGCAAATGAAAAACAACTGCTCACCACTGACTGATGCCCAGCCTCCTCCCGAGCAGTGGCCCCCTGGACAGCTTTCCTCCTAGTTTATATGCTAAGCATGATGTCATATGGTCTGGAAAATTCCTCTGGCCAATTGGGGTGACTGTCCCGGCTGTGTCCCCTCCCAGCATCTTGTGCCCCCCCCGCCTCCTCGCTGGCAGGGCAGCATGAGACGCTGAAAAGTCCTTGACTTAGCACAAGCCCTGCTCAGCAACTACTAAAACATCAGTGTGTTATCAATATTATTCTCACCCTAAATCCAAAACACAGCGCTATACCAGCTACTAGGAAGAAAATTGACTTTCTCCCAGATGAAACCAGGACAAAAGTGTACTTCTGCTTCCTCATGATTCCTCTACCGTGAAATCTATTATTATTACTCTATTCTTATAAACAGTGTTGTTACTCACTATGTAAAAATGCAAAGACACGAAAATTAAACCTTATTTATTTTTCACATGTAGCTCAATAATTTATATTCACAGGACCTCTGTGTATTAAGCCTTACTTATATCTGGGAAGGAAAAAGGACCCAATTTAAAAGATGGCTAGCTATTTTCTGTCAGAGTGTATCTGAAACCAAATGGAAGGCAGAGGTACCAACAGGTACCACAATATGTCTAGTTTCTGGCTTACATGATTGATGATTACATGATGCTGATGAGAGATTATGAAATATGTTTTCCATGTTTTTCAGTTAAGTAATAAGGCATGGCTATATGAATATTTTCACAAAAATACCTGATAGAAGCTATGTCATGCATCAGAAAAAAACAATATTGGTCAGAATTGTGTATGGCTGTTTTTCAGCGATTAAACTGAAATCCATTTCAGCCTGATGTTCATTGTCTTTTAAAGGTTTTCTTTGGATGCAACATATTCAAAGGCATATTTGAGAACCACAATAACGGAACGGTGGAATCTACTTTATTTATTGTTTCTGTTAATAAATAGTCCAAAAAGCCTTTATTCAGTCTTCAAAGATAATTAAATAAATAAATAAATCTTCATTATCTCACCATGGAAAATGTAGAAAAAGGTAAGGAAATATGTCTAACAATATTTACCTATTTTACCCATTTGCATTGTTACAAATCAGTGAGGAAATCAAGGACCCCCAAATGAGGGGATTAATCTCAGCTGTTAGTCCTTTAGTACTCACATGCTTAGTTCAAGCTATTTATGTAGCAAGTGAAAATGGAGATTCACAAAGGGAATCCCACAGAGGCTTGTATCTTAAATCACTGTAATGAATGATCCCCAGAAATGTTTAGCTGACTTTAAAAAGAAGCATAAGATTTTTTAAAAAAAAAAAAGTTTTTGAATAAAAACTCTAGAACCAATTCTTTGCTATCTTTTCTTTTGACATTCAGCTCTCACTGACTGACTGCTCAGTGCAATTTTTATTGAGGACTACAGGAAGATTCCTTTAGGAATTGTTTTTACAGAAAAAGATTAAAAGTTTTTGAAGAAAAAAAAAATATTCCCATTCTTCTTTACTTTCCTCTCCTCCCTTTGCCTTCTCAAGCATTGATTGAAACTTTTGTTCCAGTTGAAATCACTCTATTTCTACTCTTTAGGACATGACAACAGTTCACTTTTTATTAATGCTCCTAAAATCTTTGCATATAGGAGAACTGTTCAGATTTTTCTAAATATGCTTAATGGAAAATTAAATTTATCTAGTCAAAATATTTTTTTTTCCCTAAATACACACATGTGTTCCATTTATGGAAATAAAGTAGGCATGCAATGAAAATATAAATAGTGTATTAGAATATTGCCATTGTGTTCTGAAAGAGTTTATCAAAAAAGAAACAGTTTTAGGTAAAACCTTACCCATTTGAATTTGCTCAGTTGCAATTAGTACTCAACTTCTGAAATATTGTGTAGAAGATGATTTAAAATTCTGATTTTGAAATCTCTTGAAAGAAAATGCACAGACACATTGCAAAGTGGATGGATACCAAAGGTCAAATTTGCAATTAATATACTGACAGAATGAGTTTAACTAAAAGATAATAAAAAGCTATAATTTATTGCTGATTTTAGCATGCATTGATGACATTAAGGAAAACTAAGGCATATGTAGTGTTTATTTTAACAGAATATTAATACGCTGAATAATTTAGTGTTGTATGCATCACACATTACAACACTGAAAAATTCAGTTCTGCTAGTCTGGTGGTAGATCTGTTGTTCATTCAGTCATAAATATGGTTCTCAGTGTTTTGGGTTTTTTTACAATTATTTCAATTTGTTAGTGCTAATGGTTATGGGTGGATGACACTGTCAGCAATCAGTTGCTTAGCATAAGGTCTTCTGTTACCTTTATTACAGAGGAGGGTAATAGCCAATTTATCCATGTTATGGAAAGTTTTATGATTAAATTCTCCCCTACTTTCTTCTAATAAAGATAAAAAACATAAGCTTCTTGACATTGACAGAAAAAAAAAAGAAAGCACCATGGACAAAATCCCCTTAAGGTGGAAATTCACCACATCCCAGATTGCTTGATTCAAAAAACCAGGAACCTTATTTTCCTATTAAGATTGTATTATATACATGTACATTTTTTTATCTTATATGAAATTCTTTCAATTTAAAAAATAATTTAATCTCTTTGTCTATGCATTTTATGAGTGCTGAATGCTATCTGAAAGAAGCTGAATGCTGTATCATTGGACAGTCATTTGACATTAAGATCAAGTCAGCTTGAAAAAAGTGTATGCCTTAGTGTCCTGGGTAAGATCTTTTCCACTTTGGAACCCTGACTAGAGTGCACAGCACTCTAAATGGAAAAGAAAGTGAAAGAAGATGAAAAGTTACAAGGAAACAAGGAGATACACTGCACATTTCCTGCAAGTGTGGAATCAGAAATCTCCTTTATTCTGATTAACTGAGGAAATTAATAAAGTGGGATTTGTTTTTCTTTTTTCTTTTCTTTTTTTTTTTCCCCATAGTCAGTTAATCATACTAAGGGGAAGGTAGCCAGGGCAAATTATCCAGGAGTGTGTAAAGGAGTCATAATATTATAGGGCTCTAATGAGAATGTAAAGTAGAATGATCTGGGGTTCCCCAAATATTTTTTTGACTATAACTTTTCAATTTATCAAAACCAAATTTAAAATAAATGTAAATAATCAGAAGAAATATTCACACCTATGCCTGCTAACTGTAGGTATGTATCCAGCTGGGTAAAGATGGACAAAAAATGAAAGAAAGGCATTTTGAAAAGAAATATTTCTCCTTCTCTACGCTCTCTCTTTCTTCAAATAGTTTACGACATCAGATTTTCATGTTTATGACAACCTGCAAATTGTTGAACAACTGTTAATTTTACTTCACAAAAAATGTACAGCAATTTTGTGGTTTCAGTGGCACAATGGGCGTATGCTTTGGCTATGTGAAAGATCTCTACTTGTTTTAGACCCAATTGGATGAATATTCTTTTAAATGTCTGCAAACAGACACATGAAATGCTGTGTCAGCTATATCCCTCGTGTCCCAAGAGATATGGAATATACTTCTCACAAACATTACTGCAGTGACAAAGAAAGAGAGTAATCTTCAAAATAAGACACATAACACTATTTGAAAGTAAAAGTTCACCATGAATAATGGTAGAATTCTGTTGAGTTTTGTACATATCAGGCATATTGTTTTTCCCTCAAACTAGAATACTGTTTAAAAGATTTTGCTTGTCTCTTAATGAAGGCAAAACTAATATTGAAAATATTATTAAATAGAATCATATACTTTGTCAATAATATACAGCCCTCTTCCACATATGAATAGTTGGTAATATATGTTGATAACCTTGTGAATGGGCACAAATTCATTTTGAATAAATGTGTATACACTGTTAAGAGGGAAAGTGTTTTTGTGGTTAGATTCTGACCTAAATGCAACTGCTTGGTTTTGAATTGAGCACAAAATAAAAAGTTATTATCATATATATTTTGTTCTTGGATTACGTTCCTGAAGTCTTGTGGTCTGAAATGGTGGGGGGTTTTTCACTGTTTGTTTATTTTCTGTATTAATATTTTTCTGATGCTTTCTTCATCCTGTTACTTGAAAACTAAAATAATGAAATTAATTTAACTTCTGAAAAGGCAAGAAAGTTTTTGTTACCAAAATATTTTTTCTTCACAACTTTTATTAAAAAACATATAGTTGTTTAGCTGAGAAATACAACTCTGATGCATGCTCAGTTCCTTCTTGTCCTGGACAGACATGAAATTCTACCACTAGTGCAATGAGCTTCTGCTCACCAGAATGACAGTTCTGTGAAACTCTGCTGATGTCCCTCCTTATCGTTAGCTTGATTTTGAGACAGCAGTGTGACCTGAAGAAAGGTGTCAAGGACTTGCTTTAAATTTCTGACATGAATAATGATAAAGGTTGCTTCTCCATCCTGGCCATTAATTCCTATATGAAGGTTTATACTGCAGACAGCTGCTCGGAGAGTCCAAGGTTGCACTATTCTTTCTGTTAATTCAACAGTTACTTTTAAAAGCTTTGTCGGAGATCTGGAGAAAGATTTGTTAATTTGTGATTGGAGCTGCAGCACAGAGATAAATGCAAGTTTTTTAAAATGATTACTAGGTAGCTGCCTCAGAGATGAATAAACCAGCTAATTAGGTTACTTGTTTCAGTTCAATAATACAGCAAAGAAACTTAACAAACTTTATCCTAAGGAAGACAGTTTGTGTATACATAAGCTTGAAAACAAATTCTTGTTAAGACAGTTTTCTTCAAAATAGCAGCAACCTTCTACTACATTTATGGTAAATGGTATTTTATCAGTTATCCTTTGGAAAATATCAAACAGTAATGTAGCTCCTTTTTTCCCCTTTCTTATTTAAATACAAATAGTATGTCAATGGCAGCAAAAGGATTTCGATTAATTTTTCAAAGACTCTTTGAAAATAATTAGAATTGTGTTTCTCATATTGAATTCCAATCCTTCATGCAAGAAATTAAATGAAACATTAAATGTACCTTTTCAAATTTCTTATTCTGTTTTGTTCTATATGTTGAGCACTGAACAAGCATTCAGAATATATAGTCAAAACTTATTTTGTTGGGCATGAGAGAAGAAACATCAACCACATACACATACATGATTCTGAATGTTTTGCTCATTTTTTTTGTGTTTATGCAATCACAAAGAAACATGGGCAAAACACATTTGGAATCATGACTGTGGAAAATACTACAAGTTAGATGAGTCTCCATAATACAATCCTCTTTTGCCTATGTTCTCCCATGTTCTTCAGTGTGAAGACAGTAGGAGGATAAATGCATAGAATGATGTATTTTTACCATCCCTCACACCAAGGAAAACTACATTATTCAGTCATGTTCTAAAATAGCAAAGTAAGTCAAACAGATGAAGAAGTCTACTATTTTTCAGGTGACTGAGACTCTCTTTGCAATCTGTTCAAAACATCCATTAATCAATCTGCTAGATTTATCTGTAAAGTTCCCTTTACACTGTTACTGGTCAGGCTGAGCTAAGTCTTGTTCCATAATCAGCAATTCTGCATTGCTGGACCACTGATGTTTCACACCAGGCTCAACTCTTGATAAGGGTTTCCTTGATATAGCTGTCCTCATTTGTGGAACAGAAAATTTAGTTTCTAAAACAGGATTTCTGTTGAGCATAAAGTGTATTTCCAAAGCAGAAAGTAACAACTCATGTACATTAGACTCAGAGACTGTTCAGGGCTGGCTTTTCTCTTTTCCTGCAGGGGAGATGAGACTCAAACCTTCCAATACTTTAATTGGGCTGGTTTAAAATGTAAATGTTTCTACTTTTTGTTTGTTTGTTTGTTTGACCTCTCCAATGCCCCATAAAGACTAAATGGATACAGACAAGAGAGAACCTTAATTAGAGGACAACAAAATTCCTTGATGCTCAGCAACAAAAGTAAAGAAAACTACTTGGAATATACAACTTGGTCTGTTCTCTCTATGAAGAAAATACGCTGCAATATCTACTGCAGTATCTCCATCTACAGAGACTGAGATCAGTGTGTTGCTTAGGGACTGAGACACACATTTTTTCTACATATAATACAATTTGTGAGACCTAATCTTCATGTTCTGTTACAAATATTTAGTCTTCAAAAGGACAAAATTAGTGTGAGAAAAACGGTCCATAGTAGCTTCTACGTGAAATTGTCAATTACTTGTTAGTAAAACAAGATTTAAGAGGAGGAGTTCACCCTTCAGTCCTTTACATTCTAATTTATGAGTGTAATGCACCAAACAACAGAACAGGAGATATGCATTATTACATATATACAAAAAATGTACCAACTTGGTAAATCTTCTCATTTGCATTTTTAGAGGTAGAAGACCTGCTGTTCATCAAGATAGCAAGGAAAAATAAAATAATGGAGCTACATCATGTCAGTGATAAGCTCTACAGTAATTCTCTGAACATAAATCAGTAGTAAGGCAAAAATAGTAAAAAAGTGGCTTGGTGTGCTGGACATGTATGCCACTGTATCAATATATTTGTTTATTTCTGTCAACATTTTTAGCCTTTAAATCTCAAAACATATTTTAGAATAATCACAGTACTGTTTTGTGTTAAATTCAACAGTCACAGGATGGATTAAATTTAACACTCACAGGATGGATTAAAATTGAGTTCGCCGGTCCATTAAGACTTTTCAATGGCTTAAGTATGGAGATGGCCATTGCGTAGTATAAGCATCAGATAAATACTGAGATATTTAGCTCAGCCTGAAGTGGTGACAGGACAAATTCACTGTTAAAGCCTCCATTCTTCAAGCCCATGCATAGCAGTAGAAAAGTAGGGATTTGTGGATCTCCCTCTTAGGTATATATACATATGAACACTAATGTGTAAACACATTCAAAAATACATCTTAAGTGTGCAATTTTTGTCCCTAAAATCCTATGCATGAACTGAGCCGTGGATTTCTGTGCCTGTTTTGGTTGTTCTGGGCCTGAAGGGAGTAGCCCAGATTAACACACATCATCCATCTCAGTGCAAAATATAAATTAATATCTTAAATCCCATACTGGAATTTAAAAAATTTTCATATGGAACATTGGCCGTATAATGTATAATCAGTGCCAAATAACTCCATCATAGTCAAAGTTAATTGTCGGCTACTATGTACACACTAGCAAGTGTCAGTCTGCATCAGGTGCCTCACTGCTATGGGAAAGTACATTTCTCAAGTCAAGAGAAAAGGTGATTCATAGCACAACTATGTTTTACATTTTTCCTTCTTATTAACACATTAAGAAAGCTTATGGTGTGCAAGTTCAATATTATCTGCAGTAACAAAAGCAAGATCTTTGAAAGCACTTGTATTTAAGATAGAGATAACATCTAGTGTCAGCTCAGTTTCGTTGTTGGTTTGCTTTCTCAGTTTTAAAAGCAATTCAGTGAGAATATTTAGTATTCTACAGCATATACTTTCCCTACCTCAGTTTAATTGTATTACAATGAGTGCAAGATCTCAACTGTGGAATAGGAGCTGTGAATATTGAGTTTCATTATGCTAGAAATCTTAATTTAAGCTCAGTTTCATTGTTGGTTTACCTTATCAAAATGCTCTCCAGCAAGCTGAGCTGATGAGATAATGCAGAATGGAATATTTGTTATCACCCGCCAAGTACATAAACACAGAACAAAAGTAAATAACTGTCATCCCAAAATTAACATACTCTTCCCTAAAGAACTGCTGTTCATAAACATCTAATTAATTCAATAACGGTATGACTGGGTATATTCAATAGAGGAGACTGCTTGGTTATTTTGTCCTCTTATGGAGAAAGATGTAAAGGGGAAGTAATTGCAGTGGCAGCGCTTCTGAAAATTCCTAAAATTCCCATTTTGCAATTACTAGAATTTTAGCTCTCATATCAATTATATCTTTTTTATTTATAAAACCTAACCCTATTAATATCATTTCTACTTAATGTGTGCTTTATTAGCATCTCAGTATGTTACATATTATATTACCTTAACATAATGAATAAGACAACTGTGAAACTGATAATAGGATGGTCATTCATTTAAATCAGCACATAATTTTGCAGAACAATTTAGAGAACATCTTTGTTTTGGTTTGGTTTTGTTTGGTTTGGTTTCATTTCATTTCGTTTCGTTTTCCTTGACCTGCCCAAAGAGTCATTCAGGTGATCACTTACTTAACTGGGGCAGTGTTACTCCTTCAAAGTCAGCACCGTTTTGGCATTGACTTATGTGTGAGTATGACCAATTCTTAGAGTACTGATAGAGCAAGGATTGCTTATTATATAATTATGCTTTTTATACAGTAAGAATGAAAATAAATATTTACATTTCCACCTCTAGAATTTGAAAAAAATAATATTAAAAATATTTAATAAGTTTTCCTCTGAACCAGCTGCAGATGCATTGTCAAGCTTTTATAGCTACAGAGAGTTAAATATGCGCATGTAGACTGGACTTTGTATGAATTAGGAAAGATAGGCTAAAACCTCAATAATGTTTTCATTATGTCATTAAAGATCCCCTGTATTTCTATCTCTATTCCCATGGATGATTTTTAAATTACTGTAGAGGAAGAACTTCTAAGTATGGGGAAACATCTTAAATTGAACATGATCAATTTCATAACGCCAAGCTAAAATTCCTATTAAAATAAATATGTGGCCTCTCATTTTAACAAACAAAGGAAACAAAACCAGGTGTGGGTGCTGGTTTTGGAAATAAAGACACTAAGAAGAAAACATTAAGCTTAAGTCTGGACATCTCAGGAACATGCTAGAGAGCTCAACTTTTTGTTTAAGTTCTCTCACAGGTGAAGAACATTTAGAATGCCAGGCGTACAACTAGCAAATTGCTTTAAATGTTACTACATATGCTAGACATTTACTTTATAATTATTTTTTTTATTTATTTCTGCTGAACTTGCTTTTTCTGTGGCCGCATCTATTTTACAACCATTAAATCATTTCGGTGGGATTCATATGTATGTGTGTTGTGCATTGACATCTTGTTTTATATGCTCTACAATAAATAGATAGATAGATAAATGTCAATGTTGTATGGCAAATCTTACTAACTCTCTTATCTCTTTTCATCTGTCTATGAAACCAGTTACTGCTGGCAAGATCAGATACTCCACACAGAACTGCAGACCTCTGATGACCTTACTGTGTTTCCACATCTTGCCAGATGTCAGCTAAGCCACAAAACTGTTCACATATATACACTTACACAGAAGACTAGCATTTGTCATGTGCTGAGAGAGTAGTGTAATGCTACTGTTGTCCAGTACATTCAAAGTAACCTATAAGTATTTGCTCATGTGTTTAAGTCATTAATCAAAACAGCAGAGAAAAAAAGCATCCCTCAGTGACACCAATTCTAATGTCTTCAACTTGTTTTCAAAAGAAAACCTTTAAATATCTTTAAATGCTCATTTATAAGTATTTAAGAATTAATTGTACTTTCATAGATATTCAGTGGAGACCTGTGATTGCAACTGAGAACTACATAGCTCTACTACTACAAAAAAAAAAAAACACAAAAAAACCCAAACAAAAACCAAACCCAAAACCCACTATATTCCTATTCTTTAGACTTAAATCAATTCTCAGTGTTTTAGTTAATAAGCCATATCTTGTGCCCATTCCTTCTCTGATGTGTATTTATGTGAAGAGTCTAGTCCAACTAGGGTGACCTAGGGAGGCTGGAAAAGAAAAAAAGAACCTTATTGACTCTGAAACATCAGGAAGTATGTAAGCAGGTATTCTGAAAGGCTGGTTTGAATTTAGGGAGTCTGTCTCCATTAGTAGTGGAGACAGACAAAGGTCAGAGGCCTTAGTTGGCTGGATTTGGCCTTTGCAATTCTTTAAATAGCTGTTCAGACAATGCTGAGCAAACTGTCACACTTTGCAAATATAAGACTTTTGGAGCCTGTGGTGTGTGGACCCTGGCTGGACACCAGTGCCCGCCAAAGCCTCCATATCACTGCCCTCCTCAGCTGGACAGGGGAGAGAAAATACAACAAAAGGCTCATGGGTCGAGATAAGAACAGGGAAAGATCACTCAACCAATTACTGTCATGGGCAAAACAGACTTGGCTTGGGGAAAATTAATTTAATCTGTTACCAATCAAATCAACGGTCAGTTATGGTCAGTTCATCACACCTTGTCTCTGCCGCTCCTTCCTCCCCAGGGGCAGGACTCCTCACTCTTCCCCTGCTCCACCGTGGGGTCCCTCCCACAGGAGACAGTCCTCCATGAACTGCTCCAACGTGAGTCCTTCCCACAGGCTGCAGTTCTTCACAAACTGCTCCAGCGTGGGTCCCCCACGGAGTCACAAGTCCTGCCAGAAAACCTGCTCCAGCGTGGGCTCCTCTCTCCACAGAGCCACAGGTCCTGCCAGGAGCCTGCTCCAGCGTGGAATTCCCACAGGGTCACAGCTTCCTTTGGGCATCCATCTGCTCCCCTGTGGAGCTCCCTGGGCTGCAGGGACACAGCCTGCCTCACCAGGGTCTTCCCCACGGGCTGCAGGGGAATCTCTGCTCCGGCGCCTGGAGCAACTCCTGCCCTCCTGCTGCACTGACCTGGGGGGCTGCGGGGCTGTTCCTCTCACATGTCCTCACGCCTCTGTCCCGGCTGCTATTGTGCAGGGGTTTTTTTCCCCCCCTTAAACCTGTTGTCCCAGAGGCACTACCACTGTCGCTGATGGGCTCAGCCTGGGCCAGAAGTGGGTCCATCTCAGAGCCGGCTGGCATTGGCTCTGTCAGACATGGGGGAAGCTTCCAGCAGCTTCTCACAGAAGCCACCCCTGTAGTCCCCCCACTATCAAAACCTTGCCACACAAACCCAATACATTTGCTCATGAACAGAACAGATTAAGAAGTATTTGATGGCACTTTCTTTTCTTTTTCTGAACAGAAAATATATGTCCAAAGAATAAATGTTTTGTACTTAGATAAAACTGAGAGCTTGTTAAGAAATTTTTTGTTTTCGTGCTGTATTAATCCAAAATTTATTTCAAATAGGACATTGGCTGGTCACTATAAATCCAGATTTTTAATTTTGTGTCAGTTTAATACCAATACCAGTACTACGTCAGCTGGAAGACATACATAGATATTTATTGTACCTATTCTCCTAAATAGTCTCACTGATCAGGTTACATCTCCATTATAATTTTCTCATATGTATCTTTCAAGTCAGGTAGCCATGACACATAATATGAAATCCAAATTAAAAAATAGGAAATGGTGGCAAGAAAACAATTACCATGAGATTCACAGCTGTTTAGAGAGAAGAAGGTTTATGCCCAAACATATTTTCAAAATGATGTTATTGTTAATCCCTCTTGAAAAAAATAATGAAATGAAATGGTGATATTTTGGCTTTTCATCCAATGAAAACAAATATTGAATTATAGTGTGTTGTACTTGTTATCAAATTTCTGAATTTATTCATCTGGAAAGGGTGATCTGCCCAGTGTTGTACTTGGTTTGAGAATTAATGTATAATAATTGCAATTTATTTTTATGTTTATATAAATCATGTAAAACTTGTTTCTCTAAGTATCTGGTATCCAGTGATTAAGATAATTAGATAATTTAGTGAAATTGGTTGCTCTGATGAGATATTATGAATAGCATCCTTCCTTTACCAAAAAAAAAAAATTAGTAAAGCAATTTATTTTAACAAGGTGGAAGAATCAAGAAACAAAAGGTCTTCATGGTGAGTAGTAAACTGCAGCTGCTGCTATATTGCATATACTCTTGCTTTGCATTATCTTTCTCTTTACACTAAATGAAATAAAATTTTCAATTAAAATTTTAATTTTCAATTAAAAATATAAAACTAAAATTAATATAATAGGACAAGCTTACTGTAAATTATTTCTTCTTTCACTGTTTGTGAGCAGTGCAGTACTTTAGTGTCAAATTCTCCTAATGAGTGATAGTGAGGATGATACCGAAAAGCTGGTTGAAGAAACTCTCTAAGACTCGTTTTGGAGTTTTAGAAAGCAGGCATTCTTTATTGCAGCACTGGATGCATGGGGGATAATTCCACCTAGCGTGCATACCACAGCTTTAGCAGAAACAGGTTATATAGAATAACTATCACATATTAATCAGATTAGTTCACATACACATAAAAATTGTAACTGATTATCATAATACTGCCTACATGCGATCATGAAGAATTCGAGTCGAAGGGCTGCTTTTACAACCACCGACCCATTTGAGATTCTGTTGGCTGTCCTTGAAGTCTTTGTTCTTGTCCTTGTTCTTTGATCTTGAAGCTTAACGCAGTTTCAATCACACGTGGTCGGTTTCAACCTTGTTCTCTTCTAGCATACAGGAACATCTAGTCATAAAAGCAAAGAACTGTAAAACTGAGGAGTACCTCTACTAGTTAATTGCTTGGCTATACTTTTGTCTATTGTTTCAATCATAGTGTTAGTGTAAGATTTCTAATAATTATTTACCAAATCTCACTTTTACAGTCATCTAGTAGCAAACCAGTTTCCACGGCTGGTACAAAATATTAAAACCATCAAAATATTTAGACATACCATACAGAATGTATGGAAATATGCTATCAGGGACAGGAGAAGGAAAGGACAACTAGAATGGCGGGAAATTACTGTTGATGGGAGGAAAAGAGGGAGTGCACTAAAATATTCTAGAACTTTTACATTGATCTGATTTGGGTTTTAGCTGCAAACCTGGACAAATTTAAATAAGGCTGCTCTTTTTGTGCTTTTCTTGATTAACTTGGTGTGTTTAATTCCCATTCTTTCTCACGATGCTGAACTTGTACTCTGACTGCAGATTGTCATTGAAATACGGAAAGTACAAGGTACTAAAGTGATTCAACTCCTTAGGCAGGTTTCCTCATCCAAAAGCACATAGGCATTGTGAACCTATAAAGAGTTTTAACTGGAATATAGATAAAACACCAATTATAGGTAGGCCTAAACGTGCTTTTATGTATAAAAATGGCCTTTTAAAATTACCATTACTTCCTAAAGCATGCTTAGATGATTGCCATTATCTGTTTACTAATTTTGTCAATGAGGTGACACACACAGGCTCACTGTGGGGAATCTTTACAATATCCTTCAAGTATTCTATGAGTCAGAGACTCTTATTTTCTGCTTCGTGGTGTGTGGTAAGAACTACAATAACAATAATCTGGAGGTAATTACTGTCTCTAAATTACTTCAGTTGAGCTTTCTTTGCAACTTTGCACACTAATTTCTCAAAAGGCAGTGCGCAGAATCTGTTTCAGAGGGTAAAAAGCAACTTCTGAGAAATTAAAAGTTTTGTTTGTTTGTTTCAAATGAAATCAATAGGTTAGACTTGTGAACAAGTTAAGTATTTTCTGTGTACAAAATATATATCCAGTTATTTTGTGTGTACAAAAAAAGGAGAATTCTGTATAAATCCTGTGATGTTCCATTTGCTTGGGTAATGACCCTGTTTTATCTCTTCACAGCTGTGACAAATGCATCTGTAAATCTCTGTAAGTGAGTGCTAACAAACCTGTTTACAAATCTGTTTGAGTTTTCAAATAAGTAGTGACATATAAACAACTAGCAGGAAATATCTCTCTGGTAGAGCAAGAGTATATAGAATATACACAAATTAGAGATGTGTCTAAGTAGTGATAGGAAGCTGATATTTCCATAAACAGCAGGTATTAGTTATGAGTCTATTCCTTTTACGGCAAAGCAAGGAGCTTTTCAAAAATAGTGAAGAAATCATTTGTACTTCTCAACTCATAAAATGTGGTTAAAATACAGGTCAATAATTTGCTGGAGCTAAAGGATAGAATTTAATCAGACCATCAGTACTGAATTTAAGAAAATCTGAAAACTAGGTAGGCTCGGCACTGACTCACACACTTGTGGTCCTCTAAAGTCATTGTGTGAAATGAATCTGTGTAGATTAGATTTTAGCGTCTTTAGATTACATTGACAAATGTGCACATTTCTTTCTGAATGTATCATTTTGTCCATTTATTACATGGATAGGAGATTCATTTTTAGCACTTTAGAGACTGGACAACTACGTTTTGGGTACATCTATACCTAAATTTCAGTTCTGATCAGATGAGAGCTTGAAAAGTTAATCTCCCAGATAATCAGTTGTTATCTGTGATTTACCAATAAACCCCTACTATGGAAGAAGGCTCAGTGGGGATGGGCAAGGGCTATTTGCCCATGAAGCTCAGGGAATAATGCAGTGTGTGCATGATCATAGCTGTTGCAAAGAAGCTGACTTTATCTCAATACAAAGGGGACCAAAGAGGGTGGTCTTTGTTTTAGATAAACAGCTATGTCAGTTGGGTGGATCAATTGACTATATCACAGTTAAGTGGATCTGCTGGTGGTGTAAATTTTTTTCCCTTAGTTCAATAAAAGAGTGTGAATGTCTCCCTGAGTTAGCCAGACCAACATGAGGGAAGTGTATATACATGGCTGAGTCCAACACAGAGTATAAAAACTAAAAAACAAAGAAAAATATTTCAGAGAGCAATGACCTTGAGCCTGCTTCAATGAACGTTTTCCTTCCGGTGACTGGGGATGCCCAGCATCATGACAGTGAGCATCTTATAGAGACTGGTAAATGGGAATCACATAGGTGATATGATTGAACTGTGAATTGCAATTGCTATATTTTCTAAGTGTAACTTACATTTGTATTGTGTTGTCAGTATATTTTGTGTAACTCTCCCAAATAAAAAATCTCACATAACATCCAATATGCTCAAACAAGTAAATTGGATATTAAACATTACACCCTTCACACGTGGAATTCTAGAATAACATGGTCAGAGAGTATTAGACTGTGACATTATCATTATCTTTCCACTTTGAGAATAACAGTGTAATTATTTTTAGAAGAAACATGGCTGAAAAGTTCTTGAAAGTGTTCATAATACACTTAAATTGCTAATAGGTGTTTAGTTGATAGGAGCAGACTACAGCTAGTCTAAAGTGAAACAAATTACTCTTTTTTTCCTGAAGTCTTGTCTT
Source organism: Buteo buteo (assembly GCF_964188355.1). Taxonomy (NCBI): domain Eukaryota; kingdom Metazoa; phylum Chordata; class Aves; order Accipitriformes; family Accipitridae; genus Buteo; species Buteo buteo. The sequence goes on along the minus strand of NC_134184.1, from coordinate 23,307,738 downwards.
CTCATCACTCTCAACCAAGAGATTGAAATAGTTTTCAGGAGAACTTATTCTTTCTGTAAATATAAAATTACTAAGGCCAGAAGAGATTATTACTGTTATCAAGTCAGATATACATAACAGGCCAAAAGAATGTTCAAATTAGACCCATAAGTAACATTTCTGTGCTAAAAAAGAAGAATTCAAATTAAGAAAATGTTATGTTTATTCTCAGCACATTTTTCTTCTTTTAGAAATTATATTTTCAGGCATATTGACTTATTCATCTGGTTGTTCTGAAGTACTTTTTGATTATAATATATAACATTTTATATCACAGGTTTGGGTTGAACCTGATCTTCTACAGTGGGCAGTTATTCATTCTCCCAGTCCCTGCCTTTGCCTTCTGCAACTTGGGCGGCATGGCTGGAGCACTGGCCGGTGGAGACTGTGGCAAAACAGTTGCTGATTACCTCAGCCTTCTCCATGTCCCTGGTAACCAGGTCTCCCGTTTCCTTCCAGAGAGGCCCCACATTTTCCCTACTCTTCCTTTTATGACCAATGTACCTATAGAAGCTTTTCTTGTTGCCCTTGACAACCCTGGCCAGATTTAATTCTATCAGAGCTTTGGCTTTCCTAACCTGATCCCTGGCCGCTTGGAGAATTTCTCTGTATTCCTCCCAGGCTACCTGTCTTTGCTTCCATGCTCTGCAGGCTTCCTTTTTGTGTTTGAGTTTGTCCAGGAGCTCCTTGTTCATCCAGGCAGGCCTCCTGATGTTTTTGCCTGACTTCCTCTTTGTTGGGATGCATCGCTCCTGAGCTTGCATGAGGTGATCCTTGAATATTAACCAGCTTTCTTGGGCCCCTCTTCCCTCCAGGGCTTTATCCAGGATACTTTACCAAGCAGATCCCTGAAGAGGCCAAAGCCTGCTCTCCTGAAGTCCAGGGTAGCGAGCTTGCTGTGAGCCCTCCTCGCTGCCCTAAGGGTCTTGAAATCCACCATTTCATGGTCACTGCAGCCAAGGCTGCCCTTGAACTTCATATTCCCCACCAGCGCCTCCTTGTCGACGAGAACAAGGTCCAGCATAGCACCTCTCCTCGTTGGCTGCTCTATCACTTGGAGAAGGAAGTTGTCATCAACACATTCCAGGAATCTCCTGGATTGCTTATGCCCCACTGTGTTGTCCCCCCAACAGATATTGAGGTGGTTGAAGAGCCCCATGAGGACCAGGGCTTGTGAACATGAGGCTGCTCCTATCTGTCTATAGAGGGCCTCATCCACTCAGTCTTCCTGGTTGAGTGGCCTGTAGCAGACCTCCACTATAATGTCACCTGTCCCTGCTCTCCCTTTAATCCTGACCCATAAGCTCTCGGTCAGCTCCTCACCCATCCCCAGGCAGAGCTCCATGCACTCCAGCTGGTCACTGACATAGAGGGTGACACCCCCTCGTCATCTCCCCTACCTGTCCTTCCTAAAGAGCCTGTATCCTTCCATTCCAATGCTCCTGTCATAGAGGCCATCCCACCATGTCTTCGTGATGCCAATAAGATCATAGCCCTGCCGGCGTGCGCATGTCTCTAACTCCTCTTGTTTATTCCGCATATGTGCGTTTGCATAGAGACATTTAAGTTGGGCCCTTGATGAAGCTGATTTACTGGCTGGAATTCCATTGTGCTCTTCAGGTGCTATCCTGCTGACCTGTGATCTTTCTCCAGGCTCTGGGCATGTATTGCTGGCACTGGCATCAAACTGGTAGGAGTGGGATGGATTGAGGTTCCCCTCCCCTGGCAACTTTAGTTTAAAGCCCTCTTCACCAGGTTGGCATATCTATCACAATACATATATATTGATACATGTATCAATATTTGATTGTGATCCTCTCTTAAGTACTAGGGTGGGGTTTTTTAGCAGAATGAAGGTTAAATGCTATTGCAGAATAAGATTGCACCCAGATTAATTTTCAGGCAATATAATTCTATATCACCATATTTAAAATCTTAAACTTAAAATATTGACAGAATTAAATTACGAACAAAAGGCCTGCTTCTGCAAGCTGTTTCACATTTAACAAATCTCAGCAGTCAATGAAAATATGTGCATAGGAGTCAGCTATATTAGTTACTAGCATTTTGGGATCTCCAAATAAACAGTAAAGATTTCACTATATATTGCATTTCAGAGGGAGGAGTTCCTTCATGCCCCCCAAAAGGACAAGTTTTGCTCTATATCGTAGTTAATGAAAGGAAAATCTATTGTAGTCATACTACTGAAGAAATCAAAGTGAGTCAGATGGCCGACTCTAACTGATATTTTTCACCAAGATTTAGGTACCTGTATTTCTTATGTGGCTCTTTGAAATTTTATCCTTCCAAGATTTCTGGATTGTCTCAGATTTGTTCTGTGTTTATAAGCCAAAATGCATTTATTATTAATTTTTTTATTGCCATGAATCAGCATCTACTATTTTTATTTCTTTAACATCTTACTTTCTCTTCAAGCAAAATCAAAAATAGAAAAGGTTTAACTACTTAAAAGGATTTGTCTATCTGCTAGGCAAGTTAACAGAGACAGAATGTTTGGATAAAGTAGGATTTTCTCTGCAGTCACCTATTTTTTCCATGATTCTTACCTACTTTTTCAGAAAATGATAGTGGGATTAATTTCATCTAACTTTACTCTCTCTTATGGCTAGCTTTAGCATAATTTAATTGTCTGGACTGTGCCTGTGATGGATAAAGAAGGATACATGCTGTCACAGAGTACGTCATCCTACATCAAGGTAAAGAAGGAGCTCTGAAGCTGTCCGTCATTTGTCTTTCCAGCTGGTCTGGATTATGTATTTCTGAATACATGCCTTTACTTTCAGATGGCTAGATGAAATCTGCCTCTAGTGTATGTATCTGGGGCTGCAGGAAGCACAGACATATTAAGGACAGTATTTACATATAAATTTACATCTCCTGGAAGAAGCTAGGAGAGCTCTCAGTTGGGATTCCTGCTTATATCTGCATTCAAACACTGATAGGAGTGGTGTTGGATGTTCTGTGCGGGTCAACAATTACAACAAACAAGTAAATGCAATATTATACCATTTAGCAGAAAGGGTCCATGGTGAGGCAGAGAAAGGTGAGGCAGTTGATATTTATTTTTATATACTAGTGCTTTGCAATAAGGACAGTCAAATACTTCCAAAACAACAACAAAAACCCATCAATGAAAATGTTGCTGATTTAATAGTATCAATAACTGTAAGGAAATGGAGTTAGCCTGGTAGCTTTGCAGAGGATTGGGCCTGGTTGAATATTGTTTGCCCACAGATGGCTCCCCTACAACTACTCTCTACCAGCAGTGTGTTTACCATGGCAACGGTGACAGCCAATCGCCAGGCACCGTGGGAATTTGAGCCAATCAGAACGGGATATTCTGTACCCACCCACCCCTATGAGGGGGTCAGGGGTCACTCTGGGGAAGGGTTGCGCCAGAGGCTGTTGCGTGCCCTAGGGCTAATGGTGGAGTGGCCCATGGTCCAGCTTCAGATAACACCTGGTAGTACCAGACAGGTTTGGCTTAGCCATTGAGAGCCAAATCCTGCATGACACAACATCTGGAAGTTCAGTAAACGTTCAGAACATGCTCAGTAGAAATACGCCATCTGCAACTTTCAGACATGTGGTTCTTGAGGCAGAATCACGTAGGCGATGTGGTCTCTGAATGAGAGATAGGGAGAATGTGTGGGGAGAAAAACAACAGTGAAATCCTCCCTCTCTCTCTTTTAAAAGACCCTACAATGTAGTGGTTAGTGCAATTAGCTGGGACACTTGGCACTTAGCTGGGTTCCTATCATGACTGGTTTAGTGCAAATTATAGAAACAATATTATTATTGGGACTGGAAGGCAAACCCATCCCTCGCAAGTCAATGCTCTAATACCTTTGATATCAAATAATTCCTCATCTTCGTGATCTCTCCTCTTGGTCTGCATGAAAACTGTATTTGTTACTACACAGTGCTGGAAAGGAGGTAGGTGTCTTCCAGCCTGCACTGCATCATAATGAAGAGTGCACTTGCCTGGGCAATAAATATTTGACTCCTTTTAGACTACCTGAATTATAGTCTTTAGTTAGGGGATTTCAATATATGTAGGGCTATGGAAGTCCCTCCAGACAGCAAAAATGCAGTAATTTGTTGCTGGTACAGCTTTTGGCCAGGATGCAGTTTTATCACAACTGCCTTGAAATGTGTCTTACAGTTTATACCCTTGTTGGCAGTAAGATCCTAGCAATGGCCTGACATCTCCATTGCTCCACATTTTGCTGTGAAGTCAGACTGTAATAATCTCAAAACAATGAAGAAGCAATAAAACACACTGTTAAAGTTACCTCTGCATAGCTCCTGACGTGTTAATAATGTAAAAGCCTTATTCAACCACTTCTCTTGTATTCCATTAATCTGTATGTATTAAAGAAAAAGTGTCCCTTTGTCAAAGGAAAAAACTGTTTGCTTTATCCAGTTTCACTCAGTGAAGAAAGGGAGAGTGATAAAAGAGAAGGGAAGAAGTATGAGGGAGCTTGTTAACTTTGCTGCCAACCTGTTACCTAGAAAATACACAAATGGATAATAAAAATAACCTGCAAGCTTTGTATAGCTTTTGATGAAAGTTTTAAAGACAGTGTAAGTAATTCCATAGTGAAACAAAAAAATGACATACAGTAAAAGCATAGGAACACTCTGACTTGCCACAGCCATACCCTACTGACAGAGTTGCTGACAGAGTTTACAATTATCTCCCTAGATATTTTGGCATCAGCTTGGAGCATACTGATATGTTTTATCAGAAATGCTACCTCAACAGCAATCCTTATCCTGTTTTACCTATTTAAATGTGTCACTGACCTTGTTCACGGACAAACTTGTCATCCTTAAGATGGATGGAAATATTAAGGTGGAAAGGGCTATTTCAATAACCTATAAATCAAGGTCATCAGTTGTTCTCATCACATGCCCCGATGCCCAAGTACAATTTAGTGTTCTTATAGCTCAGCTGAAAGTATTGAAAAGTTCAGAATTATTTCCTTTTACATTTTTGCTGTCAACCAACTATAGAGTTCTAAATATTGATGTTTTCTGAGGAAAACAGCACAAACTTTCAGTAGTCTTAGTGAAAAGATTTACTAGAATAGTACTAAAATTTAAAAGAAAAATGTTAATGAGAAATCAGACCTTTGTAACTGTCGGAGTTGTAATATATATTTTAAAAGTTAGGAAAATTATTTAGTGATGCACCAGTCATTATAGTACGTATTTACATTCCTTCATTCCACCACCTAATCAACTGAAAAAATGAATATCACAGCTGCTATTTCCACAAAATGTTACAATGATTTTCAGTAAAAATAATAATTAAAAAATATTATAAACTCAGCATGGGTGTCTTTCTCCTGAGAATAATCTGCATTTGTCATATTTAACATAAATGTACAACTTGCCCTTCAAGCTCTACAGAGCTGAAGTTGTAGTGTCTAATCTAACATTTTTCTGAACCAGATATACAAAGGCAGAGGAATGGGCAAAAATAAAAGTTTATGTGCAGGCACAAAATATCTGTTACATTTAGTTGAAAGTCATTTTTAATGCAGTAGCTGATGCCTGACCACGGGGAAAGCATAATGTTTTGAACAGTTTATCTTTGTGGGAATAAGGGTATAATGTGCTTCATAACTTAGAGTATTCCCTTCTGTTATGTAGTGATTGGATCCATACATTCTGCTTGTACATGAATTCACACAGGAGAAGCAGCAAATGAGGAATTAGAAGTCCATACACAGCTGAAGAGCTACGATCTCATTGGGACTGCAGATATGTGGTGGGATAAGTTGCCTGACTGGGTGCTGTAATGGATGGTTACAGGCTTCTTAGGAAGACAGCTTGGGAAGATGAGGAGATGGGGCTGTCTTGACACAGCTCAATGACATGAATTAGCAGACAGGGGAGATGTTCTGCTTGGCATAACAATTGCAAACAAGGAAAAACTCATTGGGGATGTGAAGCAAGCGTAATATGGTGAATTTTAAAAACTTTAGAGAAGTTACCAAGACAAATAGCAGAATCAGAAACACTGGACTTCAAGGGAGGGAAATTTGACCTTCTTCAAGAATATCCTTGGCAGAATCCCTTGGGAGGCTTCCTTGAAGGGCAAAGGGTCCAGGCAGAACTGGTTGATATTGAAAAACAATTTCTTTAAAGCACAAGAACAGTCCTTTCCAATGTTCAGTCTAGCCAAAGTAGCAGAAGACTAGCATGGAAAAATACATAAGTACACAGAAAAAGGAAGTTTACAGGCAATGGAAGTGAGAATGAGCCATGCAGGAGGACTACAGAGCCAGCACCTGGGAATGCAGGGATGGAATTAGGAAGTCAAATCACACTTGGACTTGAAGCTAGCAATGAATACATGAGTCAACAAGAAGGGCTTCTGCAAGTTTATCAACTGAAAAAAAAACCAACAAAAACCCCCAAAACCCTAAAAAAAATTTGGGCCCACTACTCAATAGAGCAGGGTACCTAGTGACAAAGGACATAGAAAAGACAAAGATACTTAGTGGTGTTTGCTTTGTTTTGTTGGTCACCCCTTCCCTCAGTTTTCACTGGTCAGTTCTTGCCTCTGACTTCCCAGTTTCCAAAGCTGTTTCCTTCCAAATAAAAAGAATAAAGCATTACCCACAATGAAGAAAAATACAGCTTGGGAATGTTTAAAGCAGCAGGACAAATAAAGGTCCATGGAGACAGGTGGCATGTACTCAAGGGTGGTGGGAGAGATGACCAATGTTATTATAAGACTGTTTTCTGTGATCTTTGAAAAGTCATAGGAAACAAAATGTTCCTGAGCACTGGAAAGGGCTAATATCACACTCATCTTCAAGACTGGAAAGAAAGAGGATCTGGAAAACTACATGGTGATCATTTAATCTCAGATCCTGAGAAGATTATGGACCATATCCTGGAAGTCATTTCTTGAAAAAACAAGAATATGCTTGGCTAGAGTGGATTTCCCAAGGGCAAATCATGCTTGACCAACCAGATTGCCTTCTGCAATGAAATAACTAGCTCAGTTAGACAAAAGGAGAATGAACAGTAGATGTTATTTACCTTGACTTTAGCAAGGCCTTTTACCTACTCTTCCATAGTCCCTTTACAGTCAAAATGGTTATAGGCTGGAGAAGTAGACAGTAAGGCTGTTGAAAATTGGCTGATCTATCTAAATTTAAAAATTGTCATCAGGTGTAGAAAATCCAGCTGGTGCCTGGTATTGGTGGCATGTCTCAGAGATAAATAGTTGGGCAATACCATTTAATTTCTTTATTAGCAACGTGGATGATGGCATAGAATGCCCTCTCAGCAGTTTTGCAGACAATACCAAATAGGAGGAAATGGTCAATGTGCTGGACAAGGCTGCTATTTAGAGGCTGAGAAAGCTGGAGAAAAAGTCTGATGGGAATGTCATGAAGTTCAACAAAGGCATGTGCAAAGTCTTGTATCTGGAATGAAATAACCCTAGACAGCAGTTACAGGGTTCAAGCTCACTAACCAGAAAGCGTTTTGTGAACAAGAGTCAACAGTGTGCACTGAAGGTCATCCAAATACTTGGCTATAGTCAACAGGTTGAGGGAAGTAATTTTTCTCTGCTATTGGGCAGTTGTGAGATCACACATGGAGCATCATGTCCAGTTCTGTGCTTCTCAGTACTAGAAAAACAAAGCTGTAGCACAGGGCACATGAGGAAAAACTGAGAAAACTGGATTTGTTCATGAGGACAAAGAAGGATCTTACTGCTGTCAAGGGAGGATATAACAATGATGAAACCAGATGCTCCCTACTGGTGCACAGGGATAGGACAAGAGGCAACAGGCACAGCCTGGAACAGTGGGAATTCTGGATCAAAATAAGGACAAATTGACCATGAGGCTGGTCAGACACTGGAACAGGTTGCCCAGAGACACTATGGACTCTCCATCCTTGGAGATTTTCAAAACTCAAGCAGACAAGGCACCAAGCAACCTGTTCTCAGTGGACTTACTTTGACCAGAAAGTTGGGCCAGGGGACTCACAAAGATCCCTTCCAATCTTTACAATTCTATGAGTAAAGTCTATAAAGAAAAACAGGTTACTTACTCTTATTTTTCATTGTATACACTGCTTAAGTACAGGGGGAAAAGTAGTCCTCTGCATAAAATTGTGAAAAAAGAACAAATAGAAGCACTAGGAGAAAAAGATCTTGCAAAGTTACTATTATATACCATGATTAAGAATTTCCTCTCCTTTTTTAATTCTTTTTTTTTTCTTTCTTCAAAACAATAGTTTTTTTTAGAAAAGTTTTTCTTTTATTATCTTTTTGGGAAAAATATTTAAATTGTTAATCTTTAGCAATACTAGGCCTTTGGGAAGCCTGGAACAGAATGTAAGGCAGACAGTTGCATATGTCAGCTTCACTCTACAGAAAAGTAAACAAGCCACAAAACAAGGAAATTAATATGCATGATCTTCCCTTATTTCCTTTAAATGACTCCTTAACGAGCATTAAAAGCTCTCAAAAACTCTCTATTGAATGTTTATATTTCAACATACAAGTCATAATGATAATAACAAGATCAAAATATACCTACGAAGTTTAGTGGAAATAATATCACTATAAAGAAATTAACTTCTTGCTTCTCAGTCAAGTTTGAATAATTTACTTCATAGTGCACATTTAATAACTGTGACCAACCAAAGTATGTAGAATTAAATGCACACAAAAAAGTGCCTAGATAGGTTATACAGACTTCATCCTGGGAGGTTTTCAAGAGCACACTAGGTACAGTCTTAAGCAACCTGGTCTGACCTCACAGCTGACTCTGTCCAGGATGTTGGATTAGAGACACACAGAGGTCCATTCCAATCTGAATTATCCTGCTATCCTAGTATCTTATGCAGACAATAGTATTTATACTGAGTAGAATTTAACACAAATTTCTTCTCAAATTTTCATTCTATCAAAATTTGCAAATTCTAGCATTTTTTAAATTCTCAGGGGGGGAAAAACCAGCACTACCACCACCAAAACCTCCCTCTATTTTAGAAATCTCAATTTAAAAATAATAAAAAAAAAAAAGTAAAAACCTACACACACATATGCACACAAACAATTCTGTTTATTATTTTCTTTATTGCAACAGCACCTTTATTACATAATAAATTAGATCTTCATTCTTTTCACATCACAGATTGGACTTTCAAACACTGAAATTAAATATAAAAAGGATTAATTATATCTGGTGAGTAAACCACATACTTAAACAAAAATGAAAAGGCAAAACTGTTCACTACATTTCTCTTGAACTATTTATCTAATGAAAAAGACTACTTTAACAATGTTGTTATTTCCTCCAAGAAAGTATTTCTTCTATTTTCTTTTTTCCTTAGAGGATAAATAGAGATATCTTTTTCACAGCACATTATTAATATAATTTCCCTTTGATCCTCTCTAATCATATATGTACGAAAATAAATTCACTGTCCTTCATATTCAAATATATTTTTACATCTATTCTATTATGATATTAGTTACTGTTTTTCTGAAAACTGAAAAGGCTTACATCTCTCCACTTTGCTGGGTAGAATGTTACAAAACAGTGCTAAAAATTCACAGCTTCCAAAGCATAACAGCATGAATAAAATTTACTTCCAGCATTGTCAAGGAAACTTTGCATTTTACTTGGATTCTTTTCTCTTTCAAGCATATAGCTACCACGTGGCATCTTACTGGCTAATACAAGCCTTAAGCAATGGAAAAAGAGGAGAGAAGTCAACATGAGTATTATTCCACAGTATGATAAATTGTACTGAGAAATATTGAATAGTTGTAGTTACCAGAGCACAGGAGTACTATGAAATTTCTTGCTCTATTTTATGAAGCATTAAACTGTTCAAAATAACTATTGCTTCTAGTTGTCATCCATAAATCAACTCAGGCCAATGGCAGCAAAGTGATGGATACCCACCCATCTAAGGGATTTGATCATAAGACACAAGCTAAAACAGTGACAAGGCAGAGATAGATGTTTGTGTTCAGATTAACATCCCAAGGTCAGAGTGCCAGGGCATATCAATGAGGAATTTCAACCAACACTCTAAGAATATTAATCTAGAAATGTATAATAGCAAACTGTAGAAGAAATTGAATTTTAATGAAGTTGTCTATTTTGATTGTCTAAGAAAATATTTACAGAAAACTAATCATACAGAGATTGGAATTTGTTCTTGCACAAGGCCTGTATCCTGAAAATATCAACCTTGTCCTGAGTTTTAATGACAATTTTATTTTTCATTTGTTTAATTTTACAAGGATGTTAATAAACCATTAAAGGAAAAAAATGTAGTGTAAAGTCTTTATTTCTTGAATGGAAAAGTAGAACAAAATAAAATAATGTCATGACAGTCATGCACTACTAATTCTAAGACGACTGTGTGTTTATACAAAGTCTTGTTAAGGTTATACAAGATTATTTAACATTTTCATTTCTAGAAGTTAATAACAGAAAATAGTGGGAGAGACATTTCAGGAACATACCAATTAATGTCAAAAGAGCTCAGCAGCTTCCTAAATCAGCCTGGTTGTTTTCCAGGCTGTATTAACAGTATTTGCAATATATGGTATTTTGCTCAGATATGTAAGATATTGAAAATATAATTTTCATCATTAAAAAATCTGGAAACTAGGACAGCATACCTAGGGCTTACTTCTGATATCAGATTTTCAGTATGTATGAGTGTAGTAGCTGTTTTAACAAAATGCTCAGCAATGTATGTTTGTCTATTTGAGATCAGGGTCAAGCCCATAGGGCACATTCTTGTTCTGGTGTGGGGTTTCTTTCTTTCTTTCTCTTCCTTCCTTCCTTCCTTCCTTCCTTCCTTCCTTCCTTCCTTCCTTCCTTCCTTCCTTCCTTCCTTCCTTCCTTCCTTCCCTCTTTCTCTTTTCTTTCTTTCTTTCTTTCTTTCCTTTCTTTCTTTCAATGCAGTGCTCTACCAATTTGTTTCTGTGTGTTCTGTGAATTGCAGTAGCAAGAAAAAAATCTGAAATAATGAGTAATTAATTCAGTCTAAAATAACTCTTAAGAAAATCAATTTTTTAAAGTGCACTGTACTAGATCATTTAAACTCTCTGTACTCATAACTGAAATTTACTGGGTTAACAAGCTTTGGGCCCTGATGCTTCTGTAAACACAAGCTGAAAAGAAGTACTAGTTTTTAAACTTCCAAAAAAGAATACTGAGCCCTTCTGTTTAAGTAATAAATGATATTTTGAAATGTAAGTACTTATATGTATGCATGCATATATTTATATACATACACACATACATCCCCTCTTTCCAGGTGAATCATCCATTAAACTGTTACACATTAAACAATTTTAAAGTACTAATGTTTTTACAAAATTCAGATGAAGCTAAATTATTTATTTACTTATTGGTGTCACCCTATCTTTCCTACTCCTTTTATATTTGGCAATAGTTTTGTTCCCAGTTTTCAGAGTTTTGGATGAGCTCATGTGTATTTATGATACATGTATATACACACAAAAAACCCCCCTATACAATATATTAAGCTGTTATAGCTATTGCAGATCAGTGAATAAACCATGGTAAAACAAAGGTGCATTTTGAAATAGATAAACAAGAGAAAATATTAATTTATTAAAATTATTTCTAATTAAGTAGGCAGGAATTCTCAGTTAAAACCACTATTTTGGAGGGATATCAACAAGGAAAAGAAAGGGTTGCTGCTGTAGAAACCAGTTCAGTCTTAAGTGATGACTCTCAGATGTTACTTAAGTTTCCTGAGATTTATCTTTCTGTTTAAGACAAAAAAAAGTCTTGAATATCAAATTTATTCAGAAAATTGACCCATATAAATCTTTTAAATTCAGGAAACAAACAAACAACACCCCACCATACTGAACAGCTCCTTAATCATGAGTCTACCATGAAGAGGAAGGACATGCAGTTAAGCAAAATTGATCTGAAAACATTCTAACTCCTTGTTATTCTTTAAGAATTTTTTTCTTCCTTCTTCATTTTAATTGTGCAAAAGAAAAATAAAAGGATACTTTGAGTTGCAGGTTGATTAGTTAATTTGGCTCCACATCCTTAGAGAACTGAAGCTGTTGTAGAGAAAATCTCTGGAACCCTCTGCAGGCCAATTTTGATGCATTAAATCAGTGCAAGAAGAATCAGAAAATAATTATTAATCATTAACGGTGAAAAATAAATGCAGAGAAAAATGTTAACATGATTGCAATCTTCATGTCTTCCATTTCATTGTTATTCTGAAAGTATTTCTGAACATTTGGGAACTGCAAAAGAACATGCTGTTCAAAGTTATGAGGAGGGGAAATTGGGTAGGAAACTTGTTTCTAAAAAAAGGATTGGCATGACTTTGTCTGCAGGGAGATCAATGAAATAATGCACTGTATTTAAATGTTTCATCCAAGAAAAAGAGAACAGTATTAATTATAGCCTTTAGCTCTTTTCATGGCAATCCTTTGGTAATTATAGTTCAAGAGAAAGAACAGAAGTAATTTAAAGATGTATTTCTTCATAAGCTATCCAATTTTATTTTTTCCTTAGAAAAGAGTACATTTCAAAGGAGGACTTTGTCTTAAGTTAGATATGCATTGTTTGCATAGAAGTAATGAAATAAACTGTAAAGACATTTCTTTAGTGTATGTTATATTTGCAGCTGCACCCATGGTGGTAAACTTGCTTATTGGTAGTACCTTGAATGACATCAACTTGGATGGTATATCTGCTGAAGACCTTCAAATTATTGCTGGTGAATTTTAATGTGAATTTTATGAGGGTTGGGTTCTTTGTTTTGGTTTTTTTTGTTGGCTTTCTTTTTTTCCCTTTAGTACAAGAAATGCTATCTTATAATATCAACTTAAATAACTATGTAGAAACTGAAGACTCTTTTAGGGAATATACACTGATGTAGTAAAGAGAGAACAAAGTCTTACAGGCCAAACTCAAGACAGGACAAAGGAGGACAAAGAAGGATATTCAAGTTAGAAAATGTATCTGAATTAATGGAAGTTTGCAATTTTATGCAGCATGTCTTCGTCACACAGACAAGTAGATGCCTTTATTTAAAAAGATAAATGATATTTCAGACTGCTAAACCCCATCAGGCATCTTGCTTACATAAAAAACCCCTCTGAATGCCATTTAAGACCTGAGAGATCTAGCTTACCAACCTCACTGAAGTTAGTTATTAAATAAGAATCCTGTGATGTAGGATAAAACAGCTGAATACTCTGGTAATCTTATTTTTAGGCAGCTGTTTAGAACTATGAACAATTCCTTTCTTAGAAATTTGAGTAGCATCACATGGAGTAGAGTTAAGCTACTTTTTGTGGTTTAAGCCAAGCAGGCAGCTCACACAGCCGCTCACTTGCTTCCCTTCCAGCAGAACAGGGAGGGGAGAATTAGAAAGGTAAAAGTGAGAAAACCCATGGGTTGAGATAAAGACAGTTTAAAAGGTAAAGCAAAAGCCCTGCACACAAGCAAAGCAAACCCAGGAATTCATTCCCCACTTCTCATGGGCAGGCAGACGTTCAGCCATCTCCAGGAAAGCAGGGCTCCATCAGATGTAATGGTTACTTGGGAAGACAAACACCCTAACTCTGAATATTCCTCCTTCCTCCTCTTTCCCCTGAGGTTTTATTGCTGAGCACCACATCATAGGGTGCAGGATATCCCTTTGGTCAGCTGGGGTCAACTGTCCCAGCTGTGTCCCCTCCTAACCTTTTGCACACCCCCAGCCTCCTTGCTGGCAGGGCAGCGTAAGAAGCAGAAAATTCCTTGACTCTGCGTAAGCATTGCTCAGCAATAGCTAAAACATCCCTGTGTTATCAAAACTGTTGTGGTCACAAATCCAAAACACAGCACCTTACGGGCTGCTGTGAAGAAAATTAACTCCCAGTCAAACCCAATATACTACCAAAATCAGCCTATTACAGAAAGTAAATGAGACAGAAAGCAGTCAGTGGTAGATGGTCTCCTGACACAGGCATTTATTAGAGTAGTTATAAGTGAAATCCTTCTTATGAAGAATGCAAATGCAACATAGCATCACATGAAGTTCTCCAGATGTAATTAATTGACTAACCTGAGACAGCAGTCTAGGCTTTCACAATCAACTGTGAGCAATACATGCTTTCAAAAGACTATTAACCTTTTTGCTGTTGTCTCAAAAGACTATTAACCTTTTTGCTATTGTCCCACTCCTTTTCACACCTGGAGCCTCACATTTGTGCTTGAACAGTGACCTGCTTTCAAAAAAAAGAGATGAATATCCTTCCACCCCATCCACTCACAGCTGGCTCTTAACCTATTATAAGAACCTGTGCTGAAAGAATTCTCCTAGCTTCCAAAGTCCACATTTTGTCAGGCTAAGACTCAAGCATATCATCTACTAGATATGAACTCTAACTACTAGATTACTAAAATTATACAGAATATTTAATTAAGATATGCACTACCTATGTTTGCAGGTTTATGTTGGATGTGCCAGGAGGATTAGATGGCAGGCAAATGTGCATCTTGGTTTGTTTTTGGCAACATACATGCTTAAAGTATTCTTAAATTGAGTTTAGATCATCTAGAATTATGCTGTGATGTCTTACCCGGATTTTGTCTTAGGTTTAGTTTTATGGTTTTGTTTTAAAAAGTAAAATAATTCAGAAGTCTGTTTGGTGGAGGAATTCTTCTTCTTTCTCTCTCCCCCCCCTTCCCTCCCCCCTCCCCAGTTTTCCACTCTTTTTCCTTCCAGGAAGAGGAGGAAATAAATAAGAATTACAAAAAAGGAATGAGTAAACAATATTTCATGATTTTATTTATTTTTCACTCAGTGAAGAAGATATATTAAACAAGCTTTATTACCATTTAAAAATTATTTTTATGTGAGAATAAACTATTATTAGGACAACTTTTTTAAATTCTAAAAGCTTAAAAACCCCACATTTTTTTTATTATTATTAACTGCTTTGAATATGTCCCACTTTTGAATGTATATTTCCATTTAGACAGTGAAACGAAAAAAGTCATTTTCAGTGGTAGATGAAAAATAGTTTTTTCTCACAGTTTCTGAGGATTCTAAACATTTTCTTTAATGATCCTGAATCAGAGTGAAAAGGGGAATCTTGAAAATGTTCAAAATATGATGATATCTTAAAGATAAAAATTGGACTCAATAAATCGGGTTTTTTATTTGTTTCTATTTGTTATTTTATTTTGATGAAGGTGTATTTTAATCTTTTTACCTTCTAGGAAAATTAATTTTAAAACTATTAGTGAACAGAATCACTATTAGTTTAGGAAAAATATAAATTTCTTTTCTGACAATTATGAAGTTCAGTTTTCACCTTTTTATGGAGTTTGGAGGTGCAGAAAAGAAGTAGGACTGAAAATTGACCCAAACTACTGTTTTCCTGTTAGTTTCCACATGTTGCTGAAACATTTTGTTTCATGGAGATAGATTTTCCAGCCAAACATATTTCAACAGTACTTAGAGCACTTAAAGCATTCTAAAAATGGTATTTGCTAATGAAATCATATCTAAAGAATAGATTTTTGAGGCAGAAGAATTTTTTTCCTAGCTTTTATAGCCCCACAGGGTATAATATGAAAGTACATCCCTAAGTGAATGATTTTGTTTTACCTTAATCTGTGAGATGTTCAGGGGCTTCCTTACAGACAAGTTTTCCCTTTCCCCCTAGAATTGTAGTCAATCAATTTTTCACTAGGTTCGTTTATATTGTTAATGGTTCAAGGAGCATTTTGAGTAGGTAGGTATGAATGATGAGACAAACTTAAAAGCCTTGGAGTTTCTCTGTTCAGATAAGCATTGATGGAACTCTATTTTTATATGCTATTTTTATACTTGCAACCAAGCTTCAAAACCAGTGAGCCTGAAACATGGCTTCCCACCCAAGGTATTCCTGAAGATATTGCCACAGCACCTGAAGTGTCTAATACAAACCATGAACTATTGTAAATTGAAACTGTAGAAGGAATGTGTGAGGTATCTGCAGTCTTTTTATCCACCACCATTAACATGGTATTGATTTGTGTTGCAGGCTTTTTATAATGGAAAAAAAATCTATCTCTGCTTCCTTCCCAGCTCTCAGGAAAGCTCTCTAATAAAAGCTGTGGAAAAGGAGGGTAGGAAAAAGTTAGAGTTGTTACCTTCTACTACTGTCCTTTTTTTGAGGTTTTTAATAAAGGGAGCTGCATCTTCTCTGAATCTGTCCTTAGTTTTTCCTCAATCAGTGATTTTGACCATTAAGTTTGAGTAGGAGTTCCTTATTTTGTTTCTGGTTGCTATAAATAGTCTTTATTTTCAGATACATAAAACTATCCCTAAAATTTCCTCTATTTCCTTCAAGGTAAAGATGTACTCTATGAAAAACCTTTAACTTCAACACTTATATCTGAGCTAGTCACCCTACTTCTCCTTTTAGGCAATGGTCATAAATTGGCATGTCTAGACCATGATTCACCTCATCTGAAGCAGATGCCTCTATCTGGTCAGACTAACCATATTTCTCTCCATTGGTCATAAAAATCGCAAAATAAAAATGGAGACTAGCTCAAATGTAGACTTCTATATGTGATCAAAGGAATTCTTACTCTGCATTATTCGGAAATACACAAGTGTGTTTTGCATTTCACTTTTCAAGCACTTAGAAGTGAACACAGTTCTGGAAAAAGTTTTATATTAGAAAGTATTCTTCAAAAATATTAAGTACAGTTATTTACGTAAAAGTGAATCAAGATATATTAGGCAGTCTTGTACAGAAGTGTATGCAATAATACAGGCAGAGTATCATGAAGATTAGTTCCTGAATTGTGATTTCGCTGTTGGAATTCAGACCCTATCAAATTCAGTAAGAAAAAAGGGTTTTCATTTGGGCTAGGCTACGATGTTATTCATAATCCCACAACTATCTCCCATTTACCAATGAACTGAAGAAAAATTGTTTTACCTGTTTGCATGATTGCACTCTTGAGTTTTAACACCTGTAGTTGATATAGCCTTGAGTCATTTATTCCTTCTGGGAAACTATCTCATTTTGTAACAAGTATGTAAAAAATATGTCTGAATGTATATCTTACCGATAAAAGAAATTTTCAGTATGAAAATAAATTGTTAGAGGAGTGATTTTATAAAGAGTTTTATGCTTTCAGTGATACACTTGTAGTGTGAAAAAAGACTGAAAATGACAGGATGAACAACAAGAACAGATGAGAAACAGAAAAGGAAAAATTAAGAACTAGGCAGAAATTTAATTCACCAATGTTTCACTATTATTTAAATAGTTGTTTACAAGTGTGCTAATTTTGGCTGGGATAGAGATAATTTTCTTCATAGTAGCTTATATGAGGTTATGATTTGGATTTGTGCTGGAAACAGTGTTGATAAGGAGATGTTTTCCTTACTGCTGAGCAGTGCTTACCCAGAGCCAAAGGCTTTTCAGCTTCTCCCCCCACCCCACCAGCGAGCAGGCTGAGGGGGCACAAGGAGTTGGGAGGGGACACAGCCGGGACAGCTGACCTCAACTGACCCAAGGGAGATCCCACACCATATGACATCATGCTCAGCATCTGGAGGCAGGGGGATATTCAGAGTGATGGCGTTTGTCTTCCCAAGTCCCCGTTAGGCGTGATGGAGCCCTGCTGTCCTGGAGATGGCTGAACGTCTGCCTGCCCGTGGGAAGTGAGGAATGAATTCCTGGCTTTGCTTTGTTTGCATGCACATCTTTTTCTTTACCTCTTAAACTACCTTTACCTCAACCCATGAATTTTCTCACTTTTCCTCTTCTGATTCTCTCCCCCATCCCACCAGGGGGAAGTGAGTGAATGGCTGTGTGGGGCTTAGTTGCCAGCTGGGCTTAAACCACGACAACTAGGCAGCAGCTAAGGAAGAAGAAACTGTCAAAAATGTTCTGGGTTTACCAGTCTTTGCATTTTTCATAGGTTTATTTGATGGTCTCTGCTTCAGTATAAGATGACTATAAATAATACGTAAAAATCAGAAAATAAGTTTAATACTGATAAAGGCAACATATAATGTTCTCATCTTTTTTTGTTTCTTAATTTTTAAGTGGAACAATATGTTAAACACTTCTTTTTGTACTAAAGTCATGCTGCAACTCAAATGAAATTACTGTGTACAACAAACTAACAATAATGCTTTATAAATAATCTCAATCATTTTAATTTTAGTTATTTAGTGATTGTTTGGTATTCGGAAAAGCTATGTGTAAACAAGTTTATCTCAGTAAAACAAACAAACAAGAAAATAAAACCCTGTTTTTTGTTGAAAATGTCATCACACTGGAACCAGCATAATGAGTTTATGTGAGTTCATTTATTATTGCTGTCCCCAAGATGTCGCCTCTCATTTCTAAGAAGTTCCTGGAACATTACAGATAGCAGTAACATGCATTTAAACTTTTGCCAAATTCCAGAGACGTGGTGCAATGCACTGTGGGAGGGTACTGTGAAAGTCTGAGGTTTTGAGTACTGGTTTTCTAGTGTTGCTAAATCTTACTGTGTATCTAATGTACCATAGCGTAAGAACAGCTACCAGTTTAGAAATGCAATATCATTAAAAAGGACTAGTCTGGCCCCTTATCATCAAAATGGTAGCTTCCGTGATGGAAGATATGTATGTTCTTGGTGATCTAGTCCCTGGATTTTATTTTAGCAAACAGTTGAGTTCCCTGCATAGACAAATTTATTTTCTGGGCAGGCAGAAACTATTGTATATTTGAGTTTTTGATTGCTTTTCTCTGTGACTACTCTTTGCTCTGTAAGGATGACTGCTTGGTTCTAATAATTCTGCATTGTACATGCTGATGATATGTGGATAAAATCTTAAAACAGAAATGCACTTTTCTATGATGCTTGTTTGTTCTATATTAAGACAGAAGCCTATGTTTAACTGCTGACACAGACATTACCTTTGGTCATAATCAATAAATCATCAATACAAGATGGACCACAAGGGACTACTCAAATGCCAGAAATGGACAATAAAAATTGGTAACTTTTGGTTTTCATTTCAACAGAATTTCAATATTTTATTGAAAAGTTTCACAGGCTAAAGCCAACCTGAAAGCTGAGACAAGTGAGATCTCGACAGTATCTGTCCAGCTTTAGCAAAGTGGACTAATGCTAATCCAATGAGCTAGAAAAGCAAGGAAACAAACATGAACCTTGTTATATAATTATTGCTAGCTGAACAATTTGGTAACATATTTGAGGTTGGAGACCAGAAGGTGATAGAAATCCTGGTGACAAATGCTAATTGGTCTTAGATGCAGAGAAAGCCAAAGAAACCAGGCCTGGGACTACATTCCTAATGAGGCCACTGACAGTTTATGCTAAAAAAAGAGAAAGTAATAAATAGTGAAAGCGATGGCCCCTTAGGTGTAAGATGGCACCCACACTTCTGGACATTTGACACTGTAGAGGGCTGAGCCTGGGTTGGAACTGCTACACACGGCAGCTGGAACTCCAGAGAGGATGCAGTCAGAGCACATGTCCTCTGGGTTCATGCTCTAAGTGGACCAGAGGGGCAAGACTGGTCTCAGTCTGAAGTGTGTCTCTGTTGTAGAATAGAAACCTTAGACTAGAAATTGCTACCCATTCTGCTTAGTAAATGGATTTTACAGTATATGTCACTGAATGATGTGGTTTTCTTCTTTTGGACACCCTACCCTTAACTGCCTGTGACAAGCTTTTTCAAGGTACTTTCTCTTCTTTTATTCAAATCAACTATTAAAAAAAAATAAATATATATATACACTATATCCAGATTTCAAAGGCTTGAAATACTGTTTTATGCAGTTTCTTTTGCCTCCAAACTCATGGAAGCAGGAAGCTTCCACTGAATGCCTGAGTCTGAAGGATTCCCAGGAACCCAGCGGCCAGTGGTGAAAGTGTGCTGAAGATTCAGCTCCCATACGGTCCTGCCTGTGCAACCTAGAACTTGTGACTATTAGCACCATGGTAATTTCCTTCTTTTTTATCCCCCTCTCCTTATGTGTTTCATCTTCCTATGATATCCTGACTGGCAGGCAGTTTATAGGACTGTGAGGCCACAGCTACCAATTTTGTGTTGAATGACTGAGAACCTTTTTGCTTCTCCAGCAGAAATAATAAGCCACAGAAGACGGCAAACAGTGATCAAATTTTACATAAGTGGGATGATATGTAAAACACTATACAAATCAAACTTTCTGAAAGCAAAGATATTCTCAGAAATACCTGATAGTTCTTTTCACCTTGAGAAACAGCTATTCACAAAAAAAAAAAAAAAAAAAAAAGAAAAAAAAAGTTCCAGGGATGAAAAATAATAGAAGTAAGGACTTGGAACTTTCAGATATCTTTCTTCCTGCAGCTTTCTGAAGAATGGATGTGCTTTCTCTCTGCCTCTTTTAAATTCTGTTTTTTTGATTAATGATTTCCTAATTACTGAACAGGAGAGAAGATTTGTATTTCAAGATCATGAGTTTCATTTAGTTCCAAGTTTCAAAGAGAAAGCAAAGAAGTTTTAAATTACTACAGAATATTTTGAAATTAAAAGTGTAACTACTTAAGGAAATGGTTTTGCATATGAAACTTTTACTATGTGAGTTTCTTTCTTTTAAATGGCATGTGGAAGTTTTTTAGCTTATAATAGGAAGGTATTAAGACACCTCCTTTCCATTTTGCTTTCTCTTTTATACACTTAACATCTGTCTTCTGCTCTGCCACCAAAAAGAAATAAGGCACTAATTTTAGGAAAAAATTGATTTGAAAGAGAAGGGGGAAAAAAGTATTATTTTCTAAACTTATACATTAGAAATATGATTTTTTTCATTTTTTATACAAATACGCTTATTTTTCATTTATTGAAACAGTTACGACATTATCTTATTGGAGATAATGTACAAGGATTTTTTTTATATCTTTACTATGTTTAAGATTTAGGTAATGAAGAAAAAAACATGTTTTGATTTTCTGAGAATCCAGAAAAACTTTTAAGTCCAATGGTTAGGTGAAAGACATTAGTATATTAGAGTATGTTTACTATTTCCTTTATTTAATACCATTTTTGTTTGCACTGTACACATATATACGCATTATATATGCTAAATCATGAAATTGTCTCACCCTTTTCTACTTTGAAGTACTTTAATGAGTAGAAAAAAAGCTTTAAGATTGAGAGCCCAGGCATGGACAAGAAGAATACAGCATTTGGTTTATGGCCCAGACTACCTCGCCAGTGTAACAGCAATTAATGTGATATTCTGAACAACATCAAAAGGGAGGAGAATGGATAAGATGAATGTCTTTTACTGCCATGTAGATGGTGCCAATGTCACATCAGGATGTGAACCAAAGACAAAATCTTACATGGTGTCAGTGATTCATTTATGAAGCAGCCAGTGAATAAGCTTTTCAAAGGAAATGTAGTGTCTGATTTGCTATTCTGTAATAGTCAGGAGACCTAGTGTAAAGTCATTAAATAGAACCACCATTTTGTAACACTGATCAAAATGTACAAAATCATTTAACATTCTCACAGCAGTGAAAAAAGCTAAAATATCCACCCAATTTGTGTTAAGCTTCAAAAACTTATTTATCTAAAAATGAAGGAACTTTAAAAGCACTAAAAAGTACAAAGGAGCAATTAGGTGAATCAAGTCCTTACACGCTGTGGACACTACTGAAAGATACCACAGTGTAAGTGATGTGCTGGTATGTACCATATGTTAGGAAAGCCTCAGGAAAAGTTAAAAGCAAGTGTAAACAGCTGAACAGGAAAGACATTTGGTAGAGCAGAGGTTTTCATTAAAAAAGCTGAAGGTGCAGTAAATTAATAGCAAGGATCATAAACACTTTTTTCTTAGATGAAAACATTTACAGCAGTCAGTTCTGCTGTTGCCGTTATGTAAGGTGTCCTCACACAGAGATGTTGTGGGCGAAGACACGGTGGTTTTGGCAGGAGAGTCCGCAGCCACTGGAGCGTGCAAAGAGCTGACAGAGTCATGTGCCAGGGCCGGAGGCAGGAGGGAAGGGTTCACAGATGAAGGAGGGCTACAGCTCCAGGTGCTGCCATGGGCTGGAGGATTCAAGCACTCTTCCTGTAATCTTTATGCACAAAAAGACAAACAAAGAGACAGAGAAGCAAGAAAAAGAAAAAACCCTGGCTGTGAGGAGGGAACACACGTCTATTAAGCTTCTTTATCGAATAAGCAGAAGGTTGGAAGGGGAGGAAAGGAAACAGGGGGAGGAAAGCTACGAGCTTATAAGGCAGTAGGAATATGGGCAAATTTGCTCTGCCCAAGTCCTTCTCAAAATACATCTTCATGTGTGGGTAGAAAATGCAGGGATTTCCAGAGACATCTCTTCAGCACCGAGTTTAAACCATATTGAACCAAGATTGCTGTCTATGGTGCCAAACACCAGACTTCTGTTGCTTGGTGTGCAGTAATGTGAGGGACTGAATGAGTTCATGTCACACACTGCGGCAGGGCAAGTTCTGCAGAAGGATGAACTTCACACAACAAGGAACAGCAGGTGAGGAGCCGATCAACACCGATCAGCACCGGACACCAGCGGCAGGGCACGGAGGGCCTGACCTGCTGTGATGTCCTTGCCGTGCCGGAGGATGCACAGCTCCAGGTTCTGGTATGCTGAGCGAGGCAGCTCACTGTGTATGGGCAAAGATCAAAGAAGGGTCATGCCTGCAGGGAGGTCCCCAAATGACCCCCAAGCCCGCCAACCCGTTTCCCAAAGGTTCTGAAAGCACAAACTGCCCGTGACATCTAATTAGCCTAATAAGCTCGAATACCTGCCCAAAGGAGGGGCCAGGGGACGATAAAAGGGCACAAATTGAAGCCCCATGTGCATGTGCCCTCTGGAACTGGACCCCTCGGCTGTCTGGACCAATGCTGGACCCAGGGCTGTTGAGATCTTTCTCTTTTCTCTTCCTCCTCCTCCTCTCTTTGTCTTGCTCTCTCTTTCTCTTTCCTTTTCCATAATCCCTATGCTTCATCCCTTTAAGATATAAAACCACTGACCAGGTCTAGGACTAGGACAGATCCAGCCACCCCTGGGCTCCTCTCTGAGAAGGAGTCTAGAAAGCAAGGGGGTCTGCTCTGAACCCCCTCACCCAACGGAAGGGCTCACCTTATTGTCTTCCCTGAACTGATGTATGTGTGGTTACGGAGGGTTACACGGTTTACTGAGGTAGTTTTGTGCCAATTCCTGTTGTGAGCAGCCCCAACACCTACTGCTACACCTTCCAAGTTCAGGTTGCTTCTGTCATGAATAAAACATTCAACTGATCGTCTGGTGTTGCTTCACCTTAATTTAGCCCGAGGGAATTGGAACTGACCACAACCCCTCCCAGGTCTGTCCAGCCCAGGTCGTGACAAGTAGTCAGGCTGCTGGGGGGGTCAGTAGCTTTATTAGGAGCAAGAGCAGAAGCTCAGCAGTGTCTGCGCCAGCAGCAGCAGCAGGTTCAGCAGCAAGGGTAAGACTGGTAAGGGGACTGCAGTCCTGCAGTGGCAACGGTGATGATGATCTTCCTGACTTCCTGGCTCAAAGACGGAAAAGGAGCCAGGCGGAGGAGCTCCTTTCTTTTAGGAGGCACAACTCACTCACAATGTAGCAAGAACTGGGCAGGGACAGTAATTTTTCCTGGGCTGCCTGATCTTGGAGATAAGATTCTAGGTAGACATTTTGCTTGAATCAGTACAGCTGTACTTGCATCTTCTCTCCTCTCTCCTCATGAATAATCAGTGAGCAATTTTATTTATGTTTAACAGTGCAGGATGATCAACTCTATCTTTTCATGCATAGAATTCCCTCTGGCTTCAAAAACTGTCTTGCATTCTTTCCTTGAATGTATTTAAAAGCACCTTTTGGTACACTTTGCAGCCTATGTGCTGAAGCTTGTCAACACAGTTGTTATATACTTCCATTACTATTATATCTAGCCTTCCATTACTATTATATCATATCTAGAGTGTATTTTCCATTCCTCTTGCTACCTCTTTGACTTCTTCCCTGACTTGAATTTACCTTACAGAATACAATTTCAAGATTTTTTTAAAGACCTGAAGAGTATTTGGTTGTTTTTAGTTTTCGCAGATATAATTACAAGGTAGTTTACAAAAAAGCATAATTTTGATGTACAGTAGCTGCCTTTTTTCCCCCCCCAAGTATCCCAAGGGACGAAAGCAGACCTTTAAAGATAATAGTGAATTTAGAAATCTAATGAAAGTGGTTTTAATATCTTAGCTTTTGCCATAAGCTTTGCTATATAACCATGCAAATTGACTGTTTCTGCATGTGGCAACTGTATTGTGTATTTTTTCCCTCTTGGATAATGTGCCTTCTCCTACTTCAAAGAATCCTAAAATCACTGGACTTGTGTTATATGGAAGAAACCAGGGTAAAATTAATTGAAACTGATGTTAATTGTACTATTTTCTTAATTGCTGCAAATGTGGGTCAACGCTGCCATGGACTTCATATAGATTTTAATAGAACTGTGAATTCTAAGGTATTTTTGCATTTGCTTCAAGCATTAAGTTCTTAAAAAAATTTAATGATTGGATCTCATATGTGATGCTTTCCCAGTGAGAGCATATTTTGAGCGGCCTTTTATGAGTGGATATTCCCTCTGGGAGTGTACAAGTTATGTATGGTTTGCTGTTCTAATGCAGGAACTCAAAGTATGTTTTCTAACAAACAGACTTACCTAGCTTCAGAAGGAGAATAGTGTTATATATAAAGAAACAGACGGCACGGTTCGGTTGTTAGCATAAAGGTGTCTAGGGCCACTTCCTTAGGGTGCTCTGTGTGATAACCAGTTGCTGGTGTAGAAGCTCAGAGATCACCGTTAAGTCCTGTGTCACCTCTCAGCTCTGTGTGAAAGCTTCCATTGCCTTAGGGCATCTGAAATGGCATTATCCATCTGTGTCTAATGGAGATAAAAAGTTGTAAAGGAGATTTCAATTACTCCATGTACTGTGGGTAAATGTTCATGCAAGATGCAAACAATAAATTAGGTGTCATCAATAACTGCTTCTTGGAAAAATTAATCAGAGTACCACAAGAAGAGAATTCTTTATTTTCTAGCTGTGCACAGGACTGAGATACAGTACCATTAAAAAAAAAAAAAAAATTGTAATAATGACTGCAGAAATACCATGGTTTATTCAGAAGAAAATTCTTAGAGGAGAAAAAGGGTACATGTGAGATCCTCAACAAAGAAGTATAAGGTCAACAGAGAAAGCTACAGAAAAATGGTGTAGTTATTTTAAAGGAAAATGAAAAAAAATTGGTTAAAAGACTAAAATATTTGCATGTGGCATGAAGGTTTTTCAAGGATTTTTCTTAAATCATTTTTTCAGAAAATATTTCTTTTTAAAAGAAATATTTAGTCAGAATAATATGGGGGTTTCATCAATCAAAAAAAAGAACTTGAAGGAGATAATTAAAAGCCAATAGAGTAAATCAGAAAAAAAGTGTCAAAGGTTAATTATCAGAGAAAGGTGGCTATCTAATAAAAGATATCTTTCAAAAAGGAAAAGATGTATTCAAATTAAGAGAGCATGAACTCTAGCACTGTAAATGTGTATCTACAGCAATGTGTGCACTATTGCCTCATTTACACTTCATAGATGTACCTCAGTAAAGAAAATTTTAAAAGATTTTGAGAAATATCTTGTCAAAACTACTGATAATTTGTATGAGAAGGAAGAAAACTCTTAAAGATTCCCTGCTGCTTAAAAGTGGCCAAGATGCAAAAGGAATTAAAAAAAGGGGGGTCCCATTGCAAGTTCTAAGAATTCACATATGAAACTGTGGATATATTAATATGAAAATTATTGCTTCAATTGGCTTAAGTAGCAGAAGTAGAAGAAAGCAGTAAATTTGTTAGTATTTTCAAAGGATTCCAGGCATGATATAAGGTACAGACTGTAATTCTGACTAACAGAAACTTTAGTAAAGAATATGCTTTGTACATATTCTCTAGCTATACTCAAGCTGTAAAACAGGTATCTCTCAAGCTTTTTGGAGCTTCTTCTAGGACATAAGAGGACACATAAGAGAAAAACAGCAACAACTAATTACTGGAACCACATGATAGTCAGCTTCACTTCAGTCCCTGGGAAGGTAATGGAGGAAATAGTTCTGGAAACTATTTCCAAACACGTTAAGGACAAGAAGGTGATTGGCACTGGTGAGACACATCTTGAGTGCTGGGTCCAGTTCTGGGCTCCCTACTACACAGGAGACATACACATACTGCACCAAGTCCACAGAAGGGCCCTGGAGATGGTTTAGGGTGTGAAACATCTCTCATACAAGGAGAGGCTGAGAGAGCTGGGACTGTTGAGCCTGGAGAAGAGAAAGCTCAGGGCAATCAACATGCATAAATACCTGATGGGAAGGTGTAAAGAAGACAGAACCGGACTCTTCTTAGAGGTAACAGGATGAAAGACAATCGGCACAAACTGAAACATGGGAAATTTTGTTTCAATATAAGAAAATACTTTCTTTCTGTCAGGGTGGTCAAACACTGGAATGTAGGTAGGAATTTGATGTTAGTCTGTAATTCTTAGCAATCTAATCAGAATGCCACATTTATTTTTCAGTCCCATTGTGGTAATAATAGCTTTTTTAGTCAAAATTAATAAAGGAAAAGCTCATTAATAATTCCCTAAAATTGTTATGCTTGAAAAGTTACTAATATCTATGCCCTCTTTTTGATGTTTTTCTTGCTTGTTCATATTCTTCTAGGCCCAAAGGCTGATCATGTCTCTCTGAAGCAGGGACATGCTGGGGTGTCACAGGGAGTTGTCTACATCCCCAGTGCTCTGTAGGAGGAGTTTGTGTTCAGGAGGAGTTTGATGTTCACTTAAAGTCTGAAAGCTGCACTGTAGCCTCCACCAGCCGTTACTATGCAGTGACTTTATCACTGGGTTTCT
The DNA here is from genome assembly GCF_964188355.1 of Buteo buteo. Classification (NCBI taxonomy): domain Eukaryota; kingdom Metazoa; phylum Chordata; class Aves; order Accipitriformes; family Accipitridae; genus Buteo; species Buteo buteo. Next base: position 23,280,668 of record NC_134184.1, on the reverse strand, counting down.
CATGCCTTTACTGCATGTGGTATTCAGAGAGCTTCAGCTACAGCACAGTAGGGGCAATAGTCACTTGACCAGCAGGGAATGGATAAAACCAGGTCAGGCTAAGGCAAACCCTGACAAGCCCTTAGACCCAGCACTGCCTTGTAAGTACAAAGTCTATGGTCTTTTATTATTAATGGCAAAAATCATATTTACTGTTTACTTACTTCACCCTGTTTCTTATTCTCTTTCCTTAAACATTCAGTACTGCCACAGGTGGAACTTAAATCTTAGGCTCTTAAGATGCTTGAGCTGTTGAGTTGAGGAAGATCTTGTACAAGGTGATAGTCTGCTAAGGGTTTATGCAATTTATCCCTCAGGATTGCCCTCCAGAAAAGAGAGTTTACTAAGCAGAAGGATCTCAAAAACTACTTACTTAGGAGGCACAAAGGTCAAACCGAGGCTTGAAGCAAATCAACAGACACAATCTGAATAGCAGATTGATCTTTTTTTTATCAACTATGTGTGCTTAAGATTTGAAAGGGTCTGCCCTTCCTCTTGCTCTGATTATTCATGCTATTCTTCTTGTTCTTTAAAGTCCAGAGTCTGGTACGCACTGTATCTTGACAATTTATAAGCTACAAACTGATACAGCTAAAGCAACAAGTCTTGTGGTCCAAAGATGGGAGGTGGTATTTCTATACATCTTAACATAGGAAAGTTGAGTAGAATGGTTAGTTCCCACTGCTGTACTTGACATTATGAGTTGGCTTAGGGTTTTTTGTTCTTAGTGTTTATCAGCAAGAATTTAAAAACAAAGAGGAAGATTTTGGGTTGTTTTTCAGAAGATTAATTGTCCTGAGTTTTATTTAAAACATTTCAGAGATAAAATCAGCCATAAAGAGTGGGTTCTTTGGCAGAGTTCAGGGTATTGGAGTATAAGCAGCCTGAAGAAAGCAAAACTACATTTCTCTACAATGAAACAGGCTAAAATGGTTGTTTTGAAGTTATTCAAGGAATTAAAAAATGTGACATCACATTTAGATCCAAAAGAATTTTTTTTGGTTTATTGTTTTGTTGGGTTTTTTTTTGTCTTTTCCTTGTTGTTTTTCTTTTCTGTTTTGCTTGATATTTCTTGCTAAGTAATAGTTTCATATGTCTAGGTACTACTTTGCTGAAGTGGATCTGAAAGCTATTATAAAACTGAGCACAAGTCAATATCATACTGTTGAGAAAAATAGGAAAAAATTTTTTTCTGTCTGAAAAAAGTGTAGCCTGTAATAACTTTTTTCTTCTCTGCACTTTTTAGATATCAGGTGAACTAGATTTGGGCACTGTACGTCTGGAAAAATGGAGGCTAATTTAAGAAAATCCATATGGGAAAACACAGAATGATTACAGATCAGGTCAATATGCCCTCAAATTTAAGACAGTTTATACTAAGGGGATATGCTTATATTCAAATATGTAAAAAAACTTTTAAAAAAGAAGGCAATAATTGACTTCCTGTATCTACAATAAAATGAGAAATAAATAGATCTAAATTGCAGCAAGGAAAACTCAGGACATACATATATTAGGAAAAGCTTCACTGTGATACGAATATTAGCATAGCCCGCTGGGGCTGTTTGTTGCTTAGGTTACCCAGTAGGTACGCTGTGCCTGCTCTTGTACCTTGCTGAGCTTGAATTTGCCTTGCTTGCCTGGTTTGAGCTCCAATCTGCCTTTTCATTATGGACTTGCATGGCAGTCTTTTGGCTAAACCTGGTTACCATCGTCGGACCTACACTGCCCTTCTTGTTTCAGTGCTGTGGGTCTGCACTTTTGTTGGAGGCGGTCATTGTCCTGCCTTCCCTGCTGTCATCCTCTGCTTATGTCTCCTTAGAGGGCAGTTCAACATTGACGTCTCCATTGCAGGAGGTCCTTAAGAGCAAGCTAAAAAACTTTTGCAAAAATGACACAGATGTAGCTGAACTTGTTTTGGGGCAGGAAGGTAGGTTGCATAAACCCTTTTAAAGATTTCTAGTTCTGTAGTTGTGATTATAGTACAGGTCATTCTTACAATAATTTCTATATGTGTTATTATTTACAGGTATTTCATGTGATTATATGTCAGATTACTAAAGGATTTACTTTTTAAAATTGTTATTATTGATACAATGTCTATTATAGATCTCAAAGAGTTTGTATTTGATTTATTTTTTGTATTTTATACAGGTATCTATTGCCAGCTAAAGAATCAAACGCCCCTATGTTCCAAAAAATTATAAAATTTACTGTCAGGGAGAGGAAAGAGAAAGGATTAAAGAACAACTGTGTATGCCAGGCATCCAACAGTGAAACTCCCTGAGGAGTTAACATTACACAAGATACCCCTATTCTAACGAGTTGCTTGATGTTCATGCTTTGTAGAAGAAGGTATTAGAGAGATAAAAGAATATATATCTTTTTTTTATGCAGCTTTTTAAAATACAAAATCATCACATCCTATTGCTACACTGCACAGTAATTGATCTAAGATTAGATAAAAAAAGGACTTGCTAACATTATGTGGGGAAAAAAAAGAATCTTCTTTATATTGTGACTCTAGCCATTGCCATCTAGATGGTCAAGGTAAAAGGCAATAGGAAGGCTTATATTTAAAGGAGTTTTAAAAACAACTCAGAAATTGGGAGTCATGTGATTGCCCTAACGACTCCACCATGTTAAGTTTATATTTGCTTAGTCACTAGAAAGTAGTAAGAGCATAAGCAGACAGAGAAAACATTTCCAGTGTTTTCACGTGTTTTCTAGTGTGACCCAGATACGCTTCCACATTGTTTGGTTTCTTATAAAAGCTCAATAGATCTTTGTTGGCTGTAATTATGTGCTGAGTGCTAGCAGAAACTAAGTCAGACTTAGCAGCAACATTTAAAACCAGCATTATTTTTTTTAATATTTCAATGACTGTATCTTATAATTGTGCAACTGAAGAACACTTAAGTTTCACTCCTAAAACTTGTAAGAAGACTGAAAAATCTATTTATATGTATCTGGTTTCTGTATTTGTAGATAGAAATTTGTATGTAATTGCTACTGTAGATCCTTCATGGATCTATCTGACAGTTGCATTTCTCCTTTTGATTAAGTACTTCATGATTTTTGGGAAAAATACTTTATTTCTCCCCCATTTCCTATATTTGAAGTTTATGTTTTAGTTGAATTTTTAATATCTCCAAGGATGGAGAATCATAGCATTTCTGGGCAACCTGTTCCAGTGCTGCAATGGTGAAAAAAAAATAAAAAATCCCTGTACTTCATCTGATTTTCCCTTGTTGCAACCTGTGTCCATTTCCTCTTATTCTATCCCTATATACCTCTGAGAAGAGTCTGGCTCCACCTTCTGTATAATGTGCTGTTAGGTACTTGAAGACAGCAGGAAGATCTCCCTTTAGTTAGCTCCTACTAAGTCTAAGCCCAGTTTTCTCATCTTCTCTTCACATGGTGTAGTGACCTGTGGCAAACAGGACAATGGAAACACGAGCGGGATGTGATGAGCCTTGGTATAGCCTGTGGATCAACACGTGACAGGAGAACAATATCTGAAACTGTAAGAAAGGTGCACTGTGAGATCACCATGGGCTGATCTGATTAGTGGATGGTGCAGGCAACTCAAGGAAAGTTAGGAATGGCCACCTCCTCCCCCTGCCCCTGCCCAGACCCTCCTGCCCGGCCGCTGGAGCCCATCCCAGTGTCCCGGGGACGCGGGGTCTCTGCCCAGGCGGAGGGACGCATCTGCAGCTTTCCCCTTTGGAGGTTCAACCAGCAGTGAAGCGAGCATGTTTCCCAGAGACACACACACGACATGGCCGGTCAGACAGACTGCCAAAGAGCAGGGGGTGCCTCCAGCAGCCCCTTCCCCCCTCAGGACTCAGCCCAGCCACGTCCCCCCCTCCTCTGGGGCTGGCAGAGGCAGAAGGTCCCTGCTGCAGCACACACACCGCACTCTCCACCTGCACCAGCACCTTCGACGATCCCCCCAGCACCCGCACGGACCCTCTGCCCGCCTGGCACCCCTGCCCGGACTCGCCGGCTGGTCCCGCTGGGTGCTTGCTGCACACACGCAGCACTCACGCACTTGTCCCATGGGTACCCCACTCTCGTGGGTCCCCCCCAGATACCAGCACAGAACCTCTGCCCACCTGATACCCCTGCCCAGACCCAAGGTGATGAGGTGCAAGGCTCAGACAGGGAAGTGTACTGACCAGCCCTCTTTTACACTTGAATGGCCCCTTTTATACCTTTTCTGTCCATTTCCCCACTTTGTTCCTCCCTGCTCCCTTTTCCCCTGCATCCTTTAACATTTGTCCCTCAGGTTTGTGTCCCTGTATGTTCTTGTTTATGGCCTCCTCCTCTTTTTCTTTTTTTAAGGCCCTTGACCAGATATGCTTAGAGAAGCAGACAGTCTGCTTTCACATACCCTTACACTATCTACCTGTAAAGACCTGCAGCAGTAGAGACTGGGGGAATACTGTTAAGCAGGTGTCCTAACCTCATAGTGCCATGTCATTGGATCAATAACTATGATGGGTCCCCATTGGGGTGTGTGCATGTGTTATGGGAGAAGCTTTTCACTAACAGCCAATCTTTTGCTTTCTCTGCTTGATAAATTGAACTCAGCAGTGTCACTTTGCCCCTCAGTGATGCGTCCTGTGCTCCAACACCCCAACCATCCTTGATAGCCCTCCACTTGACTCAGTTCCAGCATGTCAAAGTCTTCCTTGTACTGCATACCCAAGACTGCAAGGGTCAGTACTCCAGGTGTCTACCAGTGGCAACGGGCTTCAGTTTTGCTAATACAGTCTGGCAGGTGATTGGCTTGCTTGCTTTGCTGGAAGGACCTATTGATGGCATGTTTAGCTTCTTGTCCTGCACATCCCAATGCCTTTTCCAGCAACGTGCTTTCTAACTGGCAGAGGCCTAGTCTGCACAGTTGCACTGGAGTTATTCTGCTCAAGTGCAAGACTTTGCATTTGCCTTTGTTGAATTTCATGAAATTCCTCCAGCCTGTTGAGGTCCCTCTGTGTAGCAAGTCTCCCCATTGTATCAGCTGCTCTCTACAACTGGCTATTGTCTGTGGACTTGTTGAGGCTTTCAGTCCCATCTTCTAGGTCTTTAATGATACTAAATAGTCAACTGAGCTTATTTTCTTTTCCTAGAAGGCTTTCAAATGGGCCAGGCACGATTTGGCCTTGCTGCTTCTTTATCAGCTGTTCCTAATCACCTTCTTGTCTTTCTTGTAAATGGACATGGCTTACAGAGGGACCTGGAAGACTGATGGGCCTCTAGTTCCCTAAGATTTTCTTCTTACCCTTCTTAAAGAAAAAAGTGGAGATTTCTCTTTTTAAATACTTTTCTGTTTATACTTAAAATAATGCAAAGGCACACTACTGCAGTTGCAGTGAACAGCTATGGGATAATTTCTGTACAATGTCCTGCCCACAATATTGAACGTGATTTATAGGAATAAAAATAATTCTGCTTCTCTAAGACTGCATATTTCACTGTGTTGCTTTTCATTTATGAAAAGTGTAACAACTTCAAAGATTTGTCATGCTTTTTGTAGCCTTCTCTCATCATTAGCAGGTGGAATACTATGTGTCTGTATAGCCACGTTACTTCTGCACTACACATGGGAAGGGAGCTCTATCCACAGCTCTTCTTTTGGGATGACGTTGGTTTCAGCCTTTTTTAACTCCACGTCATCAGTAATCAACATTACCTCTGCTCACTCTACCATCAGCAACAGCATAACAACCTTCAGATTGTTCCAGAGTGGTATCATATTCCTGACAGAACAGATTTACAATAAACCATAATCAGCAAAGACGCTGGTTGGAATTCATTCTCACTTACTTACATTGATGAAAATCCAAAGCCAACTGAACTTTGTACGAATGTTATCAGCTGACTTAGAACTGAGTTCTCATACAGTAACAGAATTAGTCAATTTGAACCCTGAAGTATAATTCTTTGAGTTTATGTTGGTACATCTGAAATATTATTGACCTTTGCCAGACTAGCTGATGCTTGGCAGTGTCTGCCCAGTAGCTCATACAGACTGTTTAATTATAATTATGAATTTCAATGATAGTATGAAATGCTTCTTTCTCTCTCTCAAAAAAGAAAAAAGAAAAAAAATGGGCAGGTAAAATACACATGGATCTAAAATCTAAGTAAAGAGAAATGTTCCAGCTTAAGCATTATTGTGAGCCTGACCCCTTATTAGCTTTACATTGCAAATCACATAAGGAGAGCACTTAATTCAGAACAAACACATAAAATTAATGAAGTCCAGCACTCATTAATCCTATTAGAAAGAAGTGGTTTAGTAAGCATTTTAAGGTTTTCTGTTTCTTTTAAATCCTTAGCAAACTTTAATATTCATTTCTATATGAAATATAAAGCCCCAGAATTTGTCTATGGATATATGTCCACGTGTCTGTACGTCTGCCTGATTATGAAAAGTAATTGAGAGTTCTCATCAGTTTAGAGCCTGAATAGAATTCCTCCAGAGCATCCTCCTTCATAAAAGTTTCAGCAATTTTGCTTTATTGTTATTATTATTACTACTATTATTATGCACAAAGCTGGGGGAGAGTGAAAAGGTATTTTTTGAATATGCAGCATGTAGAGATAGGGACTGATAATATTTCTAGGGGTATTACCAATTTCCAGGTGAGTCAGTTCTGCAAGCATCAAGCTGCTAATGCAGACAATGATTCTGTCATCTGTATCAAATGTACATAGGGCATAAACTTTCTGATTCAATTCTATGTTAGGGTTTAATTTATTCCTGTCAGCTTTACATATTGGCAAGGCAGGCAAACAAGAAGAGTTAGTAGAAAGAGGTCCAATAATTGGGACTATGCTAGCATCAATCCTGTGCAGAAAAGAGAAAATTTAAAATTAAGAGAGATAAAGAATAGTGCTGTAATTTGAACATGGGTCCAAGGCCTATAGAATCCCTTGATGGAGTGTAAATGCTTTTTCTTCTGGGACTTCCTGAATTCTCCATAGAAAAAGCTGGGCATCTTGTCTGAAGCTCAGATAGCCCTCAGAAATATTTCTGCCAGCATGGTGAACGTCACCAAGAGAACTCAACTTGACCATGAATAAAAGTCAAATTCTGAATTAAAAAAAAAAAACAACAAAACAACAAAAAACCAACTTGAAAATTTGGACAATTATTGTTTTCTGATTTTAGTTTTCCAAGTTAAATTCTTGCATCTGTCTCTCAGTAATTAACAAAGCAGGTACATACATCTTTCAACACAGAAGAAAAGAGTCTCAGTCTATTGTGCTATGATGAAAAATGTCACCATTAAGAATTTATGACACAATTTCAGACATTTTTAGGACTTCCTAAGATGGAAAATGTTTTCCTCCCACAATATAGCAAGTGACCTACTCATGAAATTTATTTATTGATATTGTTGGTATTAGTCTGACATTTAGTTTACAACTTTTAGGGGGTTTTGCAACATTTTTAGTTTTATTTTTTTTAGAACTTTTTTAGTTTCTTAGTTTTCACAACTTTAAAAGTTTACAACTTTTAAAGCCTCTAAAATGGTGAAGAGTGTATTATTTTTGACTAGTCAGTAACACAAAAGTGGGCTAATATAATTATTCTCCAAAAAATTAAGTGTAGCAAAATAAAGGTAAACATACATTTACAAAAATATTTCATTTAGATCATGAGTGTTCAAGTAAGAAAACAAAAAGGTGTGACCCTATGAAAACATGAGATTACAACAGAAATTGTAAGAAATATTTCTCTTTATCATTTAAATATCTGATAATGGAGGTTTAGCTCAAAGAGAAAAGAATGTTCTCCTTAATTAAATACTGAAAATGTCAATATAGCTTAAGCTAACTTCGGTCATTATCTGTGGCTATCTTTTTAAGTGAAAATATATGGCTTGTCTTGTCAAGCTTCTTTTATTTTTCCATGACTTTTTATTTTCCTAAAAAAATCACAGTAAGTGCCAGCAGTATGACTTTTTTCTTGATCATTAGGGTAGTATGGATATGGCTTTTTCAGTCAAAATATGAGAAGGTGATGATGTTGCTTTGAGATGTTCACAGTGATGAGTTTTTTGACAACAAAAAGAGCTGAACCTACTAATTACAGAGAAATAATACAAATCATAATGATAGTGATATTTTGGTCCTACTTTTCAGATAAGTATAAGCACAAAATTACAAGAGCAGCATTTGATATATGAAACTGTTTACAGTTTTACCACAGACATACATCTGCTTTCATCATTCTATCAATATTTTTATTTTATATATAAAAATCAAAATATGGATATTCTTATGTTCACAATGATTATAAATATTTAATACATATGCCCATTAAGTTACTCAAAATCCCTGATTCAAGGAGTTATGCTAACTAAAGCAGAAGAAAAGGTACAGTACAAGCCTTGATGTAAGTATGCTTGTGGGTTGAGCACTTTTTAAAAATTTTTGCTTAGTCAACTTAGTTTCAAACTTTCACTTTCTACTACAGGAAACATAGCAGAAATCAAATGCTGTTGTGACACATTTGAGAAATTACTTCCTAGTAACTTTCCATCAAAAGCTAACAGTTGATTCAAGTTGGGATTAATTTTGAATGTTTAGAGATCTAAAAGTTAGCCTTCAGAATCTGAGCAAGGATCACTTTGTAATCAATGAAAAGAAAAGCCCTTGGCTCTGGGTAAGCCCTACTCAGCAGTAACGAAAACATCCCTGTGTTAGCAACACTGTTTTCAGCACAAGCCCTAAACACAGCCCCCTACCAGCAACTATGAAGAAAATTAACTCTATCCCAGACAAAACTAGAACAGTTATAAGACAGAGACCTACCCTAAATTAGATGTGGAGATATTTATTCCTTTCCTTTGGCCATCATGAGAGCTTAGGATAACTTAGATGGCAGGTAGTAGAGATGTAAATTTAGATGCAATTGCTGTGTGCCTTACTACATGCCAGTAATTTTAAAAGGTTCTTACCATGAAATTCAACTAACTTTAAAGCTCATTCCAAGGAATAAAATGCCTCTACTCTTTGATGCTTAATCATACTTGTCAGAGCTAATAAATTAAACACATCCAGGACCGTTTTCTGACGCCAAAGCCAGCTGCCACAGAAAGGTTTGTGCCCATACTATTGAACTCTGTTGGTCTCCAAACGAGCGCACCCACAACCACCCGCAGGGAATGGGCTCTCGCGTGTGCGGCAGTGCAGAGTGCCAGCCGGTCCGAGCCAGACTGTGCCTGGGATTGTTCCACGAGTTAGCTAGAGAAATAGTCAGTCCCAGAGCCTGGGAACACTCTGTGGCACTGGCTTAATTTATGAAACTATTAACACCTTCTTATCTGTCAATAGACTTTACTGAGGGTGTATAAAATGCAAAATTACTGCTATGTTAACAGATTACTGATGGGCGTTATTGTGGTTTTTACCCATGAAACAATTACGTTCACCTTAAGTGAAATGGACAACATGAAGTGAAATGAATGTGTTAACCAGAATAGCAACAAACAAGTGGTTTCTTACTACACACTTCAATGGTTTTCAGACACTTAAAAGGATCACTGGAACACTGTGCAGATATATTCATTCAGAAATTCAGGGTTCTACAAAATGGTAACACCATATTCATTTTCATCCTCTAGTCTGGGGTTTTTAGATCATAAAGAAAACAAAATTTCAAAATAGATCTTTTTGTTCATACACTACACACGAATTGAATATACTAGGGTGACCTTAAATGAGCATTTTAAAATCCTAGTTTAGTGCCAAACAGGAAAATGCCTGTTTCTGGCCAAGGAAAAGGGCCTCATGGGTAAGTTAGAGAACAGTGAAAATGCGAAGTGAAAGTGGCCAATATTAGGCTCTGCTTACAGCCCCTGTGAATCAATAGTTGTGCCTGCTACTTGAAAGCAATAACCTGGTGCTAGAATATACAAGAAACCCATCACTTTACAACTTTGTATTTGAATATCATTACATCCAATGAAATCTTAAAGACATTAAACAAACACCTGAACATTCAACCAGTAAGTAAAATTTAGGGAAATTTGTTTTCTACAAAAACAGAGGTATGCTCAAATGAATGTAATATATAATGTAATTATTTTTTCCCCTTTTAATTTGAACCAAAGACACATTTCACTGATGTGCTTTTGGGACTTTTGAATGGAAAATTGCATTTCACAAGCTTTGCTTTATCAAGTTATAATGTCTTAGGGAAGACCCCCAAATATCTTAGTGTGGAAGAACTAGAAAGAGCCACTGAAGAAGCCACCATTGAGGTTCATGTTAGAACCACTTTGTGCTGCAGCACTGGGCCAAACTATGGCAAAGGCAATAGTAGCAAATTCTGCAAATGCAACTGTCAGAGGATTTGCTTCTGAAATTCAATTACAAACATCAGAACTGGCTCTTTAGTGTTTTTCATACTTAAAGGGTGATGGTTTAAATGTCAAATATCTTCAGTAAACACTCTTATTCAGTAAACTCTTTGCTCTATACTTTAGTAATTAGACATAAGGCCAAATTATTCTCCAAATGCCAGAAGTTAATGGTATTACAGAATGTAGGTCAAAGCTAATTTGTAAAAGATACACATTTTGGGGAGGAGACAGAATGTGTTATCAGCTACTTTACATTCTTTATACAACTGTACTAGGTCTGTGTACTAAGTGCTTCAGAATTTATTGAACAAAAGACACTTTTATGGTTTAATCTATCCCATTTGTTTAATCTTCATTCCACTGTTCTCCTTTGTCATCATGCCTTTCATTTTTTTCCTATCTAGAACAGCAAGTTCCCTTAGTCTCATTTAAGTTCCTGAGATACTCAGCAAGTAGAAATATTTGGTTTTGGATGCTCAAATACTCATTAATAGTGATTAATGTCATAAGAAGAAAAAGGAGTTCACTTAATCTATTTGTGCATGTGTGTTTAAATTTTACTGTTTTCCATTGCATACATTTTTTATTGTCCCTAATAGGAAGGGATCACTTGAAAGATATTTCAAAAATACAGCATTTGATTCAACATAGTGAATTTATTTTTTTAAAGTTCAAGTCTCTTTCTGCAAAAAATAGAAGCTGGGAACAAAAAATGAACAATGAAATAAAATAGCTAAGGTCAACACTTATCAACAGCCACTCCATGACATACAATGAAAACCTATTCTCTTTGCCCATTTAGAATGTAAACCTGATTCTACACTAAATTAACTAAGTGGTTTTTTTAAAGTACAAAATGAAAGCATAGGAAAATGTATCTGCAGTAGCTCTGCAAAGCTTCCTGGGTTTCAGTGCAGGCAAAAAAAAGCAGACTTAAAGCCTTTTAAGAATGCTAGCCATGTAATCAGGCAATGAGATCAAAATGAAGCCAGTGCTGCTATTTCCTCACTGGTGCTGCCACCAGAATTCATATCTTGTATTTGTATTTCATATCAAATTTTCTTTTCCTCCACAGACAGGTTATCTAACTATCTATCTAATCTATTTTATCTATCTATTTATTATTCTATCATTCTATCTATATATCTTTTTCTAAATACACAAACATGTATACACATACCACATTTTTTAGATCTTAGAGAACTGATAAGTTTGTAAAGGTAAACCCCCCCAAATTAGTAGGAGTTAAGAAAACCCCCAAAGTCTGTAAGCACCCTACTCTTTTCTGTAATAATGAAGTTAAATTATAACAGCTGAAAGACATAATAGATCTATGTATATAAGAATAGATACCTATATAGATATATTTATGTTGCAAAAATAAGAAAATTAAGAAATGTCCCTTTCTTACATTTTGTGTCTTACTTTCAGGATAGTAGTAATACTGTCCATGCTCTGGACACCAAATCTTTGTTAACCTACAATATAATAACATTGCAGAAAGCAATGTCTGTAAAAGCTTATTTAAAATTCCAGCAAGGCTGATACCCAATTAACAGCAAAACCTGCATGAACTATGGCAACAAGGAGATTCCATTTTGTGAACAAGAATCAATTATTAAAAGAGAAATCTATATAAAAAAATATTATAAAAGGTTTTCTCTTTACTCTTTTCATCAAACTTCAAAGGGACTTTTCTCAAACACATTAAGAATATACTGTAATTCAAAGGTAGCATTTCTGTTGTGATATTAGCGGCAAGAAGCAAGAGAACTGAAATATGCACACAGTAAAAAGAGTAGCTTTTGTTTCTTCTGAAGAGAAGTGATAATTTCAGCAATAATAATTTCAAAAGGAAAAGAAGCATATCCTGTATTTTCTGGAACTATCTGAAATAAGACAAAGAAATCAATATAATCTGAACCAAATAAAAGTGACTAGGCCAGCATGATTTTGGTAAAGATTAAAGTTTGAATAAAGGGAGTAGTACTGAGCGATGAGAAGGACATTTCAGCACTATGTATGGCTGGAACTAATAATGGAATCCCATGGCCAGTTCTACTATCTGCGGTCCAAGAAGAAAGTATTAGCTGTAGAAGACTCAGAAGACCAAAGGAACTGTTCTTAACTTTAAAAGCATTCTGAAGAGTTTGGAAAGAAAAACTTTACCTTTTTTATTGTATTGATATATTTCTTTTGTTGTTTTTCATATAAGACTATACTATGCCAACAGTTCTTAACAAACCAGTAGTCTTCAGAAAATTAGAATATCTTGACAAAACTTTCATTCTATTTTTCCTTTTTTTTTTCCTCTGAAGGATGTATGTGTGAAAGGTCAGTGACCTAAAAAATGTCATTGAATTGTCTTTAAAACAGCTGAGGTGAGGTAGTACAATAAATACTAGTAATACACTCTTTCTTAGGAACCTGGTCCTGTGATATAATCTTTCACAGATTCTAGAGATTTATTTTAAACATATGAACATCCCATCCCAGACAAAGTTGATAGTGAATTGGCAATATTTCTTTTAAAGGCTCTCTGAAGCACCCTCACCCTCTACTGTAATAATAACAGCTTGGGGGTTTTGTTTGTTTGTTTGTTTTTAAAATAGAGACAAGTCTAAACATTGGGCTCGTTTCTAACTCATGCCATATGCATTCTCACTCTATACAATTAAATAATTATCTATAATGCAGCATAATTTGTAACATTTTCCAGCAGTTGCAATTTAGTTTAAACTCTTATTTGCCTGTCATCATGTTGATTGTCTACTTATGGATACATAAAGCAATTTCTGGAGTTGGAGGAGGTGTAAAAGCACTGAGCTTATTTACTTTATATGTGAAAACACCCTGGAGGCATAACTGTGAACAATGACCAACAAATGAAAGGAGGTTTAAAATATGTATAATGCAGGGACAGCAAAGAAAGAAAAAAAAGAAAACCTAACAACAAGTTTTATAACTTTCAATAAAGGTGGTATGATAATGTATTTCAAAGGTAGATTTAATAAAAAAGCTACTCAGACTTTAAACACAAGTTACTGTATTCCGTGCTGCATAGTGAAAAAAACAATGGGTCAGATTTCTGGGGAAAAAAAAAGAAAGAGCAGATGTCAAGAAACATTTGATTGTGCGGAGACTCGTAAACATGTGGAATAGCATATGAAGCATAATTGTTGAGTCAAAAGCATTGGAACAGTTGCAACAATTAGTTGGCATCCTAGGAGACAAGCAATGCTAAAAAGGACTTTGATGGGTTGAGTGATCTTTAGTCATTTCACCAATATCTCTATCTTTTATGGGTTTTTTCCCTTGGCTGTGCAGGGCAATACTTTTCTTTCCATCTGTTATAAATTGTTCAGGGTATTGCACAATAAATTAGGGATTTACAAATTCATCTAGAAAAGTTCATTACAGAGCTTTTTGCTTTTTCTTGTTTTTAAGAAAAGAAAAAATTTGAGAAGAAGAACCCCCAGAAAACCAGAATTTCTTAAAGTTAAGCAGAAAATTATATTTTGTATACTGTGAAAATACTATATTTGATCTTTCTCTATAGGAAAATAAAATCAAGCAATTTGGAAAAGTAATAGGATTTCATGTCAATCCACCCATTACTACTAATCTGTATGTTGATACAGATTTATCTGTGAAAAAAAGGAACCACCTTAATTGTCTAACTCATTTATGCCAGTCCCAGAGAAAATAATGAGATGATTCATGTAATTAACATCAGTAGAGTTTGGCTTATGTGTTAGAAATATTAATGGTGTTTGGAATGCTTAATAAGTACTCGATTATAATGAATACTTCATAATCCTTAGTTCTCTGTTGGTGTAAATCCTTAATGCTTTGCTGAAAATATTAGTACCATGTTCTTCTTTCATATAAAATTTTTGAGAAGTAAAAATTAAACTAATTTTAAGGAGATGTTACAGAAAGTTAAAAACCTAAAATATATTTTATGAAAATATATATTACTATAGATGTAAAATAGCAATATTTGTAATTTAAATTATGGGAAATTTACAGAAAATTAATTCTGTTCCATTTTATTCCATCTACTACATCGTTTCTTATCCTGTATTTTTTCTTTCAATTCTAAAGTCATAATTAATGAAGAGTCCTCTTTATAGTCAGTGAATGTTAACCATGTATTGTTTAACTGTTATTTCATTCTGAGCTAGATAGATTTTAATTAAATTCTTAATAAAGGCATAAACATTTGTTAGTTTGTTTTCAATTTTTTTAGTTAATAGTAAATTCCTTTCATTTCTCACTCATACATATACTTCCAGTACTTACTAATAGTGACTTAAACAATTTTTGCTGTTCTCCTTGCGTTGACATCCACGCCCCTACAACAGGTTACTTTCTCCTAAGCCGTAGTAGAGTGCTGTATCTTTGGAGGTTAATTTTTAGATTAAAAAGGAAATCAATGAACTGCAGCTGGGATGTAAGTTAAGTCATTTATCTTTTTCACAGTTATATTCTATTCTTAAAATTCAGGGGACAAGCAATATGCAGCATAATTTTCATTTTTCTGGGCAACTCAGCCAACTCCTTGTTTTTTTCAAATAAAGCCTTAAAAAATTTGTCCTGATTGAAAAAAAGTGTTTAAAAATCCTTTTTGCAGTGCTCTCTCTCTCCTTAATCAACATAACCAATCTGGAAAGAAAGAAAAAAAAAAAGGCAAACAAAAGCTACTGTACAGAATCAAAACTGTTGATGTTCCTTTGGAAGCTAAGTAAAAGATCTAAAGAAGCTGGGCCTAAGGTAAGGAGTGGATGCAAATTAATCTCGTTTAGAAACAGATTTGTCAGGCATGAGGGAGGGCTAGAAAAAGGGCCTGCACTGGCAGTAGAGGAATAAAGAAGAAAGAGGCTTTGAGGAGAAGAGGACTGCTCCTTTTGGTGACACTAAACTATTTGGTGGTCTTGGTGGCACCATCAAACTACACTCTTAGGATCTGAGCGGGTAAAAGAGCACCAGTGAATGAGGTCAGGCACTGGAAGCAGATCTTCCACACTGCTTAATTGTTTCAGGCCATTTCAGCCAAGTCTTTCCAAGATAATGACTGGGCATAGCTTGGAGCACAGTTCTCTTCAGTTACAGCTGCCAAATGGCAACAGGATGCCACTGCAACAGCACTGACCCCTTCATCTCTACATGGTCCTCTAACATCAATGCCAGAATGCTTTGCACTTGCATGTACTCTGACATGCTCTGAAGTCATACCCTAAGACAAGAAACATATACCCTCTTCTTTAGAAGCACCATTCAACGCATATAACTGAATCCTAACATTTCAGACATTTTGGCCCGAAATACTTTAAAAATAGCAGTTACGATTGGGTACACGTGGTCTGAACAGTAATGGAGTCTGACAACATGTTATAAAATAAAGTTTTATCGAGACAGTAAGAAAGATGAGCAACAACATGCCCATACAACAACTCACCCAATCACTGCTAGCAAATGCAGGACCGTATGGCTCTGGCAGAGTGCCAGGGACACTTAGTATCCCAGTAATCTGGCAGCAACAACCAAACGTGCAAATGCCTCTTGAATGCAGGTAAGAGTTGCCCAGCCCCTTGACTCCACCAGTGTGATCTGCGAAAATCACACCTTACATGGATGAAGTGGACAGCATCCTGCCCATGCTGCTGATCTTGTAAAGGGTCAGGGTGTCAGGAGGCAGGGTGTTGGCAATCTACCTATTGACAATCATGTTGGCCAAGGGGCAGGGCGTTAGGAGGCAGGGTGTCAGTACTGCATGAACTGAGATGAATCTTGGACTAACATCAATACATTATGAATGCATCCAGTCGGCTATAAAAGGGGTAAGTTCTACCTAGCCTCAGCTTGAGTTTGCCTGTGCCACTTATGTCTGGAGCCAAAGACTAATCCCTGCCTTTGTTTTATTTAGCTATATAAAATACAGGCATAGCAGACCATAGACATAGCTTCAAGTTTTTGTCTCGGTGATCAAAGTAGAAACTTTGACCTCAGTACATGTAACTCAGGTATTGCCAAACTTATAACGTTATGGCTATGAGCTACAGGCTACATCTATCTTAATTTGTCCTTCTAGAGATTTTCTATTTTATATTAATAATTAAATAGTAATTACCTGTAAGGAAAAATGCTTCATATACTCAAGAAAAGAATTGTAACTGTCAAAGGTAAAATTCTGAATAATGACTCTTTTTTGTGGGCATGACAACCATCACTTGTTGTCTCCTTTCACAGGACCATTCCATTTAATGTAAGTGGGAATTAAACTTCTAAATCATATAGGTAGCTTATGAAAAAGTGTAACATCAAACAAGATGCCTGAGCCCAATACAATGATTAACCTTGTGGTAGCTACTTGCATACTTGAAAGTTATATTGAAAATAACATCAGAAAAAAGAAATGACAAACAGCTCCATTACAAGCCGAAGAGAATCTTTTATTCTTATTTGAACACTGCTGACAGCATGAGCTATAAAGAGAATAAGAACTGTGTTGCAGAAAGCATTTTTTATTCTATTTTCATTTTTCATTGAATAGTTTAAAATAAGTTTCCTTCTCATGTAGTTTGACCAAAAATATTCACCTGGATTTGAGAATTACTTACTTATTGTTAAGCTGACTAAGTTAAACCAGCTCTTCTGAAAATCTATCACAGTATATCAGTTATTGTATTGGGTTTGTGTGGTGGGGTTTCGGTAGCGGGGTCGGGTCAGCAGGGCCGGCTGCTGCTGGAAGCTGCTGGAAGCTTCCCCGGCTGGGAGCCGGACCCGCCTCTGGGAGAACAGATTCCAGAGGGGAAACCTGCCGGGAGTCGGGGGATGGGGATGGGAGAGGAACCCCTGTGCAGATCCCGAGGGCAGGGAGGAAGGAGGGGATGCCCCTGCAGCCCGTGGGGAGACCAGGCGGCAGGCTGTGTCCCCCCAGCCCACGGAGGGGAGCGGGGGAGCAGATGCCCACCTGCAGCCCGGGGAGAGAGGAGCCCACGCCGGAGCAGGGGGGGGAGGCCCCCCAAGATGGCTGCCGCTCCCTGGGGAAGCCCGCGCTGGGGCAGTTTGTGACTGAAGATCGGCCCGCAGAAAGGACCCGCGCCAGGGGAGTTTGTGAGGAACTGCAGCCCGCGGAAAGGACCCACGCTGGAGCAGTTCATGGAGGACGGTCTCCCGCGGCGGAGCAGGGGAGGAGTGCGGAGTCCTCCTCCCCCTGAGGAGGAAGGAGCGGCAGAGACAAGGTGTGACGGACTGACCCCAACCCCCATTCCCCGTCCCCCTGCGCCGCTCGGAGGGAGAGAGAACCGGGATGGGGGTGGGCCGGGAGGAGGGAGGGCTGAGGGAAGGTGTGATCGGGTCTGGGTTTACTTCCCATTATCCTGTTTTTGTTTGATTGGTAGTAAATTAAATTGATTTTGTTTCTTCCCTAAGTCAAGTCTGGTTTTTGCCCATGACCATAAGTGGTGAGTGATCCCTCCCTGTTCTTGTCTGACCCACAAGCTTTTCTTTATATTTTCTCATCCCCATCCCACAGGGAGGGAAGGAATAATAGAGTGGCTTCATGCTGCTTTGTTGCTGACTGGGCTTAAACCATGGCAGTTATACCATCTGCACAAACGTAGTTAGTCATTATCAAAACATTTGTCTTACAGGAAGAATGAAAGGCAGCTAAGAACAATGACACTGAATGAATTAAATAAGAATCTGCAAAATAGCATAGAAGTCTGGATTGGGAAAAGTAGTACATACTAGCAGAGACCTAGCTATTGACAATTAAAGAAATAGCAGAAATCAGTCCAACTGCCTCTTAGTGGCTTCTCACTGTGTATAATTAAGCACGGAACCTTGTCACAAGGCATTGTGGTTGTTAAAAATTTCTAGGGGAAATAATTCCCTTGATGGCCATTAAAAAATAAAAATACAACTTCAGGCTTGGGAATTTGCAGATTGCTGGAGGCTGGCAGAATAGTCTGGGAAAATATCACTGCATGTGGTTCCTATTACTATGATGCTTCACAGTAATCTCCTTTTAGCTACTGTTGAAGATGGAATACTGGACTGATGGGCCTCTGGGCTGACATGCTGCATAGCTTGGTCATTTGTCTGTTCCTTTGCAATTGCTGTTTTTTTCAGTAGCTGAGCTGTCCGTAGAAACATGAAGTTTTCTGACAATGTATGCCTGTGGATTCTGAAGACATCAAGGTAGAATAAAGTTATGCTCTATTTCAAATTAGACGATAATAGTTCCTTCCTCTTGAAGATTGTTCAAGTTGTCAGCCTAGCCTTCTGCTTGGAAAACCTCTTGCACGTTACATTAGTTGCCTACATTAGTTTAAGATATTTTAGTTTTAATCTCAGAAAGGCAGATATATTGTTGCCGAAATCAGTGACATCTTTCTATGTTCAACAGCAACAGTATGCATCAGTGTGACAACAGGCTGAGGGTGGCCTTTGTTTTAGATAAGCTATCAACAAGTGTGTGTATCAACTGGTGGTGTAAATGTTTCTCCCCGAGTTCGTTAAAAGAGTGTGAATGTCCGTCCCCCACTCCCCCTCCCGCCCCCCGAGTTAGCCAGACCAACATGGGGGAAGTGTATATATATATGGCTCGGTCCAACACAGAGTATAAAAACTACACAACTAGCAAAAGAATTTCAATGAAAGCAATGGGCTTGAGCTGGTTTCAACCCACGTATTCCTTCCCAGTGCCTGGGGATACCCAGCATCATCACAATGAGCATACCATGGAGACCAGTAATGGGAATCCCATTGGCATTGTGAATGAACTGTCTATTGCAATTGCTGTATTTTGCTAAGTGTAATGTATATTTGATTGTGTCATGCAGTGTATTTTGTATCACTCTGCTAAATCAAAAATCCTGTGTAACATCAACTATCTTTAAAATAAGTAAATTTGATATTAAGCAGTACACCCGCCATGCGTGAAGTATCTCAAAGAACCTGGTCAGAGAATATTGGACTCTGACATTGATGCTGAGGCCTGCTATTATTTTTTGCAATGAATAACATTCCTAGAAAATTACTTTTTCAGGGCATGGTAATCAGTATTTAAAAAAAAAAGAAAATATCTTGTGTATGTGTATATATATGTATAAACACATGTGTATGCATACACACATGTATATGTACGCAATTTTGTGTGCAATATGTAGTGCAGAAAGGATGAACTAATTCGGACAGCTCTGTAAGAAGACTCAGGGTTTCTGACTTCCTCAGAGTCCCTGGTCAAGAAAATCAATATCTATACCTGGTGTCTTGTTTACTGTCATTTCTGTTCAAAACACTTCTCTATCTAATCATGGTGTGGTAAAGAGAAGCGAATGAGTGATTATGAGATAATGAGATACTGCAAGAGCATCACACAAGTAATGGCATTAATATTAACTTTTAATTTGGCATATTGACATTAAGAGACTAAGTCTACTTTGCAAAATTGGCTGCAAGTTTACAGGGTAAATTCAGTATTCTCCTGTTAATAAGAAATGGTGATTGTAAACACAGTATATTTCCAGCACTTTGTTACCTGCAGAATGTTTGTTTGGGTTTGGTTTGGTTTTGGTTTTTTTTTTTGTGGGTTTTTTTTTTCAGAACAAGATAAAACCTTTTTCAGATGACTATGTTCAGTGACTGTTTCATTTAACAAAAATTGCCCAGCATTAGTATCTTGTTGACAAACTAATTATTTATATTTTTTTACACTGAACTGCATTTACTCTCTGTTGTCCCAATTACATAAAAAGTCTAAAAGCTTTTGAATCTAGTTGAATGGTTACTACTGTTTGCTATGGCTTCAAATTTAATGCTAATTCAAACGTTGTTTTCACTACCGTCTTCCAAGCTCTCTATGGGGCATTCTCTGTAAAGCTACATCCCCCATTAAGATATTTTGTGTTGCCACCGGGTTGCAAAGCAGCCTTGAGACTGAAACAAAGACTTCCAGGGATATAGGCTCATAGGATAATTTTGTTTGGAAGGGAGATCTCGACATCTGCTAGTCCAACCCCTGCTCAGATCAGGGTCACCACAGCAGGTTGCTCAGGGCTGTGTCTGGTTGGGGTTTGAGCATCACCAAGGTCAAACTCCCCAGTGTCTCTGGTCAACTTTTTCGAGTTATGGCTATGTCCTATTGAAAATGTTTTTGCTCTTACCTGTAACTTATATATGTATCCAGAAATATTATAACTTGTTTCCATACAAGAGAAACTTCAGTTGCCTTTTTGTTCTTTTTTTGTCAAGTTTTGCCAAAATGGCTCCTGTTTGTGAGAAAAAAAGCTTAAAGAGAGGAATAAGAGAAATAAAGGAATGGAATATGAACAGCAAAATTAAAGGAAGGCTAGGTAGCGTACAGCAATTTTTAGCCATGGGACTGAAAGATAAATTAGATAATAGGACAGTTGGCTGGATTTGAAGAACTGTATTAGCTTTTGTTAACAGGTTAATTCTTTGATACAGCTGCTTCCTCAAGCATAATTTTGGAATGATCCTTCACAATACTAGAGTTAAGTATGATGTTTTATAATGGATATTCAAAAAAAATTGCTTAATGGACAGAGTAAGATGGAAGACAAATAAAATATTTCTGCAATACAATTTTTTTTGCAATAGATGCAGCAGTTGAAAAGTGACTTTACAGGTTTCATATATTTCAGCAGTCCAGAGGCTGTGTTTTGTGGGTTGCTGATGCACATCATAAGGTTCCAGAAAACCTGAAGCCAAGAAAAATAATGCAAAGTTCATAATAGTACTCTTAAGAAAAGAATAAAAGTTATCCCCTCCTAAAAAAAAAAAAAAAAAAAAAAAAAAAAAAAAAAAAAAAATTAGAGAAATGAATCACAGTGTATATTCTTTGTTCTGCTAACATGTAACAAATGCTTTTGAACTCAGTTTTACCTATTGTTTACATCTAATACTTTTATTTATAGATCACAATTTTTGTGAATCATTACAACTCCCATTTTTGTATAGCTGTTTATTTTATGTGTTGGAATAAAATAGTAATTTTGTTTAACAAACCTGTTTGAATGAAAACCTCAGAACTGTAGTTTCACCTATACTTTATCATCCTTTGAAAGATACTTTATGCAAGGGCTTAGATTTGGTAAATCCACAGTGTAGCCAATGGAAAAAGGCAAGTAGCTTTCAGCATTTCCCAGAGAGAGATTCACCAATATTTAGAGCAAAACCTAGTTAATCAGATGTTCTTCACTGATTAAGTTGAAACATTATATACCTGGTGAGTCACTGAAAACAGAATTTAGCCTCAGATTCAAAGACCCTAACCCTAAGTGTCTACAAACATTGTGTCCATATATAGGCGAAGTGCTAAGACTAGAGCTACTCACAATTATAAAGTTCTGTATATATTAGCATTTTTTCAGGATATGTTTGTCTATTGTGCATTATGACACTATAACTGTAAGTTTGTGCTTAAATAAGTAGTAGAGATAGGATGTAGTACTCTAAACAAGAAAGAGTATACACAGAGAAAGTCTTATTCACCTTATCAGTATAAACCTATCTGACACAGAGTCCTGATTCCTTCATTAGGAAAAAAAGAATTTTTGCAAGAACAACAGGTTGTAGGAAAGCACCTGAATGCACCTTCAAGTGTTCATCATTTGAGAGTAAGTAAACCAAACTTTAAGCATTTGCTACTAAGTATTCATCTTTCATATAATGCTTTTTTTTTTTTTTTAACCATTCCCCTTCACTGCAAGGCATGAAACATAAGTTATACTACCAGAGAATTATCCTAATAGGTTCTAATAATGTGAACAACACAATGCACAACTCTTCATAAACACAGGTTCTGTAATTTTTTATTGAAACATATAGATGCAGGTTTTGTTTCTCTATATCAGTATTCTGCCTTCTGTAGGAATCTGTCAAGAGGTGAACAAAAAGGATGAAATACCTCATATTGCAGAGGATGTTTTGAATGATGAAAATTTGTGAATACTGCTGCAATTTCCTTTTACTCATATAGGTATTAAATCTTTCAGTCTACTCTTCCAAAGCATGGAAAGATTCAAGATGATGTTTTTCATCTCTGAACTGAATCACAGAATCATGGAATGGTTTGTGTTGGAAGGGACCTTTAAAGATCACCCAGTTTCAACCCCCCTGCCATGGACAGGGACACCTTCCACTAGACCAGGTTGCTCAAAGCCCCATCCAACCTGGCCTTGAACACTGCCGGGGATGGGGCATCCACAGCCTCTCTGGGCAACCTGTTCCAATGCCTCACCACCCTCACGGTGAAGAACTTCCTTACATCTAATCTGCATCAACCCTCTTTCAGTTTAAAGCCATTACCCCTTGTCCTATCACTACATGCCCTGGTAAAATGTCCCTTTCCAGCTTTCTTGTAGGCCTCGGTTAAGTACTGGAAGGCTGCTATAAGGTCTCCCTGGAGCCTTCTCTTCTCCAGGCTGAACAACCCCAACTCTCCCAGCCTGTCTTCATAGGAGGGGTGCTCCAGACCTCTCATCATCTTTGTAGACCTCCTCTAGACCCGCTTGAGCAGGCCCATCTCTTTCTTACACTGCAGTAACATAAGAATATGTCATTTCTTTTCCATATGCACAATACTCAAGTTGTAAATGACAGTGGAAATACTTGAGGGAATAAGGCCTCTCTTTTCTGAAATACTTTTTATGAGTTATGCTTATTCAGTTCTGTATTTAAAAACAATTTAACAATTTTGTGAATGGAGAAAAGTGTGATTATTCACAGGATGAATTCAGGAGATTCAATATTTCTACAGAGACAGAGATTCTCTACAAACAATCTCGGTAAAACCAATTTTTAATCAGTTTTGCAATTCGGCTTCTACAGTAAATTCAGAGTTCCTTTTACCTATTAACATCTTGATTGCTTTAGCTGATTGAAAATAAATAAATGGAATAATATATAAATATTTATTTATTAGTTTGATTCTCTTGCTGTTCTTTGTTTGGTATACTCACAGTTTATATGTAGAAAGTGCCTCTGCATTTTTATCCCCTTAGTTTCTCATACCTCATTTTTTGGTTTGCACTTTTTTTTTACTCTATTTCCAATATACACAAACACCTTTATGACAAGTATTTAAATAATTCTGAGATATACTTCTGTGTACACTACAGAAGTTTTTAAAGTGAATATGATTATGCTGAAGATGTGACTATAATGTTCAAATCTATCTCTGTCTCTTTGGGAAGTAAAAACTGCAAAACAGAATTCTGTTTTTATGTTATGCAGGAAAGACACATGGATTCTTCGTCAGTAAGGTTCTGTCACTAAAACATCTTAAAAGGGGCTTTTTATTGAGTATGCTGTCTAATTCAGCTTTCCCATCAATTTTGCAGCCATTTGTAGTCAAAAGTAATGAGTGTCTCAGCTCATAGGTTTCAAAGTAATATATTAGAAAATCAAAGTAAGAGTGCACTGAATGGAAACTACATTGAACTTCAGAAAGCAATATTGATACTTTTTTTCCTGCTGAGGCAATTATGGTGAACAGCAAAAAGTGGTTTTTGATGCTATGAGCTGTTGACAATTTAATTATTCTAAGGATTTTCTTAAGAAGTTCCTTCAAAGTATTAATGTGCTGCCCAACACAAAGTTGAGTTGCTTTTTTTTTAAGACAGAATTATAAATTGCTACTAGATTGCATTTAAAATGTAATGTGTATGAAAACTTTAAAACTAGAAATATGTTTTCTCTGAAGGAAACTGAATTATTAACACCAATGCAATAGGTGCAATTTTATATATATATATATATATATAAAAATATTAAGAAAATACAGGAAGAGTCTTCTTTCATATCTACTTCCCCTGCCTTTAAGGAGTCAGTACAGGTAAGAGCAACATTTTATTTCTTCAATACAAGATGCAAGCAACGGACCTTTTAAAATCCTAATTCAAGCTGTATTCACCATGAGAAAAGAGTGAGAAATTCAAATATATAAGGACAAAATCAGAAAACAGAAAAAAGAAGAGCTGGTAATGAGGACATAAGAAATATTTCATCCCTGAAAATGGTGGAAAGATGGACCCAGAAGGGTTAAGGTGATGCAGAGAAATTACAAGAAGCAACTAACCTGTCATTGCAAACTATTTGGACTCTATTTTGGAAACACATTACTTCTCCACAGAACAATTGGTGTTCTTGATCTAGTTTATTGATAACAGCAAAAGAAGGAGCAGAAACAATGCGTTTTCAACTTTATCTTAGAAAAATAATTTTAAAATGTAATCTTTCTCATTCCCAGTAATGAGGAAAAGCATTTATTCCAGTATCTGCTAGATAATTTACCTAAATTACATTAAAAAACCCCAAAGAGTCTTATGCAAATTTCTTAATGGGGAAAAATACATTTGAAAGACTCCTGTCCTACTTAACAAAGGTGTCCATTGTAGTTTCCACTTTCCAGTCAACATTTGTTTAAATCCCTCACAGGCTGAATTTAATTCTGTCTTGATTACATATTCCTACTATGACATTCCTGTAAAAGTGTCTCCAGCACACATAAGGAAAATAGGTGACAGAGCAGTTTATCCCCTATTGTTGACCATAAAACTTAGGATGATTGGATGTTTCTCTAAAGAGTCTTCCCTGCATACTAAAGAGGGATGCTACAAGTGAGGACTTTTGCAGCCCCAATTATCACCTACTTTGTAGGAAAAGACCAAAGGGAACAATTACATAATGGGATTATTTTCTTAGTCAGTTAAGGAATAGAAGACTGGATTAGTTAAAAACTGGAAAAATTGCTGAGATATTGTTTCAGAACAGATCTTCATCCATTGGTGAGAGGATGGTCACCTCATATTGTTATGTTTATGTTTTGCCCCATATGAAGGTCATCTTAAAAAAAACATAAGCGGAAAGAGACCAGATAGCATGCAATTTAATTGTTCTTTCTATCTCTGATGTTTCAGAGGTAGGTAGGAGATAACTGGCAAGAACTTTTGGCTTTTGAATGTATAATTTGTCGAACAGCAGCCAAAGATCTTCTCGTGGGTGACAATTTAAACAAGTTACATAAAAAAACAAATTGTTTTTTTCCTGTTTTTTCTTTTTCACTGAGATAAGCTAACTAGAAACAATACAAACATTCTTCTCATGGGATGGCTTCAGTAAGCATTGTGTAAAACCCTTCTTAGAGCTGTCAGAAAATCCTGAGTGTGCTTTTGGGGTAAGACGTGGAAGATTCCATAATGGTCTGTCAAAAAGGATCTGCATTTAAATAAATAAATAAAATAATTAAAGTATTGACCTGGCAATTGACGTGCGGAAAACAGACTCCACAATCAGTGAGACTGTAAAGTAGATATGTTCATTCAGCACTGGGCAGCACGGGGGGTAGTCCCACCAAAGTCGTGCACGCCCGACTCGGCAGTTCACCTCAAGTTTATACAGTCAGGTATTACATATTCACAATATGCCTATACGTATGTATGATTTATCCCCACTTCATATTAAAATCAGCTCCAAGAGGTCATTTCCATAGTCTCCTCCCAACTGCGCTTGCGCAGTGCCTCTTTATGGTGGTCGTCTGGTGGTCGCAGAGATGAAGATAGATGACTCCATCACCACTAGTAACCTCTTTTCTTGGCTCAGTGAGGCTCAGTGATTTCTTGATATTCACCCAAGCCGCAAGACCAGTCTTAGCTGGCTCTTGGGGCCAGCTTCTGCTTCTTATCAGGAACTGTCTCTGCCTCATTGGCTGGTTCTTGGGACCAGCTCTTCTTATCAAGGACTGTCTCTGCCTCAGCTAATTTCAACAATGTAAGCACTAAACATCATCTTTCATCCCCCTTTATTATGTCTACTGAGATTCTTTTGACTCCCCTTGTCTCACAATAATACAACTATTATTATTTTCTGTTGTGTTTGCTTTCAAGTTCTAGTTGTTTCACTTTTTAATTTCATCTACAGCTATCGTAAGCAGAAATACTGCATGTCATTGCCTAGAAAATGAACCTGTACTTGTATAGAACTTCATCAATGAAATGAAAAAAAAGGTACTGAATAGAACCCCAGAAAGTTATACAGTTTGAAATTTTCAGTCACTTCAGTTCTGAAATATGGAAAAGTTGGAAGAAACTCCAGGTAAGTATTTATTGATTGCATATACTCCTATGTTGGAGACTTTGCCAAAAATTTCTCCTCAGAAGTCAGAATGTAACTATAGGAATGGTCTCAGAAGCTCACAAAATTATTTAGTGTCCTGTTCAACAGTTAAATACAATTACATAATTATCTTTGATGGACTCAATTGTAAACTGGTAACCTCTATTAGTCATGCCACCCCAGAAGCAAAATGGTATAAATATGCTGTCTCATGGAATTGTATGTGTTGTGATGCTCCCCCCTTGCTCTCAAGCCATACAAAATTGTACTGTATTTTTTCAGAAAGCCTGCTTTTTCATCTAAGCCTACACTTTCATCCATAAGAGCTTGTTACCCAGCCCAACAATTTATTGTCAGGATTCCTGCTTTCCAGACATGCATGTCTTCAGTGATAATCTAAGAAGATTAGCTAAGTAAACTAGTAAGTAATGGAAGGTCATGCTTCTCTGTGTAAAGGCATGATAACCCGATTCTTTGTGAGATGAGTAGTGTCTTTCATCATAGTAAAACAGGAATTCAGCGTTGCTATTGTTAGGAAAACAGGCAAAAATTACTGTAATATTATTGGAAAACACAAATGTGTGTTCCAGGCTTGGCATGGTGAAAGAGTTTTATGAAACAAATAAACTAATGGAACATAAATACTACAGTGGTAAAAGGTATTCTGCTAGGGGCTCGCCTAATTTAAAATCTGTTGCTCCTGTGTACCAGCTATTGTAAAAAAAGAGATCTGAGACCTTGAGTCAGCTGTTGTCTAGGTAAGGAAAGACAAATTCAAAGGCACTCTCTACATATGCAGTTTGTCCCTGGATGACAAGCCTTAGAAAAGACATTTCCTCTCTTCCCAGAGCATTGGGAAAAAGCCTCATAGGTTCCCAGGAGCTAAAGATAATAATGCTTTAGTCCCTGAGAGAAAAGCGCTTAAAAATCCAATTTCTTCTCTGCTTATTTTTTCTTTTATTTATTCAGTTCTTATTTAAGGAGAAAGAATAATTTGCTTTGATAACAATTGTTTTCAGATTGACTGCTTAATTTACCAAATTGTTTCAGTAAATATAGATAACAATTTATATGTGTCTGTTAAGCTGCAAGTTATAGTAATTTTTAAATCTAAGTTCTTTTAGCAAGGAAGGTTCATAGTAGCTGAATTTTCTTTTAACTTAAAAATATCACTGCCATAAATATGGGCTTTTACTGGAGGTGAAGAAAATGTGCTAATTAACCTTTCCTTGGAATAAAATCTAGATTTATGAAGGCATTAGTGTTGTTATGTTATGCAGATCCACCAGGGAGAGCAAGAGCTAAAAAAATTGAAAACTACAGTGGAACTCTTATCGTTAATTTCAGACCATACCTGTAGCTGCGTGAATAGAGGTAAAGAAAGGTTAAAGTACATTGGTCATCTGCTCTAACATTCAGGTTTTCTGTGCATTAAGTTTTAAAAAAATTCAGCAAAATGAACCTTCTCATCTCTAGGTTGAACAGTCCCAGCTCTCTCACCCTTTCCTCATAAGAGAGATGCTCCAGTCCCTTCATTATCTTCATGGCCCTTTGCTGGACTCCTTCCAGTATGGCCATGTCTCTCTTGTACTGGGGAGCCCAGAACTGGACACAGTACTCCAGGTGCAGCTTTACTAGTGTTGAATAGAGGGGAAGGATCATCTCCCTTGACCTGCTTTGTCTAATGCAGCCCAGGATACCATTAGCCTTCTTTGCAGCAAGGGCACATTGGTGGCTCATGTTCAACTTGGTGAACACCAGGAAACCCAGGTCCTTTTCTGCCAAGCAGCTTTCCACCTGGGTAGCCCCCAGCATGTACTGGTGCCTGAGGGTGTTCCTCCCCAGGTGCAGGACTTTGCACTTCTCTCTGTTGAACTTCCTGAGGTTCCCATCAGCCCATTTCTCCAGCCTGTCGAGGTCCCTCTGGATGGCAGCACAGCCCTCTGGCATATCAGCCACTCCTCTCAGTTTTCCGTCACCAGCAAACTTGCTAAGGATACACTCTGCCCCATTATCCAAATTAGTAACAAAGAAGTTGAACAGGATTGGACCACGTGTTGAACCCTGGGGTACATCACTAGTCACTGGCCTCCAACTACACTTTGTGCCACTGATCACCATCCTCTGGACCCAGCCATTCATCCAGTTTTCAATCCAGCTCACTGCTCATCCATCCCATAAATCAACAGTTGGTCTATGAGAATCTTATGGGACACAGTGTCAAAAGCCTTACTGATGTCAAGGTAGACAATACCCACTGCTTTTCCCTCAACTACCAAGCCAGTCATCTCATCACAGAAGGCTATCAGGTTGCTCAGGCATGACTTCCCTTTGGTAAATTCATGCTGACTATTCCTGATGCTTGTCTTGACCTTCTTGTGTGTGGAAATGTTTTCCAGGATCAGTCACCTGTTCAATCTCCTTCCTGGGGATCAGGGTGAGGCTGACGAGCCTATAGTTCCTTGCCCTTTTTGAGAACAGGAGTGGTGTTTGCTCCTAATCACCATGATCATTCAAAGATTATCAAGAGTGGCCTCACAATCTTCTGTGGACTTCTGTAGAGAGGATAAACCAAGCCACAGCTTAGGCAAGGCTTCACCCTAATATCTGTGTAAGTATACATAATATCTGTAGTTTAACAAGAGCCTTTTTTTCATTTAGACAAGTCATTCAGACAAACCAGTGTTTTGCTCCTGTTCTCCTCTGTGCTTCGTATCATGTCACTAATTTGTACAGTGAGTAACTTAAGTTCAGCTATCAAGTAGACACTACAGAAGCTGCTTGCTTCACACAGTAATTTTCTTTAAACTATTGCTACTTAAGTGAAGCCATGGTGAGTGTTCATTATTTATTTTTTATTTTTACAACAGGGATTGTGGGCATGTACATAAGTCTGTTTATTTAAAACCTACCTGTCAAATATGCCTCATTGTGAAGGATGTCCCTTATTTTACTCAAACCTGATGTTATGCTAAATTTATTCTTCTAAATTACTTATCTCAGAAATGCTGAATCAGTACATTGAAGTGATTCAGAATGTTATGCTGAGTCTGCTTTCACAGCAGGGACCGTGACGGTGGGCCTCACTACTGGGATCACATTCACTGCCAATACTCTTCTTTATTTAGCTGACAACACAGGAACTTTCCCGCTGAAGACATGTGAAGGGAAAGAATGTTTTCTTCAGTGCCAAGTAAGAAGAATAGTGGAAAGTTAACACTACTGTCTTGAATATTGTGACTGATACTTAAATGGACATTTTGTTCCACTGTCCCTCATCTTCCATTTGCCTAGGGGAGAAAAACTGTATATGGGTTAATTTTGAAGAAATTCTAAATGTTCTTCCTATATAAACTTGCATATAATTGTATTATTGTTTTCTTCTTTGAGAAATGAATGCAAGGCTGACCAGATGATCATACCACCAACACAAGTATTCAGAAATCATGTGCTGTATTTTTAATGTCACAATTTTCCTTTAAAATGATTTAAATAAGTGGAAAGATGCCAAATTCAGTCCTTTGCTATTGCATTTCTGTAAATAGCTGTGTTGTACTGTAGATGACTTTGCACAAGGTCTTTGTTCTTTTCCATGATAGTGTGTCTATCATCTTTTCAATGCTCAGAAACTGAAAAGACAGTGGTAATGAACACGCTTTGTATGAAGCCCACAACATATCGAGCATAGCATTTTGAAGCTGAATTAAATACTTTATTGTGGGATTTTTTTGTTTTATTTAAGATGCAAGTGTAGTATCATTGCAGTATCTGATACCTGTAGCAGCTTGACCATTTTTTATAGCAGCAGTAAGATTAATGTGGTTGTTTAATAGCCTAATTAGGTATAAATTTGGTTTCTCAGGTGCCTGAAAAGTCCTTGAGGTTTCTGAAGTAGAAAGATTAGAGAGAGGATTATTCTTTCTGGAGCAGGAACTGGAAAATATTTATTTCACAAAGAAGAAAAAATATTTATTTTATTTTATTTTATTTTAATTTATTTTATTTTACTTCTAAGAAAGAATAAAAAATAGAAACAAAATGCCTTCAACAGAAATCTCTTGCATTTTCTTTCTGCATAGTATTTAAGATGTCACTGTGACTCATACCATATCCTCCTTTGGAAATTTTTCTACCCTATTTGTAGGGAGTCAACAATGAAATATACAAGGATTAATATTTTTAATATGCAATAGTCATCAATATATGCTTCTAGTTCTTTTTCTGGCTAAGCAGTCATTCTCTGTGACAGAGCATGATTTATTGCCCAGAAAACTCAGAGGCATCACTAAGTTTAGGCAAAACAAGTACAAATCATGTACTGAAGTGTAAGGATTGGTAAGTAAAGATTCTTTTCATTCTCCAGAGGAAGAGAAATTTGCTAATGGGAAATATAAGCTGCCCATATTAACATAGGCACAATTCTTTCAGAGCATGAGCTCTTTATTTCGTGGAATTTGCTTACCAAAGAGGATCTTTGAAGAATTCATTGTAGGGAATAGTTTGTTTTATGGTCACACTTTTTTGTTTTGTTTTCTGTTGTTGGTTTGTTGTTTTTTTTTTAATTCCAGGCTACATATGCTTTGCTTTAATTTTATCATATGATAGGTTTGAGTATTTTCAACACTGAAGAAAAGAAAAGAATTTTTTTCTCCCTTTCAGCTTCTCCCTAAGTGCATATCAGACAGTTCTTCTCTTCCGTGTTCAGTCCTGCTCAGTAGCCACAGAAGCAGTTTTTAGAACTGTCCATCATACAAGGCAATCTCTTATGCTCTGCAATGTGTCTGCACATTTTTATCCTGCTTTTCTCTTCCCTTCCTTCAGGAAGTTTTTTCATAGCAAATCCATAGATCTTTTGTGGCCTTTCTGTGTTGTGCAGCAGAAACAACTGAAACTTCATGTTTGCTTCATCTTTTTCCTCATGCCTTCAGTAAATTCTTCACTTGGCACTGATTTTGGATCCTTCTAATGTTTCCTTGATGTTATCATTACTACACCTGAGAAAATAGATTTTAGAAAAAAAGGAAGTAATGTCCTCCATACAGTACACTTTTCAATACAGTACACTTTTCACCATTTAACAGTTATTAGGGCTTGTTTCTTATTGCTTCCCTGTTCCATTTTCCCTTATTATTTCCATTAGCTTTCTGTCCGTTATCTGTGACTTCTTATCACCGAATCTTCCGAACAAGGTTCCCAGTCTACCTGCCTCGTACTACACTTTTACTCTTAAGCTTTGTACCCAAAGTATGAACATATTCATCCTTCTCCTTTGCATTTCTCCTTCCAGTGCAAACTTAACAAACCTTTTTAAAGTTCCTTTCACTTATCATGGTAGTAAATTAGCAGAAAAAACCTAGCACAAATAAAAAGCATTTGGGACTCAGTGCAGTTGCCCACAGAAAGCCATCTACTGCCATTTGAAATGCTCAGAGCTGTTTAACCTCCACTCCAGAAGTAAGCATTTAAAATTATCTTTCAGCTGCATGGAAAATTTTAATGGTTTTCCTGCAAGAATTTATTCTGTAAATCTTAGGAGTATGTTTTTGATCAGAAAGAGAAACAAAAGTCTTCCAAGTTATCTGTAATGTTAGACTATCTCTGGTCACATCCAGGTTATTAACAAAAGTTCTCAGTTTGATTCTTCAAAATGACACACATAGCATGATACTTCATTGTTTCCAGGAATGTGAACAATCTGTCAGCAAGCGTGATTAAAAAGATTAGTTTTCCGTATGCTTACAAAGTAAAATGTAGAGGACAATGTTCTCTTTTTCTTGAGAAGAGCCCTCTCCCCCCCCGCCCCAATCCAAACATCAAATTTGTTCATTAAGAATTGTATAGAAAAATTATTAGAAATAGGAGACATGGAAGTAATCAAGAAGTCCCTGAACAACAACCATGGATATTTCATATGCCTGGTTCAGTTTCTACAATCCTGTTCTAATTTTCTGACAGCTGGCTTCTCGAACTCTGCAGTGGCATTTTGTCAGCAAGCCATTCATTTACTGTGATGAACAGGCACAACTTGATATCCTTTTGGCTAAAGCATATCTTATCTTAGAATTGCAAAACCTGTCATCTTCCCCTAAATCTATGGCTACTGAGTGGACAATAGTTTCACCTGAAATTATCCAGACTGATTTTCTAAAGAAGATACTGCATAGAATAATGGGTAGAATTTCTGTCCTAATAATAATAACAAAAGGTGTTTGCAGTTGTTTAAGCTGTCAGTTTAAATGTCCCTCAGAGAAATCAGCAGAAGGTTTTCTAATGGGTCTAGATCAATAAAAATACGCACGAAAATCCTTCCCCAAAACTACATGTACTACAGTATCCCTTTTTTTAACCACACAGTAGGAGCTGCATCTGGGACTTGCAAAAGGTTTCTAAACCTCTAGATCAACTTTGGGCAGTATGTCATATTGCCATTAAAGAAAAAGTTTTATAACTTAACAAAAATGGTAAAAGATGAAATTTCACAGGGAAAAAGCTTCTGAGGTTTATTACTTTAGCTAGAAAATTCTTTCAATCAAATCATAGAAATTTAAATCCTGCTTTTTGTCATTAAAATGGTTTGTATTTTGTGGCTTATCATCAAAACCTAAATGGTTTTCAGCCAGGGAAATTGAGCACTGCAGTCTGCAGCTTTTACAGAAAAAACCCCCAGTCTCATCATTGCAAGTCTTAACTTCCTGTTAAATGTCATCTAAAAGGGCTCAAATGAGCATATAGTGTTCATGCAAAATATGAACCATCAAGAAAATAAACTTTGGACTCAAACAGGGAAAATATTGCCATTTTATGAGATAGTGCAAATTACTCTTTTTGTCATGTAAGATAGCCTTGGCATGTTTATTCAGAGAACTACAATAATCATGACACATTATACATCACATTTTATACAATTTATGTATGTTTGGACTCTCTTATGTAAATGTTATACTTTATGTTTCTAGAATTTGTCCCAAACACTGCCTCAGATATGGAAAATTGCCAGTGTAAGTTTTGTGAAAAAATGAAGTTTCTATTTTCATGCAAAGCTGAAAATTTTTGTATCTGAGTGTTTTTGGGTTTTTTTTGTTTGGTGTGGTTATGTTTCTTTCAATTAATTCACTTTGAAAAATGCATAATGACTCCACATAAAAATGTACTTATATTTTCAAAACCCTTAAATGTTTTACCTTCAGTTCTGGTTTCTGTATACTGGATTAAAAACAATCATATTCTCTTCTGTATCTTCCATGGAAGGTAAGATTTCATATATTATTTCATAAATGGTTGGCATAAATAGCTTTTAATTTTAGGATCTTATAAAAGGGTATATTTTTCCATACTACACAGCAGTGTCAAAAAATTGCTCATAGAGGTACAAGCACTGTGATGTGTATATATATTTATACCACTCTGTTCATAAAGCTATCACTTTCTTCTCAGATGCAACCACCTCACTCAGCATCCATATCATTAGATTTTGTCATTTTCCAGGGGATTTTAATGCTGCTGCAAAATTGTAAGATGCATCTTTATCACTATACCTGATAAAAGTATATACTGACAAGCCCTCTTGACACACAGCGATTATAATTCCACTTCACTCACTCTGGTATGGACTATAACCTAAAATATAGCTCTATCATATCAAATACCCATTAATGGCCAATGTGGGTCAAAAGAGGAACAGTAAAGGTACTGACTATGGGCCAAATCTTTTAAAACACTGAGCAAGAATATGCTTAGATTTAACCCTCACAGTATGTTAGGTGAAGATACAAAGCTTAAGTCTTCCCTTTGAATGCCTCGCTCAGGAGATACAAAAAGGTCCTTTTACAGTCTGGAGTTCCCAGGTAAGGTCAGGAACCCACATTCATTCTTCCAAATAATTGAGCAAAGCTCAGGTTTGTTTGTTCGTTTGCTTGCTTGTTTTTTCAAACTGCTTGTGAATCTGCCTGCTTTTTCAACAACTGCCTGTACGTTAAAGAAGATTTACTTAGGAAGAGGGAGATAGAGGTCCAGTTCCTTTCTGTGCATGAGTAGATTAAAAACCATATTTCAATTTTCCACTTAAGTGCCCTAACCATTGTGTAAGCTACTAAGTCTATTAGGATGGTTCCACTTTGCAGAACATAATTCAAGAATCATTGGGTCATACAAAGAAAACATAAAAAGGAGCACAGTTTTGTAGCTTTAGTGGTTATAGACCTTACAAAGCTGGGAAGAAGCCTAAATCTAGTGCCAACTCACATGACAGCTTCTGTGTTTTAACCAGTGGAATTTGCCTGTAAAGCCCATGTTTTTTCTTCCACATTCATGTTAACTATTCTAATCCCTATGTTTCTTCTTGCTTTTTCCTTTCTTTATGAATTCTTTATTTTGCTGGGCCTTGTGCAGTTGCTGCCGTAGAAGAACTGACAATTGCTTAAAGTATCTTATTATACCAGGTATTTTCATGGCAACTGCAGAATCTCTTCAAATAGAAGAAAACACAGAAACCATTATTTCCACCTTTTTGCTGAATCTTCTAATTAGCGATTTATTTAATAATTAGAATAGCACAACTCCTCTCTCTCTATATTTACACACACATATATATATACTTACAATAGTAATTTACAAAAGTCGCTCATACTATTACAAGTTTTGGGGACCTCAACCACATCAGCTTACTCACAGAAGTGCTGAGCTCTTACCAGTTCAGAAAAGCTCTGTTATATGCAGAAGCACATCTTGAAGAAACCAAGGAAAATTCTAGTCAGTGTCACTCAAGTCAACTTTTTCTTCTGTGCTTCATTGTCAGGTAGCAGTTGACAGAGGACTATCAGGTTTGCAGTTTTGAATATATGCACCTGTATTCAGCAAAAATCTAAATTCAGTTCTAAAAACTCTGCTGCATCCAAAACCCCTGTTTTTTTACAGTTTTGTATCAATCTGAGTTTATTACTAGACTTGCTATGTATATTTATTTGTGATATTAGTTTACTAATTGTCAAACATGCATGCATATGCTGCAACATTACAATATTAAACATTTCAGAATGTGCCCAATATGTTGAGAAAATAGATTTAATTATCTTATTATGTCAGGGTGATATTGAACAAATCAAAAAAAGCTTGCATCAAAAGATTTATATCCATAGATTGTACTTTCCATATACAATATTTAATAGCTGCTATTAAAAGTAAAAAACCCCAAACTCTCTTAATTTTATATCATTGCATCGTAGTGTTCCTATATGCAACACCACTACTAAATAATTAAAATCCATTGGTATCATTTAAGTATATTAGTACCATTAAGCCAACCAAAAAATTAAAATGTGGTTTGTACATTAAAAAATCACGTATGCAAACAGCTCATGCTGTTTCTATGAATTGTTTATGTAACAGAGCAGAGGGCTGCAGGAGGCATATGCAGCTTTAGACAAGGAGAGATCATCAAGGATTTATGAAAGTATGTGTGGTTTTGGCAGGAATTAAAGACTGCAGAGTATCATGCTGAAAAATTTTGCCTGATTGAACAGAGAATTGATACTGTATGACAATTTATATAAGGACCTTGAAGGCTGGGTTTTGTTATCAGATTTCAAATTCATGTTTTACAAGGAGTGCTTTAGAAGAATCTCCTAGATATGTCTGAATAATAAACTTTTCAAATCCAGAAATTCATATATGCCAACTTCATTACAGTAACATATGTAAACATATGCATATATTTAACAGAACTGGGTCCCGTAAACACACATTTCATAACAGCATACAGGACTGAGGAGGTAGTGCAGACTCCTTATTGCTACATGTTAAATAACTTTTACTGCTACCTAATTGTGCCTGGTTTTCCCATGCTGCCAGATGATTGATGCTTTTAGGCAAGTGTTGCAATGTCTCATTCTTAACATCTGCTGTGTTGATGGGGAAATGTCTAATAACTGATATATAAATCCCAAAGAAGTATAATATCCGGGATTTCAGACAGTGTGAGGGCAAACCAAGTTGAAGCTGGTTATTATACAGAAAAAAGAAGTCTAGAAAGCTTACTGAAGCAAAATTACACATGGAAATTACAAAACCTGAATCTAGAATTAGATTCTTAAAAACTCATGTTCAGTGCTGCTTAATCATGGGGATGTTTGACTGTGCAATCAATCAGCTTTTGACCTTAATGTTTTGTACACATTTAAAGATGTGTTTTTACACAACAGCAAATACTTATGCCTACCTCTAGCATGGGATCCAAAAACTAGGTCTTTTTCTGTTAGGGTATGTTCATGTGCCATAAAAGAGCCCAGGACTTACTCTCTATCCCCCCAGGTGTGTGAAATGGTGATTCACATCTGTATGGCTAGATTTTTTTCCATCTCAGAGCAGGGTGGCCTTGACCAGGCTGTTTACAGCGAGTGTTATTCCCCAAACCACATCTGAACCTCTTCTGGGAGTGTGCTAGCCGGCGTGGGACAACCGTGCCGGGGACCATGCAGGCAGTCAAACAGCAGAGAGAAGCGTATGCCAGCGTTCAAGCCCGTGACTTGCCTTTTTAGTTTACTGGGATAGATGTAGCCTGAGAGGTGCAATCCTGTGGATCTCCTCTTCTTAAAGAATAATGTATCCAGCTGTTCAGCATCCTATTGCCTGTAAAAGACAGTTGTCTGCCTTTAGACAAAATACCTTACTTTTAAGATGTGAGCTTTGAGGTGGAGGAACTGCTGTGCCTTTCTATTCGCTATCCAATATCTTGGAGACCTCTATTTCTTGAGCTAATTCATCCTCATATTTCTTACTTTTGAGATGAGTTAGTCTAGCCATTAGTTTTTAAGCATTGCCTAAAGGTAAGAACACTCATCCAAAATGTCAAAACTCAGGGATTGAGTTTTCTTTTCAATACCTGTTTGTGTAACAGTTTTACATGAAACAGCCCTTGCATGTGTTGTATTAGGGACTGGGACTCTTTCTGCTTGGATCAGTGTTTCAACCACTTTGCTGGAGAGTCACAATTCCTCTCCGCAGGTTCAAGGAGTGGTTTTTGTTTGGGTTTTTTTTGACCCCTGTATAATAAGAGTTCTGTGGGACTAGACCCTTGTTGAGCAGCTTTTTATTAATTTCTTGATAAATAAGTTTGCATGAAATTAAGATTGTGTTTTTAGATAAAAAATAAAATATTAATAAAAAGATTTAGATAGAAAGGGATACTTTAATGGAACATATGCTGCTCCAGAATTTGAACAGCAAAAATGAAGCATTTTTCAGGTCTTTGAAAATGGAGTAAAAATTTGGTATCAAAAGAAGTATTTATTTCTCATTTTTCACTTTCTCTTATGGGTAACAAATCTTAAGAATATTAAAAAATGAGAAGTACGTCAAAAAAGACTCAGAAAGTTTCAGAATGAAGCACTTCAACATCCTGTAATATTTTGAATTTATTATACGAACATGTTGACGAAAATGACGAAAAGCCTTGTCCTGTTCAGGTTAGGATCTATGCTTATGACTATTGTAGTGAGGGTTAATTCACAAAAAAAAAAAAGATAATTTTGTTATGAGTTTTAATGCATATTGGAAATATAATAGTTGTTTCTTTAAAATTATAAGGTATAAGGTCATAGACAAATCTGTAAGTGGCACTTTATCCTGCAGAATAGTGAAGACAATAGCAAGTTCCTGGACTAGCATGAATACTATCTTCCCTGATCTTTCACCAGACATTTCTTGAGAACATCAGGAATTTATAAGACTTCATTAATGTCACAAGAAGATCCTTTCTTTTTTTGACCTATATTGTAGTACAGATATGCTTTTAGGTGAATGATTTTTTTTTTTTTTTCTATGCCGTGTGTTCTATGGAAAGAGAACACCTGAAAATGTCTATTCTTTCCATCTATCTTATGGTCATATGTCTTCAGTCTCCTTTCATTGACTCTGAAATGAAATTAATCACCATAGTTTGTCTTAGAGTACATGCCAAATTTAAAGACAGTTAATGTTTGCCAAGATAAATCTCATTCTGAGCCAGTGATAAATGAAACATCTTAGCAATCATATATCTTAGTGAAAATTGTGAACATTGATGTAATATATGTCCATAGTCTGAAGAAAGTTACATAGTTTTTGTTCATAAATACATTTTTCATCTGAAATAAACTACATCTTACAGTGGGGTAAAAGGGGGGAAAGAATTGATACAATTGCAATTTTTCACTCTGCATTAGAATTTTGAGTTTTAACATTGTGTGTGGTCTTGATCAAACACAATGGCCTATATTTGCACTTTAATAGTTCCAAGAAAAGAAGTTGGAGATGAAAATCTTAATAAAATCTGATTAATGACAAAAAGTTCAAACATCAGAAAATTTGTAAAATCACAGTAGTTTCTAACAGAATAAAAAATCTTCAGTAGAAAACAAAATTACATATTTTATTATATATGCATTTCAGATATGTACAGCTACATCTATAATGTAACTTTTTCAAAGAACATAGCTGAACTGAATATTTGTCTTTATCAAAGATCATCTTTTATCAAACTTATTTAGACTTCTGGATGCAGAGACTATGTAGACTGTCCATCCAATTATTTATTTATTTGGTTGATTGGTTTTAAAATTCTTGACTCCACTGTATTGCCATATAAATTTTAATTGCTCTGATTTCTTGATACAGACTGAAAAATAAGTTATGGAATTAATTATTCAAAATGCAAAATATATGATCAGTTTTTGAAAGCCCTTAGCTATCTTTCAAAGTAGAAAAAAATGGGTTTAGTAAGTTTCACTAAAGGTATGGTGTTCAGTAGGACCATTTGCTGCCTTACTTTCATTGGGAAGCAATTATATATCCCTATATGTATTGCAAAAGTTCACATTATTTAGTTCAATCTAGCACCATTACTGCCAATTAAATATGTTAAATTTACAGGAAAACAAATGCTTAGAGAAGCCCTCTAGCTTTGCAATAAATGTGTGTGGGGAAAAAAAGTGATTTTTTGATTGATTCAGGTAATATGAATAAATTATTAGTCCTTACAGTAGCAGAGAAAATTAATCTTTTGAGCACAATGAAATTAAAAGGTTTTGGCTTGCCTGATCTGAACAAAGTAAGATGAATTTTTAATACAGCAAATTAATTAGGCACATAATGAGGAATAGGATGCATAATAACTCTAATTCTGATAAATAGCAAAATAGTCCAGATCCTCAAGGAAATAAATATCATCCATCACAAACATACCTTAAATTCTGTTTATTGGGAAATATTAATGGTAAGAGAGCTTGCATAAAGGAGTTAGATAAATTCTATTTGCTGATTCTGTTCAGCGCAATTACATTACATGTTGACCCTCATCTGTAACTTTTTGTGAAATTGATTTTAGGACATTATTCATTTCTGAAGGTGTTAATGTACCATAAAGGATTTGTATTATCGTTAAACATACTGTCTATGCCAGGTGTTACATGTTATTTGCTTCTGCCCTGAAGATCATTTAACAGCTTATAAATCTTTATGGCCCCATGATGTTTTGCTACAATAATTTGCATCTTTAAATAGCTTCTGAATGATGCATTCTAAAAATAAGTAACAAGCAACATTTTTGTTATTAAAGTACATATATCTTCTGTTTTACAATAGTGTTAATTACAAAACACAAGCAGTACTAGTATGGGAAAATAAAATTGATTAAAAATGTGAGAAAAAATGTTTTATCTAACTTTTCACAGCATAAAAGCATTTCAATGCAGATTAAGTAGTTAATCAGTTTAAGAAATTTTTCTTTTATGAGACATCTGCATGAGCTTTAAAGAATTATATAAAGGTATAAGTCTATTTCAGTAGAAAGTCATGGATGTTATCTATAAATGTGTTTTGAAATCTAGGAACTGAATATATATTAATAAACTCTGATACAATCTCATCTTTTCTATAACATATAGAAACAATGGAATTAAAAAATGACTGATTGGACAGATCTGTCACGACCTCTTCTTACTCTGTGTTATCTTTATTTTAATGGTTATGTCTATGTGCCAGAGAAGACTGCTCTGGGGGCTTGTCTTTGTTGGTGTGCACAGTCTGAACCACCATGGAAGAGGGAGGCCTTGGGAAAAACTGGCCTCATGCCTTTTGAAGAACACTTTCGGATGGGATGGATGGGCACTAATAGAAACAACAGGGATTTTATACCAAGAAGGAAGCTTCCTCAGTGAAGCATGAAGAAAACAGGTAATCATCAGAATTTACAGAAGAAAAGAACGTTTCCTATGGATCCTGAGAGGAATTTTACTTGGCAACTTATGCTTGATCCTTAACTCTGGTCAGCTAGTAGCTCCTTTTTAAACTTGTAATGTCCTGATGTTTCTGATGTTGCTGTCTTAGTGGTCACCTGGTGATTCAGGTGATCCATACGCCTACTTTGAACTGTCTTTTCAGCTCCAGCTGAAATTCATGGGAAAGTCCTCACTGACTTAATTCTGTAGATCTTCTCTTCTGAGCTTTCTCTTTTCAACAGAAGGTAATGGGAAAATTTAGTTTGTTGCAGTTGTCATTTCTGAGACTTCTTACACAGCAATACTATGTCTACACAGCTTATGCCCATCTATCGTATAGGATGGCTAATACATATTTGTAAGTAAAATAATCTGAAAATAGATGGTAATATATACATTGACTTTTAGCAGTTGATAATCTAAGGCAATTATCATAAAACCCACTGTAAAACTTAAATTACTTTCCCACACTTCTATTCACTAACAGTAAAAAGTCACTGTTTTATCTATATGGTCAATGTTATTTATTTTCGTTATGAAAATATTCTATATACTCACGCTATTAGTATTGATTCTCTCTTCTGTAATTTAAAGTTTGGACTTTC
The DNA here is from genome assembly GCF_964188355.1 of Buteo buteo. Taxonomy (NCBI): domain Eukaryota; kingdom Metazoa; phylum Chordata; class Aves; order Accipitriformes; family Accipitridae; genus Buteo; species Buteo buteo. Next base: position 23,239,241 of record NC_134184.1, on the reverse strand, counting down.
TTAATAGGAGCTTTCACAATATTCAGAGAGGCTACTTCTTTAACTTTCCATTAAAACTTAGAGGTTACAGCCTGTGTATAAATAATTATTTTATTTAAGAAAAAAAGAATACAAGTGTAAAAACTCTGGGCCCTCAGTACCAGTAGGATAACATACATATAGTCATTGATATATATTCTAAATAAGATATGGGCAAAGATAGTGATACAGACTTAGGTCTAAAAGTCTTGTAAAATAAGTTAGATGGCATATAAGAAATCCTAGGGTTATCAATTTGATCTTCATAACAATTGTGGTACATATCAGCCAAGCTATTTGCAGAATGCTTTTTATTAGGAAATAAATTTATCTGTATTTCAAAGTATGAAGGTATGGCTGCTAATACATTTCTATCCAGGATAACACAGGCTATTTAGTGTATAGCATGCTGTATACTGCTTTATAATGAGCTAATGTAAATTTTTGCTTCATTGCTCATTGTTAATAAAAAAGTCCTGAGAAAACAAATATATGAACATTCAGTGTTAAAATAAAAGGAAGTAAAAAAAAAGACTACTGAAAGTCTTATAATTATACAGTGTTTAATCCTGTTAGCCGTAGTAACAAAAAATGCACACAACTGCAAAATAGCATCAAGCCATCAGAAAAGATCCCTTCTGTAAATCCTACTACTTCCCTGATAATAACCTTCTACAGAAGTTTTTTATGCCTTTCAAACAATGGCAGAATATGCTATCTTTCATATGGTCTATCCATTCATATTCTGATTTCAGTCAAGGATAAATCTAGTACACAAAGAAACAAATTTTTTGGTCTATTTTCTCTTTTTGAACTAACAGCTAATTGCTATATTCTATATGAAACATATTTATGAAGCTGTTTCATACAGGCTTTATTACTTTAAATAGAAAAATGTATTCAATATAGTAATAAGAAATATTAATATCATGGAGGGCAAAGATACAATTGTTCAAATGTAAAGGCCATGATGAGATTTTTAACTATCTTATCTTTTTATTCTTTTTCTTTATTAATTCTGTATAAAGATATCATCATAGGTTTAAAATTATGTTCATTTTATTTAAAATTTTTTGTTTATTTAAAAGTAAACCAGTGATTTCTACTACATCTGTACTGTCACGGGATATACTGGTAATCAGGCCTTAAAAAATGTAGCCTTTATCTATTACTCTCAGAACTAAAACCAGTAACTCAGGAGAAAAGCTGTTGTTTTGCTTGCCCAGATACAGCTTCTCCAAGGCTCTGTTCTTACCAATCTTGAATTTCAAAAAAAGTATGATTACAGGATATTCTTCAAGGCATCTGATCTACAAATTGCAGTGTCTAAAGGAAGGTAAGAGAGATATGTTATCCATTTACAATCAATTAGCTGTGCAATATTATTAATAAACTTTCTATTTAGTGGTCTGGTATAAGAACATAGTTCATATTATTTCTTTGGCTGTGTTCTCTTTTTTTTTTCCTGATTTCGATCCATTTCAGCGGGGCCAATAATAAATGGTGTCTTAGCTCATCTTTCTTCTTGTTTCCTTTTTTTTTTCCTTATCTCTCTGTTCAGACTTTTATATACATTCCTTATTTCTTTTCTAACTATTTCTCTCTGACACTTCTTTATTCTGATCACCTTCCTTGTGTCTCCATAAATCTGACTTTAGATGGGATTTATCTCACTTTTATTTGTCTGTAAGGTGTACGTGGACTTTAAGCAGATAATCATGACTGGACAGTTAAAGAAAAAGTTAAGGACACTGGAAAAGAGGACAGAGGATTCTATACTGAAGTGAATGTCTGAAAACCTGAGACGTTTATCTTCCTCTCCTGCATTGCTAATGAATATATGTATACTTATATCAGGGAATTGGAGAATGCTGTGATGGAGTGTTTAGAAGACTGACAAATTTGGTCAGTTTTAAACATTAAAAATAAAGTTTACTAAATACATTCATTAGCCCGTGCTGGGTCCTGCACTTGGGTCACAACAACCCCACGCAGCGCTACAGGCTTGGGGAAGAGTGGCTGGAAAGCTGCCCGACAGAAAAGGACCTGGGGGTGCTGGTTGACAGTTGGCTGAGTATGAGCCAGCAGTGAGCCCAGGTGGCCAAGAAGGCCAACGGCATCCTGGCCTGTATCAGAAATAGTGTGGCCAGCAGGAGCAGGGAGGTGGTTGTTCCCCTGTACTCGGCACTGGTGAGGCCGCACCTCGAGTCCTGTGTTCAGTTTTGGGTCCCTCACTACAGGAAAGACATGGAGGTGCTGGAGCGTGTCCAGAGAAGGGCAGCAAAGCTGGTGAAGGGTCTGGAGCACAAGTCCTGTGAGGAGTGGCTGAGGGAACTGGGGTTGGTTAGTCTGGAGAAAAGGAGGCTGAGGGGAGACCTTATCACTCTCTACAACTACCCGAAAGGAGGGTGTAGTGAGGTGGGGGTCAGTCTCTTTCCCAAGTAACAAGCGATAGGATGAGAGGAAACAGCCTCAAGTTCTGGCAGGGAAGGTTTAGATTGGATATTAGGAAAAATTTCTTCACGGAAAGGGTTGTCAAGCATTGGCACAGGCTGCCCAGGGAAGTGGTTGAGTCACCATCCCTGGAGGTGTTTGAAAGATGTGTAGATGTGGCACTCAGGGACATGGTTTAGTGGTGGACTTGGCAGTGTTAGGTTAACAGTTGGACTCAATAATCTTAAAGGTGTTTTCCAACCTAAATTATTCTATGATTCTGAGATTCTACTATAAATACAGCTAAATTTTGGTGTTTACAATCTGGAGTTAAACCTATCCTCTAAGTTTTAGATAACTAAAGTTAAATTAAAAGAATTGAGATCTCCATAATATATTTTTCTTCTTTATTGTAGCATTTTTCTATCACATTCATTTAAATACTGGTTATAAAACAGAATATTGCTGATGAGAAACACTGCTAACCAAGGGTTTATAAGAGTATAATTTAAAAAATATAAAAAAAAGTAAGAATATAGTTAGAATATAATGTATAGAATGGTCTAAAAATAATCTGAAAATACTCTTAAAATGCTTGTTAGAATAATGAGGCTCAAAGCTATGCTATGCATTGTTTTCATTTATCCATATCTGAGAGAACAAGCCATCAATACTTTAGACCATACAGTTTTGAGAAACTGCAATTGAATTAATTTTTTTTAAAAAACAAATATTTTTGCTTTGAAATCTATAATTTCAGTCTTTTCCCCTTAACTAATGACTTGAAATGTTCTAAAAAATAACTACTTATTCTTTAATAAGTGTGTAATATAAATATAAGCATACGTATGTGTATATCGTTATCTATACACATATGGTATTCTGTAGAGATTTCATTGCTATATTTGCTTTGGCAATTAAAAATAATGAAGGAATGATAAAAAATACCATAGAATCACAGAATCATAGAATGGTTTGGGTTGGAAGGGACCTTAAAGATCATCCAGTTCCAACCCCCCTGCCATGGGCAGGGACACCTTCCACTAGACCAGGTTGCTCAAAGCCCCATCCAACCTGGCCTTGAACACTGCCAGGGATGGGGCATCCACAGCTTCTCTGGGCAACCTGTTCCAGTGCCTCACCACCCTCACAGTGAACAACTTCTTCCTAATATCTAACCTAAATCTACCCTCTTTCAGTTTAAAGCCATTACCCCTTGTCCTATCACTACATGCCCTTGTAAAAAGTCCCTCTCCGTCTTTCTTGTAGGCCCCCTTTAGGTACTGGATATTCAAAGGTAATAAGAAAATGAGGTATTACATTATTACTACTGCTGCAATGGGAGAGTAAAGTAAGCTGGTGAAGTTTTATTTGAAAAATATTCAAAATTATTCAGTAATCAACAGTCTTACACTGTGCATGAGTTGCCAGTGACTGACAATGATAAATGATATTCCATTCTGTTATTCAGTTGATGATAATGTGCTATTCACATATGAATAGCTTTATCTACCCATTATATTTATGAAGTTCTTTGTATTGTTTAACCATTATTTAGGAGTAGACATTTCCTGAATTGCATGCAAGAGTCACTGAACTTAATGTTTCTTCCAAATCCAGAGAATACACAGGGTCCTTCACCTTTTATTTGTTCAAAGAGGAAAATATAATTTTAAAGCAATGTTCCAGACATTTCAGTTCAAATCCTATAGTGAAAATGTTCCAGATATATAGTAATGCATCCTTTTTTATGCCCTTTAAGGTATACATGTTTTAGCTACTGCTAGATGACAATGAAATATATCTTGATGGAAAAAGTATGCTCTATGGTTCAAATTTCCACTGATGTAAATCAGAGAAATCCTCTGAATTCAAATGATCTGTGCAGAGCCATGCAATCTGAGGATGTGACCTATATTTCATTTTTACAGTAAGTAATTGATACAGCTACATTTTTGCTTGTTTCATTATTAGAGTCACTGACTTGTCTGATGTTTGAAATATTTAAGTTCAAGTTACTCATAAATTTGAGTAAGCTGATTACCTACCTGCTGTTCCAATTACTGCTGATTTTTTTACATCACTTGCTCTAATCTCAGGTATCTAGTAGTCCTTTGACTCCAAGAAGAATCACACTTTTCTCCTACAGTAATTCCAGACCGTCATTAAGAGTAGTGGTTACAACATTTCAATATACCAGATTTATGTCCAAACATTATTTTACTGATCAGGGACATGACAATGTCCAAACATTATTTTACTAAAGACAATTTCTCTCTCATTCGCAATCATATTTATACTCATATGCACACACATATATCTTTTCTTTTTCTTTCTAAGTCTTACCCATTCTTTGGGTATGCCTAAGAAAGATGAAGCCTTTTTTACTATTTCCAATTTAAAAAACTTTTTTTTTTGTCTCTGAAATTTTAATTTAATATATATTTTCTAACAGGTCACTACATTTCCCTTTCTTCCCTCCCCACCCACATCAAGTAGACACATACAGGAATACAAGATGTTAATGTTTTGTAGTTTTTTTTTAAATTTAGAAACTTTGACAAAACAAATTTTAATGCATGAGAGAAACAGGAAAAGTTGATTAATAGGCTCCCAATGATCTTTCAAGAGAATACCTAGATACTATTTGCTTAGAAGCTCTTGTTTTATTTTCTCATTTTTCCTTCCTAGTACCACAACATAAAGTAGATCAAAGGGTCCATACAAGAAAGAGTCTTAACTTGACACAGTTTTACCCACCAACTTGGTGGCCCACATTTCAAAAAGGTTGATCATGTATTATTAAATACCAGCTTTATATCTCTTCTACTTTGCCCCATTTAATTTTACCTGCCTGAAAATTAGGCCTGTAAGGCTATGTCTATACTGATAAATAAAAAAGAACCAGTTAATCCCTAGACCTAAGAACAAATGTCAAATGTTAGGCATCCATGATGCTTAAAGCCAGTATTCTTTGTGTCAGATTTTCATGAAGGTAGCTAAATGGAATAATAAAAAACAGAGTCAGGAAATGAGCTAAGAGTTAAACAATATGAAAAATAAGTGGTCAGTGTTGGAGTGCACTCCCTGAGCTGCTTTTGTTCGGCAGTTGGATGTACCTTATGTCTAAATCTCTTATGTAAACTCCCTCTATTATTAAGGTAAGAGAGATAGGTATTTCCAGAGGAATATGAATGCCATCCTAAATTAAAGAATTTAAGATGCATATGCAGGTTCACCCTCTAGTAGCTCCTCTCTCTGTGGTTACAGAGGAAGCTCATATGATTAGTTTAAATAGAAACCTAATTTTAGGTAGTGGAAGTTCATATGGAAGTGAAAAAAAATTTCTTTTAATTAAGGACTAATGAAAATTTCTATATTTCTTCATGTGGATATCAGGAAAAGGCCTTATAGGAATATAGGATTTATCATATTATAAACATCTGAAATGTTTCTGGATAGAGATTTATATTTTTCTAGTTTGAAGGTAGTTTTTTATTTAAAACATACAAAGAAAACGTGCTCTCCCCCCAAAGTATATTATTCTTTTTTTTTTATCCATTATATTTATATTTTGGTTTTGTTTATCCTGATTCTTTTTTTCCATAAAGACCTAGAAAGTATGTGGATAACTTTTATTTCATTTTAAGCATAGGCATTTTTTTGGTGAACAGAAGAGTGTCTTTCACAACTGTTTTTAAAAAATTTATTTATATTCTTGACCTTATGTTTTCCTCTGGTCTATTCATATTGAAGACATGGATGCTGAGGTTTCTTGTTCTATAAGGTATACATTCAATAATGGCCTCATTTGCTTGTTTGTATGTGCAAAAATGGTAGGTTTTGATAGGAATATTTTTATTCTTTATCTAATTGCATCCTTTTTGATCTGCCAGTCTGGATTTTTGAAGACTGTTCCTTCCTATTTGGATATATATAATTTTATATTACAGAACTACAGATTTATACAGTGGAAGATCTTCATAAATATACTAAAATGTAAGGATAAGTCATAATTATTGCTATCAGTTCATAGCAGACGGACAAGTAAGTTCAACGAAGTGTTAACACAGATAAATATAAAAGCGTACCTTTCAACTTCAAGTTGCCTTTTTTTATCACATAGACATGAATTTTCATACCAAAATGGCAACTACTGCAACATTGCTTTTTTTTGGCTTTGTCTTCATAGTGAAATTCAGATGGGAGGACAAAATTTGTGTTCTTCAAGGCTCAGCACCCAAAGGATACACCTATAGCAGAAATCTAGCTTTATACTCAAAAGAGAGGCCTAGAAACGTCTGAAGGGCAGTTCAGTTCCTGGGTGGATTCAGTTACTTTATTTCTAATTCCATTGCTCTCGTTTCTGCACAGAAGTCACGTCTTATGATTCTGAACCTAAGGAGGTTGTGCCCAAACTCATGTAGTGCGTGAGCCTGTTGCCTCAAAGAGATCCTTACAAAAATATACTAACAAGGTAGGTTTTTTTTAATAAATGCTGATAATTGATATTTTATATCTTCTCAGTTATGAAAATCTCTTTCTTTCACAAAACAACCTTTCTTCTTTTCTGTCTGATTTTTTATATGTAAAAGGGTTAGTATTTGTAAAAGGAAAGCAAAACCTAGTCTTGACCTGAAGGCTGAGAAGATACCTCCTTTCCCAGCTGGCTAGAGCGGAGGCTGCTGTGGTTGCCCCAGACGGCTCCTGCAGCAGTGAGGTTATGTATGCACTCCCAATGGGCTTGCCCAAACAAACACATACAGTACAGACACAGAGGGACACAAAGAGCTGAACACAGGTGAGCAGCACTTTTGCAGGCGTTCACATAAACACAAACAGCACTCAAACAAACGCGAGCAACAGAAATGGCCCAACCCTATTCCTCCTCAGGGCTAACCACTAGTAAAGTTTGCTTATAGGAACTTATACATACCACCACTTACTAAGTCACATGTCCAGCCACACGTGCTGGTCCTTCAAACACTGACTTTATGATCATCCAGTATCCATGCCCAGAGCCTGGGCATTTCATCTGGTCTCCTGCTTAGAGGCTATGTCTTTCCAGATGCTGGTCTGCATCTCCTCACCCGTTAGTCTTGAAGTTTAATAGTGAACCACTTAGTGTCCCCCCACGCCAACAGAACAGAAAGTAAAGTCACACAGAAAAGTAGTTAGGAATAGAGTTTAAAAAGAAGATAGGATGGACTGTGGCAATCAGGTACGTTAAAAGCTTCATTAAAATAATCTTCTGTGAAATGCTTTGTTAAACAGAAGTAGCTAACTGACAAGCTGTTCTGTGTCTACGTTATGGTGACCAGTATTCATTACAATCTCTAGTTTTATACAGTGATTGTACACTCTTTAAGGTAGCCCCTGGCTTATCGTTTGGTATGGGAATAGCAATGAAGTCCTGGACTCTCTTTAATTAAAGATTTATTTCTATATCACAAAACCCCTCATTCTAAGAGTAACCTTCAATTTCCTACCTGTGAGTGATTGCACTGACAATTCTCTTAGGTAGCTGTCTTTTTCCTTCTGATTAAATGAGACTGACTTCCTTATGAATAAGGTGCGATGCTCATCTGAATCTCGGGGACTTTTAAACATTAATTCTATTATGAATGAACTTTGGCCTTCTTGCAAGACAGAATGATGTAATATACAGTTTTGCAACATACATACTCGAAGCCTGTCACTAGTTAACATATCTTAACAGATAAAGAAGCACAGCAGACAGATGGTCCTAGCTGTCAGTTCTGTCAGTTAATTGTAAATAATCTTATCAACGTAGCTTTCAGGACCATGTGCCAAATTTCCCTAAATGCCTGCTTCATGGGGCAACTCATGTCCTTTAATAACCAGAAAGTGGAAAGCATACTTTATAACTTATAACTCTAAGGTAAGCTATATATAATACCTGGTTTAAATGCAAACATAACAGTTTTCTGATATATTGCATAGAAAGAGACTCACAGAAAAAATTAGGCTGGAACTGACATTAGGAAATATTTTAGTCCACCCCTGTTCTCTGAATAAGTTTAACATTTAGATTAATCAGGATTTTCAGTACTGTAGTGCAGCAACCTTTCTTCCAAACCACCCCTCCTGCAAACAAAAAAAGTGAACAAAAAGTGAGCAAAAGCAGCTTACTATATCAGACATAACCATAATAAAGTCTTTTTGAAACATCTGCTTAATTGTGCAGTCTGTAATTATATACTTTCAGATTGTTGTTTTTGTTTGGGTTTGGTGGGGTTTTTTGTGGCTGTTTTCTTCTTTTGCATTTTTTTTCTTCTTATCAGACATTAATGCACCAGAAAACTGAGACATCTAAAATGGAAGAAGGCCAAATCTGTGAATGGAGGCTTTTCTTCACAGGTCTGCTAATATCTTTGACCTTAAAAAGAAACCTGAAGTATACGTAGAAATCACCCGAAGTTTCCCAGATAGGGAGTGGAACATGGCAGACTGTTGAAAGAAATGGTTCAGGCTTCCCAAGATTTGAATTGCTTGTGAAGAACAAGAGAAACTAAGTCCTAAGTAGCACTCCTGTACTCCACATTAGTTGAATACCTGCAAATTATTCCTTTTTTTTCAGAAGAGATTGTATTTGGGACAGAAAGCCAAAGTGCCACTTTCAATGTTGCTCATTTTTAGGGACAGATCCAGCAGAGCCTTACTTGTTCTCTCAATGCTATACCCTTCCTTTTAGACCCAGTATCACACAGATAGATGCTCAACTACATGCTCAGAGTTTTGGTTAAACTGAGAGCTCAGAAAATAAGAACACAGTTTATGTAGTCTGCTAAGAGACACTTGTTCAGTATCACACCAGAAATTTGTACTGAAACCAGGAAGAGAAATGAGTTTTTTCTAATATGATGTATGCTGACCTACTGTTTTAGTGCAATTTTGTTCATTATCAACAAGTTTACCTACTTCTGCATGGATGAGCATGTGACCATGAAAACACTGTTGAGTTCTTTACTGGGGTCTATCCAATTTTATTTACTGAAATAATTGGACAGTAGTCTGATTTTGCAAATTTTTATAAGGATTTTAATACATACTTGCTAATTGAAGGTTTCTGGTTTTGACCTTAGACAAACAAGACAATTTTGTTTTCTGTTTGATTATATTAAATTTAACTCTCAGCAACTGTGGACTACCTAAAAGTTGAGGCTCACCTGTACAATAATACTTCTATTTTTCACAAAATATATTAAAAAATCTTCATTCATCTGCTGATCTTTCAGGTATATAACTCTTTCTTCCAATATGTCTCTTTTTGGTTTTTTTTTGCCATCTGATGTACTGAAATACTATAACAATGCATGATTAGAGCAAAAGTGCTATAAAGATGTCTGCCATCAATGCGTAATCTATAAGACCTCCGATCACTACTGTCCTAGTGATGCATTAGTACAATACGTCATCAGGATGAAAGCCAGAAGGTCCAGGAAGGACCTTTTCCAGCACTTTTAAAAAATATTATAATTCCTCATTAATTATTAGTTGAAGATGAGCCCTATGTTTGTATCTGTATATAAATAAATAAATAAATGAGTCTTCCAGAAAAGATAATGAGGGTGGTCCACTAACAATAACTGATATCTTATTATGCAGAAGAAACTCACGTCTTTGCTAAGAAGTCTCTTCTATTGCATTTCTGCTTTTTAGATGTAGCTCACTCTGAATCTCTTTTGCCATTGGTGGTTGTCATGTTTTCAGAATGACTTTCAGTTCAGTGTATGTTCATCTCAAATACTCTTCCTTCATCAGACAATACTTTGTCTCTCCCAGTATGAAATCATATGATTCAGTCATCCTGAAATAGAATAAAATCATTCTTCATTCCTTTCCTGTTCTCTATTCATCTATGTTATCATAACAAGCCCAAATGGCTTCAACATATGTAAGCCTTTTCACTCAAGGGTATGATGCCAGTGGCTGACAAAAAGGCTTCAAAAGAACAGTTTCTTCACTTCAACATAAATAGAAACAATTAAAGTGAAAAAAATACTGAGTGAAAAGATAAAAAAAAAAAATCCACCCATGCACATAGCCTCTGGATACTTGAATTTTATATTTTTTCTCATCTGAGTTAATCACATTTTTGTCTGGGAAAAAAACCCACACTGTTTTGCTGTAACAGCATCTCATTGACTCTCTCTTTCTTCTCTGTCACACACAGGCACTTTAATGAATTCACTTGTATATACATACGCTACTCTGAGAAGTTTCTGTACTTCATCTTTCCTAATTCAGACATTTAAAGGTTTTGCAGTTTCCTTTGATACCAGGTTTAGTCCCAAGAAAAATAAATCCTGTTTCCCAGATGAAACTAGACAGGGTATATTCCAATTAACAGCTTTTCCATGGTTCTATAAAAGACTTTTAATAAGATATCCTTTCTTACCTTTGTTATTTTTTCATTTCTTGTTAATTATTTCAACCTAACAGGTTTTGTTTAGTTTAATTCTGTGCAGTCAGAATAATATCAGTCTTTTAAACAAAGGCATATAGAATATATTTTCACTTTTTTTTTAATGCAGAAAAATACTTCATTCATTCCCCGCCCCCCCCCCCCCCCCCCCCCAGTGACTGGCTTCAAAACTCTGGGAGATGATGTAAAACTTAAGAGTCATAGACTTGCACTTACTGCTTTAAGTACCTTCTTGTTTATTTTTTTTTAATCTTTGAATGTATACTTTCCAATAGAACAGTTGTTTCCCTAGCTTTTTTACCTACTTACTTATTTTATTCACTTGCAGCTGAAAGCCAGCCTGGCCTGGCCTGAATTGAAAGATAAAAGATACTGTGAGGCTTTCTCTCCCCACATTCACTGAATTTACCATCCAAATTGGAAACTATCTGTGCTAATTTAATCACTTTTTATGCTTCACAGCCCCAGAATTAGTTACTTAGTTAATATTTCTATACTGTAGTTACATAATTACACTTTGCAAGTGTATAACTGAGACTTGTAATGGTATCAGAAATGCAATTTGTTTGGAAAACCCCTAAGTTTTTTGGTCAGGGAATAAGTAAATTTTCAGGTCTTGTTATAGATTTTTTTTTTAAAGAAATGTTTAGAATAAGCTAATAATTAATTTCTATCTTTAATTTGGCAGTTTTATTTAAAAAAGGAAAAAAAGAATTCTTATTTCTGATTTGTTCTGTAAGACAACAAGATATATTCCTTACACTTACACCTGACAGAATGAAACTTTTATTGCCAAGGTCAAACTATAGTAAATTGAAAATATATTATGAACCTTGAAAAACAGAATATTATTAAAATTCAAGTAACCTTACAAAATAGAGGGGTATTATCACTCATCTCTATTATAAAACATTTTTGATTAACAGGTTAAAGTAAGATGAAACGAGAAGTTCAGAGGTGTAATCATGTAATTATAGTATTGCAGATGAGGTTTTGAAAGATTATGACTTTGCTTTACACATTTAGGTAGCTTGTGTGTTTGCAGAATGCATTATAATGCTGCAGTCTGTGCTCCATATTAAACATCTTGGTGGGCCATTTCAGACAGAAACAGAGTAAAGCATAACTTATTCAAACTCAAAATTCTGGAATACTTCAACAGCTAAAGATCTTAAGCACAAAGCAAATTTTATCCCTAGATCATTCCTTTTTCTGAGCTCCACATTCAGACATAGAATTAGATATGTCCCAAATTGGTTCTTTTAGACTCCAAAACTTTGATAAATGTTCACATTCCTACATTTAGTATTTTAACCAATTTCCTTTCTGCTTTAGATTTGATTTAGCAAAATATATAGCTGACACAGTGATTAGCCACTTCCTTAAATCACTTTCTTCCCTTTACCAACACACAGACCAGTAAAACAAGGGAAACACATAATATTTTTCTAGTTATTTCTGTCCTTCATATGGGTACTAAAACAAACAAACAAACAAAAAATCACTCTTCTAAAAACATTGGTAAGGGTAACAAAATAAAGAAAAAGTCAAAGCCCTGTCTTATTTTCCATGTCTATTCTAACTTGATACTGTATTGTATAAATACAGATATAACTTGTTTGTTAATAGAACTAGGAGAATGTAATAATGTAGCAATTGGAGTGCCTTTTCATATAGCTCTACCTCCTAATTTATTGCTTTATACTCATGAAAGGACATACACATACTCTATGGATTACTAGTTGTATTGGCATAATATTGCATAAAATTTTAGTGCAAATCAAACTGGAAAATATATTAGTGGTAGAAAGGATGGAGTCCAACTCTTTTTAGCATGTGTGCAACATTATTAGCAGTAATGGAAACATGGCAGGTTTCAAAGACTATTGACACACTGGCCTAGTATGTGAAACAAAATGCATGCAATATATAAAGTGTGTCACTGACACTCTTATAATAGTTATCGGTTGTAAACTCACACTACATAACTTTAGACATCAACAGTGTGGTTCTCTATGTTGGAACTAATCATTTAGACACCGTTTATGTTGAAATACTTGATCACAGGATCAAGCGGCTCCGACAATGCATGTGTGGACCCACCAGTAGTGGAGGAAGGTTTGGTCTATGGTCTCTTGCAAGAGCTCAGCCCACATAAATCTGCGGGCCTGGACAGAATCCACCCCAGGGTTTAAGAGAAGCAGCTGGCATTGTTGCAAGGCCACTACCTATAATAATTGAAAAGTCCTGGACATCAGGGAACATCCCTGATGGCTGGAAGAGGACAAACGTCATCTACAAGAAGGGCCCAAAAGAAGACGCAGGAAACTACAGGCCCATTGGTTTTACTTCATTCCCTGGGAAAGTAATGGAATGAGTCCTGCTAGAAACTATTACAAATCAAATGAAGCAGGTGATTGGGAAAAGCCAGTGGAGATTTACCACAGGCAAATGGTCCCTGAGTAACCTATCACCTTCTACAAGGCAGTAACACTTTCTGTCCACATGGGGAAAGCAGTGGATGTTGTTTACCTGAACTTCAGCAAAACATTCGACGTTGTTTCCCACAGCCTTCTCCTGGACAAACTGGCAAGATACAGACTGGATGGGTGGTCTGCGATACGGCTGGGAAAGTGACTAAGTGTAAGGTTCTGCACCTGGGATCGCATAACCAAAGATCCCAATACAAGCTCGGATCTGTGCAGCTGGGGAGCAGCCTTGCTGAAAGGGACGTGGGGTTCCTGGTGGACAAGCTGACCATGAGCCAGCAGTGCACTGCTGTGGCAAAAAAGGCAAATTGAATCCTGGGCTTTGCCCACAGGGCATTACTAGCAGAGATAGAGACATGATCATCCCGCTCTACTCAGCACTTGTGAGGCCACACCTGGAGTACTCTGTCCAGTTCTGATTACCACAATTCAAGAAAGATGTGGACAGACCAGACAGAGAGGGTCCAAAGGAAGGCCAAGAAAATGATTAAAGAGCTGGAGAACCTGCCCTGCAAGGAAAGACTGAAGGAGCTACATCTTTTCTTCCTGTAGAATAGAAAGTTAGAGGGACCAGTACTTAAAGGATGGCTACAAAGAGGATGGAGGCTCTTTTGACAGGGAGCCGCACAGAGAAGACAAGGGGCAGTGGATATAATTTGCACTGGGAGAGGTCTCATCTTGATCTAGGAAATAAATTTTTTACTGTGAGAGCAATCATTCACTGGAACAACATCCCCAGGGATGTGGGGTCCCAAACACTGGAGGTTTTCAAGATGCAATTGGACAGGATGCTAGGTAATCTCACGTAGGCTCCCTTTCTCACAAAAGGTTGGACCAGATGATCTTTCAAGGTCCCTTCCAACCTGGGCTGTTCTATGATTCTATGATTCTATGAAATAGAAATCAAAGAAAAACAGACATTTCTAGAAGATAAATTGCATTCAAAGGGGCACCTGTGATTAAATTATTTCACCTCAGTGCTTATTTCTTACAAGTAATCACACTGAAGAGGCCTAGAGCAGTTTCTCAGATTTGAGATTTCTTTTTTTTTTTATTTCAGGAGATGTCTACTCTTAGTCTTGTGGTATTAAACTCCTTTACACATTTTATGTCCTGACTAAATAAGAGAAGCCTAAGGGAACTTCTTAAGCTGACCACATGTTTATTTTTCAGAGGTCTGACTGGCTTTTCAGATCCCATTAATATATGTTACCTGGAAACCCACACCAAGTCATCTAAAGTCTTTGAAAAGCCTGAGACCCTCCTGGCTGCTACTCCAAGGAGTACCACCCTATTGCACATCCCACATCTCTGCGCTAGTCTTGTGAATTTGTCCGATGCCTTAGGGTTCCCCAGGTGGACCTGCTTTCGCATGGGCAGATGAGGTCAGGCCTTGCTTGCCTGCAGGTGGACACTATAGGCATCCACATTTGCTCAATTCTCAGGCTGAATATCACCCCATATGAATCCATGCCTCAGTTTTAAGACTTTAAAGGAAACATCGGCGAAGTTTCCTGGTATACAACCAAATTCTGATTTATCTACCTATTTATTTATTTATTTTGTTTATTTTTCCTTCTTCTAGGCCTTTGGTAAAATTTCCACAGTCTTATTTGAATTATACATGAATAAAAATAAGCAAAACCATGCATATTTAATGTACAATACATATTGAAGAGTAGTACCTGAAGACCATGCTTACTAAGAAATATTTAGTTAATCACTTCAGTTCATATCTTTAGGCTTAAAAAACAATCAATTTATTATAGTGATAGTAACGGCTGATATAGCCACTTGAAGAAGGACAGAAATTCTCAAACAGCATAATTCTGAATAGAATTAGAAAGTTAATTCATCTTTAAAAAAACAGCTTTCAGAGATATGTTTTTCTGTTGGTTTTTTTCTGATTTTCCTGATGAAAAAAAGGGAAAATTTGAGATAGTGTATTGAGCAGATGCTGTGCAAAATGAAATCAGAGGATATAATGTTATTTAATAAATATGAAATGGTGTTACTTTGAGATTTGCCAGATGGTCCTGATACATTTAGTTTAAGAAATTCTGTTACACTGATTGCCTGTGATATTAAGTTTTGGAGAATCAGAGTAATTGCCATAGTCCAGTTCCTTAGGGGAATGTTTAAAAGAGAATCAAAAGGGAAAAGAAAATATTAGATCCAATATGACATGCAGAAACAATAATAAAAAACTAAACAGTAGTAAGATATTAAGAAGATGAAGGAATGAAGCAGATAGAACATGGTAATGAGTGAACAGAATTTCTTTGGTGACAGCACTAAAGGTGCATTGCTTAAAAACAAGTGCACAGGAACTGTGTATATGTGCATCTGTGCATATGAACATGCTTGTTGGGGCAGCAATAATATCTCATAGATTTGATTTACATCTTGTTTGTCACTTTGT